>NC_058386.1:83932603-84618436 GCF_018350175.1 Felis catus | reverse complement strand
GTGCAGCTATTTCTCACCCTTCTGTCTGGGTCTTTGTGGTGCAGGAAGGTCCTTCAGCCCCACTTCTGTATTCTAGGATTGTCTCAGTGGTATCTTATTCTTGAAAAGTTAGTTGTTCTTCTGAGGGGGAGCAAAATCATAAACCTATGTCACCATCTTGATGATGTCACTCTATAATGTTAATGTTTAAGCCCAAACTCCATGGAGGTGTGAGCCTTATTTCTGCAGAAGACACAAATAGACCATGGTTGTGATGGCATCCTTTTTTATGGTTTCATAGATACTTCTGCCTGGGCACTAAAAGATTCACCATTTCCAAACCAGTTTTTTTTAATGTTTATTTATTTTGCGAGAGAGAGAGAGAGTGAGAGAGAGAGAGCAAGCACACATGTGTGACTGGGGGAGGGGCAGAGAGGGAGAGAGATAATCCCAAGCAGACTCTACACTAAAGCTTGGAGCCCAATGTGGGGCTTGATCTCATGATCCTGAGATCATGACCTAAGCTAAAATCAAGAGTTGAACACTTAACCAACTGAGCCATCCAGGCGCCCCTCCAAACTAGTTTTTACATCCATTTATTAACTTTAGGTCTTTACAACTCAATGATAGGGTTCTAGTCTCTCTCATGTTACCTAGAGCTTAGGGTAATTAGTGAATTATCTGCAAGCCCTTAGGCCAGGTAGCAGAGACTTTTGGTAGCCATTCATAAATGGCACACTGCTTTTCTGGCTCTGGGTAATATGTAGGGAACCTAATACCCACTCCTTGCCCTTTCATGATCTTATGATCTTGATAATAGGACAGAGACAGATTTAGTATAAAGCTAATAAAGCTTCTGTGGTCCAAGGAATGGCCCAAGAAATGTGCCCATGTGATCATGCATTTTGGTGACATTGAAAAGTAAGATAATTTTAAGGAGAGCTTTCTAAATTGTATGGGTTCCAGGTCCCAAAAAACTTGAAATTCCTGTGCTCACAAACTGTAAAACATTATTCCCAGCCCCTAAGGTAATGTGTATTTAGAGACTTGTCCTTCACATTCTGTGCAGCTTTGATTATCGCTCACTACTTTAGCTGTGGTCTTCATTTACAATATATAGAGATACCCTTTTTTATGCTTCTAGGTGTGGCTAAATGTATAAAAATATATTTTATCAAGTATTTTATTTGTTTTTGGTAGAGTATTTCCTTTCTGCTCAGTTCACCATCTTGGCCGGAATTTATACTCAACACTGAATTATGCAGGGTCTCTCAACAACAGATTCACTTTAACAATGGTTTGAATGCTCTTTTTTGATGTTTATTTTTGAGACAGAGAGAGAGAGCACACACACAAGTGCAAATAGGGGAGGGGCATAGAGAGGGAGACAGAGAATCTGAAGTGGGCTCCGTGCTAATACAGAGAGCCTGATGTGGGGCTCGAACTCAAGAACTGCAAGATCATGACCCAAGCCAAAGCAGGACACTCAACTGATAGAGCCACCCAGGCACTCCTGAATGCGTTTTTTTTATGTTAGGCACTGTGGAGAATACAAAATAAGACAAAACCATAATCTCTGCCATTAAAAAACTTGTAATTTAATTGAGACTATAAGTCTAACCTCTAAAAAATAGTTAAAAATAATTTAACTAATGTGTACATAAGTATTCTTTCATGAGGTAATTTTCATAAGAGTTAGAAAGTTCTGACATAAAATGAGAACTAAGAGAAGGACTCACCCACACCAATATTTTGTTAACACCTAAGACAGCTCATTTTTCATTCTAATCACCTTTGTGTATCTTATTTGGAATTTTTCCAAAACCTTCCTGTCCCTTTTACACAGAGGAGTTTAGAATTAGGCATATCACATTAATAAAAGGTATAACATTTTTCAGAAAAAAAAGAAGGGCTATAATAACTTTGAATTTTAAAATAATGGAAAATGTTATTTAGAGCCAAATCACCCATGATAAGGATAAAAAATGATGTGAGAGTTGGACAGGATTTTAAAGGTCAACAAGACAATCCCTTTATTGCATAGATGAAGAAATTAAGAACAAAAGAAACTAAATGGCAGTATCTGGTTCTATATTTCTACTTTTGTGTTCCAGACTTATATTACAATGTGACAGCAGAAAAATATGCAATTTGGACAAAAGCAAGAAACTATATACAGCTTTGTTTCTACATTTTAAAATAATGTAAAGGCAACTGCATTATTAAAAAATTTAGTAGATATCTTGAGTATAAAATATTTCTAAACTAACTTTTTGACTTATTAGCCTCGTTTAGTGAGATCTATATGAATAGGGACATACTTTTTTCAGGGTTTTTTAACATACTCTGAAACTTTTTCAAATCATATTTGTTTCCATATTCAGCATTTAAGAATTTATGACTAGTTATTTAGTTTGTTTTTTCCCCATGTGCTTGTCTTTTTGGAGGATCTGAAAATGCTGTCCAGTGTCTAAGGAGAAAGTTCAAAAAGGGGCTGATTACAAAATGGGGGTAAGTTCACAGAAAAATTTCCCAAAGAATTCAGGGCCATGGTGTCATTTACAGAGAGAGATAGGAAGAGCTCCATAAGGCATACAAATGTCTTCCATACTCACACTGACAATTTATAATTGACAAGAAACAAAATACAAAAGACTTAAGTTTTACTGAAGACAATTTTCTCTCTTAGGAAAAGAGAATAGAATAGTTCCATTAAAGCCAACAAAACAAAACATCCTGAGAAGAATCACAGAGAGAGAAAAATGTCACCCTGATGATTTTCCTTAATAGAAAAAGAGAAAGTTACAATGAATTCAGGATATGATGGGGATATGTGTAGAACAGTAAGCAAAGGGAGGTAGTAATTAAGAGCAGACTTTAGAGCCAGCGAAAACAGGGGTTGAATCCTTGCTACCTGATTTATGATATAGTCTTAAGCCAGTTACTTAACTTCTCTCATTCTAAGGTTTCTCATCTGTAAATTTACAGTATAACATTTGTAATAGCCCAGTTAATATGCTTAACATAGCACCTGGCAGAAACTAAACATCCAATACATTCTTGTTATTATTGTTATTCAAGTTAAATATGAAAATACATTCCAAAGCCATATAGTGACCCCACCACCATATCCCTTCACAATCATGAGTAATTAAAATGTTATTACATTTTTAAATAAAGTTTTCATAGTACTCCCTTCATGAAGTTATGAAAATAAAATGAGATAGTACATATAAAGTGCCTTGAAAACTTTAGTCTTAATTAGAACAGCACCTAGAACATTGTAAGTGCTCAGTAAACAACAGCCACTCTTCTTATTCTTAGAACTTGGTGATGATTGCATCTTCATTTGATCTATAGTCTTATTCAAGGAAGCAATTATAAAATGCTGCAAGTGCAATATCTTATTGTATTGATAGTGGAAGAGATACAACATGCCAGGGGTATGTGTTATCATAAAGTCTCTGGTATGCATATTATAGACACTATTTAGTTATCTCATCTAAACAGTTATAAATTTAAAAATAGTAGTCATACTACATTCAATGAAATAAATGTTTCTCCCAACAATTTCCAGAGATGTTACAGGGTAGTAGTGATGGGGAAAGATCTTAAAGAAGAAATGATATTGGAATGGTGGGAACTAAACCTCAAAAATACAACCTACTTCCTCTTTCTGTCTTTGGATGTTTGTATTTGACAGACATTCCTGTAGCTTCATTGAAAAAGGTTGGTTCTAGCTCTTCCTGGGTGAAACTGGTCACTAATTCAATGATATCTTGTTGGTTAGAACTATCTCAAGAGTATAAAAGACACCTAAAAAAATATTCTATAAGAAACCATGAAGTAGCATATAAATTTTTGGTAAAATTTATTTTAAAAGGAAGAGGCTTTTACTAAAATGTATTTACAGTAGTTTCTCAGTCTTGGGTAAATGACACTAAAGATACACGAGATACTCCTCCCTCCCCCAAATAAACAAACAACTTGCATTAAAACAATTTTAGTAACTGGCCAGAAAATGATATTAGGGTTCAAGAAAAGTTGATATTTTTCTTGAGGCCAACATTATGACACAAGGTAGGATATTTGATATTAGAAAAAAGAAATGAATATTTGATGGTAAACATATGGTCAAAAAGACAGAAAAATCATTTAAGTCACCTTCAGACATCACAGTTAATACAGACGGGAAAAAAAAATGTCTGAACCCAGTGAATTTACTTTCTTGTATGAGAAAAATGAGATCATGATTTGATTGGAGGCTTTTTAAGGCAATGAATATGTGTAATATTCAAAGCTGTGCAAGGCTGACTTGTATATTTCACCAAAAATTGATTTGTGTAAAAATTAATTAGCAGTGTAATTTACAAATGACTATAATTCATTCCCTCTGCAAAAATTAATTGGAAAGGTATAGCATCACAAGAGATCTTGGATTACGCAAATTTCTACTGCCACAGAAACAGCACTTATGTTTCTTTAGGGATCAAATAAATAACAATTATATATGCAAGATGATGTCACAATGTCAGGTGCCCTGTTGGGGGACAAATCATCAAGTTCATTCCTGTAGTCAATTGCTGTTGTTGCAAATATCTATGGTACTAGATTTCAAACAAAATGAAAACGAAGAAGTTGCTCTATTGTTTTCCCTAGTTCTCTTTAGAGCAGACACAGGTAATTTAATATCCTAAAGGAGAAATATATCCCAAAAGGATAATCCATCACAGCAGAAGAATTCGTATCTCTCAAATACACATTCAAATACAGAATTTCAAAGCTTTATGTAACAAAGTTATCCAAAACCCCACTACTAGTGTGTCTGGAATATCTTTTCAATCTCACAATATATTTAAATTACCATACTCTTACAACTGGATTATTCCTCTCATGTTCAGGAGAAGAGAGGAGGGAGTTAATGTGATAAATATACTAATAGTCTCACTCAAAAGTACCAAGACTTCTAACCAAGTCTCTTGGAAATAGCCTCCTAATGGGTCACCCTACTTCTGGGCTTGTCTATTTTCAATCTATTTTTTTTTTTACAATACAGCAGAGTACTTTTCCATCAGTGGTTCCCTAATGCCTTTAAGGATAAAATTTGAATTTATTAATGTGGCATACTGCCCTCCATTAAAAGTCCTGGATTAACTTCCAGATTAATCTCTTAACATTCCTCCTCACAAATTTTGTGATCGTGTATCCTAAATATATTTTTCAATCTATAGCCATGGTTGGTCCTCATGCTCACTGCACTCACTGTGGGTCCTTATTACTTCTCAACTAGATTGCTAAAAATAACCTTCTAACTGGTCTCCTCCTTTTCTTTAGTCTCTACCCCTCCAATCGATGGGCCATACTGCAAAGAGTGCATCTAGAACACAAATATGATTACCTGCCTCCCTGATTGAAAGTCTCCATGACTTTTCATTTTCTACAGAATAAACGACAAGCTCTCCTTAGCTTGATTCATACGGCGGCTTCTCATGCAAGACATGGGCATTATCAACCTCTCCAGTGTCATCCTCTTATTATCACATCCACATACCCCATCACATCCAATCACCTCATGCTGATTACTGCAGTTGTTAGCATCCACCAAATTCTTACATAAATGGCACAATGTTTACACAAATACATAAGATTATAAGAATCAATCTTAGGATCCTGGGAAGATGGCAGCGTAGGAGGACGCTGGGCTCACAGCGCATCCTGCTGATCACTTGGATTCCACCTACACCTGCCTAAATAACCCAGAAAACCGCCAGAAGACTAGCAGAATGGAGTCTCCAGAGCCAAGCACAGACAAGAGGCCCGGGAAGAGGGTAGGAAGGGCGGCGAGGCAGTGGGCGCTCCACAGACTGGTGGGAGGGAGCCGGGGTGGAGGGGCGGCCCGCCGGCCAAGCAGAGCCCCTGAGTCTGGCTGCCAAAAGCAGAGGGGCGGGAGGGAGTGTGTTCCGAAAGCAAGCGGGACTTGACATCTGGAACGTTATAAGCTAACAGCTCTGCTCAGAGAACAGGAGGGCTGGAGGACAACGGAAGGGAGAGTTGTTGAGCCCCGGATGACAGAGCTCAGCTTGGTGGGGAAGAAAGGCGCACGCCATCGGCATCTCCCTCGCCCATCCCCCAGCCAAAATCCCAAAGGGAACCAGTTCCTGCCAGGGAACTTGCTTGCACCACACAAACACCCAAGGCTGTGCTTCTGCGGATCCATCCCTCTGGTGGGTCTGACTCCCTCCTGGTGCCTCAGGCCCCCTCCCAAAGCAGATCTCCAAAGGAAAAGCAATCTGAGCCTGCCCCGCCCGCCCCTGTGCACCTTGCCAATCCACCCCAGCTAATACACCAGATCCCCAGCACCACAAGCCTGGCAGTGTGCAAGTAGCCCAGACAGGCCACACCACCTCACAGTGAATCCTGCCCCTAGGAGAGGGGAAGAGAAGGCACACACCAGTCTGACTGTGGCCCCAGCGTGGGCTGGGGGAAGACATCAGGTCTGACTGCGGCTCCGCCCACCAACACAAGTTATTCAAGACAGCACAGGGGGGGTGCCCCGCAGTCCATAACCACTCCAGGGACTATCCAAAATGACGCAACGGAAGAATTCCCCTCAGAAAAACGTCCAGAAAGTAACAACAGCTAACGAACTGATCAAAAATGATTTAAACAATATAACAGAAAGTGAATTTAGAATAATAGTCATAAAATTAATCACTGGGCTTGAAAACAGTATAAAGGACAGCAGAGAATCTATTGCTACAGAGATCAAGGGACTAAGGAACAGTCAGAAGGAGCTAAAAAATGCTATAAATGAACTGCAAAATAAACTGGAGACGACCACGGCTTGGACTGAAGAGACAGAGGAGAGAAAAGGTGAACTAGAAGATAAAATTATGGAAAAGAAGAAGCTGAGAAAAAGAGAGATAAAAAAAAATCCAGGAGTATGAGGGGAAAATTAGAGAACTAAGTGATGCACTAAAGAGAAATAATATACGCATAATTGCTATTCCAGAGGAGGAAGAGAGAGGGAAAGGTGCTGAAGGTGTACTTGAAGAAATAATAGCTCAGAACTTCCTGGATCTGGGGAAGAAAAAGGCGCTGAAATCCAAGAGGCACAGAGAACTCACTTCAGACGGAAGTTGAATCGATCTTCTGCATGACATATCATAGTGAAACTGGCAAAATACAAGGATAAAGAGAAAATTCTGAAAGCAGCTAGAGATAAACGTGCCCTCACATATAAAGGGAGACCTATAAGACTCATGACCGGTCTCTCCATTGAAACTTGGCAGGCCAGAAAGGAATGGCAGGAGATCTTCAATATCATGAACAGAAAAAAAAGTGCAGCCGAGAATCATTTACCCAGCAAGTCTGTCACTTACAATAGAAGGAGAGATAAAGGTCTTCCCAAACAAACAAAAACTGAAGGAATTTGTCACCACTAAACCAGCCCTACAAGAGATCCTAAGGGGGATCCTGTGAGACAAAGTACCAGAGACATCACTACAAGCATGAAACCTACAGGCATAACAATGAGTCTAAACCCATATCTTTGTATAATAACACTGAATGTAAGTGGACTAAATGCACCAGCCAAAAGACATAGGGTATCAGAATGGATAAAAAAACAAGACCCATCTATTTGCTGTCTACAAGAGACTAATTTTAGACCTGAGGACCCCTTCAGATTGAGAGTGAGGGGATGGAGAACTATTTATCATGCCACTGGAAGTCAAAAGAAAGCAGGAGTAGCCATACTTATATCAGACAAACTAGACTTTAAATTAAAGGTGGTAACAAGAGATGAAGAAGGGCATTATATAATAATTACAAGGTCTATCCATCAGGAAGAGCTAACAAGTATAAATGTCTATGTGCCGAATAAGGAACCCCCAAACATATAAAACAATTACTCACAAACATAAGCAACCTTATTGATTAGAATGTGGTAATTGCAGGGACTTTAACACTCCACTTACAGAAATGGAGAGAACATCTAGACACACGGTCAATAAAGAAACAAGGGCCCTGAGGGGCGCCTGGGTGGCGCAGTCGGTTAAGCGTCCGACTTCAGCCAGGTCACGTTCTTGCGGTCCGTGAGTTCGAGCCCCGCATCAGGCTCTGGGCTGATGGCTCGGAGCCTGGAGCCTGTTTCCGATTCTGTGTCTCCCTCTCTCTCTGCCCCTCCCCTGTTCATGCTCTGTCTCTCTCTGTCCCAAAAATAAATAAAAAATGTTGAAAAAAAATTTTTTTAAATAAAAATAAAAATAAATAAAAATAAAAGAAACAAGGGCCCTGAATGATACATTGGATCAGATGGACTTGACAGATATATTTAGAACGCTGCATCCCAAAGCAACAGAATATATACTTTCCTTTTGAGTGCACATGGAACATTCTCCAAGATAGATCATATACTGGGTCACAAAAGAGCCCTTCATAAGTACACAAGAATTGAAATCATACCATGTATACTTTCAGACCACAATGCTATGAATCTTGAAATCAACCACAGGAAAAAGTCTGGAAAACCTCCAAAAGCATGGAGGTTACAGAACACCCTACTAAAGAATGAATGGGTCAACCAGGCAATTAGAGAAGAAATTAAAAAATATATGGAAACAGATGAAAATGAAAATACAGCAATCCAAACGCTTTGGGATGCAGCAAAGACAGTCCTGAGAGGAAAATACATCGCAATCCAGGCCTATCTCAAGAAACAAGAAAAATCCCAAATACAAAATCTAACAGCACACCGAAAGGAAATAGAAGCAGAACAGCAAAGACAGCCTAAATCCAGCAGAAGAAGAGAAATAATAAAGATCAGAGCAGAAATGAAGAATATAGAATCTAAAAAAAGTGTACAGCAGATCAATGAAACCAAGAGTTGTTTTTTAAAAAAATAAACAAAATTGATAAACCTCTAGCCAGGCTTCTCAAAAAGAAAAGGGAAATGACCCAAATAGATAAAATCATGAATGAAAATGGAATTATTACAACCAATCCCTCAGAGATACAAACAATTATCAGGGAATACTATGAAAAATTATATGCCAACAAACTGGACAACCTGGAAGAAATGGACAAATTCCTAAACACCCACACACTTCCAACACTCAATCAGGAAGAAATAGAAAGCTTGAACAGACCCATAACCAGCGAAGAAATTGAATCGGTTCTCAAAAATCTCCCAACAAATAAGAGTCCAGGATCCAGTGGCTTCCCAGGGGAGTTCTACCAGACGTTTAAAGCAGAGATAATACCTATCCTTCTCAAGCTATTGCAAAAAATAAAAAGGGAAGGAAAACTTCCAGACTCATTCTATGAAGCCAGCATTACTTTGATTCCTAAACCAGACAGAGACCCAGTAAAATAGAGAACTACAGGCCAATATACCTGATGAATATGGATGCAAAAATTCTCAATAAGGTACTAGCAAATCGAATTCAAGAGCATATAAAAAGAATTATTCACCATGATCAAGTGGGATTCATTCCTGGGATGCAGGGCTAGTTCAACATTCGCAAATCAAACAATGTGATACATCACATTAATAAAAGAAAAGAGAAGAACCATAGGATCCTGTCAATCGATGCAGAAAAGGCCTTTGACAAAATTCAGCAACTTTTCTTAATAAAAACCCTCGAGAAAGTCGGGATAGAAGGAACATACTTAAAGATCATAAAAGCCATTTATGAAAAGCCCACAGCTAACATCATCCTCAATGGGGAAAAACTGAGAGCTTTTTCCCTGAGATCAGGAACACGACAGGGATGTCCACTCTCACCGCTGTTGTTTAACATAGTGCTGGAAGTTCTAGCATCAGCAATCAGACAACAAAAGGAAATCAAAGGCATCCAAATTGGCAAGGATGAAGTCAAGCTTTCGCTTTTTGCAGATGACATGATATTATATATGGAAAATCCGATAGACTCCACCAAAAGTCTGCTAGAACTGATACATGAATTCAGCAAAGTTGCAGGATACAAAGTCAATGTACAGAAATCAGTTGCATTCTTATACACTAATAATGAAGCAACAGAAAGACAAATAAAGAAACTGATCCCATTCACAATTGCACCAAGAAGCATAAAATACCTAGGAATAAATCTAACCAAAGATGTAGAAGATCTGTATGCTGAAAACTATAGAAAGCTTATGAAGGAAATTGAAGAAGATATAAAGAAATGGAAAAACATTCCGTGCTCATGTTTTGGAAGAATAAATATTGTCAAAATGTCAATACTACCCAAAGCTATCTACACATTCAATGCAATCCCAATCAAAATTGCACCAGCATTCTTCTCGAAACTAGAACAAGCAATCCTAAAATTCATATGGAACCACAAAAGGCCCCGAATACCCAAAGTAATTTTGAAAAAGATCAAAGCGGGAGGCATCACAATCCCAGACTTTAGCCTCTACTACAAAGCTGTCATCATCAAGACAGCATGGTATTGGCACAAAAACAGACACATAAACCAATGGAATAGAATAGAAACCCGAGAACTAGACCCACAAACGTATGGCCAACTAATCTTTGACAAAGCAGGAAAGAATATCCAATGGAAAAAAGACAGTCTCTTCAACAAATGGTGCTGGGAGAACTGGACAGCAACATGCAGAAGAAATAAACTGACAACTTTCTCACACCATGCACAAAAATAAACTCAAAATGGATAAAGGACCTGAATGTGAGACAGGAAACCATCAAAACCCTAGAGGAGAAAGCAGGAAAAGACCTCTCTGACCTCAACCATAGCAATCTCTTACTTGACACATCCCCAAAGGCAAGGGAATTAAAAGCAAAAATGAATTACTGGGACCTTATGAAAATAAAAAGCTTCTGCAGAACAAAGGAAACAACCAACAAAACTAAAAGGCAACCAACGGAATGGGGAAAGATATTTGCATATGACATATGGGACAAAGGGCTAGTATCCAAAATCTATAAAGAGCTCACCAAACTCCACACCTGAAAAACAAATAACCCAGTGAAGAAATGGGCAGAAAACATGAATAGACACTTCTCTAAAGAAGACATCCAGGTGGCCAACAGGTACATGAAAAGATGCTCAACGTTGCTCCTCATCAGGGAAATACAAATCAAAAGCACACTCAGATATCACCTCAAGCCAGTCAGAGTGGCCAAAATGAACAAATCAGGAGACTATAGATGCTGGCGAGGATGTGGAGAAACGGGAACCCTCTTGCACTTTTGGTGGGAATGCAAACTGGTTCAGGCGCTCTGGAAAACAGTGTGGAGGTTCCTCAAAAAATTAAAAATAGACCTACCCTATGACCCAGCAATAGCACTGATAGGAATTTACCCAAGGGATACAGGAGTGGTGATGCATAGGGGCACTTGTACCCCAATGTTTACAGCAGCACTCTCAACAATAGCCAAATTATGGAAAGAGGCTAAACGTCCATCAACTGATGAATGATAAAGAAATTGTGGATGAATGCAGGGGGAAGATGGCGGTGTAGAAGGACGCTGGGCTCACCGTGCGTCCTTCTGATCACTTAGATTCCACCTACACCTGCCTAACTAACCCAGAAAAACACCAGAAGACTATCAGAACGGAGTATCCGGAACCCAGCGCAGACGAGAGGCCCACTGAAGAGGGTAGGAAGGGCGGAGAGGTGGTCCTCGCTGCTTGGACTGGCGGGAGGGAGCCGGGGCAGAGGGGCGGCTCGCTGGCCAAGCAGAGCCCCTGAGTCTGGCTTGCAAAAGCAGAGGGGCAGGACAGATTGTGTTCCCACAGCAAGCGCAACTTAGCCTCTGGGAGGTCATAAGTTAACAGCTCTGCTGGGAAAGCGGGAAGGCTGGAGGACAAAGGGAGGGAGAGTTGCTGAGCCCCCGGATGACAGAGCTGATTGGCAGGGAACAAAGGCTCTTGCCAGTGCCATCTCCCTCGCCCATCCCCCACCCAAAATCCCAAAGGGAACCAGTTCCTGCCAGGGAACTTGCTTGCCGCGCAAATACCCAACACTGTGCTTCTGTGGAGCCACCCCTCCTGCAGCGGGTATGACTCCCTCGGCTGCCACAGGGCCCCTCCTGAAGTGGATCACCTAAAGAGAAGCCAGCTAAGCCTGCCCCTCCTGCCCCTGTGCACCTTGCCTACCCACCCCAGCTAATACGCCAGATCCCCAGCACCACAAGCCTGGCAGTGTGCAAGCGCCCAGACGGGCCACGCCACCGCAAAGTAAATCCCGCCCCTAGGACAGGGGAAGAGAAAGCACACACCAGTCTGATTGTGGCCCCAGTGGTGGACTGGGGGCAGATATCAGGTCTGACTGCGGCTCAGCCCACCAGTTCCATTTATACACCACAGCACAGGGGAAGTGCCCTCCAGGTCTCCACCACTCCAGGGACTATTCAATATGACGAAATGGAAGAATTCCCCTCATAAGAATCTCCAGGAAATAATAACAGCTAATGAACTGATCTAAAATGATTTAAGCAATATAACAGAAAGTGAATTTAGAATAATAGTCATAAAATTAATTGCTGGGCTTGAAAACAGTATACAGGACAGCAGAGAATATCTTGCTACAGAGATCAAGGGACTCAGGAGCAGTCACGAGGAGCTGAAAAACGCTTTAAACGAAATGCAAAACAAAATGGAAACCACCACAGCTCGATTGAAGAGGCAGAGGAGAGCATAGGTGAACTAAAAGATAAAGTTATGGAAAAAGAGGAAGCTGAGAAAAAGAGAGATAAAAAAATCCAGGAGTATGAGGGGAAAATTAGAGAACTAAGTGATACACTAAAAAGAACTAATATACGCATAATAGGTATCCC
Source organism: Felis catus (assembly GCF_018350175.1). Classification (NCBI taxonomy): domain Eukaryota; kingdom Metazoa; phylum Chordata; class Mammalia; order Carnivora; family Felidae; genus Felis; species Felis catus. Next base: position 84,605,649 of record NC_058386.1, on the reverse strand, counting down.
AGAGGAGGAAGAGAGAGGGAAAGGTGCTGAAGGGGTACTTGAAGAAATAATAGCTGAGAACTTCCCTGAACTGGGGAAGGAAAAAGGCATTGAAATCCAAGCGGCACAGAGAACTCCCTTCAGACGTAACTTGAATCGATCTTCTGCACGACATATCATAGTGAAACTGGCAAAATACAAGGATAAAGAGAAAATTCTGAAAGCAGCAAGGGGTAAACGTGCCCTCACATATAAAGGGAGACCTATAAGACTCGTGACTGATCTCTCTTTTGAAACTTGGCAGGCCAGAAAGGATTGGCACGAGATCTTTAATTTGCCGAACAGGAAAAATATGCAGCCGAGAATCCTTTATCCAGCAAGTCTGTCACTTACAATAGAAGGAGAGATAAAGGTCTTCCCAAACAAACAAAAACTGAAGGAAATTGTCACCACTAAACCAGCCCTACAAGAGATCCTAAGGGGGATCCTGTGAGACAAAGTACCAGAGACATCACTACAAGCATACATCATACAGACATCACAATGACTCTAAACCCAGATCTTTCTATAATAACACTGAATGTAAATGGATTAAATGCACCAACCAAAAGATATAGGGTATCAGAATGGATAAAAAAAAAAGAAGACCCATCTATTTGCTGTCTATAAGAGACTCAGTTTAGCCCTGAGGACACCTTTAGATTGAGAGTGAGGGGATGGAGAACTATTTATCATGCGACTGGAAGCCAAAAGAAAGCTGGAGTCGCCATACTTATATCAGACAAACTAGACTTTAAATTAAAGGCTGTAACAAGAGATTAAGAAGGACATTATATAATAGTTACAGGGTCTATCCATCAGGAAGAGCTAACAGTTATAAATGTCTATGCGCTGAATACCGGAGCCCCCAAATATATAAAACAATTACTCACAAACATAAGCAACCTATTGATAAGAATGTGGTAATTGCAGGGGACTTTAACACCCCACTTACAGAAATGGATAGATCATCTAGACACATGGTCAATACAGAAACAAGGGCCCTGAATGACACATTGGATCAGATGGACTTGATAGATATATTTAGAACTCTGCATCCCAAAGCAACAGAATATACTTTCTTCTCGAGTGAACATGGAACATTCTCCAAGATAGATCATATACTGGGTCACAAAACAGCCCTTCATAAGTATACAAGAATTGAAATTATACCATGCATACTTTCAGACCACAATGCTATTAATCTTGAAATCAACCACAGGAAAAAGTCTGGAAAATCACCAAAAGCATGGAAGTTACAGAACACCCTACTAAAGAATGAGTGGGTCAACCAGGCATGTAGAGAAGAAATTAAAAAATATATGGAAACAGATGAAAATGAAAATACAGCAATCCAAACGCTTTGGGATGCAGCAAAGACAGTCCTGAGAGGAAAATACATTGCAATCCAGGCCTATCTCAAGAAACAAGAAAAATCCCAAATACAAAATGTAACTGCACACATAAAGGAAATAGAAGCAGAACAGCAAAGGCAGCCTAAACCCAGCAGAAGAAGAGAAATAATAAAGATCAGAGCAGAAATAAACAATATAGAATCTAAAAAAACTGTAGAGCAGATCAACGAAACCAAGAGTTGGTTTTTTGAAAAAATTAACAAAATTGACAAACCTCTAGCCAGGCTTCTCAAAAAGAAAAGGGAGATGACCCAAATAGATAAAATCATGAATGAAAATGGAATTATGACAACCAATCACTCAGAGATACAAACAATTATCAGGGAATACTATGAAAAATTATATGCCAACAAATTGGACAACCTGGAAGAAATGGACAAATTCCTAAACACCCACACGCTTCCAAAACTCAATCAGGAGGAAATAGAAAGCTTGAACAGACCCATAACCAGTGAAGAAATTGAATCGGTTCTCAAAAATCTCCCAACAAATAAGAGTCCAGGACCAGATGGCTTCCCAGGGGAGTTCTACCAGATGTTTAAAGCAGAGATAATACCTATCCTTCTCAAGCTATTCCAAAAAATAGAAAGGGAAGGAAAACTTCCAGACTCATTCTATGAAGCCAGCATTACTTTGATTCCTAAACCAGACAGAGACCCAGTAAAAAAAGAGAACTACAGGCCAATATCCCTGATGAATATGGATGCAAAAATTCTCAATAAGATACTAGCAAATCGAATTCAAGAGCATATAAAAAGAATTATTCACCATGATCAAGTGGGATTCATTCCTGGGATGCAGGGCTGGTTCAACATTCGCAAATCAATCAACGTCATACATCACATTAATAAAAGAAAAGAGAAGAACCATAGGATCCTATCAATCGATGCAGAAAAGGCCTTTGACAAAATCTAGCACCCTTTCTTAGTGAAAACCCTTGAGAAAGTCGGGATAGAAGGAACATACTTAAAGATCATAAAAGCCATTTATGAAAAGCCCACAGCTAACATCATCCTCAACGGGGAAAAACTGAGAGCTTTTTCCCTGAGATCAGGAACACGACAAGGATGCCCACTCTCACCGCTGTTGTTTAACATAGTGCTGGAAGTTCTAGCATCAGCAATCAGACAACAAAAGGAAATCAAAGGCATCCAAATTGGCAAAGATGAAGTCAAGCGTTCGCTTTTTGCAGATGACATGATATTATACATGGAAAATCCAATAGACTCCACCAAAAGTCTGCTAGAACTGATACAGGAATTCAGCAAAGTTGCAGGATACAAAATCAATGTACAGAAATCAGTTGCATTCTTATACACTAACAATGAAGCAACAGAAAGACAAATAAAGAAACTGATCCCATTCACAATTGCACCAAGAAGCATAAAATACCTAGGAATAAATCTAACCAAAGATGTACAAGATCTGTATGCTGAAAACTATAGAAAGCTTATGAAGGAAATTGAAGAAGATTTAAAGAAATGGAAAGACATTCCCTGCTCATGGATTGGAAGAATAAATATGGTCAAAATGTCAATACTACCCAAAGCTATCTACACATTCAATGCAATCCCAATCAAAATTGCACCAGCATTCTTCTCGAAACTAGAACAAGCAATCCTAAAATTCATATGGAACCACAAAAGGCCCCGAATAGCCAAAGGAATTTTGAAGAAGAAGACCAAAGCAGGAGGCATCACAATCCCAGACTTTAGCCTCTACTACAAAGCTGTCATCATCAAGACAGCATGGTATTGGCACAAAAACAGACACATAGACCAATGGAATAGAATAGAAGCCCCAGAACTAGACCCCCAAACATATGGCCAACTAATCTTTGACAAACTAGGAAAGAACATCCAATGGATAAAAGACAGTCTCTTCAACAAATGGTGCTGGGAGAACTGGACAGCAACATGCAGAAGGTTGAAACTCGACCACTTTCTCACACCATGCACAAAAATAAACTCAAAATGGATAAAGGACCTGAATGTGAGACAGGAAACCATCAAAACCCTAGAGGAGAAAGCAGGAAAAGACCTCTCTGACCTCAGCCATAGCAATCTCTTACTTGACACATCCCCAAAGGCAAGGGAATTAAAAGCAAAAATGAATTACTGGGACCTTATGAAGATAAAAAGCTTCTGCACAGCAAAGGAAACAACCAACAAAACTAAAAGGCAACCAATGGAATGGGAAAAGATATTTGCAAATGACATATCGGACAAAGGGCTAGTATCCAAAATCTATAACGAACTCACCAAACTCCACACCCGGAAAACAAATAACCCAGTGAAGAAATGGGCAGAAAACATGAATAGACACTTCTCTAAAGAAGACATCCAGATGGCCAAGAGGCACATGAAAAGATGCTCAATGTCGCTCCTTATCAGGGAAATACAAATCATATCCACACTCAGATATCACCTCACGCCAGTCAGAGTGGCCAAAATGAACAAATCAGGAGACTATAGATGCTGGCGAGGATGTGGAGAAACGGGAACCCTCTTGCACTGTTGGTGGGAATGCAAATTGTTGCAGCCACTCTGGAAAGCAGTGTGGAGGTTCCTCAAAAAATTAAAAATAGACCTACCCTATGACCCAGCAATTGCACTGCTAGGAATTTACCCAAGGGATACAGGAGTACTGATGCCTAGGGGCACTTGTACCCCAATGTTTATAGCAGCACTCTCAACAATAGCCAAATTATGGAAAGAGCCTAAATGTCCATCAACTGATGAATGGATAAAGAAATTGTGGTTTATATACACAATGGAGTACTACGTGGCAATGAGAAAAAATGAAATATGGCCCTTTGTAGCAACGTGGATAGAACTGGAGAGTGTGATGCTAAGTGAAATAAGCCATACAGAGAAAGACAGATACCATATGGTTTCACTCTTATGTGGATCCTGAGAAACTTAACAGAAACCCATGGGGAAGGGGAAGGAAAAAAAAAAGAGGTTAGAGTGGGAGAGAGCCAAAGCATAAGAGACTCTTAAAAACTGAGAACAAACTGAGGGTTGTTGGGGGGTGAGAGGGAAGGGAGGTTGGGTGATGGTTATTGAGGAGGGCACCTTTTGGGATGAGCACTGGGTGTTTATGGAAACCAATTTGACAATAAACTTCATATATTGAAAAAAAAAGAATCAATCTTAAACAGCCAAGATTAGGGGGAAAACAAGAGGCATTTAGATGCTACTTCCTGTACTTTATTCCTTGCACATACCTAGCTTCATGTCTACCTCCCTGTGCTATGGTTCTTAGTTCCCCAACCCTAAATGGTGCTTTTATTTGGTTTTTTGGATGCATAGGTCTACAATTTTGAAAGCATATACTAAGGTTATAAGTTGGTCATATCATTGCTTCTAGAATCTTCTTGAGTAGAGTTTGCAAAGTTTACACAGCATGAGAAACTTCACTACCAGATAGCACCCTCAACCCACTATCTAAGAACATGATCATGCTCAGTAAATACACACTCATTTTGGCCCAGATTTTAACATTATCTTCCATTAGCTCAATTTAAATAAATTTACATTCAAACCCTAGTAACAATTGCTCTGAGTCCAAAGAAACAAAATAAACTCCCAAGTAGGGACAGATTGATTATATCAGCTTCACGTTTTTTTCTAAACCATAAAACCAAGTTTTCTATACTTAAATGTCTCTAGTATCTTCTAATGCAGGATTTATATAACTTTTTCTGTAAAAGGTCAAAGAACAAATATTTTAGGTTTTGTGGATCATAAGGTTTCTGTCACAATGACTTAGCTCTGCCATTGTAGTACAAAAGAAGCCCTAGGCAACATGTAAATGAATGAGTATAGTTATGTTCTAATCAAACTTTATTTACAGAGAGGCTGCCTTAGACTGAATGTCTGTTGAAACCTATTCCCCCATTGTGATGGTATTCTGAGGTGAGGCCTTTGGGAGGTGATTAGGTCATGAGGGTGGAATCTTCATGAATGGGATTAGTACATTCATAAAAGGAACCCCAGAGAGCAACATTGCCCCTTCCACATGAGAGGACAGTGAGAAAATAGCCATGTATGAGCCAAGAAGTGGGCTCTCATCAAACACCAAATCTGCCAGTGCCTTGGTTTTGGATTTCCCAACCTCCAGAATTGTGAGAAATAAATTTGCATTGTTTATAAGTCATTCAGTCTATGAAATTCTGTTATAGCAGCCTGAATGGGCTAAGACAGAAGTAGTATGCCTAGCTTAACTCTTAGGCCATGGTTTGCTAACCTCTAATTATTTTGACTCTTATTCACATTAATAAATACATTTTACTCATTGTTTGCACATGATCCATACATTTACACACACACAAAGCTAAAAAAATTGAGAAAAAATTATCCTTACTGTGTGCAATGTACCCCAATATTTTATGTTTCCATCCATTTTATTTCTTTCAAATGCTGATTGTAACTTACTAAATTGAGTATATAACCCACTAATGGGTTGTGACCTACAATTTGTAAAACACTGTTCCCATGGATTTCACTGTGTTATTCATTGTCCAAATCACAGATCAGAAGTAACTTTACATTTGTGTAACTAGCATTCAAATACTCATTCTTTCATTAATTCATTCAATGAACATTTATTAAGTAGCCAATATGTGTCACATGAAAAAGCACCATTATTAACTAACAGACTGATTGGTCACTGTAGAAAGGTTACCTGCCAGTGGAGGTTCTGAATCCAATTGAGTGAACATTCCAGAGGCACTCTGAATAAGCCACTTTGCATGTTTTGGCTTTGCATCTTTTCCCAACTTAAAGCAGTTTCTCTGCCACTTCCTTTCTGCATGGTTCTCTTAGGATATGTTCTAGAAACATGGTGAATCCCCTTGAAGTTCTCAGAGCTCAGGAACAAAGAATGTGAGACCTAATAATTGTTTCTGAATGAAGACTATGTTTAGTGTGAGAGACTCTCTTTCTGCCTAACCTCTGAAGTTAATTGATCAATGTATAAAACTGAGAGGAAAAGAAAACCACAATGTGGGAATCCAAGTGTTCTTTATAACACAACCTAGAGGCTAAGTGAATGCCAGTTAGCAGGGCAACATCTGGAATTCAAGGAAGGTAATTGGTTGCTTGGTTTAGTTCCCCTCTGAATTATGACCAGAGTTCCTTTTTTATGACAAGGGTTCCAAATGACAGCTCTACATCAAGCTTCTTCCATGTGTAGGAGCCTTTTGGGGCCCAAAAGCTACAGAAAATAATATACTATCCAAGAAGGATGGCTTTCATATTAAGACAAGGCTTTACACCCAGTGTGAGAAAATGGCTGAAAAAAAAAAATCATTTCAAGTTTCAGAGTTAGAATTCGTCAATGTTATTCAACTAGAAGTATGAATTGTACTGTTCCTTGACTGAGGAGTTAAATTATTGAAGGAACAAAGATGACCCTGAAATAGTATTTAAGCTTAAACCATTTTAATCAGATATGTTGTGATAGAAGCTACATTTTAGTTCTGGAAATCAGTTCCTGATTAGTTAGGCCAGGTAAAAGGGAAATTATTCTTTACAGCTTAGACAGATACCGTGGGAATAACCAACTGTTCCATGAGCTTTTGACCACAGCTGAGATGTTTGGGCCAGTGAAACAATTTTACAGAGCACAGGGCCATTGTGGTCTGACACATCACTACATTTACTCTGGTTCTTAATTTATTCCTAATATTTAGTTGTATAATTTGACATTGGAAGTACTCAAGGTGGGGAGAAATGGAACGGACATTGCTCACTTTCTCCTTCCTTTCTACCAAGACCAATGGGTGTCAGTGATCTGAGCAAGTGTACTATTTCACAGATTCAAAGTTTCATTGACTGGGCTGCTCCAAGTTTCATCCTGGGGCACAGAGAATTATTAACCTATTTGGTTCTTACAGTCAGCTACATCTTCCAGCCACCCAGCCTTTATAGTATTTTAGATGTTACTTCCATCTCCATCTCCCATCTCCCAACTTTGTGTTTTATTTATTAAGTGGTTTAAAACTCAAACAGGGAAGAGGTGTGCTATGAGGTTTACTAGGCCCCATAAAGACCCCAAACGCTTTCCTAACTCATTTCTGTTTCTCATCATAGTGTCCTCCAAGCCTCCCTCTACACTACTGCAAGAATAATCTTCTTAAAACACATCTGACCTTGTCACTACTTTGTTCAAAATATTAAGATGGCTTTACTATCTTACACTCAAGAAAGCATATTATACAGTAAGTGAATGATATCATGTTATTATTATAGGAATAAACTTAAAACAATTTTCATTTTCTTTTAAAAAGTAAATTATTTATAAAATTTAGAAACTTGTTAATAACTGTATTAGTTTCCTAGGACTGCTACAATAATGTAACACAGACTGTGTAGCTTGAACAACAGAAATTTATTTTCTCATAGTTATGGATAATAGAGGTTTGAGATCAAGGTGTTGGCAAATCCAAATAAAAGTGAAGACACAGGAAGAACATCAGGTATATGAATGCTATGGTAAGAGGTTGAGACTGGAGATGGTAGTTCTCTCCCTATGTGTTCACATGGTTTCCCTCTGTATCTGTCTGTCTTTCTCTTCTTATAAGGACATTGTTCAGATTGGAATAGGGCCTTACCCTAATGACCTCATTTTACCTTAATTGCTTTAAAGACCCTGTCTCCAACTACAGTCACAATCTGTGGTACTGGGGGTTAGAACTTCAACATATGAATTTTTGAGGGTGGAGGGACATGTTTCAACTCATAACAGTAACCAAAAACTAATTTAGTGTAAGCAGTTAACAAATTGCTGGTCACCAATATGCCTCAAGATAAAGCACAGGTTTTTAATATAATATAAAAGGGCCTCCATAGTCAAGTCTATGTCAGCCATTCCAGCAACATCTTCCACTTCTCCATATATGAAATTTCAGGCTCATAAAACTACTTTTAAATTGTACCTTGCTGTTTCATGCTGCACAGTATTTATGCAGGCTGTTCTATGCCTGAGATGCCCTCCTTCCCTATGTCTAACAAACTCTTATTTATCCTGTAGACCCAACTCAAACTTCATCTTTTCTCTGACAGCCCTTTACCTTGTACCTATGTTTGACAAAACCTACCACATTATATTATATTTTATATTTTTAGTAGGTTTCTCCTACTATACAGGGTTCTTTGAGGGCACTGAAAATATATATTTATATTTTATGTCCCCAGTGCTCACATGTGCTTGGCACACAGTGCAACTCAACAAACATTTGTTAATGAACACATAAATAATTGGGTTATTAAGGAAAAAGTAGACTTGTTTAGGGATCACTCTTAGCCTTATGAAACTGAGTGCTGTAAAGGACAACTAAAATGATTTTCTATAAAGCTTTTTTGGAAACTTTATCAGAATGCTGAACAAGCCACTGATTTACCTGCATTAGCATTTTGTCAAAGGAGGGTATTTTAGCATTTATTCCCAAATCACTCTAGGTTTTCTAGAAACCCAAGTAATACAGTTAAGAGTAAGGCTCTGGAATTAAAAGCACAAAAATAATGCAGAAATCAAGTCAGATGTTGCCAGTCTGAGATTGTATGCAACAAGGTCAAAGTTCAGGAAGGAGGAAAGGAAACAAGAATGAGACAGCTAGAGTGCAAGGACGGGGCATCCAGTAAGACCACCTAGGGTTCTTAAGTACTTGATTACAGTCGGCAGTAATCTCACATCGTTCTGATCTTGGATTCCAATGTAGCAAATTTCTTCCCATTTGTCCAGTTTAGTTCACCAGTGAGATTTTTTAAGTTTTCCAGTCATATATCATTTTCCTAGGTGCTCCAGGAAATCAAGGATGATGTTTTACACATCTTTGGTAGTTCATATGCCACATATGATAATTCCAATTCAGATAAACAAGGGGGATAGTTGTTGTTATGTTTGAAATTCAGAAGGAACATCATATGTCATGCAAAAAACAGAGGTGCATATAAAGAAATAGTAGGAAACCAGAAAAACAAATCAACTGGGCAAGTTAAAATAACAATAGTGGTTTTTTTTCCCACCACATCTACTTTACCTTGAGATACAGCCAGAGGCTAGATGGTTTTCTTACCTTGAGCTATTTCTCTATATTCACTATAGGATTATAAGACAAAGCCTGCCTTTCTTCAGCCTCATCCCTGATAAATGGGTCAGCTCCATTGACTATTGTTAGTGGCAGCCCTTGGTCTTGACAGCCTGACTTAATTAATCTGTTTAATTTATTGACCAAGCAGACAGCAAAAGAACATTCTTCAATAAATGGGTTTTTAATCATCTGGAGTTATAGAGCTAAATGCCTTTTAAAATGTGAAATTTAGTTAGCACATGACATACTGTCTGTCTTAGAAGTTACTTACAAAGAGGAAAATGCAAAGATTAAAAATGGCTCTGTGTCTTTAAGTAATGACCAAGAGGTCAGACTGTAATATTGAACTCTAGTCTGTCTACTTCACTGAAACTACAGCACAAAGCAATATCACCACCAAGTAGTTTTAGGCTGATACCTGAAGTTACAGTCATTAAACTATATTACATATGTTGTGTCCAGCAGGAAGGTGATTGGGTATGATTTCCTGAGGTCCATTATGTTCATTAGGAGAAGGTGGCTACCTTTATACCATTTAGAATAAATTCACATTCTGTCCAGATCCAATAATTTATTTTCCCCTAAATTACAGCTCTGTGGCCAACTCCCTAATTTTAGTCTGTAATAATCACAGCACCTACCATTAATTGATGTCCAGGGACTGCACTAAGCACTGTAACATGTTTCTCATTTGATCTATATACCAATCCTGTCACCAAAGTCTCACTATATAAACACTTTTTTGCAGCAGAGGAGACAGAGGCCCCAAAACATTATATGTTAAGGTTGGATTTTGAATCCAACTCTGTGTGATTCCAAAGCCTATGCTCTTAGCTGTGGGCTTTTCATAAATGGCTTTTATGATGTTTAAGTATGTTCCTTCTACCCGACTTTCTCAAGGGTTTTATTAAGAAAGGATGCTGAGTTTTGTCAAAGGCTTTTTCTGCATCGATTAACAGGATCACATGGTTCTTATCTTTTCTTTTATTAATGTGATGTATCACATTGATTGATTTGCAAATGTTGAACCAGCCCTGCAGCCCAGGAATGAATCCCACTTGATCTTGGTGAATAATTCTTTTTATACGCTGCCAAATTCGATTTGCTAGTATCTTGTTGAGAATTTTTGCATCCAAGGGATAAAGGAGTGCTGATGCATAGGGGCACTTGTACCCCAATGTTTATAGCAGCACTCACAACAATAGCCAAATTATGGAAAGAGCCTAAATGTCCATCAACTGATGAATGAGAAAGAAATTGTGGTTTATATATACAATGGAATACTACCTGGCAATGAGAAAGAATGAAATATGGCCTTTTATAGCAATGTGGATGGAACTGGAGAGTGTTATGCTAAGTGAAATAAGTCATACAGAGAAAGACAGATACCATATGTTTTTACTTTTATGTGGATCTGGAGAAACTTAACAGAAGATCATGGGGGAGGGGAAGGGAATAAAAGGTAGAAAGGGAGGGAGGCAAACCATAAGAGACTCTTAAAAACTGAGAACAAACTGAGGGTTGATGGGGGTGTGGGAGGGAGGGGAATGTGGGTGATGAGCATTGAAGAAGGCACCTTTTGGGATGAGCACTGGGTGTTGTATGGAAACAAATTTGACAATAAATTTCATATTAAAAACAAATAAAATAAAGAAGGAAATGAAAAAAAAACCTATGCTCTTTCTACTATTCCTTGCTACCCCACTTGGCCCTTGCTTTAGCACATAATTTAGCACTTGATTAGAGCTGCCTTTGTGTCACTTTCAGGTTGTTTCATGTCTCTTTCACCAAACTAAAAGCCATTATTTTATCTCCTCCCTTACTCTTGGCCATTGTGCACCCAGAAGATTCACAGGTAAATAAATGCCCACAAATAGAGGCATCCACTGATATTTCAGTAGAACATCTAGAAACAATAAACTCTTTAAGGTTGACACAGCATTCAAGGTGGAGGGAAAAACATATTAATGATATAGTGTACATCCTAGTAGCCTCATTAGAAATAAATTTAAAAGCCATTTGAACAAACCTCACCGGGAGAAGAGCTGAAAAGTGTAGGTCAATCAAGCCATTACCTGTATAAATTTAGTGCCATATTTTGGTTTCAGAGTCTCAGCAATGTGGGAAAGAGATTAGTCTCTGTTCTTCCTTGCAATCCCATTTTTATTTATTTCCAGCCAGCTGTCTAGCTAAAGAATGACTCTTCCTATTCAAAGGCTAAATGAAAGGTCATTGACTCTCGAAGACATTTTCAGATCCTTTGGGGGAAAACCTGGCTTTTGCTCTTGTCTCTCTATATAATACTACTTGATTCATATTATTCAGATTTCAGCATTTTCTTATAAACTGTTCTTTTGAAATGCAATAGTCTTTTTTTTTAGACCAGACACATGTTTTATACTAAACCAAGACCAAACAGATGACTAAAGGTGACATGGATGGTGGTTTCATTTTTTTAAGCTTATACTTCTGCCGATCTTTGTATTCCTTGCAAGAGGTAAGGCCTCTAAAAGTCTCAGGTGAATGCATTTCAGTTTTATTCATTTTTAATTACTGGTTGTAATTAGGATATAGGAGTTGTGTTTTACTTGAAAAAAAATTTTTTTCACAAGTTTATGTTTAACTTTGGTTTATGGTTCACTAAGAAAATCAACAATTGGGTCTGAATCTAGAAATTAGTGAATTTCATGCCAAATAAACAGTCTACAGTTGAGGTCAAGTCCCATTCTGATTACTTAAAATTCTGTAAAGAATGTGTGTAGGCACAGGGGAAGTGCCCTGCAGTTTGGAGCTACCGCAGGGACTACCCAAAATGATGAAATGGAAGAATTCTCCTCAAAAGAAACTCCAGAAGTAGCGACAACAAACGAATTGATCAAAAACGATTTAAGCCATATAATGGAACAAGAATTTAGAATAAGAGTCATAAAATTAATCGCTAGGCTTGAAAACAAGCATAGAGGACATCAGAGAATCTATTGCTACAGAGATCAAGGGACTAAGAAATAGTCATGAGGACTAAAAAATAGTATAAATGAGGTGCAAAGTAAAATGGAGGCAGCCATACATGGATTGAAGAGGGAGAGGAGAGAATGGGTGAATTAGAAGATAAAATTATGGAAAAAGAGGAAGCTGAGAAAAAGAGAGATAAAAAAATCCAGGAGTATGAGGGGAGAATTAGAGAACTAAGTGATGCAATCAAATGGAACAATATCCATATCATAGGAATTCCAGAGGAGAGGAGAGAGAGAAAAAGGGGCTGAAGGTGTACTTGAAGAAATCATAGCTGAGAACTTCCCTGATCTGGGGAAGGAAACAGGCATTGAAATCCAAGAGGCACAGAGAACTCCCTTCAGATATAACTCGAATTGATGTTCTGCACAACATATCATAGTGAAACTGGCACAATACAAGGATAAAGAGAGAATTCTGAAAGCAGCTATGGATAAATGGATCCTAACATACAAACATATACATATTAGGGTAGTAACACACCTATCTACTGAAATTTGGCAGGCTAGAAAGGAATGGCAGGAAATCTTCAATCTGATGAATACAAAAAATATGCAGCTGAGAATCATTTCTCCAACAAGTCTGTCATTCAGAATAGAAGGAGAGATAAAGGTTTTCCCAAACAAACAACAACTGAAGGAATTCATTGCCACTAAACGAACCCTATAAGAGATCCCAAGAGGGATTCTGTGAGTGAAATGTTACAAGGACCACAAAGTACCAGAGGCATCACTACAAGCATGAAACCTACAGACATCACAATGACTCTAAACTCATATCTTTCTATAATAACACTGAATGTAAATGGACTAAATGCTCAACCAAAAGATATAGGGTATCAGAATGGTTAGAAAACAAAACCCATCTATTTGCTGTCTACAAGAGACTCATTTTATACCTGAGGACACTTTCAGATTGAAAGTGAAGGGATGGAGAACTATCTATCATGCTACTGGAAGTCACAAGAAAGCTGGAGTAGCCATACTTATATCAGAAAACTACACTTTAAATTAAAGGCTGTAAAAAGAGAGGAAGAAGGGCATTATGTAATAATTAGTCTACTCATCAGGAAGAGCTAACAATTATAAATGTCTATGTACCAAATACGGGAGCCCCCAAATATATAAAACAATTACTCACAAACCTAACAACTTTATTGATAAGAATGTGGTAATTGCAGGGGACTTTAATACTCCACTTACAGCAATGCATAGAACACCTAGACAGAGAATAAACAAAGGCCCTGAATGATATATTAGATCAGATGGACTTGATAGATATATTTAGACTCCACATCCCAAAGCAACAGAATATACTTTCTTCTTGAGAGCACATGGAACATTCTCCAAGATAGATCACATACTGGGTCACAATACAGCTATTCATAAGACTAAAAGAGTTGAGATCATACCATGCACACTTTCAGACTACAATACTATGAAACTTGAAATCAACCACAGAAAAAAGTCTGGAAAACCTCCAAAAGCATGAAGGTTAAGTAACACCTTACTAAAGAATGAATGGCTCAACCAGGGAACTAGAGAAGAAATCAAGAAATATATGGAAACAAGTGAAAATGAAAATATCACAATCCAAATTCTTTGGGATGCAACGAAGGGAGTCCTGAGAAGAAAATACATTGTAATCCAGGCCTATCTCAAGAAACAAAAATTCCAAATGCAAATTCTATCAGCACACCTAAAGGAAACAAGCAGAACAGCAAAGACATCCCACACCCAGCAGGAGAAGAGAAATAATAAAGATCAGAGCACAAATAAACAATATAGAATCTAAAAAAAAAAAACAACTATAGAGCAGATCAATGAAACCAAGAGTTGGTTTTTTGAAAAAATAAACAAAATTGATACACCTCTAGTCAGGCTTCTCAAAAAGAAAAGGGAGATGACCCAAATCGATAAAATCATGAATGAAAATGGGATTATTACAACCAATCCCTCAGAAATACAAGCAATTATCAGGGAATACTATGAAAAATTACATGCCAACAAACTAGACAACCTGGAAGAAATGGACAAACTCCTAAACACCCACACACTTCCAAAACTCAAACAGGAAGAAATAGAAAACTTGAACAGATCCATAACCAGCGAAGAAACTGAATCAATTATCAAAAGTCTCCCAACAAATAAGAGTTCAGGACCAGTCGTCTTCCCTGGGCAAATCTACTAACATTTAAAGAAGAGATAATATCTATCCTTGTCAAGCTATTCCAAAAAATATAAAGGGAAGTAAAACTGTCAGACTCATTCTATGAAGCCAGCATTACTTTGATTCCTAAACCAGAGACCCAGCCAAAAAAGACAACTACAGGACAATATCCCTGATGAATATGGATGCAAAACTTCTCAATAAGATACTAGCAAATCGAATTCAAAAGCACATAAAAATAATTATTCACCATGATCAAGTGGGATTCATTCCTGGACTGCAGGGCTAGTTCAACATTCGCAAATCAATCAATGTGCTACATCACATTAATAAAAGAAAATATAAGAACCATATGATCCTGTCTATCAATGCAGAAAAAGCATTTGACAAAATTCAGCATGCTTTCTTAAAAAATACCCTCAAGAAAGTTGGGATAGAAGGAACATACTTAAATATCATAGAAGCCATTTATGAAAAGCCCACAGCTAACATCATCCTCAATGGGGAAAAACTGAGAGCTTTTTCCCTGGGATCAGGAACACGACAGGGATGTCCCCTCTCACTGCTGTTGTTTAACGTAGCGTTGGAAATTCTAGCATCAGCAATCAGACAACAAAAGGAAATCAAAGGCATCCAAATTGGCAAAGATGAAGTCAAGCTTTCACTTTTTGCGATGACATGATACTATACATGGAAATCCCGATAGACTCCACCAAAAGTCTGCTAGAACTGATACGTGAATTCAGCAAAGTCACAGGATACAAAGTCAATGTACAGAAATCAGTTGCATTCTTATACACTAATAATGAAACAACAGAAAGGCAAATAAAGAAACTGATCCTATTCACAATTGCACCAAGAATCATAAAATACCTACAAATAAACCTAACCAAAGATGTAAAAGATCTGTATGCTGAAAACTATAGAAAGCTTATGAAGGAAATTGAAGAAGATACAAAGAAATGGAAAAACATTCCGTGCTCATGGATTGGAAGAATAAATATTGTTAAAATGTCAATACTCCCCAAAGCTATCTACACATTCAATGCAATCCCAATCAAAATTGCACCAGCATTCTTCTCGAAACTAGAATAAGCAATCCTAAAATTTTTATGGAGCCGCAAAAGACCCCAAATAGCCACAGTAATATTGAAGAAGAAGACCAAAGCGGGAGGCATCACAATCCCAGACGTCAGCCTCTACTACAAAGCTGTAATCATCAAGAAAGCACGGTATTGGCACAAAAACAGACACATAGACCAATGGAATAGAATAGAAACCCCAGAACAAGACCCACAAAAGTATGGCCAACTAATCTTTGACAAAGCAGAAAAGAATATCCCATGGAAAAAAGACAGTGTCTTTAACAAATGGTGCTGGGAGAACTGGACAGCAACACGCAGAAGGATGAAACTGGACCACTTTCTTACACCATTCACAAAATAAACTCAAAATGGATAAAGGACCTGAATGTGAGACAGGAAACCATCAGAACCCTAGAGGAGAAAGCAGGAAAAAACCTCTCTGACCTCAGCTGCACCAATTTCTTACTTGACACATCTCCAAAGGCAAGGGAATTAAAAGCAAAAATGAACTATTGGGACCTCATTAAGATAAAACGCTTCTGCACTGCAAAGGAAACAATCAACAAAACTAAAAGACATCCGACGGAATGGGAAAAGATATTTGCAAATGACTTATCGGACAAAGGGCTACTATCCAAAATCTATAAAGAAACTCCATCAAACTCCACACCCGAAAAACAAATAATCCAGTGAAGAAATGGGCAGAAGACATGAATAGACACTTCTCTAAAGAAGACATCCATATAGCCAACAGGCACATGAAAGGATGCTCAACGTCGCTCCTCCTCAGGGAAATACAAATCAAAACCACACTGAGATACCACCTCACTCCAGTCAGAGTGGCTAAAATGAACAAATCAGGAGAGAATAGATGCTGGCGAGGATGTGGAGAAACGGGAACCCTCTTGCACTGTTGGTGGGAATGCAAACTGGTGCAGCCGCTCTAGAAAACAGTGTGGAGGTTCCTCAAAAAATTAAAAATAGACCTACCCTATGACCCAGCAATTGCACTGCTAGGAATTTACCCAAGGGATACAGGAGTATTGATGCCTAGGGGCACTTGTACCCCAATGTTTATAGCAGCACTCTCAACAATAGCCAAATTATGGAAAGAGCCTAAATGTCCATCAACTGATGAATGGATAAAGAAATTGTGGTTTATATACACAATGGAGTACTACGTGGCAATGAGAAAGAATGAAATATGGCCTTTTGTAGCAACATGGATGGAACTGGAGAGTGTGATGCTAAGTGAAATAAGCCATACAGAGAAAGACAGATACCATATGGTTTCACTCTTATGTAGATCCTGAGAAACTTAACAGGAACCCATGGGGGAGGGGAAGGAAAAAAAAGAGGTTAGAGTGGGAGAGAGCCAAAGCATAAGAGACTGTTAAAAACTGAGAACAAACTGAGGGTTGATGGGGGTTGGGAGGGAGGGGAGGGTGGGTGATGGGTATTGAGGAGGGCACCTTTTGGGATGAGCACTGGGTGTTGTATGGAAAACAATTTGACAATAAGAGAGATCTTCTTGAAGACAAAATGAAAATGAAAATTTCCTCTTCCAACTGCATATCTAACTGCATGGTAACATCATGTTTGCATGAGACTAATAGACATATATGTGCTTCAATTACACATAGGAATCATAGTAAGAAGTGATCAGAAATTGTGAATAAAGTAAAGCCTTTTCTTAAAATATGGAAAAGGAGGGATATTTTAATTAGATGGCACATGGATTTTGATGCAAAGTTGGTTAAAAAAAATGGATTCCCAGCTAAGAGAAACAGAGTGAACTACAAGGAAAAATCCTAATCAAGGTCTGTGAATGAGATCAAGGACCAGAATAAATGCATAATATTTAAGAATCAGTGATAATAGCTATAATTTATTTCATAAAAAAAAACGTAGCACCAAAATACAGTAAGAGGAACTATAATCTTATTTTACTTTTTTAAAGTTTTACTTATTTAAGTAATCTCTACGTCTAACATGGGTCTCAAACTCATGACTCTGAGATCAAGAGTCTTATGTTCTTCCAACTGATCCAGACAGGTGCCCCAAAAGGCAGTATAATTTTTCAAACTAAGAGAAGTTTTTAGAGTTGGAATGCCTGTGTGTGAATCCGTGCCTCACTACATGTTAGCTGTGTGACCTTTGGGACATTTCTTAACCTCTCTGTACCTTAGTTTCTTGATCTATTATAAAATTGAGTTCAGGGGCACCTGGGTGGCGCAGTCGGTTAAGCGTCCGACTTCAGCCAGGTCACGATCTCACGGTCCGTGAGTTCGAGCCCCGCGTCAGGCTCTGGGCTGATGGCTCGGAGCCTGGAGCCTGTTTCCGATTCTGCGCCTCCCTCTCTCTCTGCCCCTCCCCCGTTCATGCTCTGTCTCTCTCTGTCCCAAAAATAAATAAAAACGTTGAAAAAAAATTTTTAAAAAAATTGAGTTCATAATGGTCCTCTACTGCATAGAGTTACTGTGAGGATTAAATAATTGAATATGCAAAAGGACTTAGTATAGAATCTGACACATAGTTAGCATTTAATTGTTAGCTGGCTAGTTTTAAAATACTATTTATTAAGAATCTTTAAATTTAGCTATTTAAATAGTGATTTCCATCTCTGAAAAAAATCCTTCAGTAAACTACTCTTGCAGAAAAAGGCTATTAGTCAAATAACATGGCATAATGAAAGAGACACTCCCACCTATATCTTTCACTAATTGCAGACAGAATATCTAAGAAAAATAGTTCAAAATTTTTAATGATTATCTTCAAAGTCAATTCAGAGTGCTATATAACTTTCCTAGGATACTCATTGCAAGTAATTGCAAATAAATAAAGAAATGAGAAGACCAGTAGAAGTTGAAGTACTGTTTCCTCTCTGCATCAGCTTTGGTAGTTTATGGAATGGAATGTGGGACAGACAAGGTGATCTGAATATTGTTGTAGCCAAAACTCATTATGAGTAACCATCATGTATTGAACACTTATAAAATGCCCTAGAGATATAAAAATAAAGTTATTAGATGCTCTCCCTGTCCTCAAGAGAAAAGCAGTGTAGATATGGAGTCAAACACATACACACACACACAATAATAGCTCCTATAAGCAGTGCAGAGCTAATGGGATTTAAGTCACTACAAAAGTATTGTCATTATCAGCAACAGAAATAGTTTTCATTCATTGCCATGTGATGTTTTAACAGGATATAAGACAATGTGTACCTATATTTTTTCTCATTTCCTATTTATTACACATCTTAGACCTAGTAGTCTTAGACATATTCGAAAGAAGGCATTGAGGTTAAGCAGGATTAGGTAAATTGACCATGGACACCTAATAAAGGGAAGAGATGAAATATGAACTGTGTGACTCTGTACTCCAGCATTATGGATGTTGTATATGTTAATAGGGATGAAAGTGATGACTAAACTTTCCTAGGGAATGTTATTTATGGGATGCATGATAGATATATTTAAAAACCTATACAATTCTCTTAGGGGCATAATACTATATCATTGCTTTCATTTCCCCTTGCAAACAATAGCACATACATACACCTTGAGTAAAAACACTGCTATTGTCCCCTAATAAGATAATGACAGGGATGACATGACACTAAAATGATTAACAGATACCATTCCACATACAAAAGTGGTATATTTCCTCAATAATGAGGTTCCCTTTTTTTCTTTACTCTTTTTTTAGGGTGGCATGTGGTAACAGTTGAGTCCTACCTACCTGTAGGTCTAATGTGTGGTGTTCATAAATTAGGTGAAAACAATGTACTTCTGAATATGATCTACTCAGCTTTTGCCCATTCTGTTAACCCTCATTACCCCAGGGTTGTATCTGTTCACTTAGTTGTATCTGTTCACTGCTAGGAATTAGATTAACTGATGAACAGCTTCTAAATACAGAGTATCCTTGGAGCACCTGGGTGGCTCAGTCAGTTGAGGGATTTATCAGTCAGACCTGATTTCGGTTCAGGTCATTATCCCAGTGTCATGGGATCGAGCTCCACAACAGGCTCCACACTGAGCATGGAGCCTGCTTAAGATTCCCCCCCCCCCTCTCTAATAAATAAATAAAATGAAATAAATTTTAAAATATAGAGTTTCCTCTATCGTTCTGGTATCAAGAGACAGGACTAGTTTACCTCGGGTGGTGAAAGGTCACAGGGAACTGGAATAAGGGACACTTCAGTTTGAATCCCAGCTTCACTCTCAACTGGCTGCATGACCACAGACAGGTTATTTAACTTCTCTGACATTCAAAGCTTCATTTTTCACATCTATAAATCAGGTATAATGATATTTGACTTACAGAGTTTTCCTGAGTATTGAACAGAATGCTGTATATAAAATAATTGTCCTTGTACCAAGTACTTTAAAAGACCTGATACACTTAACCATCTTCTTTATGGTTAGAACATGTGTTTGATTGTAAGTCATTTCAGTCATATGGAGTTGTATTTCAAGAGCATGACTTCACCCACATTTTATCCCAAAATCTATATATTAAAATGCTATGTTATGATGATGGTCTAATGAAAGGCACATTGAACAGAAGAAGCAAATCACATCTTATAAATGCACAAAAAGTCAAATCAAATTATTTCTTGCATAACATAAATCTTCACCACCAAATACACAATAAATATTTGTTCTTGTAATAATTGCCATATTTTTCTTAGTTCTAGATATTCAGTTTCTCTGCAAGAAATTTACAAGTTGTCATATTGTTTTCAGAAGAGACATAATTCAATCAGTGATCAGAATACATAATAATTGAAGACAAATTAATTGGTAAACTTGGAACCTTGTTAAAATGAGTTTGTGTGGTAATTTCTTTCTCGCTTTTTTGACCAGGAAACTTTTGTCATTGATACTTTTTTCTTATGGGCTATTGTTTTCTCTGAAAATAAATTAAGTACTTGCCTATAAAAAGGAACAAACTAATTAATCAAACAGAAGTGTCTATGAGAATTATCAGATTTAACAAACGTGTACCAGTTATCATGTTAGATTATTTTACATATGATATTTAATTTTCACAAAAATGAGTGAGGTAAAAATTATTTCTATTTTACAAGATAGGAAACTGAAATTCAGAGAAGCTAACATATTTGCTCATAAACATTTAGTCAGTTTCTGGTAGTGCCAGAATTTAAACCCAGAGACTCAATCATTGAGCATAGTATCCTTTCTATTCTATCACAACCTCTATGAAAATCAGAAATGCTGTCCTGGGTCATACCTATGATTTATCCAGCTCGCAGTGCTGATGCTTGGAGTCATAGTATAATATAGAAGCAGGGGTAAAAAGCTAGTGCTCTAGAACAAGGATCATTCCAGTACTCTAGAATCAGAATGCATACCTATTTCAGCATTTGAGATAAGTTAGTGAATTAAATCAGGCAAGCACACGCAAGTTTGAAAGCACATAGGACAAAGCATGATAGGGTAAAAGAGACAAAAATATGGGAACCAAAAAGGTTTAATTCCTAGAGACTAAGGCAAATAGGAATCTGGAAATTCACAGGAACCAAAGGGCCAGCCTCAGTAGTCAGAAGAAAAGACATATGGCACCAATAACAAGGCATATTCAAATCCAATTCAGTCCATTTCCTGGCTGGGTAGCTTCTTACCAACTTTAACCAGGACAAGACACAGTTGTGGGAAAAGCTAATAAGTATCTCACTCTCTAATACTGATCTAAAATGATCAATTGGAAGGTTTTTTAATGTTTATTTTATTTTTGAGAGAGAGAGAGCAAGTGAGAGTGGGGGAGGGGGAAAGGGGGGGGGACAGAAGATGGAAGTGGGATCTATGCCAATACCAGTGATCCTGACGCAGGGCTTGAACTCATGAACCATGAGATCACAACCTAAGCCAAAGTGGGACACTCAACCAAATCAGTGGAAAGTTTTAAGGCACATTCCATCTTTCATATCTAATACCAATCGAACTCTTCTTTATCTAAAAAACGTAGTGTGAAAAACTGATCAAATATTTCGACTTCAATTGGTTGCATAATGACTACTTGGGGAAAGAATAAAAAAATCCATGTCTATAGAAAATTTGGAATCATTTCTGAAAAATCACAAAGCTCTCATTTACAGTCAGAGATGAATATGTGAAGAGAAGATATGGGCAAAAAACATTTCAGGATGCTGGAAAAAATCAGTCCTCAACAAAAGGAACATGTTCTAAAGAAATAATAGCTAAAAGTCTTCTGCTGTTGTGTTTAGTACACAATATCATATAAGCAGTATAAATCACAAAGTACTTAGTACTTAATGTCATCATATGGAAGCACATTTCTGAGATAAATGTAATGAACAGACACACTTCATTCTTTCCTTAAGTACATATGACATAGGGACAACATGCACCAGGAGAGTGTTGGCTACATATCTATGGATATGCTAATCAATGAATCTCAAGGTAGTTAAATCTGCCCATTTCTAAGAGCCACTTCTTTGAAATACACTGGATAAAATAAAAGTACCTTGCCTTTTCATCCATGTTCTAATCAAAGATGCCTCCCACCCTCCCCTGAAATAAAAAAAAAATCACTAACTTAGGTGGGCCAGGCTAACCAAATAACTTTTATACTAAAGAACATTTTTTTTGGTATTTGCTTACCATAGCACCCTCTAAATGCCAATTCTTTGACAAGGCCTTTATTCCACTAAGACCTTGGGCTCTGAGCATGTTCAAAACTGTCTTTTAAATGTGCCAGTCAGCATGGCTTTTAAGTTAACAACAACAACAACTATAACAGCTACTTCTTATTGAGCACTTACTATATGTCAGGCATCTTGCTACATGATTTATCTCATAGAAATAAAGGCAGTGTCCTTGCTCCTGTCAAAGCCCAACCCCTCCATTTGAAATCTGGATTCCATCCTCTCTTGTTTTCTCTTTCCTGATTTCTCCTTTACTAATGAATCATCTCTATTAGCATATAGACATACATAAGAATTTCCCATATTTTAAAAAAGAGATCCTTCCTTGATGACACATCCAGCTACCATCTCATTTATCTATGTTGCTTCATTACCAAGCTTCTCAAAATGGTCAAATTCAATGGCTATTCCTCTGTCCTCATTTTACACAGTTAACCACTCACTCTTTCTTGAAACACTTTTCTGTCTCAACTAACATGAAAGGTAGGTTTCCTTCCTTTCTTTTTGCCACACCTCTTAGTTTCCTTTGCTAGTTCCTCATCATTATTCTTCAGAAATTGATCCAGGGCCGTCTTTCCTTCTCTTTCTAAATTCTCTCTGTTGGTTTCCTCATCCAGTATCATAATCTTAAAAATCAGTATATTGACTACTCCCAAATGTATATTCCTGGTCTATGATCTTATGAACCCCAGGTCCATAGAAAAACTGCTCAACTCAGAGCTTTTACATTGATATTCTACAAGCATCTCACACTTCACACATCAAAATACGAACTATGCTATTCCCCTGACTTATATCCAAATCTATTCCTCTCAGTTTTCTCCATAGCGAGAAATGGTTCCACTGCAGAATCAGTTGCTTAAGTTAGAAACCCAGGAGTCATCCTTAATCCCTTCCCTTATCTCAATCTCTACATCTATCTTATTGATTGATTGATTGATAATTTGTAGTGGTATTAACATTTGTATCAATAATAATAAGAGGAGATACCTCTTCTTGAACACCTAGTATCTGCCAGGCACGGTGCTGAGTGTTTTAGCTGTATTAATTCATTTAATCCTCATACCAAGTCTTTGAGGTAGGTACTATTATTAGTCTCATTTTATAAATGAAAAAAACTGAAGCAAGAATTTGAAATAACTTGCCTGAAGCCACACATATATTAAATGGTAAAGGTTGTATATGAATCCAAGGCATCAGGCTCCAGAATGCATCCCCTTTGCCATTACCTGAGCTGCTTTATTTTAGTTTGATTTATAGTGTGTCCCTGTACTTAGATTTTTTTGATGGGCAGCTACCTGGTTTCACAGGGAAAACAGCATTCAGTGAATATCTCCCCATGATTCAGTGAATTCTCCAAAATATATAGTGCTACATATGTTAAAAGTGAAGCTCAGAAAGATTAAATAATTTGTTTAAGATAATTAAGCTAGTGAATCTTGGAGTTAGAACCCAACCCAACTTTTCATGATTCCAGAGATCAAACATTTAACCACATGTTATACTGCCACCTTGTTGAGTTTGCTACACTGACAGATTCAAACTAACCATCAGATATTCCCCATCACCAAACTACCAAATCACAACCAAGCTCTTACTGTGCAAAGATGACTTTGCCTTAGGATCACAAGGTCACTAACAGTTATTCTCAGTTTTAAAGCCATATTTTTTGTAAGCCATTCTGAGAGAGATAAGGCCATTCTGAGAAAGGAGAACTAATTGAGGACTAAGATAAATAATGAAAGCATTCTTTGTCTGCAGGGCTGGTTATGTGCCTTCCTTCACATATAAAGAGAAAAGTATTAACTCAATATCACTAGGGCAGAAATTTAGGAATTCTTTCTCCAATAACAGAAATGGAAATCACGCACACATGTAGTCACATTTTTTTTTGTTCATCTGAACTTCATAATAAAGAAAACATCTAGGAAAAAGAGCACAGGCTGTAGTCATGAACTAGAATTACACTATAGTACACATGAAAATCAAATCCATGGCTCTGGCTAAAGTAAATTAGAGAAAAGTCAGACATGTTACATAGTATCCTCAAATATGGCCACTTTTTAACGCAGGCACTGATAGATTAAAAACAGAGAGGGGCTCTAGGGGATTGGCTACATGGAGCCATTAAAATATTATCTTTAGGGGCACTTGGGTGGCTCAGTCAGTTAAGCATCTGATTTCAGCTCAGGTCATGATCTCTCAGTTCCTGAGTCTGAGCCCCGCATCAGACTCTGTGCTGACAGCTCAGATCCTGGAGCCTGCTTTGGATTCTGTGTCTCCCTCTCTCTCTGCCCCTTTTCTGATCACTCTGTCTCTCTCAAAATTAAACATTAGAAAATAAAATATTATCTCTAAACATGAAATCTAACCAGCATGAGACTAAATATTTAAGGAGTTTCCCAAAACAGAATTTCTTCCCCCAAAATGATTATATGCTAAGCTTGACTCTATTTTATTAATTGCTCAATCAAAAAATTGTAAGATGTCAGTAGAGGGATAAAAGGAAAATGCCAGGAAGGAAAAACAATGGGGAAAAAATGGAAAAGCGGAGAGGGAGGAAAGTGGTCCAGGATGAAGCAGAAGGATATGAAGCAGAGCGCAAAGGAACCTTGAAAAAATTAACTTTGGGATTAGAGGGGTGAATATAAGAACATTCATAAAATTTCTTACATGGACTTTATCTTACACTATATCTTAATTCACAGAACTCAGTACTACTAACTTTTACTTTATTTTTTTAAATTATGTTTATTTACTTTTGAGAGAGAGACAGAGCACAAGCAGGGGAGGGGAAGAGAGAGAGGGAGACACAGAATCTGAAGCAGGCTCCAGGCTCTGAGCTGTCAGGACAGAGCCCGACAGGGGACTTGAACTCAGGAACTGTGAGATCATGACCTGAGTCGAAGTGGGACGCTTGAATGACTGAGCCACCCAGGCGCCCCAACTAACTTTTATTTTAAAAGAAACATATTACGTGTGTAAAGATGTGTTAATATACATTAAAAGTCATAACAAAACTATTTTTAAATAGCATTACTAGGCTCTTAAAGTATCTGTCTCTGATAAAATTAAATAGTATTTTTTACATTGTTAGAAAGGCATTGGCTCTCATTCAGTGTTTCTTGGCCCATATCTTCTATATGACCTATATACTTTTCACCCAAGTTTGTCCATATATTGTTAGTTGATTCTTTGAATATGGGAGGGGTCCACAAGACAAGAAATGTAGACATCCTCTAGATCCTGGAAAAGGCAAAGAAATGGATTCTTCCCTAATGCCTTCAGAAAGGAACACAGCACTGTCCATACCTTGTTTTATCCTAGTAAGACTCATTTTGGACTTCTGGCTTCCAGAACTGTAGTATAGTAAAAGTGTACTGTTTTAAGCCACCAAGTTTGTTGCAGTTTGTTACAACAACAGAAAATTAAACCCCCTTCTTTCTCATGTCTTTGGTTTCTAAGCTCTTTCTCCACTACTGACTGATCTTATGCAATGTTTTGACTAAGAACATCATCAACTCAGTCTCTTATCTTAATCTCCCAAGCACAGGCTGCCAAGACCAAGGGATGTCTTCATCTTCACATACCACTTCTCCTTCAGCTCTTGACATTTAGTCTCAATAATCCAAATATCTGATCAAATTAATTTGAAGCCTCAAGTGACATATGTCCCCTTAATTTTTACCATATTCCAAATATATAATATTATTGTCCTCTTGTCCTCCTGGGCTGCTTCAGAGGGTGTAAGAACAACAAAAACAACAAAAGGATACAGCCACTCATTAAGAACATTACTTGGCTCTAACGTTCCCTGACATAGAGACAAGGCAAAGGCATCCTTGGATAATGGAGACTGATACACAAAGGGGCAGGATTTGACATGAAGAATCGGGTGTTTCATTTAAATCCATGTCTCCATATTGGTTTACAAATAGAAAGACAACTGAGGGAGGGTGATAATGGAAGAATTATTGTAAGATATTCTATTCCTCTCTAATAATCAAAGAAAGGCAGGTAGGAATCCAAGGGTCTTCCTTTATGTTAAGTCTCTAAAATAAGGTAGCAGGTCTTGTTAATTCAATCAACTATCCATTGAATAACTAAACCATATGCCTACAATTTTGCTCAGCTCTAAGGGTGATAGAAAATAGTGTCATAGTCCCTTCTCTGAGAGAGTTTTAAATTCTGTTAGAGAAACAAAATCAATATATATGCCAGAAATACAAATTAACCCAATATGATACATGATCAAAAGATAAATCGTAGGTTCTTGTTCAATATACTACACAGTTTTGAGAAAGGTGAGATAAATGAAGGCCAAAGTAGCTAGAGAAATCTTCTTAAATAGGTATCCAGATGAGAAAGCCACTTTTTCCCATTAAGTTAATTACTTTAGCATAAGAACTATTTGTGGACAGGGATGAAGATGAAGATACCTACAAAGATTTATTTCTGCCTCAGTGATAGCCCAGTGCTAGCTTTGCTTTCCCTGCTATTTAGAGCAGAGTTCTTACCACTGGTGCCCATACCCAGAGAGACAACTAGAATAAATAGTAAAAGATATGGGGAAAAAATGGAAAGAGGCTATAAGAGGAAAAAAAAAAAAAACAGGGTCTAGGGGCACCTGGGTGGCTCAATCATTAAACATCTGACTTCAGCTCAGATCATGATCTCATGGTTCATGAGTTTGAGCCCCACTGGCTCACTGCTGTCAGCTCAGAGCCCACTTCAGATCGCCCCTCTGTCCCTTCCCTGCTCTCGCCTGCTCTCTCTCAAAATTAAATATAAAAAAAGACAGGATTTAAATAAAGGAAGACCAGAAAAAAGAAGGAAATAGCATCCACCAACCCTCAAAATGACAATTACAGGCTGCTCATCAAAGCTCATACAGCTGAAGAGAAGACAGCTGTGAGAACTACACCTAAAATCTTCCCAAATGTTGCTTATTCTCATGAAGACACAGATGTATATTCCTTTCCCTCTCTTGTTCTCGTCCACCAGGAGCTTAAGGACACCCTTGGAAGATGTTTTCCAGAGCGCTTGCAGCAGAAGTCACTGATATTTTGCCCTGTTCTCCAAGCCAGCAATGTTATACCTAAAATAATAACAATAGAAAAGAAACTGAATCTGTGATTCTGTCACAGTGACAGAACTGACAAAGTGACCACATTGTAGGTGGCAGCCTGTAATTTACAAATGTCTGGGAGGTATACAAATCAGTGGCCCAAAGTACATGGCATATAGTAGAAATTCAATATATGCTTGTTGAATTGTATTCACAAATGAGTGACTCTAGAACACAACATAAGCCTGAGAATATGGAGACTTTCTAGTATAAGATACCCAACAATATCATGAACGTGTTTTCAGTGAACATTCAACAGGACGCTGAGTCCCACAAAGGATAGTCTTATACTGCTGGTCCTTGCCTACCTTTTCAGTCTCATCTGATATCAGTCTTACACTTGCTCATAATGCTCCACTGGCCGCCTTTTTAACTCCTCAAGCATTCCCTACTTCTTCCCTTCTCATGGCAGTCACATATGCTGCTACTTATGTCTAGAATGCAATTCCTTTTTTTGAGTTTTTATTTATTTTTCTGAGAGAGAGAATGAGGGGGGAGGGGCAGAGAGAGAGAATCCCAAACAGGCTCTGTACTCTCAGCACGGAGCCCGATGCAAGTCTGACCTGAGCTGAAATCAAGAGTTGGACTCTCAACCAACTGATGCCCTCAGAATACAATTTCTTCTCACTTCATCACCACTGACTAGCTCCTACTTATTCTTAAGGTACTGTATATATACCACTTCCTCAGAAAGGATTTTCCAATCTCTTATCTGAGGCCAGCTACAAAAATATGAAATTATGTGTGATTAACACTATGCAATTAAGGGAAACAGTTGATGTCAGGAGAGGTAACATAATTCTATAGTAGCATCTCCTTAGGTGTCACTGTCATAGTTGGAAGAATAAGCAGAACAGAGCATGAGTCTTGCTCACTGCACTAACTCTTAAGTTTTATGCCTAGTTTAGCCTAGTGATGAAAGAAGAAACAATAAAGGCACGTTAAACAGAGTTGAGAACTCGTCATTTTCTGTTTTTTACTCTATGGTCCAAAAGTAGTCCCTTCCCTCCCTGTACAGTACCTCCTGAGGCAGAACATTTCCCACTGTCAATCTCCTCTCTATATCCAGGACACAAGTCAACATTTAGAAAAATGAATCTGCTGAAGGAATGGAAAAATAACTGAGACCCCAAAAGTCTTGGGCAATTATTATAATTTTGTTTCTATCCCGCAGTCTCTCCCAAAGGCAAATGATCCTATGGACCATCTACTATCCAATTCCATCTTCAAAACCCTCCCTACCTGAATGACTTCACAAGAGCTTACCAGATATAATGGCATAAATGCTCTGCTTTTGTTAAGGCAGTTAAAAAAAAAAAACCTAAACAGTACTGTCTTATTTTCCTCATTGTCTACTAAGATCCTATTAGATATTCCTTTGTAATACTCTCATGGTCTCTGTGAACATCATGATACACAGTGGTTCTCCCTTTTGGTCTGTGACAGGAAAGTTCTATAGGTCAATTGCTATTTTTTTCCAAACCAAAGAATGATGCTAATATAGTATAAGTAAATCTCTATTTTATGTCATTGACAGAAATATTAATATTGTAATATTGCAAACCCTAATAGTACAAGGGCCCATTATGCAGACCACCAAGAGGGTCTCCAGGGGGTCTAGGATCACAGGCTGAAAACTACTAAATTTAGCACATTTTGTCATTCTGGATTCCTTCTTCAGAGGGTTCTGTTTGATGAACAGTATGTTTGCCTCTTAAAATGAAAGTCAAAGCCCTTAGATGCATTTCCAGCGTCTTAGTGGCTATTTGCATTGCACTTCCTGCCATCATAGTAAACTCTGCATTATTCTTTCCAAAACTCATTACCCTGTGTGAGATAAGAGACATTTACTATTTGAACAATTGCAGAACTGACAGAAAAGGGGGACCAGAAAGATACCAAGATTGTATCTGGGCACATGACTCAAGTTGCTGCCACAAATGACATTCAGCCTCTCAGTTATCAGATCCTTCCCTGCCTGCCTGCTTCTCATTCAAAACTGTAACCAAGAGGTTAGAGTGGGAGAGAGCCAAAGCATAAGAGACTCTTAAAAACTGAGAACAAACTGAGGGTTGATGGGGGGTGGGAGGGAGAAGAGGGTAGGTGATGGGCATTGAAGAGGGCATCTTTTGGGATGAGCACTGGGTGTTGTATGGAAACTAATTTGACAATAAATTTCATATAATAAAAAACAAAACAAAACAAACAAAACCAAAAAACTGTAACCAGAGAGAGCAGACCTATGAACTCCTACACATGGTCACCATTCTTCTCTTATCCCACTTCCACTATGGGGCCCAGACACTGCTATCTTCTGAGTCATTACTGATGATTCATTAAGATCCAATATTCCATGTTAGCAGACTTACATGAAAGTCCATTATTGCCAAAACTAATTACTTCACCTGTGTTCTCCATCCATCCTTCCCCAGTCACCTCCCAGACTTTGCTCCTCAATAATCTGGTTCCTCTTTAATAAGTCTTGCTAATCTTTGCAAACATGTGTTGCCCCTCGCCTTTCTCCCCCTTCCCCCCTCAAAAGAGAAAGAAAATAGGTCTTTTGGCTTGATTCTTCTGCCACCTTAGAGACCAATTATTTTTCTCCTTTTCTTCAATGCCAATCTTGTGAAAAAATTTATCTCAACACCTCCATTTTCTCAGCATCCATTTGCTCCTTAATCTCTTACCTTCTAGCTTCCACAATCACCAAAACACTACAATTATTTTCTCAAAGGTCACATATGATTCGCTTTTTTTTTCACAGTCTTTACTCTTGAACACTGTACTTTTTCCTGAAGTTGACAATCCCTCCTCCTTGACTCTTCTCATCCTTGTTTTTTGTTTGCTTTGGTAACTATTTCTAGTTTTCTTCTTAGTTTTATAACCAGTTATTATCTGCCTCCCCCCACTGATTCTTTTTCTCATCCTTTCAGGTGGGTATTACCTAACGTTATGTATTCAGTCCTTTGTTCTTTTTGACACTAGCACTTTTCCCCTGATGAGTAAGAAAAAAATTTTTAAAGCTAGAGTGGCAAATACTCACAAGGCACAGGTAGGTAATGTAAATAAGTGAAGAACAAGAAGGGTGGGTATAAGATACAACTATAGAGTATTGGATGCTGGAGGTAAACTATAGAGTCAGCTTATGTTTCTACGGGGGTACTGCTATTCAGCTCCAGCCAATGCATGCTGTGTACAGACGTAGACCAAATTTACCAGCTGTACCAATTTTTCATCAAAAACCTGAAGTCTGGATTTCTCTGATAACTTTCCAAATTTTTTAATGTTAGCCACTCATTCAATTTTCTTAAATTATGTAGGCTGTATGGGCAGATAGGCTAGGCTATTCTGCATTTACATATGACCCCAGAATCTTAAAACAAAAATTTGTTTCTTACTCACATTATAGTTACATCACAGGTCAGCTGCATCTCTGCTCTGTGTCATGTTCAGTCTAGTACTCAGGCTGACAAAGCTACTTCTATCTGGAATACTGATGCCTCACAGCAAAAGTAACAGAAAACTGGTAAATCATGCAGTTAAATAATGCCTTAAAGTTCCTCTCAGAAATATTGCACATCACCTGTGCTCACATTTCATTGGCCAAAGCAAGTCATGTGGCCAAGACTGACTTCAGTGGGAAGGGAGAGTATAATTCTCCCTTAGAGAGAGGCAACAAGTATTTGTGAACAATAATACAATCTACTATACCAGTCAAATACAACTACCAATGGTCCATTTCCAGTTTGCAACCTTTAATGTCCAGGAAAGAGCAGTAAACTGAGACTTGGGAAATCTTATTTGTCATCACAACTCAGGAACTATGGGGCCCTGGGTAAGTTACTTCGCCAGTTGGTCTTAACATCTCTTTACAGACCTACTATGCTTACAACTTAAATTTTATATTGAGTATATGAACAGCTCTGTGAAGATAGAAGACTAAAGACTATTAAGACTGAAGCTGTAGAAATGCTCTCAACCAAGTCCCAGTCCTATATTTTCTAAAATTTGCTACACATTTCTACGTAGACATCTAACCACTAGCATGTAACAAGTCCTACTCCAAAGTGTTCTTCACTCTGCCACTGATTTTGTTATTTTTAAACTACAAAACAATCTGGCTGATATGTTTAAAATAATCCTATTTCTTTTCTTTCTCTAGTCTCCCATCTCTAGCCAGTACCAATCCCTAGAAATATTGCCCTCCTGATATTTATTTTCATTCATCTCTTTCTTTCCAATCTGATGACTACCAAAATTATTCATGTTCCTTATCTATTCATGCCTGAATGACTGACCTGGCTTACTATCTTGGCTTTTGCAACTCCTATTCTTGAAGCTTCACAGTTGATTGTGTTACCATCTACCTATCCTCATTCACCTAACTCTTAGAACTTCTTCCCTACTCAAAGACTTCAATACTTCTCACTGCCTTTAAAGGAAAGTTGAAACCTCTTCACCTGCCATTCAGGTTGCCTTTAGCGACTGAGTGCATAAATCTAAGATTTTGAATTTTCCTGGACCTAAGTGTCCTCCTTTATGAAATGGATATAATAATAGCTTACCTCACCTACTTCAGAGGGTTATGAGCATTATATGAAAAAAATGGTGATATAAAATATAAAGGATGCAAGAAAAATTATTCCTTAAGCAGCCTAGAGCTTCCACCACTGCAAATTAAAACAAATTAATGGAGTTTTATATCATCAAAATTAATGGTTTGTTTATAAAGTCAGGGGTTGGAATAAATAACCTATCTTAAAGATCCCTTCCAACTCTGAGATTTTATTGGTACCCCATAATTACTGCCTATTTATGGTAAAAGTAATTAGCCTTTATAGAAATGAAGGCAATGGCCTAGCAGTTAATAACATGGATTCTGGAGTCAGCCAAAATAGTTCCAAATCTTCACTCTCCCATTTAATAACTGTGTGAACCTAGAGAACATAAATAAGTGCTATTATCATCTAATTTTTTTTTCATAAGGAAAAAATGGAATAAACCCAAAAGTCTATATTATGCAGTTGCTAAAAAGGATAAGGAGTTTAATGTATTGACATAGAGAGAACTCTAAGATATTCTGTTATCTGAGAGTGGAAGCAGATCAATACTTACAGTATAATCCTATTTTTAGACATGTACGTTTATTTCTATATGATGGGGGAATTCTAGAAGGATACAAAACAAAGAGTTTATAATGGTTATCTATGGGATTGGGATTGGATGAGGGAACATGGATTTTTCACTTTTCTACTTAGACACTGCCATACTCATTGCATTGTTTTATATTGAGCATTTTTAAAGGAAAAAACCTTTACCATCTAGAGATCTTTTGTTCTAATTTAAGGCCAAGGTCTTATTACTTCAGAATAAAGATGAACCACATTGCAAAGCATCACAATAGCCCTGTGGGAATAAAACTCAAACAAGCCTGAGCCCTGTTCTGCTTGCTGAAGTCTCCAGGAAAGTGGTCTTCCCATCATCTAGTTTCCCCCTAAATACCTAGGAATGTGAAGAAGTTGTGATCATTTAGTCATCCCTGGTGGATGGGTAGGTAGATTTGTAGCCAGAGTCTTCAGAACAGTTGGATGGGACTAGGAGAGAGAGTATTAAAAGGGAAAAAATGTAAGAATGGAAAAAGGATATTTTATAGCCTAGCAAGATCCTTACTTTATGCAGGTAGTGTTGCTCACAGCTACACTTGTCCAGGGAGAACTGTGGAAACCTGAGAGTCATGCCTTCATATGGGAACTTGATGCCCCATTTACTGCTCTATGTAACCATCCCTCTGCATTTCTGTATCCTTTGCCATGAGAGAAATATCATCCCAACTTGTGTTTGTTAGAGTCTTTCTGCCAATCTTATCACTATCCTGTTTTGACAAATACACAGAAAATAAGAGCAGCCAACATTTACAGAGTACTACCAGAGACCAGGCACTGTGCTAAGCCCTTTACATGGATTATCTCAGTTAATCCTCTTGACAACCATATGAAGGAGGTAATATTTTTATTTTACAGTTGAAGAATAAGTCTCACAGAGGTCACTTCATTGGTAAACAATGGAGAAAATAGCCATGTAATAGGGAACATCATCCAAAATGATTGAATCAAAGTGGGTAAGGTATTAGGGTGGAAAGAAGGCCTAGATCATAGCACTCACTGTCCAGGAGAGGTAGGACACTACACTGGGGAGGGGACAGGCAGCCATGGAGTCTGAGGTAACACTGTATCTGGGATGAAGTTAGCAAAAACATGTGGTAGTGATGTAACTGATAAAAATCATAGTCTAATAATGGCAGCCAATATTTACTGAGTGTTCTTTGCCTACTAAACACATCATATGCATCATCTTATTAAAGTTTCCCAGTATAGTCAGGTAAGGAAATCGTTCAGAAAGCTGATGTGAATCATCCAAGTTAGCAAGTGGTAGGGCTAGGATTCAAACTCTTAAATATGTTTGATTTGAGAAACCATAAGCTCTATGGATATTATGCCTCTAATGATTACCATGACGCCCTCATATCCAGTATACTTGCACCCATTCAGATTGTATCATCTTGCATTGTACAGGAAATGCGTTAGCGTGATAAGAGTATAAATGACCTGCTTCTCAGAATCATAACATTTTTCTCAGAGCCTGCCCTCTTTTCTAGCCAAGTACCTAGTTATCAATATTATGGGTACAGAGAAACTGGGGATAACTCTTTCTGAGTAGATTCTAGCAAGGTGGAAAAATTTACCAAATCCAAAAACCATTTACCACAGTCTATTTTGATAAGACCAAGCAGTCAAAACTAACAGGGAATGAATTAAGTACTACAGGTCTGGGTTTGACCCAACGTGATCTTTCCCCCTTTTAGCTTTTTAGCACCATCAACCTCTGCAACTAAGATACTTAGAGGTAGTCTTACCTACTAGGATGCTACTCACCAACGAACTTACTGTCACCCACAGTTTTCCTCTGGAACCCATTTTCAGAAAACCCCTAAATCACCCTTCCCAGCTGAATACTTGTATTTTTAAGTAGTAGTTAATCTAGACAAAAGATGAAGTCGTCTACAGGAAGTGTATTGCCAGGAGAGTCTAAATGGTTTGCTTATATAAGGCAAACAGTGTGTGCACTCTGAAATGTTCTAATCAAAGTGCCCCTTTCCTGACAATTCTACTGCAAGGAGTCTTTCAGAATACTCAGGAGTTACTCAGCAGCTGGTTAACTACCAATTTATTTCCAGTACTCTATCCCCTCAGGGATATTGTCCTTAGGAGGACACCCCCATCAGCAACAGCAGCTGCCCAAACCCCAAATAAGCTGCTTGTTTTAGTGCACTGGCCAGAGAGGAATGTTTCAAGTGTGTTGTAAAGCCAGCCCATGACACGTGTTGTGCCATAAGTAAGGAAAGGGCATTCATTGTCCCTTTTCAAAATTCTTTCACTCCATATTTCTCAACCAGATAATCTGATTCACAAATTCCAAATTAAAACCATCACTTAAAAATTGACAGGTTTGTAGTCCAATCTATGGAGCGAAGATAACGTACTGTCCCTATACAAGGAAATAGATTTTTTATCATTGATCTTTGGCAGAAGAGTGATATCAAGAGAGCCAGTACAAGTCAATGCAGAAGCCATCTCTTTATGAAACTTGGAAATGGGTTGAAACTGTTTCCAAATGCACTCACAGCAGGAATAAAGTCTGATCTATGTATACAGATCTAAGTAACTTTGAATATAACAAAGGACTCTTGCTTCAGAGAAACGACACATTCAGATATTTGTGTACAATCTTAATGCTTGCAAAAGTTCCTATCCAGAATACCTCCTTTCCTTTGCTCATGTAAACCCTACCATTTCTCAAGGGCCAGCTGATGTCTCAAAGGCTGAATAACAGACTAATAAATGCAGTGGTTCTCAAACCTGTTGTCACAATAAAATCACTTGGAGGAACTTTATAAAAACTGTCAGTGTTCAGTTCCCTCCCCAGACCAATTGATAATAATCCCAGAAGAGTTGGGCCTGACCATCACTTTTATTTTTTAACCGTTAGTGATTCTAATGTGTATTCATGGGTAAGAATAGCTGGCATGACTATCAAGAGCATAACCTCTAGGTTCAAAAAGATTTGAACTAGAGTCCTCATTTCAACACTTTCTAGCCATGTTACTTTAAGCAAATTGCTCAACCTATGGGAGTCTTGGTTTCTTCATCTGGCAAATGAATGTAATAATATTTACCATATAACATTATTTTGAGGTTGAAGAAGATAAATCATGTTCTATGCTTAGCATGTAGCAATTTTGCAGTAAACATTAGCTACTATCATTGTCATTAATATTAAGAGAAGTATGGGAAACTTAAGAACCACTCCCAGTCTCAGACTACACAACTTTCAGTGTTACAAAGAGCTTTAGAGATAATCCCACTTAGTCCATAGAGATGAAAAGACATGCATTTCAGAAAAGCAAACATTTACTAAGCCAGGTGCTATTTTAATTCAGACTGTAAATCCAGTGCTCTTTCTTTTATTTCATTTCAACAAATGTATTGAACACTGACAATGTATCCAACTCTGAGGACAGAAAGATAAATTCATATCAAAATTTCCCTACCCCTGAAAGTTTACATCTAGTGGGGAAGTGCAAAGTGTAAACGAGTATTTACAGCAATATGTGTGTTTATAGACTCAGTGAGTTTAGGTTTCTATGACCTTACAGAAGATAATGTGATTAACTTTGTTTGGGTGGGTTGATGAAGACTGTGCCAAGGATGCTATGACTAAATGGTATCTGAAAAGAGCATGGGAATTTTACAGGTAGGGAAGGATGCATGGAGTAGACATTTCAGGCAGAGAGAACAGCAGAAGAAGAGGCACTATATCAGCATGTCTCTAAGCTCTATCTTCCTGCAACTCATAAACACTTGTCTGTACCATTCATTTAGCAAATAATAATGTTTTTTCTCATGACACCTCTTCTGTTATTGCCTTGAACTATTTATCTCTTGTGTTAACTAATTCTTTTTTCAATATATGAAGTTTATTGTCGAATTGGTTTCCATACAACACCCAGTGCTCATCCCAAAATGTGCCCTCCTCAATGCCGATCACCCAACTTCTCCTCCCTCCCACACCCCATCAACCCTCAGTTTGTTCTCAGTTTTTAAGAGTCTCTTAGGCTTTGGCTCTCTTCCACTCTAACCTCTTTTTTTTTTCCTTCCCCTCCCCCATGGGTTTCTGTTAAGTTTCTCAGGATCCACATAAGAGTGAAAATATATGGTATCTGTCTTTCTCCGTATGGCTTATTTCACTTAGCATAACACTCTCCAGTTCAATCCACATTGCCACAAAAGGCCATATTTCACTCTTTCTCATTGCCACGTAGTACTCCATTGTGTATATAAACCACAATTTCTTTATCCATTCATCAGTTGATGGACAGTTAGGCTCTTTCCATAATTTGGCTATTGTTGAGAGTGCTGCTATAAACATTGGGGTACAGGTGCCCCTAGGCATCAGTACTCCTGTATCCCTTGGGTAAATTCTTAGCAGTGCTATTGCTGGGTCATAGGGTAGGTCTATTTTTAATTTTTTGAGGAACCTCCACACTGTTTTCCAGAGTGACTGCACCAATTTGCATTCCCACCAACAGTGCAAGAGGGTTCCTGTTTCTCCACATCCTCGCCAACATCTATAGTCCCCTGATTTGTTCATTTTGGCCACTCTGACTGGCGTGAGGTGATACCTGAGTGTGGTTTTGATTTGTTTTTCCCTGATGAGGAGCGACGTTGAGCATCTTTTCATGTGCCTCTTGGCCATCCGGATGTCTTCTTTAGAGAAGTGTCTATTCATGTTTTCTGCCCATTTCTTCACTGGATTATTTGTTTTTCGGGTGTGGAGTTTGCTGAGCTCTTTATAGATTTTGGATAGTAGCCCTTTGTCCGATATGTCATTTGCAAATATGTTTTCCCATTCCGTTGGTTGCCTTTTAGTTTTGTTGGTTGTTTCCTTTACTGTGCAGAAGCTTTTTATCTTCATAAGGTCCCAGTAATTCATTTTTGCTTTTAATTCCCTTGCTTTTGGGGATGTGTCAAATAAGAAATTGCTATGGCTGAGGTCAGAGAGGTCTTTTCCTGCTTTCTCCTCTAGGGTTTGGATGGTTTCCTGTCTCACATTCAGGTCCTTTATCCATTTTGAGTTTATTTTTGTGAATGGTGTGAGAAAGTGGTCTAGTTTCAATCTTCTGCATGTTGCTGTCCAGTTCTCCCAGCACCATTTGTTAAAGAGACTGTCTTTTTTCCATTGGATATTCTTTCCTGCTTTGTCAAAGATGAGTTGGCCATACGTTTGTGGGTCTAGTTCTGGGGTTTCTATTCTATTCCATTTGTCTGTGTCTGTTTTTGTGCCAATACCATGCTGTCTTGATGATGACAGCTTTGTAGTAGAGGCTAAAGTCTGGGATTGTTATGCCTGCTGCTTTGGTCTTCTTTTTCAAAATTACTTTGGCTATTCGGGGCCTTTTGTGGTTCCATATGAATTTTAGGATTGCTTGTTCTAGTTTCGAGAAGAATGCTGGTGCAGTTTTGATTGGGGTTGCATTGAATGTGCAGATAGCTTTGGGTAGTATCGACATTTTAACAATATTTATTCTTCCAATCCATGAGCACGGAATGTTTTTCCATTTCTTTATACCTTCTTCAATTTCCTTCATAAGCTTTCTATAGTTTTCAGCATACAGATCTTGTACATCTTTGGTTAGATTTATTCCTAGGTATTTTATGCTTCTTGGTGCAATTGTGAATGGGATCAGTTTCTTCATTTGTCTTTCTGTTGCTTCATTGTTAGTGTATAAGAATGCAACTGATTTCTGTACATTGATTTTGTATCCTGCAACTTTGCTGAATTCATATATCAGTTCTAGCAAACTTCTGGTGGAGTCTATCGGATTTTCCATATATAATATCATGTCGTCTGCAAAAAGTGAAAGCTTGACTTCATCCTTGCCAATTTTGATGCCTTTGATTTCCTTTTGTTGTCTGATTGCTGATGCTAGAACTTCCAACACTATGTTAAACAACAGCGGTGAGAGTGGACATCCCTGTCGTGTTCCTGATCTCAGGGAAAAAGCTCTCAGTTTTTCCCCGTTGAGGATGATGTTAGCTGTGGGCTTTTCATAAATGGCTTTTATGATCTTTAAGTATGTTCCTTCTATCCCGACTTTCTCGAGGGTTTTTATTAAGAAAAGTTGCTGAATTTTGTCAAAGGCCTTTTCTGCATCAATTGACAGGATCATATGGTTCTTTTCTTTTCTTTTATTAACGTGATGTATCACGTTGATTGATTTGCGAATGTTGAACCAGCCCTGCATCCCAGGAATGAATCCCACTTGATCATGGTGAATAATTCTTTTCATATGCTGTTGAATTCGATTTGCTAGTATCTTATTGAGAATCTTTGCATCCATATTCATCAGGGATATTAGCCTGTAGTTCTTTTTTTACTGGGTCTTTGTCTGGTTTCGGAATCAAAGTAATACTGGCTTCATAGAATGAGTCTGGAAGTTTTCCTTCCCTTTCTATTTCTTGGAACAGCTTGAGAAGGATAGGTATTATCTCTGCTTTAAACGTCTGGTAGAACTCCCCTGGGAAGCCCTCTGGTCCTGGACTCTTATTTGTTGGGAGATTTTTAATGACTGATTCAACCTCTTCGCTGGTTATGGGTCTGTTCAAGCTTCCTATTTCCTCCTGATTGCGTTTTGGAAGTGTGTGGGTGTTTAGGAATTTGTCCATTTCTTCCAGGTGGTCCAGTTTGGTGGCATATAATTTTTCATAGTATTCCCTGATAATTGCTTGTATCTCTGAGGGATTAGTTGTAATAATTCCATTTTCTTTCATGATTTTATCTATTTGGGTCATCTCCCTTTTCTTTTTGAGAAGCCTGGCTAGAGGTTTATCAATTTTGTTTATTTTTTTTAAAAAAAAAACTCTTGGTTTCATTGATCTGCTGTACACTTTTTTTAGATTCTATATTCTTCATTTCTGCTCTGATCTTTATTATTTCTCTTCTTTGCTGGATTTAGGCTGTCTTTGCTGTTCTGCTTCTATTTCCTTTAGGTGTGCTGTTAGATTTTGTATTTGGGATTTTTCTTGTTTCTTGACATAGGCCTGGATTGCGATGTATTTTCCTCTCAGGACTGCCTTCACTGCATCCCAAAGCGTTTGGATTGTTGTATTTTCATTTCATCTGTTTCCATATATTTTTTCATTTCTTCTCTAATT
Organism: Felis catus; assembly: GCF_018350175.1. NCBI lineage: Eukaryota > Metazoa > Chordata > Mammalia > Carnivora > Felidae > Felis > Felis catus. Next base: position 84,565,755 of record NC_058386.1, on the reverse strand, counting down.
GCCTGGTTGACCCATTCATTCGTTAGTAGGGTGTTCTTTAACCTCCATGCTTTTGGAGGTTTTCCAGACTTTTTTCTGTGGTTGATTTAAAGCTTCATAGCATTGTGGTCTGAAAGTATACATGGTATGATTTCAATTCTTGTATACTTATGAAGGGCTGTTTTGTGACCCAGTATATGATCTATCTTGGAGAATGTTCCATGTGCACTCAAGAAGAAAGTATATATTCTGTTGCTTTGGGATGCAGCGTTCTAAATATATCTGTCAAGTCCATCTGATCCAATGTCTCATTCAGGGCCCTTGTTTCTTTATTGACCGTGTGTCTAGATGATCTATCCATTTCTGTAAGTGGGGTGTTAAAGTCCCCTGCAATTACCACATTCTTATCAATAAGGTTGCTTATGTTTGTGAGTAATTGTTTTATATATTTGGGGGTTCCTGTATTTGGCGCATAGACATTTATACTTGTTAGCTCTTCCTGATGGATAGACCTTGTAATTATTATATAATGCCCTTCTTCATCTCTTGTTACAGCCTTTAATTTAAAGTCTAGTTTGTCTGATATAAGTATGGCTACTCCAGCTTTCTTTTGACTTCCAGTGGCATGACAAATAGTTCTCCATCCCCTCACTCTCAATCTGAAGGGGTCCTCAGGTCTAAAATGAGTCTCTTGTAGTCAGCAAATAGATGGGTCTTGTTTTTTTATCCATTCTGATACCCTATGTCTTTTGGTTGGTGCATTTAGTCCATTTACATTCAGTGTTATTATACAAAGATATGGGTTTAGACTCATTGTGATGCCCGTAGGTTTCATGCTTGTAGTGATGTCTCTGGTACTTTGTCTCACAGGATCCCCCTTAGGATCTCTTGTAGGGCTGGTTTAGTGGTGACAAATTCCTTCAGTTTTTGCTTGTTTGGGAAGACCTTTATCTCTCCTTCTATTCTAAATGACAGACTTGCTGGGTAAAGGATCCTCAGCTGCATATTTTTTCTGTTCATCACATTGAAGATCTCCTGCCATTCCTTTCTGGCCTGCCAAGTTTCAGTAGAGAGATCGGTCACGAGTCTTATAGGTCTCCCTTTATATGTTAGAGCACGTTTATATCTAGCTGCTTTCAGAATTTTCTTTTTATCCTTGTATTTTGCCAATTTCACTATGTTATGTCGTGCAGAAGATCGATTCAAGTTCCGTGAAGGGAGTTCTCTGTGCCTCTTGGATTTCAATGCCTTTTTCCTTCCTCAGATCAGGGAAGTTCTCAGCTATTATTTCTTCAAGTACACCTTCAGCACCTTTCCCTCTCTCTTCCTCCTCTGGAATACCAATTATGCGTATATTATTTCTCTTTAGTGCATCACTTAGTTCTCTAATTTTCCCCTCATACTCCTGGATTTTTTTATCTTTTTCTGAGCGTCTTCCTTTCCATAATTTTATCTTCTAGTTCACCTATTCTCTCCTCTGTCTCTTCAATCCAAGCCATGGTCATCTCCATTTTATTTTGCAGTTCATTTATAGCATTTTTTAGCTCCTCCTGCCTGTTCCTTAGTCCCTTGATCTCTGTAGCAAGAGATTCTCTGCTGTCCTGTATACTGTTTTCAAGCTCAGCAATTAATTTTATGACTATTATTCTAAATTCACTTTCTGTTATATTTTTATAAATCATTTTTGATCATTTCGTTATCTGTTGTTACTTCCTGGACGTTTTTCTGAGGGGATTTCTTCCGTTGTATCATTTTGCATAGTCCCTGGAGTGGTTATGGACTGCGGGGCACCCCCCCATGCTGTCTTGAATAACTTGCCTTGGTGGGTGGGGCCGCAGTCAGACCTGATGTCTTCCCCCAGCCCACGCTGGGGCCACAGTCAGACTGGTGTGTGCCTTCTCTTCCCCTCTCCTAGGGGCGGGATTCACTGTGGGGTGGCATGGCCTGTCTGGGCTACTTGCACACTGCCAGGCTTGTGGTGCTGGGGATCTGGTGTATTAGCTGGGGTGGATTGGCAAGGTGCACAGGGGCGGGCGGGGCAGGCTCAGCTTACTTTTCCTTTGGAGATCTGCTTTGGGAGGGGGCCTGAGGCACCAGGAGTGAGTCAGACCCACCGGAGGGATGGATCTGCAGAAGCACAGCCTTGGGTGTTTGTATGGTGCAAGCAAGTTCCCTGGCAGGAACTGGTTCCCTTTGGGATTTTGGCTGGGGGATGGGTGAGGGAGATGGCGCTGGCAAGCCCCTTTGTTCCCCGCCAAGCTGAGCTCTGTCATCCGGGGCTCAACAACTCTCCCTCCCGTTGTCCTCCAGCCCTCCCGTTCTCCGAGCAGAGCTATTAGCTTATAACGTTCCAGATGTCAAGTCCCGCTTGCTGTCGGAAAACACTCCATCCAGCCTCTCCGCTTTTGCCAGCCAGACTTGGGGGCTCTGCTTGGTCGTCGGGCCGCCCCTCCACCCCGGCTTCCTCCTGCCAGTCCGTGGAGTGGGCACCGCCTCGCTGCCCTTCCTACCCTCTTCCATGGGCCTCTCGTCTGCGCTTGGCTCTGGAGACTCCATTCTGCTTGTCTTCTGGCGGTTTTCTGGTTTATCTAGGCAGGTGTAGGTGGAATCTAAGTGATCAGCAGGATACGTCGTGATCCCAGGGTCCTCCTACACCGCCATTTTCCCCAAGAAGGCCCTTTGTTAGCTAATATTTCATGCCTTGTCAGCCCAAGTAGAATTTCAGCTTGAAGGAAGAAAAACCAGTTTTATAGGTCACCATATCTCCCATGGTACATTGCACATGGTCTTAGAGTGGTTGATTAATGAGTACTTTCTGTCTTGTTGTAAAGAGTGAAGAGCAGAATAGTCTTCAACATTTAATAAATTCATAATCTTCAACATTTATTAAATTCACTACTCATCACCAGAATCTCCTATGAAGTAAGGTTTATTCACTCTCTCTTTTTGATTTTTTATGTCATGGCTATCAAAAAGTCTTTAAACCTCATCTGTGCCACAAATGATGAATTACATTGGTATAGTAAGGTTATCAGATGCCCACACAGTAGCACCTTTTACATAGTTCAACACCGTTTTTAATGACTAAGTTCACAAGGATCTCAAAGCTAGGTCTAGGTAGTCATTCCTGAAAATTGTTGGTCAGGACAATGATGGACCAATCAGTTTGGGTATCCACACTTTCAAAAAAGTATCAGGCATTCTGATAAAATTACAAAGAATGGATAAAGTGTAATACCATTCTTTAGCAGTATGCTGAAGAAATCTTGAGGCTGGTTAGCCTAGGGAAAGAGAGTAACGTAATGTTCAAATGGGATGGAAAATGACATTTCTTACAAACTGGGAGACAAGAAAAAACAGGATGAGCAGAGGGAAATATTTCAATGTTGACTTCAAGAGTGGGAAATTATATTCTTATCCAGACACATTTTAGCTTCTACTACAAAATTGAGAACCCCAAGTGGTGAGAAGCTGGCACCTATTCAAAGAGGGCCTGGTAGAGAAGATCTTAAAAGTGCCCCTCATCTCACTATTTTTTTTTGCATTTTTACAAGATATCTTGTAACTGAAGCACCAATAAGTATGAGTATAAAAATGGCCTTATTCACTTATGCAGGAAATATTTGGAAATTAACATATTGTGCCCAGGAGGAGCTTTATAGCTCAGACAGAGGAGTTGGTGCAGAACACATGTCAAACCTACGATGGGAGAAGGATAGGAATATATCCAAATATTCTTACAATCCTGGGAGTACAGCTTGTTATATGTTTAGTAAATGCATCACCTCCATTATTCTCTCCTTTCTTCCTCCCCACCAGTAGGCAACTCTCCTTACCCATTCATCATTCTCATTCTTCCCAAGTGTAAATAATTTTAGACTGTCTTATAAACATACTTAGAAGACTAAATGAGTTAATGTGAAACACCAAAGAAGGAGCTTGCTGCACTGTAGATGTCTCCTTGCAACCTTATAGTATATGTAAAGATTTTTCACTGGGTGACCAACCTTTACATGGCAGAGTCCAGGCCAACCCAAGTAGAAATGGAAGATGTGGGACAGTCAAGCAGAAACATCTAGGGATTGATATCAAAGAGGACAGTGACTGTAAAGTCAAACTTCTTAGTTACTCTAATAGAATATGGATAAGTAATACAAGAGATAACCAAAACACAACAGATAAGGAGAATGGCTAAGTAAATTATGTTAGATCAACAAGATGCAATATCAAGCTGCCATTAAAAATTAGAATCAAGAGTCTCTGGGTTGTGGGAGGAGGGATGGGCTAAATGGGTAAGGGGCATTAAGGAATCTACTCCTGAAATCATTGTTGCACTATATGCTAACTAATTTGGATGTAAATTAAAATAAATAATAAAATTTAAAAAAAGAAATTGTAATCATGAATACTATGGACAAACACGAAAAAATATTTATTTGTTAAATGAAAAACCAAAACATAAAACTGTGCATACAATGGCGGAAGCATTTAAAATTGTGTAGGCATGCACAAAAATGAAAATTTTTACGTGGGTAGATTATAGTCATAAAAAATGTATAAATGGTATTAACAGTAGAAATATTAACTACAAAATAATAGGTAAAGTAGAAATATGTCCTATCCAGCTTTATTTTTTTAAGTTTATTCATTTATTTATTTTGAGAGAGAGAGAGAGAGAGAGAGAGAGTGCGTGTGTGCATGAGTGGGCGAGGGGCAGAGAGAGGAGAGAGAGAGAGAATCCCAGCAGGCTCGGCATTATCAGCACAGAGCCTGATGTGGGGCACAAACTCAGAAGCCATGGGATCATGATCTGAGCCAAAATCAAGAGTCTGGCACTTAACTGACTGAGCAACCAGGTGCCCCATTTTTTTAAAATCCAGCTTCATAATACATGATATAACTTTTCTTTAGAAGTCAATTTATTTTTCTGATGCTATTTCCTTAGGTGATGTTCATATGAATTTGAATTTTCTGACCCCTCATTAAAGGATGATAGGAGAGGTTGGTAGGAGTGGAAAGTAATTCAAGAGTGTTCCAGATTGCAGGGGAAAGGTATTTGAGAGCAAATATTGGTTTTAAAATGTATTGGAAGGAATATCTGAAGACACAATTTTTTAAGCTTTTGTTTTAATTCTAGTTGGTTGACATACAGCATAATATTAGTTTCAGGTGTATGAGACAGTGACTCAACACTTCCAGCGACACGTGGTGCTCATCAGGGTAAGTGAACTTCTTAATCCCCATCACCTATTTCACCCATCCCTTCACCCACCTCCCTTCTGGTAAGCCGCAGTTTGTTCCCTACAGCTAAAAGACCATTTCTTGGTTTGCCTTCCTTCTCCTTTTTTTCCATTTTCTCATTTGTTTTGTATCTTAAATTACACATATGAGTGAAATCATATGCTATTTGTCTTTCTCTGAGTGACTTATGGAGACACTTTCTTAAAAATGGCTATAGAGACATTTTTAAATGACCTATATATGAGTGGGTGGAAATGAAAATGAAAACATGGAGTGAAATAAGTCATACAGAGAAAGACAGATACCATATGTTTCACTCTTATGTGGATCCTGAGAAACTTAACAGAAGACCATGGGGGAGGGGAAGGGGAAAAAAAGTTACAGAGAGGGAAGAAGGCAAACCATAAGAGACTCTTAAAAAACAGAATAAACTGAGGGTTGTTGGGGGGGTGGGAAGGAGGGGAGGGTGGGCAATGGGCATTGAGGAGGGCATCTTTTGGGATGAGCACTGGGTGTTGTATGGAAATCAATTTGACAATAAATTTCATATTTAAAAAAAGGGTTGAATAGCTGTGTTTTGAATACCAATTATACATGAAACTGAATTCAGCTATTCCTAGAAATAGAAACATAAAACAGAATTGTTTCTTTTGTCTCTGAATCAACCTGAACTGCTACCAAATCACAACTGTTACCATGACCAAACCATGTCAAATAATGAATGAAAACTTAAGCTTGCACATTTAGACTAGGTAATACATATAACTCTATCCTGATTTACAAATATTTATGGCATCTATGAAATTCTAGCAAGATGTTATGAGCACCACCTGCCCTCTTCCTCTTACATAAAAACAAAAAACAAAACAAAAACCCAACAGAATGCTCAAGTTGATGAGAAAGCAAACTATTAAGAGAGCATGGGACATTTATCTGAATAATGAATATAATTTGATGATATAAACCAGTCCTCTTAATGACAACTTGAATTTGCTTAGCACCTTATTCAGCAATATTTTCACACAGTCTAAGTAGTGATAAGGGCCCTTATCAAAACAACTATGAATTTCACTCCTGCTACCAATTCTTTCCTATTTCAAGGGGCTGCTTGCTGGTCATTCTGGAGGGATTTGACTGGACAATATAATTAGAATAAAGAAACAGTGATTTTTCCTGCACTAGGCATATAAATCCCACAGGGAGATTCTGCTATCCTAATGAATTTCCATAGTCCTTCTGGAAAACTAGATATACCACTGGTGCAGATCGTTATTCACTTGAGATACACAGTTATCTAAGACCATATTATCTTGTCAGTAGGTTCTCTGAGTATTTTGGCAAAAGCTACTGTTGCCCATCTTCCTTCCTGACATCCTCACATTAGCCCTTAGTTTTTTCATTGCCCCATTATAGCAGCTGTCCAATCATGCCTTCCTAAAGCAATACCCCATGCCCTATAACTTCCTCAGTCTCCTCTGCTTATCAAAACTGATCTGGGCTCCCCTCTTTCAGAGGCCTGCTCTTTGCTAGAAAATAGTGGATTAATAAATTACTCAGATAAACCATTGGTCTATAACCTTTTAAACTATGAGGATTATTTTTTTATAAACTTGATTTTATTTTTTAATGTAAAATTTATCATCAAATTGGTTTTCATACAACACCCAGTGCTCATCCCAATAGGTGTCCTCCTCAATACCCATCACCCACTTTCCCCTCCATCCCACCCCCCACCAACCCCCAGTTTATTCTCAGTTTTTAAGAGTCTCTTATGGTTTGCCTCCTTCCCTCTCTGTAACTTATTTTTTTTGAATTTCTAAATGAACTAGTTTTACTACAGTTATCTTTTAAAAATATTTATTATTTTTAGAAAGAGAGAGAAAGTGAGCAGGGGGAAGGGCAGAGAGTGGGAAGGGCAGAGAGTGAGAACAGAGACAATCCCAAACAGGCTCCATGAGGTCAGTGCAGAGCCCTAAGTGGGGCTCGATCTCATGAACCATGAGATCATGATCTGAGCTGAAATCCAGAGTGAGAGCTTAACCAACTGAGCCACTCAGGTACCCCTGTGGTTATATATATATTTTTTAATTCCAGTGTAGTTAACATACAGTGCTATATTAGTTTCAGGTTCACAATATAGTGCTTCAACAATTACATACAACACCTGGTGCTAATCATAAGTTCACGCGTTAGTCATCATCACCTATTTCACCCATCCCCCCAACCACCTCCCCTCTGGTAACCATCAGTTTGTTCTCTATATTTAAGGGTTTTTTTTTTGTTTTTCCTTCTTTTATGAGGATTCTTTTTAAATGTAAAAAAATGTTGATCTTTTAATATCTGCTGATGAAAATATAAATACCACATAATGACATAATTTTTCAACAAATTCAGTAATATCTATAAGTAATTTGTTAATATATTAACAAGTTCAGTAATATCTAATTAAATCAGCATCTACATAGGTTGGAAAATAATTGTACATATATGTGCTATTTCTTAATAATGTCATCTGCAGACACCAGTGTGCACACAGTGTCCAGGATCCCTTGCAACAACTTTTTGACATACCAGAGGTCTGAAGATTAGAAGTTGGTAACCACTAACATAAACTAGGCACTGGTCATTGATTTTACTTTATGCCTGGCATGGCAGAACATGCTACATATATATAATCTTATTTATTCCACCATAAATTTAATTCTATAATCATCCCCCATTATACAAGTAAGAAATAGATGTCAGAAAAGTTGCATCATTTGAGTACAGTTACACAATAGATAAGTAGTAACCTTGAGATTAAAACCCAGGTCTAATTACAGTCTATGCATGCACTTAATCCCCAAGCAAAATCACCTCTCATTAAATATTCTTATAGTGAATATGCTTCAACTTATCATTTCTTTAACCAAGTTAAATGTCACATAAAGCGTATAGGTGATGATACTAATGATGGGCTGCAAACCATTGAGGGAATTACTTGGAGATAAACTCCTATAATCACATCTGTGTGCCAAACTACTTCTGCTCAAGAATCATGTAGTATGGTGAAGCTACTTTACAAAAATAACTTGGAGATGTGCATGTTTAGATAATGTTTTAAATGGAGCAAAGTAGAAATATTTGGTTCTGTTTTAACACTGAAAAGCAGTCTTGTTCAAGAGAAAACCAGCTTATAAAAAATTGGTCAAAGTAGTGATTATAGTACATAAATGGTTCTCAGTGTGGACTTTGGACCAGCACCTGGGGATATGTCAGGAGTAGAAATTCTCAGCTTCACAACCCCCACCCCCCACCCTGCCACTTAAGGCAGAAGCTCTAGGGATGGGACCTAGAAATCTATCTTTTCACAAGACTTCTAGGGTATTCTGGTGCTCACTGAAGCTGGAGAATGAATGAACTAGACAGACCAGAGTGGCAGAGCTAGGAGGATGGTAGGAATATACTCAAAACAATGGCAAGATTCTGGTTGGGGAAGACTAAGCCAGGTGCACCAAGACTAGTATAATATAGTGATTATTAGTACATTCTCTGTGGTCATACAGATCTGCATTTGAGACCTAAGTTACCAGCTGTAATCTTGAGCAAGTAATTATCCTCTTTGAAACTCCATGCTCTCATCTGCAAAATGAGGATAATAATAATACCTATTTGATATGGTTGTCATGAAGATTAAATGAATTAATCCCTGTAAAACACTTAGAATATGCCTGACACATAACAAATGTGTAATAAAAGTAAGGTGTAATTAAATGGATGTCATCTTTCTTGAGTGGTAGCCAGCTTTGTCTAGAGGCATGCAGGTGTTTCCATTATGTCCATGAAAGGAGGCTTTAAGCTGCCTCTCTAGAGCAATGATAAATTAATGGATAGGGCTGTAATGAGATTGAAGACAGTTAAACAATTATGGGCACTCATTTGAGTGACATTATATTTATAAGCTCCCATGCATAATATGCATGGCAAATTTCCTAGAGGAAACCACATTATGAATCTTTTCTCAATGTATCTGACCATGTAACCCCTTTTCTTAAAACAAAAAACAAAACAAACAACACCTACAGAGATTAATATTGCACAGAACACACTTTGGGAAATATTGCCCTTATTGTTCCAAGCATTCTTTCAGTGGTACAGGGGAGGATAAAAGGATGCAGAGCTCTCACAAGTTAGCTATCTCCCTTTATCACATAGGTCAAATTGCTTGTACCAAATCACAGAGTACAAACTCCTCTGGACATATTGTAATTCTGTTATAGCAAATATTACTTTGGGGGTTGAAGAGATAATTACAACATAGGTAGTAGGATTTGGCTTTTATGAAGAAATAAGAGATTTTAAATATCTGTAGGGGAGAGAAGAAATGGGAAGAAATACCTTCTTCTCTCAAACTTTCACATTCCTGGCTTTACTGGCCACCTCTGTGAGGATTTCTTCCCCCTGTTCTGTCTTTCTGCTTAGGATAGGGAAGGAGGAGTCATTATTACTGAGTTCTGATAGAAATCTTTTTCACTGAAACACAGGAGTACTTTTTGTCTCCTTGCTGCACAATATATAGATCAGGGCCCCATTAGCTTTCTTTTTCTTTGGGCCAGACCATAAATGTTCCTGTTTCCTCTAGCTGCTCAGGCTTTCCAGAAAGATTTTATGTCTCTCCAGACACCCCCTCCCCACTGTTTGTATTATTATTTATTATTCTCCATAACATCAATGGTAGGACCTCACATCAATTGTCTCTTTTCTCAAAGCAAAGGCACCAAAGACCTTGTTACTAAAGAGCCATAAAAATATTAAACAATAATAATTTCACCAAAATACCTTTAGTTTAAATATCACTTTTGTTTACATCTTTCAAAGGGTTCTAGGACACCCATTGTCTTGATGCATTCTTACAACATCCCTGTGCAATAGCTAGAGCAGGTATTGTTACCTTCATCCCATAGATAGGGAAAATAAAACCAAAAAAGTGAAATTAGTTTCTTAATGTTATTCAATCATTAATGTCAAAGATGGAATTAGAAACTAGGTCCCCTAATTCTCAGCCTGGTGTCCTCCTTGCAAATGCCACAAGAATTAGTCTTATTCTAGTGAAAGTGAGATCTCTAGCTAAGGTCAGCAACATAGGGAGAAAAGTAGGGATTCAGTCAAATATCTTCACCAGTATGGTTCTCATACAAGGCCAACTTCTTCATTAGCCTTTTTGTTGGGAATATCTGCCTGGGTTTTGAAACTACCATAGGAACTTCAAATTGTCATCTGTGTTAATACTACTTTCCCTTTTAAGTCAGTGAGAACCCTGAAGATGGCATCCTCTCTTTGTTAGGAAGGACAAGGTTCTAGCAGGTTCCATAAAAACAAGAGTAATTTGTTCACACAAACTATTCATACAGACTGCTAAGTCTCAACAGCAAGAGCAGAAGTGTGCCTGAGTCCCAGTATAACCAGAGTAATTTTGTAGCAGACAAAGTTATACATACCCCCATCACCTAATGGTTCACAAAAAGAATTTGCACTTCTGGAGAGATCCAAATGGCAAAACAGCTCCTCATGGTGGGGCTCTAAAAAGCCACAGTTGTTCCCTTTTCTAATAATCCAATCCATCACTTTTTATTGCTAAGATTTGTACCTTGTGAAAGAGAAAGAAACACACAATAATAGCTTCAGATTTTGAGAAGTTAAGATTTACTGGAGAAGAAAATACAACCTTCGAGTAAAAATGAGGAAGAAAGAGGTCTTGCTTTGAAGTTTCGTTTTGTTTTCCTCTCTGGAAACAAATAGTTTCTTCTCAGCTCTGCTCAGCAATGAAGCTGCTGAAACTGGATCTTTCCTTAGAGTTGACTTGCTCTGAAGTGACCTATCTAGTTCCAGGTCAAAACAAACCTTTTTTTTTAACCCAATTACATCAGCTCAGAATATTTGCTATGCATCCCTCATGTAAATCTTTGGAAGGCACAAAGGAGCATGCATTTTTTTCTCCTCTATTCACCATGCTCAAGGTCAGAATGCTGAAACATTTTACTCCAAAGAAGGGAATCTCATTCCCAAATACCCTTCCACAAACCACTTTACACTTTCCTAAGAGGTAGGTTCATTTGGAAAGAAGGGCTACTGGGAAAATAAAGGTCGTATTTGCATCAAGTCTCTAAACTATCTCACATCCAGCAACATCTGGAGGTCCATAAAGAAATGGCTTGATGAGGATGTGGGATAAAAGGGACATTCATGCACTCTTGTTGGGAATGCAAACTGGTGTAGCCTCTGTGGAAATCAGTATGGAGCTTCCTCAAAAAGTTAAAAATAGAACTACCCTATGAGCCAGCAATCACACTACTGGGTACTTACTCAAAGAATACAAAAACATTAATTCAAAGGGATACGCGCACCCCTATGCTTATGGCAGCATTATTTACAATAGCCAAATTATGGAAACAGCTCAAGTGTCCATCAATTGATAAATGGATACAGAAGAGGTGGTGTATACACACACACACACACACACACACACACACACACACACACACACACTGGAATATTATTTAGCCATAAAAAAGAATGAAATATTGCCATTTGCAATGGCAAGGGTGGAGAGTATAATGCTAAGTGAAATAAGTTAGAGAAAGACAGATACCATATGATTTCATATATATATGGAATTTAAGAAACAAAACAAACAAGCAAAGGGAAGAGAGAGAGAGAAAGCAAGAAACAGACGAGAACTGATGGTTTACCGGGGGGAAGTTGGTGGGTGGAGGGGTGGAATAGGTGATGGGGATTAAGGAGTGAACTTGTTGCAATGAGCACAGGGTAATATATAGAATTGTTGAATCACTATATTGTGCACATAAAGCTGATAAAACATTGTATTATTTTTTTTAAATAAATGGCTCTATGGTAGAGCCAGAAAGTTCTCATATGGGATATACTAAATAAAGAAAGAAAAGAGGAAAGGGAACACAGTTACACAGAAACTACTCTTTAACTCAAGTAAAAGCATCTGTTTCAAGTATCCTTTGCCTATTTTGAACTATATGGGAAAATATGCATTAATTCTTATCACTGGGGAAATCTTTAGTACTACCAACACTTCCATCCACATATTCCCTTATGGAAATACTAATTGCAAATTGACACATACTTATGAAAACATACAATTTTTATACCAAGGACAACGTAAAATCCCTTCACACACATCAAAACATAGCTTGCTTTAAAAAAAAAAACTGTTCTCAAAGCAAGCTTGCCTATTTCCATAATATCCTATACAAAAATCGCTATCCCCAATATGTAAGCATTCAAAGACATATCACATTATGAACCTCATCACCTGTCTCCCCCCCTGAGGAGTCACTGGGTAGGAAATCAAGAAAATGAGTCAGTGGTTGACATAGGAGCCTTATTTATCTAATTAGCCACCACCACCACCAAACTTGTTGAAAGGGGGTATGAACAGAAAATGAGTGAGGTTGCAGCAAAAAGAGAGTGCTGAAGTCTGCTCTCAAAAGTCCCTATCTTGTCATCAGAAGTTTAATTAATGATCCCTCCCTGCTCTGAACTCTAGCACTGTGCCACACTTCCAACATTTCTGTACTAGAGTGTGTTGTTCTCTGAAGGTGTCAGGCAATTTCATGTTACCTCCAGTATTAAATTTCAAGCTGCTGAAAAGCATGGAATGTTTCTCTACATTTTCCAATATCCTCTACAATGTCTGTTACATGAGAAGTGGGAGGTATAGATCTGGTAATATCATATATCCCCTCTAATATTTTTTAGATTAGGAACAAAGTTAATAAATTCACACTTGGCAAGGACTTTCTCAAATGCAGTTGACCTTGGCATTATGTGTAAGTTAGTCAATGGTTAACAAATTTTACAGAATCCCTGAGACATTTTCCAGCACTAAAGTCAAGTTGCAGCTCCAAAACAAATCCTCCCATTGTTGATTAGTGGTAATAGTGAGGGGTGGTGACAAGAACACTGAACTGGGAAACTTATTTCCTTAGAGTTGCACCTGTACCATTAACAAGTTGGGTGCTTGTGGTCACTGACCCTGTGGTTTCCTCATCTGTACAATGGTGGCAGCCAAGGAGGGTGATTAATACCAGCTGTTTTGGAAATCCAAATGTAGGATATAACTTTCCTTCTACTCCAACAGACATTCATTGATCTAATATGTATTGCCACTTAGATACTATGGTTAGGAAAACTATCATTTCTACCATCCAAATGTGCCTCCTATCCAAACAGCAGTCACAAAACCTAAACGGCAGCTAATTAGCTTCTATGGGTGATATTCTGCAAATTAGACCCAATTATTATGACAAACATTATCAACAAGCATTGACTACTTTGAGTAGACTACAAAGAGGTACACAATTTCTACCTATATTTCACCTACCTTTCATTACATAACATTTATGTATTCAACATTTACTGAGCACATTTTGTATTGAAGCCCCTGTGCTATACATTGGTGATATAATGGTAAAGAGAATTGACATAGACCCTACCCCACATCCTCCTGGAGCTAGAGTTGAGAAGCAGAAAAATAGATTTTCGGTCTCTCAATGGGCCTTATAGAGGGAATGTACCATTTACTTCACCCCCAACCTGAATTGTGAACAATAAAAAGCAAATCTATATATAATGGCAATCCACAGCCTGAGCCACTCATTAAGCCTATGTGTGGCCTTAACAACTGGAATAGCGGAACTAACACTACCAATCCCATCATGGCCTCAGTTCCCCAGCTGGAAAATGTGAAATGTAAAATATGACTTCCAATCACTCTGAATAAAGGATAGAGTTTTTTTTAATTTATTTTTTTATTTTTTTTTAATTTACATCCAAATTAGTTAGCATATAGTGCAACAATGATTTCAGGAGTAGATTCCTTAATGCCCCTTACCCATTTAGTCTGCCTCCCCTTACACAACCCCTCTAGCAACCCTCAGTTTGTTCTCCATATTTATGAGTCTCTTCTGTTTTGTCCCCCTCCCTGGTTTTATACTATTTTTATTTCCCTTCCCTATGTCCATCTGTTTTGTCTCTTAAAGTCCTCATATGAGTGAAGTCATATGATTTTGTCTTTCTCTGACTAATTTCACTTATCATAATACCCTCTAGTTCCATCCACATAGTTGCAAATGGCAAGATTTCATTCTTTTTGACTGCCGAGTAATACTCCGTTGTATATACCACATTTTCTTTATCCACTCATCCATCGATGGACATTTGAGCTCTTTCCATACTTTGGCTATTGTTGATAGTACTGCTATAAACATGGGGGTTCATGTGTCCCTTCGAAATAGCACACCTGTATCCCGTGGATAAATGCCTAGTAGTGCAATTGCTGGGTCGTACAGTAGTTCTATTTTTAGTTTTTTAAGGAACCTTAATACTGTTTTCCAGAGTGGCTGCACCAGCTTGCATTGCCACCAATGATGCAAAAACAGATCCTCTTTCAAGTATCAAGGTTTTAAAACCCCAACATGTAATGGGGTAGTGAGCTTTCAAATTTTAATGAATTTTGACCAGAAGAAATAATATGAAACTTGTTTAGAGACAGTTACTTTACAGTCTTGCTTCTCTTGGATACTTATTAAAGCAAATTATCTTCATTGGTGGATGGAAACCAATTTAAAAAGCCCATGATACTTAAGAAAGTCCCTTAAGAATTTTCTTTTCTCTTTGTAGGAGTTTGGAGGTTTCTTTTCAATAAATTAAAATAAAATGAAGATTAAACAAGCTGGTTACTATGGCCAGGCCCCAAATAACCAATTTTATTTTAATAACTCTAGGACTTTTCTCTTAACCTCCACAACTATCAGCCACTGCTGCACTTCATCTCTCCAGTCCCATGGTCTACTGTCTGTGCCTTTCTGATCTGTCTCTCCTATCATACCACTAAAAATTGATGATGAAAGTGTTCTGAAAACTATAAAATACTATAAGGTTATTAATATTTATTTATTCAACAAAAATGTGCTTAGTGCTTACTCTAAACCAGAAACACTAGGAATCAGGTCCTCACATCACCTTGTACAAATGGCTGCTTTTTCCTCCCAGGTACCAAGCTGCTCCTGTACCCCTTGTGTCTTGTTGTCACCTTCTATAAGCTCAGAGAGGAGCAGGGATAATGTATATGGCCTTCAAATTCTTCAGGGAAGAAGCATAAACATTTTTTATTCCATTGTCTAAAGATTTCTAGTAAACAAATACCATTAAATTAGGAATCAGAAGCTGCCATGTACCTGGAACCAGAGACTCCACTTTCTGCCCCAGATTTCTCTTCTGCCAAGTGAAATAATCTCTAAAGTCCATTCCAGCTCTGCTATTCAGAAGCTCTATATTTTATCTAACCCTATTTCACTGAGCATACTGGAAACAATTTCTAGAGCAATATTTCCTAACATAGGTTGCTATGGTCTGAATGTCCGTGTCCCTCCAAAATTTATATATTGAAATTCTAATGTCCAAAGTGATGGTTTTAGAAAGTGGAGCCTTTCAGAGGTAATCAGATGATGAGGATTAGATGAATGGGATTAGTGTCTTTATGAAAGAGGCTTCAGAGAGATATCCTGCCCTTTATACCATGAGAGGGCACAGCAAGAAGGTGCCAGCTATAAACCAAGAAAAGGGCTTAAAAGGCTATCATGATGGTATCTTGATCTTGGACTTTCCAACCTCAAGAAGTATAATAAATTTATGTTGTTTATAAGCTATCCAGTCTATAGAACCTTGTTATAGCAAATGGACAGATTAAGACATATGCTCTTAAAGAAGTTTGGTTCTACAGAATTTTAAGAGGCATTTCATGCAAAAAAAGTTTCTGTGATAAACTAACCATACTTATTTAGAAATGTGTCTAAGCACAGGCTTAGAAGTAAACTGTTTCAGTTGAAATCTCAGCTCTGTCCCATACTAGTTGTATAAGTTTGAGAAAATTACTTTATTGTTCAGTGCCTTGATTTTCCCCTCCCCCTCAAAAACTGGGGATGATGAAAACTTTCATAGTGTTTTCATGAGGATTAAGCATGTCAGTATATATAAGGACTTACAGTAGTGCCTATTATACATGGGGAGGATTCAATATATGAAAACCACTATTATTAGTATCATCTCATCATTATGATTTGATGTATTTGAGAAACTTTTAAAAAAGCTGATAATGACTCTGTACTTCAGGACTTCTAACAGTCTTCAATGTGCCTATGGTCTGCCTACGCAGGGCTGCATTCCCCAAACTTATTTGAACTCAATCCTCCTTCTCATGTTCCCACCTCCACCCAGAATGTATTGAAAGACTTGTGTCAAATGGAATAGATTTTGGGAAACTCTATTCTAGACAAAGAAAGGGTTAATAAATCTGGGTTCTATTTATGTCTCTATTAATTAGATATGAGTGGGAAAAATCATGTAATATCTCTGTGCCCCAATCACTCATGTAAAAATAATAGACTTGAACAATCTTACTGAAGGTGCATTATGATGTTGAAAATTCAAAAATACTGTGATAAGCCCCCTTGTGGGGCCATAATTGTCCCCATTTGATACACTATGAAGTGATTCATCTTTTTATCATCCAATGTCTTTCCCAAAACAATTTCTAGCAACACTAGACAACTGATAGGTTAAGCATCCTTGAGAGGTTATGAAAAATTAAAACTAGGAGACATTAAGGAGAAAATCCCAAAGACAGTAACTGCTTAAAAGTAGGAATACAGGCTATTAGGGCTCAAAAGGCCCTCAGATTTAATTTAATATTTTAGAGAGGGAGAAACTGAGACTCAGAAAGGGGAGCTGACTAGCCTAAGATCACACAGAAAGTTATTCAACATTTTCTGCTACTTCATAAAAAGTTGCTGGCAGAATAATAAGGTATTCAATTCTCTATCCAGCACTGCATTTATGAACATTTATATACCTGCTCCAGTTTAATGCTGGACAAGTAGGAGTGCCTCACGTGATGAAAATCATATTCCTCCCAATATTGTAGAAAGGAAAGTGAGATTCAGAGCCAAGAAAGGGTTACTCGTTTCCAGGTGTGTGTGTGTGTGTGTGTGTGTGTGTGTGTGCTTGCACACAAGCAGAAGCAGAAGCGTGTCTATATCTGTCTCTCTCTTTTTTTTTTCTCATTGGTTCAATTTTGGCTCATGAAGTGTAGCATTGGAGAGGAAGTTCTGTTCTCTTTATTTAGTAACGAACAAAATGCCAGGACAGGACGTCTTTGTCTAGAACTCCTAAATTTGAAGATTCACAGCTGTTTGGTACTCCCCTGGCTCTTTGCTTAATCAGTAGCCCCATTACTTCTTCCTTCATTGGTTGTTTCTCTCTGGACCCCACTGGGGGAGATGGATGGATGGATGGATAGATAGATGATTGATAGATAGGTATGAAGGTAGGCTATTCCTTTCTTCCATACTAAGGCCTGATTCAACATTCTTGTTCAATTTCATAACTAGCCTTGTAACCTGCCTAAACCTCAGTTTCCCCAACTATAAAATAGATATATTAATAATACCCATTGAATAGGGTTATTATAGGGATTAAATGAGTCCATGCATATAAAAGGCTTAGAGCAATGCCTGGTACATGGTTATTATTCAATAACTGGTGACCACTGAATTCCTTCTGCACTTTCACAGTTGTACTTACAATATAAGTTAGTCCTATCTTGTGAAGGCTCATTTTTATATAAGAATGACAAATTATTAAAATTTGAATTAAATCTCTAGAAATGTATTCTAATGAAAATAAACAAACCACTGCTTAAAGATTGCAGTCAGAGACAGAAGGAGATACATCAAAATATTAACAGATACCATCTGATGTGTGGGGGAAGGAATTATAATAGGTAATTTTCACAGTTTTAGTCTTTTTGTATTTTTCTGAACTGTTTGAAGTTTTTAGAATGGGTACATGTTCCCTTCATGTCAGAAAACAATACAGCAGTTTTCCTTATGAAAAATATTCAAAGAATTTTTCCATTCCCCAACTTATCTCTGTTCTAGTGATTTTCTTTTAACCATTTATCATTCTGGGGGCAAATGGCAGAACCTATTCCATAAGGCTGGTTCCTATTTATTACAGTAAAATTCATGAAATGATTCCAGTCACCCTTTATGCATTTTGCTCTCTCTCTTAGAAGGAGGGTGAAGGCATGGAGTGTAAAGAAACACGAAGTTGAATACTACATTAAACCAAATGACCAAGGCATTCCAAACAGCCATGCAGATAAACACGTCATCATGAATAGAGAGTCTCTCCCAGCATCCATCCTTTTTTTCCCACCATGCAACCTGCTCCCTAGGTAAGTTAATTTCCCAATGTCAGCATTAACTTTCTTAGCTTTGGTCAGCTTGTGTCACAGCCCTAGAATGATTTAAATATAGGGTTTTTTTGTATTTATTATTGAATTACAATCTGATTAGAAAGACCACCATATTCATGCAGCACCATAAAAATTCTGCAGAGTGCCAGCTTCCCCAGCCAGTTGTGTCCTTCGGACAGCAGTGACAAATGGAGCAGTCTGTAGTGAGCTCATCCTGATGACATGAGTTACCTTGCCAACTAGGACTCATTACAAAACACAGACCATTGCATTGGGCTGGAACAGAAGGCAATTTTCAATTCATTTATAACTCGTGCCACTCACTTGTTTAACTTCAGCTCTTAAGGGGATGGTTTTGCAAACAGAAGCCCCCTTGGCCATATGAATTAGTGACTGGTAAAGATAAACTTACAGCCAAAGCATTTTAGAGATTTTAGCTGTGTTTACTTGTTTGGTTTTCACTGCAATTAGAAAAGGTACCTTTCTGATTTGAAACTTACATGCAGGTCTTGAAAATTACATTACCAGGGTCATATGCCAAAATCACATTGCAAATCACAAGGCATATTTCTCCTTTATATTCACCATTTAGGCATTGAGCACAAAACAGAAAAATGCAGCTTGAATGACTATTTTTTTTCTCACATTTTATTCCAGAGATCAGTAGTATAGCTATCTATTGGTGTTCCCCCTTTCAAATACTTTCTACTGCATGCAAGTAACAAATGCATATACAATCTAGATGCTAAAATTGCCCCATTGACAGGGGATAACAATTAATAAACATATTAATTAGAGTCATACTCAATAAGAAAAAAAAGAATTTTCACTTGCTAGGGTGAAATTGGGACGGCATCTAAAAGAGTTGGGTAGGAGTCAACTTTTATTGAGCCACCTACTATGTGCCATATGCATTTACATACATTGTCTCATTTAACCCCCCCCCCAGTGGTGTAAAGAAACTATTATTATTCTTCTTTTACAGAGAAGGGAATTGAAATCCAAATGAGTAATCTACCTTGACTAATGGGCCACAACAGTAATTATCAAGGGCCAGAAATCAAATGCAGGCTTGTCTAACATTAAAACCCCAGGGTCTTTCCAAGACTATAAATAATGATGGCCGTGATGATGATGATGATGATGATGATGATGATGATGATATTAATAAAAATCACTGATTCATATACATTATTTAAGTAGAGCCTGTAAAGGTTTTTTTTTAGAGGGGGTCTCACATGTTTAGGGAAAAATCCCAGACTGAGTGAAAGTTCCTGGTAATCTTTACCTCAAAAATACAATGAGTCAATATACCACAGAACCTAAAATATTCAGAAAGTATTGCCAAATAACTGCTGTTCTCCCCACCATGTGCTTTTAGGAGAAAGTAAGTTTTCTTTCTCAGCAGATAGGACAGGAACACTTTGCATATAATTGATGCCTAATAAATTGCTCTTATTTGTAGCTATGGATACTACTAGGCACAAAAAGTCTCAGAAGTGCTCTAGGCTTTATCCACTTCTTTTTCCCCAAAGGCAGGCCCATATTATAGAGGTTTGTCCGTGCAACTTGCCCAAGTTCTCTCTGAAATGCAGAAATGTAGTTTTGTCTGCTAAGCACAAGAAATAGTCTTTTTCTCCTAAGCACAAGATTAATCATACATCTAAGTGAAACAGACTATGATTTCAGATCTACCAAGCAAGCTACGATGCCCAGGCTTCCCTTTCATGCAAGAGCACGCCCAAGTGCACAATGATGTCTAAAATTCTGCATAGATGGTAATTGGTAGAAGACTCTGATTTATCTTTCATCCCTGTGTAAAACCCCTCCTTTTCCAAGCTCAACCATCTGATTCCACCGCACTGTCCCCATCCTTGTCACAACCATCTATTGATTTCTGGTCACTTTCAAGATTTATCGAAAATAATTATACCTGGTTCATGGGTCTCATGATGGTCATCATGAGATGACTCAATCCTGGCATAATCTTAACTCAATCCTGGCATAATATTGCATGGTTTCAAAATCCACAATGATCAAATTTCTCACTTCCTAGTCAGTGTTTTTGTGTACCTGAATCTACTGTGGAGCTTATTAAAAACACAACTTTTCTGAAGCCTATTCAGACCTTCTGAGTCAAAATTTCCCATGGTAAGAGCCCCTGACTCATTTTTTAAAACTAAGTGATTATAATATGCAACCAAATTTGAGAACTGCCTTAGCCTCCCAATTTGAGCTATTCAACTCAGTAGCCTTCCCCTCTACTCCACCTAGTCACTCCCAGCCAATAAAACCTCCATGAAATCATTTGAAATTGTCCAATCTCTTAAATCTATTTTTAAGTTTATTCATTTATTTTTGAGAGAGACAGAGGGAGAGTGAAATCAGGGGAGGGGCAGAGAGGGGGAGACAGAGGATCTAAAGTGGCCTCTGTGCTGATAGCAAAGAACCCAATGTGGGGCTTGAACTCACAAACCATGAGATTATGACCTAGGCCAAAGTGAGATGCTTAACTGACTGAGCCACCCAGGTGCCCCTCCAATCTCTTAAATCTTAGTGAAAATCTCCTATTCTCTGACCAGAATCTCCAAGCATTCAAGCTCTTTCATTCCTTTAACTCACCCATCACCTGATCTTCATTCTTGGTGTCTCCAGACTCACTGATTCATCACTTCAACCATGCTTTAGCCAATACCCCCCAACCTCCTGGGCTCTCTTGTCTGGGGATACAAAGAAAAGTAAGACATGGCCCATTACCTCCAGAAGTGCAGAATATCCAGGAGGAGTCAGAAATGTAAACAAATAATCACAGTACTGCATGAGAAGTGTCACCCTCTCACAGAAGTCTCCCTGTAAAATAATGTCCTCTATCACTCTTTACCTCCTCATTCTGTTTTATTTTCCTTTATATCCTTTCACCACCTAACGTTTTATTCTGTATCAATTTATATATTAGTTTTTTGTTTGTCTACATACTATAAAGTAAAATCCAAGCAAGCAAGACTTTGTTTTATTAATTGTTCTGTTACGAGTGCCTAAACTAGTGCCTGGCACATAGAGTGGGTACTCAATAAACTGTTGTTAAGTGAATGGATAAAATGAATAAGTGCTATGACAGAGATATGCAAAGGAAATACAAAGGGAAAAAGAAGACCTATCTAATCTAGGGATGCAGGGTGTGTGTGTATGTGTGTGTGTGTGTGTGTGTGTGTGTGTGTGTGTGTGTACGCGTGCACGCACGCTTGTCTCACTCTGTGAGACAACATAGATTAAATAACATTTTCTTTTTTTTATTTAAAAAAATATATTTATTTATTTATTTTGAGAGAGAGAGAGAGAGAGAGAGAGAGAGAGAGAGAGATCGCACAAGTGGGACAGACAGAGAGGAAGAGAGAGAATTCCAGGCAGGCTCTGTGCTATCAGCACAGAACCCAAGGCAGGGCTCGAAACTCACAAACCATGAGACTGTGACTAAGCCGAAACCAAAGAGTCAGACACTCAACTGAGCCACCAAAGCACCCCAGAAAACCAAATTTTTGTTAAACCTGAAAGAATAAACATATGTACATGCACTCTCTCTGCATGGAAGATGTCAATACAGTTTTGGAAGCTGATGGAAAAGTGGCAACTGAGCAAACTAGAAAAAAGCAGAAATCTAAGTAACTGTGGTAAGTGGCAATCAAGTGTGTGTATGTGCGTGTGTGTGTACGTGTGTGTGTGTGTGTGTGTGTGTGTGTGTGTGTGAAGGAAAGTAGAACAGGAGCCAAAAGCCAGAATTACTGCACAAAACCCCAGAAAGATTTAGAGGCTTAAGGACTATAAAACTTTCTAGAGATTATGACTCTAGATAAATAACCTTTTCTATTCTGGGTTAAGTATCCTCTGCTCTGGGTTTCCATAGCACTATCTATATGTCTCTTACACTTATTTAAATAATATTTCTTGTATCTTTTTGTCTCTCTCCTAGTATATTTGCATGTACAAGAGTAGGTACTATGTTTTATCTATATCCCAAATGCCTAACATAGTGGCAGTTACAAAATAATGTTCAATAAATGTTTTTTTTTGCCTGAAAATAATGAATAGACAATTGGTTATTTTAAAAAATAGTGGTAATCTAGAAAGGGTTAAAACTTTAAGCTATTATTAGCCCTAGATTCCACATTATTTATCCATTTGACCTTGGGCAAGCTGTTTAGTTTCTCAGAACCTCAGTTTTCACCTTCCCTACAGTGGTTCTATAGGGATTAGGTGAGATATATAATATATGTACAATATCTAATATATATACAATATCTAGCTTAGCATCTGGCATATGATAGGTTTTAACTATACAATAGCATCTACGTTAGGAGTCATTTTCATTCATGGGAGTGAAGCATTTTGGAAAACATATCGATAAGGAAATAGCAAAGTACAAGAGATCACTGGGGAGCCTAGTGAGGTACCTCTGTGATTGAACAAAGTTCTGGGGCCACCCCAATTTGGCACCATAGTTACTGGTACCTGAGCATAGAAATTCTGTGGATTAGAAATAGGCAAGGGCATATAGTGACTGTCAAATGGGAATAGAAAAAAGAAAAACAGCTTAGGGTTGGCACTGACCTTGAAGCAGACCATCTTATTGTGGATAAAAGACCTAAGAGAAAAGTATTTCATTGAGACCCTGACATGTCAAGTGCAGTATTAATGGGCTGCTTCCAAAGAGCAGATGTCAAAGTAAATGCCCTCTGCTCCTGGCGGGTTTGAAGTGGACAAATTGTAGTGCATTCTGATGAGGAGCTAAGCCAGTCAGGACCTCATATAAAATGCTTGAGAATCCCAAGTGACAAATCATACTAAGCAACACGGAGGCATGCATGACATTTGTTTCTGCCAACTAAGCAAAGCTCTCTCAGAGATAACATCAAGCCAGCTTCTGAGTAGTTAGTTTGCTTTGCCAGAGTTGCTGCTTAGGTTCATCTTTCCTTTTGAAAGAGATAAGAGGTAAGTGCTACAGTAGCTGCAATGAGGTAGAACTGCTGAGCTAAAGGAATGGGTATCTTATGAAGTTCAATGGCATTCAAAATGCTAATAGTGTGGGTTGGCTAGAGGAAGACAAAGGAGTAAGGACTATGAAACAAAAGGCAGATGCAAGGTCAGACACTGAAGGTAGAATGAGGAAGAATCTGAATAAGAAGGGAGAAAGACAGCACTCATATTCAAAGCCAACTATTCTACAGTAATTGAAATAACCCAGCCAAGTCTCCACCACCTCCAGAAAAAACACCAAATAGGCTAAATTAGTTCAGGGATGTCATACCTGGAAGTTACAGTTATAATGTAACTAGTCTATATTAGGATTTTTTTATATTACCCAGTAGCTATTATCTAATTGTTTCAAGTACAAAATATTTAACACTTAAAGAAAATGAGACAATCGTTGAAGTTCCCAGTATCTCTCCACTTATAGTACTAGATAATAAAAGATATACTCAACAAACTGGTCATGTTATTGACATTTGCATTGACTTTCCACTTTTGATCCTTTTCTTGTTTCTCACATTTTGTTTTTCTTCTGCCTCTGCTCCGATTACTGCCTAGCCCTTCTGGGGGTTTTCAGGGATAAGAGATTTCTGAGCATAATTCTATTTTTTTAGAGATGCCCACTAGATAAAGATGTCAAAGAAGGCATAAAAAGAAGTACTAGATAACTCCAGAGTCAAGATGACAAAATTTAATGTCCCAGTACACGTATTAAAAGGGAAAGGAAAGTATTCAGAGGACAAAGTAGAGACAAGAGAGAGAAGGAGAGCATAAGAGAGAGGAGATGAGGAAAAAAAAAGAGAAAATACATAAAGGGAGATGTGTGGATAATCCATAGCTAGCTAGAGTCTACGTTCCCTTCAGAGGTTTTTTGCTGTCATTGTCCACATATTTAACATGTTTAACAATATTTATATTCACTTCATCATTACCACAACTTTTTAAGTCAGGCATTATTATTATTTCCTTTGAACAACTGAGGAGAGTAACAATGGTCTCTGTCCCCATATCTTGTTATTTCACATTTACACTGCCTTAGGAGAGAAAAAGCCATGAGAATAGTGAACTAGCTTTAATATCAGACATTATGTGCATCAAAATGCAAGCTATAGAAAAAAACACTGCCCTTTTCCTCTTAATTTCAAATAGATCTCTCTACAGATAAAATCATTCAACAAATTCCGAACAACTCCATTATAATACAACCCACCGCTGCATGAATCCAAGAGTACCACAACTGAAAACACATTCTTTGAAATATAACCAGTATAAGATTATGTGATAAAGTTGTCCCAGGAAATACATTTGGTATTTTTCAGCATTAAATCCTACGGTAAATAAAATCCACTTTCTACTAAAATATGGATTATACTACTCAATATTCCTAGGAATTAATTGGCGGTTAGGAGAGGGGACAAATCAGTAATAGAATAGAGTTAGAACTTGGGTATTATAGTAATATTAAAATATCAACCAGAGTTTGGCTTTTATAGGGTTAATTTTTCAAAATCTTTTCAAAACTGGCCAGATCTAGTTGGAACGTTTTCTCACTGCAATTGTCCACTCTTGCCAAAAAACATTCCTATTAAATGAAAGGGGATAAAATTTGCTGTTGTAGCATGTTTTCTTCTGAACAGATTAAGAGCTGTTCAATAGAAGTGTAATGGAATGTGTAAATCTAGTATGACTTGCGAGCAGTGTATCTGACATTGAAGTTACAGAGCTGTCATAGTGGAGATAACCTGTACATTGAGTAGTAGAAATTCCAGTGGAGATAATGCATCTTCTAAAAATAAAAAAGATTTAAGCCAAAGTAAAACACTAAACACCTCATAAAAACAACCACCAGCACCCGCCTTTTCAGCATAAGTTAAAAATTTGATAGGGATCATTGCCAATTAAACTGGCAGCCTTGGCATTTAAGCTGTATTGTGATAAGTAAAAATGAATCCTGATATTGGTCTTGTCATGAAGAAGCAAGTAAGCAGAATACCCTTCTTGTCCCATTTGTCTTAAAAAAGAATCAGCTGACTGGATTGGGTTCTCCATCTAATGACTAATTACTTTCAGCAATCTGTTTCCAGAGAAAACACTTCTCATGGACTTTGAGGGAAGTCCCCTCAAAGTTCTGGCAAGATCTGGAAAATGAGAGGAATACCTGCCAAGCCTATCAACTCCACATTGTCTTCATATTAGACTATATAACACATTAACCTGCCCACCCACTCACAATAGCACTCAAATGAGAACTCATACAAAGAAATTTTTATTACTACTTCTATGCTAATTTTGTCAGTTTTCTTACACAATCCAATTCTTGGACGGCTTCAAAAAATTCTCTTGAAGACATATTTGCATATGCACCAAGTAGTTCCTTCCCAGATCTCAGAATGAAATTTTCCTGAAGGAAGCCAGAGCTATTATTACCTCAAGCAACCTCATCATCACATACTCTTCTGTGAGATGAAGAATTGTCATCTGTGAAACCATAGCCTCAGTGGATGCTATGGAAGGGCATCTATATGTACCATTCATACCTGGGACTCAAGTACGTCTGCTATAAACCATGGGACCTATTCCTGACCGTTTATCTTAACAACTGCCAGCCTATACACTTACACATGCTGAGACATAGAAATGAGTAAATCCAAGAATGATCATATCAAAAGCATTACCATAGCTCCTGGGTGGCTCAGTCAGTTACGCATCCAACTCAATTTCAGCTCAGGTCAGGATCTCACCATCATGAGATTGAGCCCCCCACCCCCCACCCCATGCTATAAGCACCAAGCCTGCTTGGGATTCTCCCTCTCCCTCTCTCTCTGTCCCTTCCCCTGCTCTCTCTCTCTCTCTAAAAATAAATAAAATAAAAAAAAAGTATTACCAATATTCCAGAGGCCATGTTATCCTTTCCAACTGAGTAAGATGCTTAGAAAAAAATGTGGAGCTAATGCATATTTACAAGAATAAAAGTCTAAAGAAAAAGATTAATTTCATGGTTCACATTGTCAATATTATAATAGAGAAACAACTGAAAAATGTCTAAAGACTGAGCAAAAGTTTGATTACTACATAAATACTAAGACAATCAATGTCCCCTAAATCAAACTTCTCAAGAAGGGCTATAAAAAATCAGTGAATATTAGCATGAATATGTAAGTCAACACAGTTGCTATATAGAACTCCCCATAGCTGAACCTTTACCTACAATATCCAGGTGTCTAACTTCAGGCTGCTCTCTGCTTTACAGGAGATAATCTCCCATTGATGCTGTCTTGGTCTATACTAGAAGGGGATGATGATGATAACATCAGGTATTTAATAAAGCATTACCACAGCTCCTGGGTGGCTCATTCAGTTACACATCCAACTATGGTTTCACAGATGACAATTCTTCATCTCACAGAATACCTGTGATGAGTAATAAATACCTGTGATGATGAGGTTGCTTGATGTTATCAGGCAGACTGGTTGTCCCTTGAAGTTTTTTCTTTCCTTATTCATTTTAGTAATAACCTCCCTCCCCCATTCTGGCAAGACACATGTCTACCCAATTACTGACTACATTTCCCAGCTTCCCTTACAACTAAGTGGGGCTATGTGAGTAGCCAAAGGATATAAGCAAAACTGATGTGTGTATCTTCTGCTTCACATCCTTAGAAATGAAAATACTTGAACTATACACCCTCTCTTTCCTTTTTCCCATGAGCTGGAATGCAGATGTATTTGACTATACAGATAAGAGGCATTCGTAGATCATGATGGAGTCATAAGATGAAAGGAACCTAGGTCCCTAAGGTATCCCATGGAGCAAAACTGCTCCATCCAGAGAAATCAAAGAGAAAGAGACTTCTACATTCTTCAAACCATTGTATTTTGGGGTTTCTTGTTATGGTACTTTAGCCTATATCCTAAGTAAGATCAGTGAATTGTTTAAACACCTGCTCTAAAGTCAGACTGGTTTTGAATCTTGTCTTTCATATTACTAGTTTCTGGCCTTTGAGAGTCTCTTAAACACCTGGAGTCTCAATTCTCTCATCTGTAAAATGGAACTAATAATGTAATGGGGGTTCTATAAAGATACTACGTGAAAAGCACTTAACATGATGTTTCACTTTAATTATTTAATAAATGTTACCTATAGGTATATAAAGAGTGGCTCAATGAGATGAAAAAACTAAATAAATTCTGTCAATTAAATTAACAAATGGGAGTATCACTGGTTTAAAATAATCTAAGTAGATAAAGCTTTGCTTTAAGATTTCCTACCATTTTTTTTGTGCTATTATTGGGTAGCTTCTCAAGGGATTACATTTCACTGTGGCAAACTGCAAATTATGTGGAAGTCTTGGTCTATAGAAATCTGCTAGGAAAAGAATCTCCAATGCATGGGTAATTCTGTTCCTACCAAAGAGGATTCCACAACATATGCAGATGAGAATAAATCAGTGAAAAACTGACCTGTTTAGATGAAAAATCATTAACACAGGTAAATAGCTTATAAAACACATGGGAGATTAAAAAAAATGTATCACAGGAGCAACCCAAAAGAAGTCTGTTTCTCCAAAGGTCAAGCCCTTGTCACAATGCAAAATTCATGGCAGATGGAAAAAAAAATAGGAACAATTTGCTCAGCTAGGGCTGGAATAATTGCATTATTTTCTTTTTGACGATTTCAGATGCTTGGAACATGCTCTATAGGGACAGAAAAGGGGAAATACTATCAAGGTCAAGTCTTAGAAAGTAAATGGTATTAACAGAGACACTGTAATCAAGATATAAAACCATCAGCCGGTGAGACTTGTTGAAACATAGCAGCCCACAAAGCCTAAACAGTATTATACCAACAGCATATCTAAAATGGCATCTTCTTCCTAGTTATTCTGGCACATGGCTTACTCATTCTCTCCATATAACCTTGTTTTGTTACAGAGAGATATCAATGACAAACTATAACTTGATCTGTGCCCCAGGCGCAGCATTATCCCTTGATTTCTCACAGTGCCAGTGACTTGTCAGAATTCTACAGGCTGTCACTGGAAAAGGCCCATACAGCTGGATAAACAGAAAGTGGTTTAGGTATCCCCATAAATAACATAAAGTAAGCAATCCTGGAATGCTCTAGGAAAGCATGAGCAAATATTGTTTTTCTTGAGACTTGTTTAATGTTCATGTTTTTTTTGATATCCATCTGTAAGACCCTAATTTCCTGGCCTCTGGACTACTCTTCACATCTATTTAACCTATACTCATTAAAGGGAGAACATTTACTAATATTTTGAAATTAAAAATCATCTTTTTATCATTTTCATTTAGTGTTTGTTGATATTTAAGAAGATATAAAAGCACTAAGAAGATATCAGATACCAAATTTTTTCTTTTAAGTGTAACTTTAACTTTCATCTAATTCTTCTTCCTCTCTACCAACTCTAGCTTTCTTTCTGGTACTATACTTCTGCCCATATTTTCCCTCCCATGTTGAAAAACACATTTTTTTGCCTTCACATTATTATGTATATTTTTTACCCTCCAGCAACTATTAAGCAAAAAAAGAAAAGAAAATCACCAAAGTTGCATTAGTAGCAAGAGTTATGTCTCAGAAAAACCTGGCCTGATCCTTAAGTTTTCCTGTATAATTGTGGGCAATTCATGTAAACTCCCTATGTTTCATTCCTTCCTTTGTAAAATGAGGGTGAAAATAATAGTGCTTATGTTATCAGGCTGTCTAGAGGATTAAATGAGATACTACATGTACAGCATAAGGTACTGTGTTTGACTTCATTATTGTAGACATTTTGCTCTTCCTAAACATTCTGAGTGAGCAGGTGCTCTGTACACGATGCAACCCGCCCCCCCCCATGTCATCATTGGTATAACTCTACCACTTTCCATATTATCCACCTCTGTTTTATCCATTCCTTCCTTTCTTTCCTGTATTTTAACTCTGCTAGTCCCAATTATATCTGATAATGTCCTGAAGATGATGTAAACATCAGCCTGCTCAATGTGGAGATGTTGCTCTCAGTATATCTAAACACATGTGCTCAGACCAACAAATGCTTCCTAGGAGAAAAGCTGAAAACTCCTCAATAATTCTCTTCCTGATATTCAAATTATGTCAAAAAACACATTTCTTTCTACTTCTTTTGAAGCAGTCCTAAAGCAAGTTGAAATTATGAGCTATAGGTCTAAGCCCAGTTCTGCCAACTGGAATTTTAGATAGGTCAGTTAGGTGGCTTCATTCTTTAAAGGAAGGAGGAAAAAATCAATGGAAACTATAAGAATAAGCAGACTGAGAAAAGGTATAGGAAAAAATGGAGTAAGGGTGGGAGGAATGGTGAAGTGTTATAATGATCATCTCTAGAAATAGTCACTGTTCCCTGAGCTACCTATCCCTGCTTCACAGACAAAATCCTCTTTCCCGAAAAGATATTTGGGCAATCTGAAACTTGGTCCCTTTTGTTTATGAAGAAGAGAAAATAGTTTAGGAAGGGTAGCAACAGTAAATAAAATTGATTTTAATTTGTTAGTATAAGTATTATATTTTACAAAGGAAAAAATTAAAAATCCAAGAAACATCTTAGGAATACTTTTTTATGGATCAGAAGTATGCTGGATACAAGCTACTATGATTTCATTAATTCATTTATTATTTATTTTCTCTCCTTCTATCCATTGCATAGCAATTGTTTTCTGAATCAAACATCTCTGAGTCATTTTAAGTTGAGTATGGGGGTAGGAGGCATTAAAAATGAGGTGTTTAGCTTAAAAATATATTTAAAAAAACTAAACTGTCTGATTAGTTGAATACTAACATCAAAATAGTTTGCAAGTCTCTTTAAAATTTGCATTCTTAACCCACAGAATGGGAGAAAATATTTACAGATTAATAAGGGGTTAGTATCCATTTTAAATAAGAACTACAAGTCAACAATAACAAATAAGCAGCCTGATTATAAAATGGGCAAAATATGAATAGACATTTCTCTAAAGAAGATGTACAAATGGCCAACAAGAACATGAACAGATTTTTAACCTCATTATTAGAAAAATGCAAATCAAATATTACCTCACATCCATTAGGATGGCTACTATATTAAAAGAAAAACAGAGAAGCGGCAAGATGGCGGCTTAGGAGGACGCTGGGCTCACCGCGCGTCCTGCT
The DNA here is from genome assembly GCF_018350175.1 of Felis catus. NCBI lineage: Eukaryota > Metazoa > Chordata > Mammalia > Carnivora > Felidae > Felis > Felis catus. The sequence goes on along the minus strand of NC_058386.1, from coordinate 84,535,015 downwards.
GATCACTTAGATTCCACCTACACCTGCCTAAATAACCCAGAAAACCGCCAGAGGATTAGCAGAACGGAGTCGCTGGAGCCAAACACAGACGAGAGGCCCACTGAAGAGGGTAGGAAGGGCGGCGAGGCAGAGCGCCCTCCACGGACTGGCGGGAGGGAGCCGGGGCGGAGGGGAGGCTTGCCGGCCAAGCAGAGCCCCCGAGTCTGGCTTGCAAAAGCAGAGGGGCCTGACGGACTGTGTTCCGACAGCAAGCGCGACTTAGCGTCTGGGAGGTCATAAGTTAACAGCTCTGCTCAGAAAGCGGGAAGGCTGGAGGACAAAGGGAGGGAGAGCTGCTGAGCACCCTGACGACAGAGCTCAGCTTGGTGGGGAACAAAGGCGCTCACCAGCGCCATCTCCCCCGCCCATCTCCCAGCCAAAATCCCAAAGAGAACCAGTTCCTGCCAGGGAACTTGCTCGCTCCGCGCAAACACCCAACTCTGTGCTTCTGCGGAGCCAAACCTCCGGCAGCGGATCTGACTCCCTCCCGCTGCCACAGGGCCCCTCCTGAAGTGGATCACCTAAGGAGAAGCGATCTAAGCCTGCCCCTCCTGCCCCTGTGCACCTTGCCTACCCACCCCAGCTAATTCGCCAGATCCCCAGCATCACAAGCCTAGCAGTGTGCAAGTAGCCCAGATGGGCCACACCACCCCACAGTGAATCCCGCCCCTAGGAGAGGGGAAGAGAAGGCACACACCAGTCTGACTGTGGCCCCAGCGGTGGGCTGGGGGCAGACATCAGGTCTGACTGCGGCCCCGCCCACCAACTCAAGTTATACACCACAACACAGGGGAAGTGCCCTGCAGGTCCTCACCACGCCAGGGACTATCCAAAATGACCAAGTGGAAGAATTCCCCTCAGAAGAATCTCCAGGAAATAACAACAGCTAATGAGCTGATCAAAAAGGATTTAAATAATATAACAGAAAGTGAATTTAGAATAATAGTCATAAAATTAATCGCTGGGCTTGAAAACAGTATACAGGACAGCAGAGAATCTCTTGCTACAGAGATCAAGGGACTAAGGAACAGTCACGAGGAGCTGAAAAACGCTTTAAACGAAATGCATAACAAAATGGAAACCACCACAGCTCGATTGAAGAGGCAGAGGAGAGAATAGGTGAACTAGAGGATAAAGTTATGGAAAAAGAGGAAGCTGAGAAAAAGAGAGATAAAAAAATCCAGGAGTATGAGGGGAAAATTAGAGAACTAAGTGATACACTAAAAAGAAATAATATACGCATAATTGGTATCCCAGAGGAGGAAGAGAGAGGGAAAGATGCTGAAGGGGTACTTGAAGAAATAATAGCTGAGAACTTCCCTGAACTGGGGAAGGAAAAAGGCATTGAAATCCAAGAGGCACAGAGAACTCCCTTCAGACGTAACTTGAATCGATCTTCTGCACGACATATCATAGTGAAACTGGCAAAATACAAGGATAACGAGAAAATTCTGATAGCAGCAAGGGGTAAACGTGCCCTCACATATAAAGGGAGACCTATAAGACTCGTGACTGATCTCTCTTTTGAAACTTGGCAGGCCAGAAAGAATTGGCACGAGATTTTCAGGGTGCTAGACAGAAAAAATATGCAGCCGAGAATCCTTTACCCAGCAAGTCTGTCATTTAGAATAGAAGGAGAGATAAAGGTCTTCCCAAACAAACAAAAACTGAAGGAATTTGTCACCACTAAACCAGCCCTACAAGAGATCCTAAGGGGGACCCTGTGAGACAAAGTCCCAGAGACATCACTACAAGCATGAAACATACAGACATCACAATGACTCTCAACCTGTATCTTTCTATAATAACACTGAATGTAAATGGATTAAATGCGGCAACCAAAAGACATAGGGTATCAGGATGGATAAAAAAACAAGACCCATCTATTTGCTGTCTACAAGAGACTCATTTTAGACCTGAGGACACCTTTAGATTGAGAGTGAGGGGATGGAGAACTATTTATCATGCGACTGGAAGCCAAAAGAAAGCTGGAGTAGCCATACTTATATCAGACAAACTAGACTTTAAATGAAAGGCTGTAACAAGAGATGAAGAAGGACATTATATAATAGTTACAGGGTCTATCCATCAGGAAGAGCTAACAATTATAAATGTCTATGTGCCGAATACCGGAGCCCCCAAATATATAAAACAATTACTCATAAACATAAGCAACCTTATTGATAAGAATGTGGTAATTGCAGGGGACTTTAACACCCCACTTACAGAAATGGACAGATCATCTAGACACACGGTCAATAAAGAAACAAGGGCCCTGAATGAGACATTGGATCAGATGGACTTGACATATATTTAGAACTCTGCATCCCAAAGCAACAGAATATACTTTCTTCTCGAGTGCACATGGAACATTCTCCAAGATAGATCATATACTGGGTCACAAAACAGCCCTTCATAAGTTTACAAGAATTGAAATTATACCATGCATACTTTCAGACCACAATGCTATGTAGCTTGAAATCAACCACAGGAAAAAGTCTGGAAAACCTCCAAAGGCATGGAGGTTAAAGAACACCCTACTAACGAATGAGTGGGTCAACCAGGCAATTAAGAAATGAAAAAATATATGGAAACAAACGAAAATGAAAATACAACAATCCAAACGCTTTGGGACGCAGCGAAGGCAGTCCTGTGAGGAAAATACATTGCAATCCAGGCCTATCTCAAGAAACAAGAAAAATCCCAAATACAAAATCTAACAGCACACCTAAAGGAACTAGAAGCAGAACAGCAAAGGCAGCGTAAACCCAGCAGAAGAAGAGAAATAATAAAGATCAGAGCAGAAATAAACAATATAGAATCTAAAAAAACTGTAGAGCAGATCAACGAAACCAAGAGTTGGTTTTTTGAAAAAATAAACAAAATTGACAAACCTCTAGCCAGGCTTCTCAAAAAGAAAAGGGAAATGACCCAAATAGATAAAATCATGAATGAAAATGGAATTATGACAACCAATCCCTCAGAGATACAAACAATTATCAGGGAATACTATGAAAAATTATATGCCAACAAATTGGACAACCTGGAAGAAATGGACAAATTCCTGAACACCCACACTCTTCCAAAACTCAATCAGGAGGAAATAGAAAGCTTGAACAGACCCATAACCAGCGAAGAAATTGAATCGGTTATCAAAAATCTCCCAACAAATAAGAGTCCAGGACCAGATGGCTTCCCAGGGGAGTTCTACCAGACGTTTAAAGCAGAGATAATACCTATCCTTCTCAAGCTATTCCAAGAAATAGAAAGGGAAGGAAAACTTCCAGACTCATTCTATGAAGCCAGTATTACTTTGATTCCTAAACCAGACAGAGACCCAGTAAAAAAAGAGAACTACAGGCCAATATCCCTGATGAATATGGATGCAAAAATTCTCAATAAGATACTAGCAAATCGAATTCAACGGCATATAAAAAGAATTATTCACCATGATCAAGTGGGATTCATTCCTGGGATGCAGGGCTGGTTCAACATTCACAAATCAATCAATGTGATACATCACATTAACAAAAAAAAATGAAGAACCATAGGATCCTGTCAATCGATGCATAAAAGGCCTTTGACAAAATCCAGCACCCTTCCTTAATAAAAACCCTTGAGAAAGTCTGGATAGAAGGAACATACTTAAGGATCATAAAAGCCATTTATGAAAAGCCCACAGCTAACATCATCCTCAACGGGGAAAAACTGAGAGCTTTTTCCCTGAGATCAGGAATACGACAAGGATGCCCACTCTCACAGCTGCTGTTTAACATAGTGCTGGAAGTTCTAGCATCAGCAATCAGACAACAAAAGGAAATCAAAGGCATCAAAATTGGCAAAGACGAAGTCAAGCTTTCGCTTTTTGCACATGACATGATATCATACATGGAAAATCCGATAGACTCCACCAAAAGTCTGCTAGAACTGATACAGGAATTCAGCAAAGTTGCAGGATACAAAATCAATGTACAGAAATCAGTTGCGTTCTTATACACTAACAATGAAGCAACAGAAAGACAAATAAAGAAACTGATCCCATTCACAATTGCACCAAGAAGCATAAAATACCTAGGAATAAATCTAACCAAAGATGTAAAGGATCTGTATGCTGAAAACTATAGAAAGCTTATGAAGGAAATTGAAGAAGATTTAAAGAAATGGAAAGACATTCCCTGCTCATGGATTGGAAAAATAAATATTGTCAAAATGTCAATACTACCCAAAGCTATCTACACATTCAATGCAATCCCAATCAAAATTGCACCAGCATTCTTCTCGAAACTAGAACAAGCAATCCTAAAATTCATATGGAACCACAAAAGGCCCCGAATAGCCAAAGGAATTTTGAAGAAGAAGACCAAAGCAGGAGGCATCACAATCCCAGACTTTAGCCTCTACTACAAAGCTGTCATCATCAAGACAGCATGGTATTGGCACAGAAACAGACACATAGACCAATGGAATAGAATAGAAACCCCAGAACTAGACCCACAAACGTATGGCCAACTCATCTTTGACAAAGCAGGAAAGAACATCCAATGGAAAAAAGACAGCCTCTTTAAAAAATGGTGCTGGGAGAACTGGACAGCAACATGCAGAAGGTTGAAACTAGACCACTTTCTCACACCATTCACAAAAATAAACTCAAAATGGATAAAGGACCTAAATGTGAGACAGGAAACCATCAAAACCTTAGAGGAGAAAGCAGGAAAAGACCTCTCTGACCTCAGCGGTAGCAATCTCTTACTCGACACTTCCCCAAAGGCAAGGGAATTAAAAGCAAAAGTGAATTACTGGGACCTTATGAAGATAAAAAGCTTCTGCACAGCAAAGGAAACCACCAACAAAACTAAAAGGCAACCAACGGAATGGGAAAACATATTCGCAAAGGACATATCGGACAAAGGGCTAGTATCCAAAATCTATAAAGAGCTCACCAAACTCCACACCCGAAAAACAAATAACCCAGTGAAGAAATGGGCAGAAAACATGAATAGACACTTCTCTAAAGAAGACATCCGGATGGCCAACAGGCACATGAAAAGATGTTCAGCGTCGCTCCTTATCAGGGAAATACAAATCAAAACCACACTCAGGTATCACCTCACGCCAGTCAGAGTGGCCAAAATGAACAAATCAGGAGACTCTAGATGCTGGAGAGGATGTGGAGAAACGGGAACCCTCTTGCACTGTTGGTGGGAATGCAAATTGGTGCAGCCGCTCTGGAAAGCAGTGTGGAGGTTCCTCAGAAAATTAAAAATAGACCTACCCTATGACCCAGCAATAGCACTGCTAGGAATTTATCCAAGGGATACAGGAGTACTGATGCATAGGGCCACTTGTACCCCAATGTTCATAGCAGCACTCTCAACAATAGCCAAATTATGGAAAGAGCCTAAATGTCCATCAACTGATGAATGGATAAAGAAATTGTGGTTTATATACACAATGGAATATTACGTGGCAATGAGAAAAAATGAAATATGGCCTTTTGTAGCAACGTGGATGGAACTGGAGAGTGTGATGCTAAGTGAAATAAGCCATACAGAGAAAGACAGATACCATATGGTTTCACTCTTATGTGGACCCTGAGAAATTAACAGGAACCCATGGGGGAGGGGAAGGAAAAAAAAAAAAACAGGTTAGAGTGGGAGAGAGCCAAAGCATAAGAGACTCTTAAAAACTGAGAACAAACTGAGGGCTGATGGGGGGTGGGAGGGAGGAGAGGGTGGGTGATGGGTATTGAGGAGGGCACCTTTTGGGATGAGCAATGGGTGTTGTATGGAAACTAATTTGTCAATAAATTTCATAAAAAAAAAAAAGAAAAACAGAAAATAAGATTTGTTGGCAAGGATGTGGAGTAAAGGGAACCCTTGTGCAGGAAATAAAAAGTACTGCAACTGCTATGGTAAACAGTATGGAGGTAACTCAAAAAGTTAAAAATAGAATTACCATATGATCCAGCAATTCTTGATATACACCCCAAAGAATTGAAAGCAGTGACTCAAAGAGATATTCGTATACCTATGTTCATACCAGCATTATTTATAATAGCAAAGGGTGGAAGTAACTCAAGTGTCTATTGACAGATGAATGAATAAGCAAAATGTGGTATATTTATACAATGAGATATTATTCCACTTTAAAAAGGAAAGAAATTCTGACACATTCCACAACAGGGATAAACCTTGAGGACACTATGTTAAGTGAAATAAGCTAGTCACAAAAGGATAAATACTGTATGATTCCACTTATATGATATACCTAGAGTAGTCAAATTCGTAGAGACAGAAAGCATAATGGTAGTTACTAGGGGATGAAGTGGGTGGGAATGGGGTGTTAGTGTTCAATGAATATGGAGTTTCAATTTTGCAAGAAGAAAAGAGTTCTGGAGATGGATGTTAGTGACAATGACATACTTAAAAATGGTTAAGATGAGAAGTTTTATGTTATACATATTTTACTATAATTTAAAAAATGTCAAGGTCATCAAAAATAAGGAAGGTTTCAGAAGCCAGTATAAGAGGAGGAGCCTAAGTACACACACAAGTAATACGATATTCTGGATGTAATATCTTGGAACAGAAAAAGAGCATTAGGTAAAATCTAAGGAAATCTGATAACATACAGAATTTACTTAGTAATAATGCATTCATAAGTATTGATTCATCAATATACCTTACAAATATACCATACTGATGTCAGATGTTAACAATAATGGAAATTGGATGTGAGATAAATGTCTCCTCTGTATACTATCTTAGTTGTTCTGAAAACTAAAACTATTGTAAATTATAAAGTTTATTTTTTTTTAAATTCCATTTCCTCTGGTTTCCACAAAGTGACCCATTTAAAACAAACTCCAATTACAGCTCTATAGCTGACATTTGAATTGTTATTCATCCTGCTCACTTAGTACCCACTTCTGAGGAGTTTAATGTGCTTCACTGATCACTTCTTTAATCTAATTAATCCCAAATTCATCCATGTGACGCTAGGGCAAGCAGCATTACAGAATTATCTTCTTTTTTTAAACAAGGAGACTGAGGCACAGAAAGTTTAAGGGTTGGCCCAAGGTCAACCAACTAACTGGATGTCAAAGCCAAAAGGATAACCCTATTGTTCCCATTTCCCAGTTTAGTATTCAAAGGCATTGCTCCCTAATGAGTCTTTCAGGATGTACAAGTACAATCGGAAGACTTCAAGAATGTGGCCAAAACATAACGTTCTCTCTCTCTCTCTCTAAACAGCACAGATTTACTCACTCTCAATTCACTAATGCAAGGATTTCTCCAACTCTGTGTCCTGATGTTTCATTTGCCCTCAATATTCTCCTTTCTTTTATAAATTATTATATGCCTCCACATCATAATTGTTCTGCAAATAAATGTCCACTGAATGAGTAAAACAATACATGTAAGAATTAATAAATGAGTTGCCAAGGGCAAGAGACATCTGTGGACTCAAATGAGAATAATTCCTCTTCTAAGTCCACTTGATAGACAAATAGTGCCATATCTTCTCTCCCAACATCTCAATCCTTCCCTTATACTCTTTAATTTAATAAACCAAATTATTTTCTAAGATCTCTCTGTTTCTCATTTACTCACAGCCTTCTTCCTTCCTTCTTCTCCCTCCTTCCCCCTTATGTCTCTTTCCTTCCTCCTCTTTCTTCATCAACTTTAACTTACACCATGTTTTTGCACTAATTGTGTAGAGTGATTATGCTAGCACATTATGTCTTTTGCTCTACACATATAAGGATCCATTTCTATGGCCATCAAAACACTAGTGCTTCCTCATATACAGATACTTTTCTAATTGTAAATTGAAACTTCCCCATTTGTACATTATAATTATAGGGATGATCTATCTTCATTTTTAATTGACATTTGTTTTATTTATTTATTTTTAATGTTTATTTTTGAAAGAGAGAGAGACAGAGCATGAGCAAGGGAGGGGCAGAGAAAGAGGAAGACAGAATCTGAAGCAGGCTCTAGGCTCTGAGCTGGCAGCACAGAGCCCTACACAGGGCTTGAACTCACAGCCTTGAGATCATGACCTGAACCAAAGTCAGATGCTTAACTGACTGAGCCACCCAGGTACCCCTCAGTTGACATTAATTTTAAATACTTGAACTTTGTTTCCTTGCTATCCATCTCACCAGAGTTCATAATCTACTAAAGCCAATACTTAAAAGCAGTAGGTGCATTTAAATATTTTAACAAATATTCTTTAAATAAATCCTTCAGTAATGCAACTAATCACCCATTTGTTTTAGTAAATTTGGATTTTTAAAAATGGGATATTTTCCAAAATGTAGGCATACCTATAGTCTGAGCCATAACAAGCTATATTTCCCTACTACTATTTTTATGTTCCCTTTGATTTAAACATTTTAAAATTCCAAATCACAGCTCCCCTGTGTATTTTAACTACCACATATCATTTGGTCATCTACAGGTATATGCTGTTTTTCTATTCTAAAGCACAAATGACCCTGACTGTGGGCAGTTTATACCAAAGTAAATGAGAATCTTGGTAGTATTAATATTCAGCTTTTGGAAAGTAGATTTAAGATAGTATCTTGAAAATATAATTTGCAAATCTTCACAATTGAGCACTAACCTTTATTCTTAATTTAGAATGAATGCTCAGGCAGAGATCTTTTTCCTTTAGGGCACCTAGAAGACTGCTGACACTGAGTGCACATTAAAAGCCATTTAACTAGCAATACAGTGATGGAATAAGAAGACTGGCAGGGGAAGGGAGTGTGTGAGATTTCTAGCATGGCTGGTAGAAAGAAAGAAGGAAAGAAGGAAAGAAGGAAAGAAGGAAAGAAGGAAAGAAAGAAAGAAAGAAAGAAAGAGAAAGAGAGAGAGAAAAAGAAAGAAAGAAAAAGAAAGAAAGAAAGAAAGAAAGAAAGAAAGAGAAAGAGAGAGAGAGAGAGAGAGAGAAAGAGAAAAAGAAAGAAAGAAAGAAAAAGAAAGAAAGAAAGAAAGAAAGAAAGAAAGAAAGAAAGAGAAAAAAAAACTGCTATTCATCTATGAGGAGGAAACATGGTATTCTTTAGTTCCTTAAAAATATAATAGAGCATGATAAGGGAGAGATTTGAGACAGCAAATTTTATCAGAAGAGAAATCTTACTACTATATCACATCCTGAAAATTTAGACACTTGCCCTTTCACTGTTCAAATTATGTACTTTATATGTTTTCCATCCTTCAAATTATACTTACCTGTGACTTACAAATGAGGTAAATATCTAGTCACATATCAATGAAATAAGTACAATTTGCTTAATGAAATTTGTAAATTTTCCTGGTTCAATTCCATTCTTTCATCTCATATCCAAGTGGCCATTTCAAATTTTACCCTCCCTTGGGGCAGAGATCACAAGTGTGGTATGTTCTTTGTGCTGCCCTGGCACCCTGCTGGAGGCACAAATGCACATTCCAATAATGTGGCTTGGATTCTAAGGGGAAGTTAAATTCCCACTGTATCATTCTGACCCAGATCTGTGCACTGGCATCATTTTTAAATAGGAGTATCAGCCCTTTAGTTACTGTCTCAGAGACCCAAGAAGCACTAGTTAGTCATGCCCAAAACTGTCTTCCAATATAAATTTGTATCAGCATTGTCAGTAGCTACATAAGGCACTCAAAGCTCAGGAACTCATGTTACTTCCTTTATCTGCAATGGCCTTCTCCACTTGGCTGCCTAATATCCACACTACAGAGCAGAGTTCAAGTTTCTTATCTTAGTTATTTGTACTCTGAACATCATTCTACTATTCTGGCAAATATTCCTTGTGTTGGAATCATTGGCTTACATACCAATCCCCCCACTACATTTTAAATTCCAGAGTTACCTTTCAACTCTGAATGCCCAGTGCCTAGCACAGTGCCTTGCATAAATACATGTGAAACAAATCACCATGTAAAGAGAAAAAAAAATATGCCTCATTTTAACCTATTCTGATAATCCAGGCCAGAGTGCTGCAACACGTTCATTTTCATGTTCCCTTCCTCCCCCTCTCTCATTCTCTTTCTTTCTCCTTTCTCCTCTCTGTTCATGTTGAAAGATATGGCACTATGGTTGGCTATATAAAGCCTAGGCCTTGCTCTGGTCAACTAGATTCTTTTAGTTGCAAGTGACAGAAAGTAGAACTCTTAAATGTCTTAAATAAAAAGGGGATTTATTAAATTATAATGAAAAGTTCCAGATAAACAGGTCTGTACTGATGGGTCAACCAAGTATCCAAGATCCCATACTTCATTCCTTGAGTTTTACCTCTACCTCTCATTCATTTCAGAATTGCCTGTCATGGTCATAATATTGCTGTAGCAACTCCAGAATTTAATTCTCGCAATTCTAAGTCCATTAAAAACAGCATGAACTCCTTCCCAGAAGTGTTCATGAGATTGCCATTGCATGTCTTTTGTTCTACATGGCACATATGCCCATCCTTGAACAAATAATTATTGCTTAGGGTAATGTAAGGCTCTAATTAACTTAGATCTAGGCCTAGATCACATGCCTACCATAAGTACATGGTCAGAGAATGGGAAGAAGTGATCTACAAAGATTTAAAAAGCATAGTCTACAAAGGTATGGTTCCAAAAAGAAAGGTGAATGAATTCTGGGTCGCAAGATAATCACTGCCCAATTACTAATATTCACAAATAAAAATTACCTAAGAATTCAATCAAGGAACCATGCAATTGCAAATTAAAATAACTGAATGGAAATACACTATAAAAACATTATTATATGAATATGAGGAAAACGCATACACATTAACTCATTTTCTTGATTCCATAAACCCATATATCTTTCACTATTCAAAGACTAGAAAATTGTACCTCCTATAGTACACCAAAGTGTTTTTACAATACCTTCATAATGGATATGCGAAGGGCAGAGATTGATCCCACCAACTCAAAAGACTAATAAAAAATAACTATTAATTTACTCAATAACATAAATGGAATTAACTTGGTTTAAATACTGAAGCATGCACAATTGTCTATTTCTCTATAGTCGAGAGGGTATGGTTTTCATGTCTTTAGAAAAGAAAATTTAATATGTATGTAGTATTTATTTCATAGACAAAGTAAAAATTATATTTCTCTGTACTTTAAACATGCGGAAATTACAACATATGTGGATCTTACAAACAGGTCTGCAAAAGCCTAGATCCCTTTTTTTTTTTAATGTACTTAGTTGACATACAGTGCAATAATGATTTCAGTTGTAGAATTCAGTGATTCATGACTTACATACAATACCCAGTGCTCATCACAACAAGTGCCCTCCTTAATATGCATCACCCATTTAGCCCATCTCCCCCCACCTCCTTCCATCAACCCTCAGTTTGTTCTCTATCCTTAAGAATCTCTGTGGTTTGTTTCCCTCACTCCTCTTTCCCCACCCCCTTCCCATACATTCATTAGTTTTGTTTTTTAAATTCCACATATGAGTGAAATCATGTGGTATTTGTCTTTCTCTGACTGAATTATTTCACTTAGCATAGGGGCTCCTGGGTGGCTCAGTCGGTTGAGCATCTGACTTCGGATCAGGTCATGATCTCACAGTCCGTGAGTTCCAGCCCTAGGTAAGGCTCTGTGTTGATAGCTCAGAGCCTCGAGCCTGCTTCAGATTCTGTGTCTCCCTCTCTCTCTGCCCCTCCCCCACTCATGCTCGCTCTCTCTCTCTCTCTCTCTCTCTCTCTCTCTCTCTCTCTGTCAAAAATAAATAAACATTAAAAAATTATTTCACTTAGCATAATACATTCTATATCCATCCATGTCATTGCAAGTGGCGAGATTTCATTCCTTTTGATGGCTGAATATTCCACTGTATTAACAAAGCTGTATTTTTTTATCCAATAACCACCTAACCAAATAATTGATAGCTTTATTTTTTTTTTATTTTGGTACTGTCTTTCATATAAGGGCTGTAGGTCTGAAAAAAATAAATTTCCATTGTTACAACCACTGTATCAGTGAGTATCTCTAGGTGACTTAACAAAGAACAGATGGAAGAAGGGGCACCTGGGTGGCTCAGTCAGTTGAGCATCTAACTTCAGGTCATGATCTCGTGGTTCATGAGTTTGAGCCCCACGTCGGGCTCTGTGCTGACAGCTCAGAGCCTGGAGCCTGCTTCAGATTCTGTGTCTCCCTCTCTCTCTGCCCCTTCCCTTCTCATGCTCTATCTCTCAAAAGTAAATAAACATTAAAAAAAAATTAAAAAAATAACAGAGGGAAGAGAATGAATGGAAATAAAGAAAACACATGGGGGGGGGGGGGAAACTGTGATACTACTTTAACTCCAAAATCAGTGGTTTTCAAAGTATGGTGCATGAACTTTGCAATTATAAAGAGATCCATAGGATAAAGGAAGAAAATATTAAATGTCCATAATATTTTTGTTTTATTATATGAATATGTTTGCAGAGGCATGTAATTTAAATTTTTTTCTGACCAATATGTCCAGTTAAAATTATTTACATACCACTGTATTAAAATTGTAACCCAGACCTAGATCAGACTTTCCCTTATCACCCCTCTGACCACTCTTCCAATCCAGCCATATGTGCTACTGAGTAGGGCTGCTCTGTCAACCAGTTGAACACACACTCTCTCTCAGCTGGAGATTGAGAGTCAAAATTACTTCAACCAGAATTTTAAAATTCTTATTTCTGTATTTGCCTATTTCAAAATAACATCATTCCTCCTTGAAACATGCAGATTAAAAAGAAGAAAGAAACTCAACTATTAAGGCAACATGGCTTCTTCTGCTGAGAATGGTCAAAAGAAATAAGAACTTTTAATAAAGTACAAACTATAACAAAAAACACTTCTCACACCTTATCTAATACTAAATGCAAAGTCACCTTTGAGGATTTTTTGAAAGAGATATATTGTCAGTAATTGAGTTGTCAGTCCTCAAAGGCTGATGAAGAGTGAATCAATTATCACAAATACTTTATTCTGCAGCCTATACACTGATAAATAATACTGGTGCTAATACCTACTGAGCTCTACCCAACATCCCTGGCACTGATATTCTTATGGAGGGGAGATATGGTTGGTAAAATCAAATGTGTGTAGGAGTAAAGCTACACTGATTACAACTTGAGTTTAAAAGTTAAATTTAGGAGATAGATCCCATGGCTCAGAGTTCCTTAAGAATGCACCATTTTCAATTAAAAAAAAAAAAACCTCAAGACATGGTAGAAAGAAGGGATCATAGGGATATTATATTTTCTCCTTAGGTTTTAAAAAATGCTCAAAAATACATGAGACTCTATAGAACACTATCCTTGGAATTTATAGTTCAGGGCAATCTTTGAATGAGTTACTTGGGCATTTCTGAAGTCTATATTCCTTTACATGGTGATCAAAATAGGTGAGCCCCTTCGGTTCACTCCTCTTTATAACAGAATGCAGCACAGAATAATAGTTAAGTCACAGATTCTGGTCTCAGACTCTTAGGCGATGAATCATGGTTTTGACACTTAATAGTTCTATGACCGTAAGCAAGTTACTTAAGTATTCTAAACCTCAGTTTAAACCTCCATAAAATGGAGATCATAACAGAACCTAACTATAGGGTTGCTGTAATAATTAAATGATATTATGAATGATACCTGATAAAGAGTTGGTGCTTAATAAATATTAGTTACTATGGTGATGGTGGTGGTTGGAGATGATGAGTGTTATATCAAGTTCCTAAGGATTTAAGTTGCTATCTAAAATATTGGATAACCAAGACCTATCATTCAAATTATTTTCATTTAACATTTCCTTATTACTAGATATAACTGTAGGTACCTGCACACAGAATCATATCAAACTAGATTCCTGCCTTCAAAGGCATGACTTAGGCTTCTTATTGAACACCCATGATTGTGAAATATAGCACTCTTACTTCATATCTTCCACAGTACTGACTGAACTTCAAATAGTTGATGTGTGGCACAACTTACCACCCCAAACAAGTAAGACAATCTTTTCTAACTCTCAATTTACCACTGATGTGTTTAGAATTGATAAGGACTGCGTTCTATGGTATAATATGTGTAATTTTATTGAATCCAAGGACCAGAAATATCATGACAACTCCTCTGGTTAGAACAGAGTTCCAGCTACAGTGGGGCCTCCTAAAGTTTTTGGTTCTACCAAAAATCTTCTTTGCTTCTTGGCCTTGACATTGGAGAAAACATTTTGAATTTCAGGTATCTTCTCATCATATAGATTCTCAACTTTGCACCTCTTATCTTGAAGCAGGATTCACCTGTCATTCTGAAATGTGATGGTAACAGGGTTAACAGAAAGATTCACAACACAAATATGTAAAGGACATGAGTTCCCATAATGTATATAACAAACATAATTTACTACACATGGATGGCAGGTACATAGAGCAAGACTTAGCACTATTCCCAGTTGGAAGGGTAAGCTTCCTGGGTCTTCAAGTTCCCTGAAAGTATCCTACTGTCAATGATACCAATAGATCAAAATGAAGAACTCATTTGGTCCCTTATGCAAGGCATCCTTTGCCATCATAATACCATCTTGGCCTTTCCTAACCATTCTAGAGACTCTGGCTACTTTTCTGCCTTCTCATCCATAAGGTTGAAAATAACTAAAAGAAATTCAGTACATACATGCATATTTCCTACAAATATGAACAAATAAAAGATCTATTTCCATGAATCAGATTTCCACAAATACTCCCCTCATAGCAGGCCTGGGTTTAAGGTTCATATCCTTGTTAATAGTTTTACACATTTTTAGCAAAGGAATTTTTTCTTCAACCAACAACTCAAACTAAAATCTAATATATAAAAGAAATAAAAGTGGTGGTGCTGTGGTTAAAACAGATTGAGAGGGCCAGAGTCTTGCCTTCTTGGACAACTGTTTTACACCCCCTACCTCCCAATCTCAGTTACTCTAGTATAGGTTGATAGTCAAGAGCACAGACTCTGAAAGCAGACTGCCTAGATTTGAATCCTGACTTGGCATTTTGTTTCTAAAACATGGGCCACAATGTGGAGAAAGTGCTAAGAGTGTTCTGGGAGCAGGTAGACATGGAGAAAACAGGAATCCCAGAAATTCAAAAGGTCACAATTAAACCAGGGATAAAAAGGGTACTCAAAGTCTAACTCACACTTTAGCATCAAAGTAGATTGGCCTTGGGCAAAAAAATGATTCTGGATGCCATGACAATTAGGTGATACATTTATATGACTTATTAAAAGAAAAAAAAGTAAGAAACATATCAGGCATCAGTGACTCAGTATATGTCCAAATGTTTTAATAAAAGTGGCAACACTAGAGAAATTCCATGATTGGCTTCACCTAATTAACAGCTGAAACAGTTCTGAGATTCAAACAGAAGCCAAGCCATGATGCTCAGGTTTAGTGACATCCTTCAGAAAGGCTTAAGAAAAACCCTGCATCTGAGAAAGATAATACAAACTAGGTACTTTGCATTATTCCCATACCTTAAAATGCAGACTCACAGCTGTGAAAGTACATCTAGAAGCATGGATGGGATTCCAGCCAGTCTCTAAGGGAACTTTTATAGCAAGGCAAGTGCCAATTGAACACATTTGAAGCCTACAAAACTAATTTTAAGACAAACAGCCTGGTTCAGACCACAGGATTATAAACCTATGTGATATATTTTTTATAATTATTGCTGCTTTGTCACAGAAGACTTTTCCACATATTGCAAAAACAAAATCTACCACATTCTCTTGCATTCATTAAATATATGTGACTTTTTTCTATATACGTTTAGCAATGGTAATAATTACCCAACAAAATGATTAGTGGACATCGTTCTTCCCTGTCTTAAGTGACCTCAGAAAGTTTTCTGAAAGGTCTTTTCCCTTTTCTTAGTCCACACTTGCATATTTCCTGGATTAAGTACAACATGGTTACATAGCCAATGGCCAGTGCCATTTTCAACAAAAGGCAAGGCGTATAAAGTCCTCTGGAATGGTCAGGTCAAGAACTATTTGAGGAATGTGGCAAGCAAGGTGCTATGTTGAGGGATCTAAAGATGTCATAGACTATCATTAAAATGAGATACGTGATAAGGGGCCCATAGAAAGTTAGCAGTGGAAGGAACCTTAGGTAATGTCTAAGTAATCCTATCATTTTTTCAACTTCTTAATTTTATGAATGAATAAACTACATCCTAGATAACATCAATCATTTGCCTCATGTCATATACTTGGCTAATGGCAATATCAGGGTAAAATTTTGGGTATCTTGACTCTCATATTAATATTTTTTTTCTACTACATCACAATATACTCAGCAACCCTGGGAAGAAGGTAGAACTCAGTGGAGATCTGGGAAGACTGCAATGGAAAAGCTATCCTATGAAGATTATTCCCAATATGACAGGCAATACAGAATAAAGAGGCAAACACAGAAAGGAGAAGGAATAACAGAAGTAAGGGTGCATTACTAGTAAATCATGAGTCATTTCAACAGTCCACTTTAGCTAGAAACTTACAGTTTCTTGCCAAGGGTGCTATTGGCATTTTTGGTGGGACAATTCTGAAATGGTAAGGGTATATTTCACTCAATACACCATGCTTGGCATCCCTTGCTCCAGATCACTAAATACCCATATCATCCTCACTCATTGTGACAACCCAAAACACCCAAACAGATTTCCAAATGTCACCAGTCCCAGTTTGGAGCCACTGAGCATAGATATGGGGTGTTAGGGATAGGAATAGTATTTGCAAAGGCTAAAAATAGGTTGGGTTCAGATAGTGAAAAACCTTAAAGAAGTTCAAACCTTTTTCAAAAGACTATGGGAAACACTGAATGTAGTAGGGGAGAGGTATGGCTTCATATGTTCTTCGGGAAGAATTCTGATAGCAATGTAGAAAATAATTAAACTGGGTAAAAAATTAAGGCAGAGAAACTATTATTCGGGTCTAATAATAATGTATGCTTTTCTTTTTCCCACTTTTTTTTTTCAACGTTTTATTTTATTTTTGGGACAGAGAGAGACAGAGCATGAACGGGGGAGAGGCAGAGAGAGAGGGAGACACAGAATCGGAAACAGGCTCCAGGCTCTGAGCCATCAGCCCAGAGCCTGACGCGGGGCTCGAACTCCCGGACCGCGAGATCGTGACCTGGCTGAAGTCGGACGCTTAACCGACTGCGCCACCCAGGCGCCCCGACTTTTTCCCACTCTTAACCACTGTGACTACCTACCTGGGTTTTGATATCTACTTTAGATCCTGACTCCTGACCTCTCTTTGAACCTTGGAATATAAATTTTGCCTCTTTATATTTAGTCATTCTATACTTCTTTGTCACTTATATTATTCTTATTAGCCATCCTTAGTTCACAGCCCCATTTCTGGCTCTCAGAATTAAGGGCAGGCTCTGTACCATTTAAAGATATCTACTACCATGTTTTTTTGAATGGTGTTTGTAATTTGAGTTCTGGTTTCAATATGCTTACAAAATTATTTTCAAATGAAAATGCCTTGTTTCAGGGGTATCTGAGTGGCTCAGTCAATTGAGTGTCCAATTCTTGGTTTTGGCTCAGGTCATGATCTCACAGTTCGTGAATTTAAGCCCCATGTTGGGCTCCGTAAGCCTACTTGGGATACTCTGTCTCCTTCTCTCTCTGTTCCTCTCCCCCAATCTCTCTCTCTCTCTCTCTCTCTCTCTCTCTCTCTCTCTCTCTCTCTCTCTCTCTCTCAATAATAAACATTTTTTAAATGTCTTATTTTGGGGCACCTGGGGGGCTCAGTCTGTTAAGTATCCAACTTCTGATCAGGTCATGAACTTGCAGTTCACGAGTTTGAGCCCTGTGTTGGGCTCTGTGCTGATATCTCATAGCCTGGAGCCTGCTTCTGATCCTGTGTCTCCTTCTCTCTGTCCTTCCCCTGCTCATTCTCATTCTCTCTCTCTCTCTTTCTCCCTCCCTCCCTCAAAAATAAATAAAAACATTTTCTTAAAAAAATTTTTAAAAATAATAAAATGCCTTGTTTTACATTTTTGTCTGTATTAAGTTTCATTTTCCCAGGTACATTCACCTTAACTGAAAACAAGCCCCCAAAAATGTTAAATATACTCATTGCAAGCAGATGTTTGGTATTTTACAGGACACAAAAATACTACTTCGCTGAATGGCAGGCTGTTCAAAATCCTAGAGTTAATGACATTGTGCTAGCATTTTCCCTAGAAACCACTATTTTCCTAGGCACATGCATTTTCAGTTTTGAAGATAAGTTGGAAAACATCAAATCAGTTGTTTATAAATTAAATCAGAGGCATTAGAAAAATATCCTTTTCATCAAAGGCATTATGCCAAGATGACATGTAAAAAGAAATCACAATGAGAACATGAATCAACTTCCAGGGACATTCCAACCACAAAAAAAGTTTGGAGTCCTCTCATGCTTTGAAATGGCAAAACAAAGAGCTTGCCAGTTAATGACAAATCAGCATCTGATATTGCACCTGATGGATGACCCCCATAAACTCACTGGTTCTAATTTTCTGAAATGTACTAATTTTCCAGAACAAATGGAAAATGTATCTGATACTACAGAAACTTCCAAATTAATCCTGGGGACTAAAAAAAATACACCTGGGTACATCTAGCAAGCAAATATTCTCCATCCAACAATCACCTGCCAAGGTCACTGACTTCATGTCCAGCCACATCAGTTCCGAGGTGGCAGACCACACTCCAAGCACTGGTTAGCTGCTTTGCAAATGTGTAACCTGGATCAACTAATGCCGTCCGAAAGACTTGATTGTTTAGTGCAAAATCAACCCTACTACCTAAAAACAAAATAAAAATAAAAGTGGACCTTGACCTGACAATAATGGTTAATTTGTGTCATCTTTTCATATGTATCTCTTGAGGTTGATATTATAATTGTTAACATGATGAACTCTGCAGCCAGACTTCCTAGATTTGAATCTTGAGTACACCATTTCCTAGCTGGGATATCTTGTGCATGTTGGGTCTCTGCTCTTCAATGAGAAAAATAATAATACCTCACAGGGTTGTAAGAATTAGAAAATACATGCAAAGCACTTAGAACAGTGCCTAGTACATAATAAGTATCTAATAATTTTAATCATGATAATTATGATGTCATATTATAGGAAAGGTATCTAAAAATCAATCAAAATAGAATCTGGAAGGTCAAGTTCTATGTCTGATATGAATTAGCAGTGAGGAAGGGATGGAGGGAAAAAGGGAGGAGGACTACAAATTATTTCAAGGGACTTCATAGGATTTCTACCATTTTCTTTAAATCCTTTAAGCTTTTAAATGAGGACTTAGAATCCTTGATATCTAGGAAGAGGTCCTCTGTGACAGGCCTTTCCCATTCCAGTAGACAATTGTTTTTCCTTAACCTCTTCCCTCTTGATGAAATTTTGACTTACTTGCAGGGGTTGGTACATATACTTCATAAAGTGCTGTATTGGTTTGACTTTCAGTTAATGGATTAATAAGTGCTGAGCCAAGGTCCCTCTGACCATACCAATTCATAGTGTCGGTTCTCACTGTATATCTTCCCCACCTAATATCAAGAAACAAAGGCCTACCTGAAAATCAGTACTTGAATGGCCCCAGTAGGTCACTAGATACTTGAAAGACTTTGACAGAATTCTGAAATAATTTAGCAAGATGATATGCCATGAATGGGCAGCACTCTTCAGGGTATAATCCTGCCTGCCATTCAGAAACAGAGGACAAATATCTCCAGGGAACCACGAGGGAATAGAGGTCTCCAAGATCAATATCACTGATGCAAGTACTTTGAATGTTCAGTTTTATTCAAGACTTGGCAGATACTTTGACTGCAACTGCAACAATCTACAAAACAAAGTATAGTGTCATTCTCACTATTGCAAGTAAGTGGTCATTCCCAAAATATTTTTCATGGGAGAATCATGTGGTTATCCCACAAAGGCCAGAGAAAAATCTGAAATACATGTCATAAAAATATATGCAGCATCAATGTGTGTGTTTCTTATGTGTTAGCAGTGGCCCTATCAGGAGGAGTAGGAGATAGTAGCCTGCATTTACCTATATTTACCACTATAAACTTGAATCTGTATCAAGAAAAGCACAAAGCGGAACACTTTAGAAATATTACTGTATTAACAGTTACTCAAGCAAAAGCTCAACATGACTTTTCTTCTAAAATCCAGACAAATTCAGAAGTCTCAAAGGTCTTTTGATGGTGTTTTGTTTTTCCTAGTGTGCCCAAGGATCTTATCTATTGTTCTATGGATATTTATAAGAAAAGGGAAGGGGAATTTAGTTTCGTGCACACACACACACACACACACACACACAAATAGCAATCCACTGAATAAATAAGCTCTTTATAAATTGGTAATTGACTTTAAAGATGAGATGTTTGCTAAGCTAATGGGGGGCATGAGGAACATATTCCTATATCCTTTGACATTAGGTAGAGCCTACAAATCATCTCTTGAAAATTTTCTTTCACTAATTTTATTTGATCAATGTTAACATAGGATTTACTAGGTGACAGACACCGTTCAAAGCACTTTACCATAGTTAACTCAATCACTACAACTCTATGTGGCAGGCAGTATTATTATCATCCCCATTTTACTAATGAAGAAAGATTAAGTGGCTTTCTTAAAGTCATATAGCGAGTAGGTAGCAAAGTTAGACTGAAGTTAGGTAGTAGTAGCAAAGTTAGACTGAAGCCAGGCCATCTAGATCTAAAGTCCAGCCTGTTAACCATTATGGTACCCATCCTGGTCATAGTACATAAAATGAAGACAAAATGAGTAAATGAGTGTGGGATATTCAAGGTCTTTGTAGAAACAAAATCAAGTTACTATGATTTTTGTGATGTACAATGTCTTACCTTTTGTCTCAAGACAAATTTTAGCCGTGGCTTCCCTCCCATTCTCTCAGAGGCAAAATGTAAACTTTCTGTCCCTTACTTCTTACCAAGCTTACAAAAGTATACTTTTTTAATGTTTATTTGTTTTTGAGGGTGGAGGGGCAGATAATCTCAAGTACGTTCATTGCTATCAGTGCAGAGTCCCATGTGGGGCTCGATTTCAGGAACTGTGAGATCATGGCCTGAGCTGAAATCAAGAGTTGGATGCTTAACTGACTGAGCCACCCAGGCGCCCCTCCAAAGATATTTTTTTTAACGTTTATTTATTTTTGAGACAGAGAGAGGCAGAGCATGAATGGGGGAGGGGGAGAGAGAGAGAGGGAGACACAGAATCAGAAGCATGCTCCAGGCTCTGAGCCATCAGCCCAGAGCCCGACGCGGGGCTCGAACTCACGGACCGTGAGATCATGACCTGAGCCGAAGTCGGACGCTTAACCGACTGAGCCACCCAGGCGCCCCATCCAAAGATATTTTTAATTGCTCTACAAATGATGGCAATTCTTGTAGCTCCATCTCAAATTTACTTCCAGTTTATGGCAGTTTAAATAACAACTGTCATTTAACTGGTAGCTTGACTTATAAATCCAATCTTTTTTCTCCTGATACAGGCTTGGCTTGACTTAGCGCAAGCCTCGTGATTGTCACAGCTAAGAGAATACTTATGCTACAAAGAAGTAGGGCAACAACAACAACAGTAATAGATAAAATTTTAAAATATACTGTATGTCCCAAATATGGTCCTAGACACATTGTAAACATTTTCTCATTTAATCCTTACAAAATCCCTGAGAAAGCAGATACTATTCTACTACCATAAGCATGGAAACAGAGTGTAAAACAATAAGTGACTTAAGTTGTCCAAATAAATTTGAATCCAGGCCTGACTTCAGTGTCCAACAAACTGCTGACCAACAAAACAAGTGTTAAACTTGTTTAGAATTAAATAAAAGCTTAAGTGGTTTGTCACTGGTTTCTCAGCTAATATGTGGCAGATGTAGGATTTACACTAAGGTCTGAAAACTTCAAGACCTGTACTTGAAGTCTAGTGTTAAGCAAAACGTTTATAACCCGAGGCCTTTGATTACATTATTGGTTTAAATTCAATAATGTGTACGTCCTCCAGAGACTCAATCTCTAATTAATAATAGAAACTAAAGGTAGAAGTATGTATGTGAGGATGTATGTCAGAGAAGGAGACTGGAGGGTGAAAGTAAATTGTAATTCTCTGTTATTCTAAGTTTGATGAAAATTAACAAAATCAAATATTGGAAGGAGACTAGTTTGATTTTTGGAATCTACAAAATGGAGTCACATTTCTCATTTGTTTAATGAAACTTTTAGAGTTGGTCAGGGCACTTTTAGGAAGAGGAAGAAGTAAAGTAGATCACCAGATCATCAGGGAAAGGATTATACTTAATAGTTAATGGAAAGTCAGCTATATGCAAAAACAAATTTCTTTACTAATTTTCTAATTTCTACTTAAAAAATCTTGCCATGTATGTACGCACTTTTAATAAAGTGCTACCACTCACAGTAGCCAAAGCTACAGCTCAAAATGCAAATGTATTTTCCATTACAATTCCTTTTTTAAGTTACTCATAACTACATCCACTATCCTGGATGTTAGCTAAAATATTCTGTTTGACCTAGGCCAAACACAGACTTTTTTTCCCTTTTTACAAGAAGTGTGAGAAGAGCCCCTTTTAGCTATGTCTGAGTCACTATTAGGAAAGGTGGGGGAAAGAATCCTTATCATAGTCAAGTCTCTTCTCAAGAGGAAGAGAATGCAAAACAGAACTGTTAAGAATGTCTGTGCCCAAAAGAAAAAAAAAGCAGGAAGCATATGAACTTTAAAACTCAAGATGATAACGATATACATTCCTATGTGTGAAAAATTGGCCATGAATAAGTTATTACCATTTAAGAGTAGCTTGCTGAACTAGCAGATACCCTGTTTCCTGAATGGGAACTGCTAGAGGAAGAAGGCAAAAGGCTATCAGGGAAAAGAATGTCATGAGAGTGGAACAAGGGTTCAATTAATTCTCTTTTCCCAAAGGATGTGATTTTGACTCAGCCCCAAGGGTCCCAACCTATTCTGGTTGGATGCAGTCCTGTTGCCTTTATCTGTCCCCAGGTCTTCATATTCTTTACTGTCCAGGAAAATTTTTATCAGTTGTATTAAGTGAATTCTGTGCAATGACAGAAACATTTGATGGCAAGCCCCAATCATATCATATATACTTTGATTGAAATTACCTTTTCTTCAGCACATTTTCTCTGTGGGTGTATGTGTATGTGAGTATGTGAGGGCATTTACAACAAAGAAAATATTTTACTTTAGACACTGGAGAACAACTCTAGATAAAAGTCTTAATTGTATTTATTTTTCTGTTCTACTTTCTAGTTATAAAATAATCCTTTTACATTAAAGAAAATATGGGAAATACAGAAAATCATAAAAGAATAAAATGAGATTCACCAATATCCCTAATACCCAAAGACAACTTTGGTAAATATCTTTCCATTCTTCTTTCTATAAACACTTACTTTCCCAAGAAAAGAGACTATTCTATGCATGCTATTTTGTAACCTGCTTTCTCATGTCATCAGACCTGCTCCTTTTTTCTATGTATAATAATTCCTTATGTAAAATCATTCAATTTCATAGTTTTAAATATAATATGTTTGCTGATGACTTCCAAATTTATATATCCAGCCATAATGTGTCTCTTAAATCCAGAGCCATACATACACAACCCATACGACATTTCCCTTGGGTGTTTAGTAAACAAGTCATACGTGCTCAAAACTGAGATCTGATGTTTGCTACCCTCCCCAGCCAGCCTCCTGTAGTTTTCCCCATCTCATTAACATATAAGCATCATTTTTCAAGTTATTCAGCCCAAAAACCTTTGATTCCTTTCATTCTCTCATATCCCATATTTGATCTGTCAGGAAATCTTGAGAACTCTATACTATCACCGCTGGAAACCACCATCATCTCTTACAAGGATTATTGCAATAGCCTCCTAACTGGCCTGTTTTTGCCCTTTCCCTATTTAATCCGTTGCAGTAATTGTAATCAGAATGCTTTTGCTAAAATGTAAGTTAGATCTACACATTCTGTCTTCCTTTCTCTCTCTTGGATAGCAGTCTTTACTAGTACCTGTAGGCCCCTCCTCCAATATAGACCTCTGTTAACTCTCTGATCTGTCCTTCTCACTTGTCTATATCCATTCCCCTCTAAACACACTGACCTCATAACTATTACTCAAATACTCCAGGCCTGCTAACACCTCAGGGCCTTTGCAATTGCTGTTCCTTCTACTTGGAATATTATTCCCCTAGGTATCTTCAGGGCTTACTCTCTTACTCCCTTAGGTGAAGCTAACCTGTATTCTTCTTCATCCGAAATTTCACACATACACTTCATATTCTACTTCCTTGAATTTTTCTTTTTAGCTTTAACATTCTGTATTGTATATTTAACTTATTTATCTTGATAATAGCCTGCCCTGCCCCCACTGAAATGTAAACTCTGTGAAGGCAGGGATTTTTTCCATTTTTTAAAACTGTTATATGTCAAGCATCTACAGCAGTACCTATTGATGGGTGCTCAGTAAATATATGTATAATAGATAAGTGAAGATTTACTCTATTTTCCAAAAAAAATGTTAACTAGGCATTTTCTGGACTAGCCCAACTTCCATGGCTATTAAAGTAACTCTATGTCCTTCAAGATCAGTATAAAAGCAAACCGCTTCACAAGAATGTCTTTCCACTGTGTTGTGTGATATTTATGACTTTATTTGGACATTATTTAAATAGAAGTTATAGTAAACTAGAAATAAGTGGGTGAAAAATATTAGAAAGTATCTCTTTTTGTTACCTGGCACCTCACATCACATTCTTTTCAAGCAAAGCATGTCCTTGTACATTCCAACACACATATACATAAGTAAATGTTTGGTCCTGTTTTGATATAAAAATCCACAATTATTTGTCATCATGTAGATGTCAAATGTGTCAATGTGTGAATATTAGGGAAGAGTGCTACATCAATGTAGATGTGCAAAAATCACACAATAAGTAGTTCAAATTTAGTTTGAACAATCTCATTTGCCACTTTGCCCGACTATTGGGTAGTGTAGATGATCTTTGCTTTACACAACATTTGTTTCCCTCAAAGCCTCTAGAGATTGATAATATGTTTTTCTAATTATATTTAAAACATACAAATGAAATTCCCTATTTAAAGCAACTTTTTGGCATATTATCTAGGTTGAAAGCTTGGGCTTTATTGTATTGCATTTACTTAAATCAAGGCCTACCTGCCTGCTTTGGTTTTAACACAACATAATTCCAGTAAAATCTACTCTCATAGTTTGTATTCATAATATTTCGACTAGCTGGGGGCACTAAGGGTGACAGACACCTTTTTTCAAACTGTGCATTTTTCATACATTTGAAAGCAGAAACCTGAAAGACTCTAAATTGAGGTAGTAACATAACTTTGACTTGACAATTTTAACCACAATTCTCTGATACAGGTTAATTCATGTATCATAGAAAAGAAAAACTGAACTTGGGGGCAAAATATTGAGGTTTACATTTGGACTTTGTTATTTACTCACAACCTCTTGGTGCCTCAGTATCCTAACCTACAAAATGGAAATAATAGTCCGTGCCTTCATCCCAGAGCTGCCATTAAGATCAATAAAAAAAAGCAACCTCTGGGAAAGTTGTCTATAACATTCCCTTCCTATTCCACATAGAAAATATTGCTGTGCTACTCCCTGCTTGGACTATGGTGTCTGTTACACAATTCCTTGAGTATGATGCTATTGGTGATTTCAGAAATTTGGTTAGGTTTGTAATAAACATGTAAATTGTGAGAGGGAAAAATAGAACATTAGGTTAGCTTTTAGCAATAATGCTTTAAATGATTTGTTGCAGGCTCTAGATTATGTCCTAATTTTATGGCCCTTGTGATCACTCAGGCTCCACAATGGAGTATGCTCAATACTGGCTTAACCCGGTCATTTCTACATCACAGCCTGAGTCTCACATGCACAGGGAAACTAGCATGTTATAGTACCAATTAGCTAATGAAACTCATGTTTGACACTTTACAATTTTTTATTTGAAAGTAATTCTTTTGCATTATCCGACTTAGTCTACTGGTTAACATTTGCAATTCATATAAAATGTCATTGCACATGGGCATCTTATTAAAATAACACATAAGTGCTAAATTATTTTCACAGCAAAAATATCTAACTTCTATAATAATATAACCAGATACAATCATAAATACCATATTATAATATTTATTGACCTACCAATTTCATTGTAATGGGAGAAATCATTTGTGATACTGCCCTTCATGAATTCTTCAGACCTCCGGTTTCATTAATGAGCTTTCCTAGGCTGGCTTGGAAGTTGCTGCAACTGTCCCTGGTCTTTATCCCCAATTTAATAAGTGGCCTCTCTCCAATCAGTTCATCATTTAATCAATGTTAATTTTAAAGCACTATGAACTCAGAAAATAGGCACAAATGCTAACAAGCTTTTTGATTACTAATTTTAAAGATTATGTTTCAATACCCAGTAGCCACATTTTCATTCAACAGCAGTGGTGCCAGTCAGATTTAAATTGTACAAACCATGTCTTTGACCTACATACTCAAAATACACTTTTGGGGAAAATGTAAAAGTGCTGGACATTTTAATTTATTTATTTATTTTTAACTTTTTAATATTTACTTAATTTGGAAAGAGAAAGGAGAGAGAGAGAGAGAGAGAGAGAGAGAGAGAGAGAGAGAGAGAGAGAGAGAGAGAGGCAGAATATGAACAGGCGAGGGACAGAGAGAGAGGGAGATACAGAATCTGAAGCAGGCTCCAGGCTCTGAGCTGTCAGCACAGAGCCCAACACAGAGGCTTGAACTCATGAACCACAAGATCATGACCTGAGCCAAAGTCGGATGCTTAACCAACTGAGCCACCCAGGCGCCCAATGTTGTACATTGTTAAAATCACCATAACCATTTCCTTTATTTGATTAATTACCTACTATTTCCAAAGATTAGGAGATCGTTCTATTGCAGATTCACTAGTGGAATGAATCTGAGTGACAACAGGCAATAAGGATAAAAGTCTTTTCTCAGTCCTACTGCTGACTCTCTTCTAGACTCTACATGAGTTATTTAACTTTCCATTTATACACTGATACCAAAGACATCAACTAAGACTTTGAAATTACTGAAAGATTGATCAAAGATCAAAAGCTACAAAAATTTATTCCTTAACCTAAAATAAAATACAACTTGGGGAAATAAATATCCTAGTACCAAAACAAAACAATAACAAGGAGAAAAGGTAAAGTTAAGTCTTAGAAATTGAAAAGGAATTGGCTAGATTTGCTAACTGGCAAAATTTTCTAGAAAATATGCTGCAAATACATGCATATGAAACATTTCAATATCCCACAGCTGCATGTGTTTTGTTTTCCACTACCTCTAATCTAACAAAGAGAAATTAAACTATATCCTGTATTGACACATTAGAGCCATTTACAGCAGCTTCAAAACAAACACAATTTATACAATCATGTTGTTTATGCTCCTAACCAAGACTTTAAGTCAAGGAACACAGAGTTTGTAGGAAAACTACCCTCCAAAGTGTTGTCCTTAAATTTACAAAAGACTAAGTTCACTGGACAAAATTAAACCAATTCTTATGGTCTTCTGATTCATCAGGGTATAAGCTATCCCAAAATCATGAGGTATGATAACCAAAGAAAAATACTCAGATGCTCTAAATACTGTTTGCCCTAACCCCATAACCTTAGAATATCTCAAACCCAGATGTTTGATGGCCCACACTTGCCTTAGAACAGAAGAAAAGTGACAGTTCTCTCTTTATATGGCTAGTAAAGATTTGATATTCTTCTTCCTCTCTCCAAACACGCATAATTGTGAAAAGATTATCACACATTGTTCTGTGCATATTGTTTCCTCTTTTCCATGGAGTCTCCTCATGTTTCACTTCTTTAAAGGACAGAATTCAAGTCATTATGTATTTATTGAGCATCTCCCTGGAGCATAGTTATGTGCTAGTTCTGGAGCCTGAGGGGCTCTTCAAAAAAGGTAGATGTTATAGGGCCTTAAATTCTTATATACTATTAGGAACTTTTAGGTAGAAAAGTCCAGTGTGGCTTAGGAATAGTTGATAAGGACTTTGAGCAAAAGAGCAATTTGATGGATGGGATAGAATTATCTAGGCTAGAAGGATTTGAGAAAACATCCCATGCATGTAGGTCACAGGAGCAAAGTTATGGATGACAAGGACAATGACCATGACCCATTTGCAAAGGCCAAGACTTTAGCAAAGGGTATGTGTTGGCAAAAGAGAGGCATAAACCTGAAAGGCTGGGGAACTAGTACCAAAATAAAGAGATTTCTGAATTTCAGAGTGGAATATAGAATACATTCAGTCAGCATTGAAAAGAAGTATTTTGGTATCAAATTGAAGATACTAAGAGGATTATTAGCTACCAATTTACAAGATATGCATTTACATCTGCTTTGAGGGACAAAACCCAATTGAGTTCTACCTACTTACTTCATAGCATGACTAACAGACCAATGGCATATCTAGCAAGAACCACACCAAGGCACATGTGAAATAATTGGATAATAACAATCATTATTAAGCCATATAACATGAGTCAAATAGATCATTATTCTCATTGCAAGTGATTACATACTGAGAATGTGATATGCAAAAAGCTTGTACCAGGACAGTTATGTATAGCCATGATTTCAAGGAAGAATATCAGGACTCCTATCATAATAAGTGAGCCCTATTTTAAGCAACTCCAATAAACAAAAATCCAAAATTTCTTAGAGAGATTAAATAGAGCCTGCCCCTCCCACCCTCCCTCTTACACACACACACACACACACACACACACTACACTCTACACAAATATACACACATAACATCAATATTATCACCTCCACCAAAAACAACATCATTTTTAAATAGCAAGCAACCCAAGTGTCTTTAAAGTTAGATTGCAGTAACAGTTAAGTTTATAACTCCCCTTTGAATTTCCTTCAGCCTCTTTTCACGGAAAACTATAGCAGGAGTTATCCTATTCCACTGAAATTTCCCTAAAGGCCCCAGTGACTCCTACTCTTTTTTTATTACTCTTTTTTTCTTTCTTGGTCAGGCCAGTGTTCATTATTCAGGGTAGGAAGTATAAGGGGGAATAGTTATTTGGTAAATTTCTTATGTATTCCAAAACGATGGAGAAGGAAGCAGTGATTATTGTTTTAAATACTAATAGTAACAATAGCTAGTGTTTATTGACTTTTACTAGATGCCAGACACCATACTATAGCTTTCCCATGGATTATTTTATTTAATTCTCACGTTTACCAGAAATGTTAAATAATTTGCCCAAGTTTAAATAGCTAGAAAGTTTGAAGAATCAAGATTTGAACCCAGGCAGTCTTATTCAAGAGTCCATTGTTTGAATAACAACACAACACAAACTCCTGGGCTTAATCCACAAGCATCTGAAAAATTTTAACATATAAAAAATCCTCTTTGTGACAAAAGAAAATTATTTATGCATTCACATTAACCTTTGCATGTGGAATGTCCCTCCAATGCTACATTATAAGTATTCTTTTTTCTAATAACAGGTATGATTTCCCCTAAGCCATCTACTTGTTCTATCTAAAACCTATTTTGTTGTTGTTTTTAGTGTTTATTTTTGAGAGAGAGACAGAGAGACAGAGAGAGAGCGCGTGCCTGTGAGTGGGGGGAGGGGCAGAGAGAGAAGGAGACACAGAATTTGAAGCAGGCTCCAGGCTCTGAGCTGTCAGCACAGAGCCCGACATGGGGCTTGAACTCACAAACCATGAGATCATGACCTGAGCTGCAGTTGGAGGCTTAATTGACTGAGCCACCCAGGTGCCCCAGTCTCAAACCTATGAATAGTGAAAATTTTGAATTTGTGGCCTGGAAGCAGAGCCATAGAACAGAGCAAAAGCAACCAATTCAGTAATCAAACCTTCTTTTAGGAATAACTCTTGGGAATATGTCTTCTTTAGGGAAACCTTCCGTGATGTCACTCTAACCCCCATTCCTCAATAGGCTAGGTTCACCATTCTAATTCCCCTTAGTAATTAGCCTCACTTATAATTATGTAATTACAGTATTTGACATTTGTGATCTTTCAACTAGTCTTTAATCTCCCTGAGGGTAAGAACCACCTATGTTTTGCTTACTGTGATATTTCCAGCACCTTGCACAGTGCATGGTATATAGTTTATAACTGATGAATATTTACTGAGAGAATATGTCTCCAAGCAGTTATATATGCAAATTATGCCCTCTGGCTTATTGTTAAAGTGATCTTTCTGCCATTTATTGAGGAGCTCTACATTTTCCCCATTTTCATTAGTGATCATAGATGGAGAGAGTATTTACAAATACTGGTCTCTCTGACTCATGATTTTATAGTTTGGTCCAAATGAATTGACTCTAGAGTTGGAATTGACCTAACATACCATCTAGCTTACTTTCTTTCTCTTACATATGAAGAGAGTGAGGCTAGAGAGACGAAGGACTTATCAAAGGTCCTGTAACCATTCAATGATTAAAAATGGAATGAATTTTTAACTATTCAAATTTTCAAAACATGTGATAAGTAAAGAAGCATTTTAAATAGATGCCAAAACAAACCAAACCATTACCACAATTACAGCAAGTTGTCACAAGATTAGTTATAGTGCCAGACAGAGTCTTCATGCAATGTTCAAGAGATTAATTAGGGACTATATCTGTCTGAGGTTACTTTAGGATCTTGGAACTCTGAAATTTGTAGGTCTATTTTTAGGCAGTTGCACTCCCAAGTCAGACCCTCTCATCTTTGTTCTGAACTAGCTTCCTTCCCAGTCTCTCTCATTGAATTCTCAAGAATAGTTTCCCAGAATGGGCTCCTCTCTGCTCAAACATCTGCTTGTTGTTTTTCCTCTTGCCAGCAACACTGCACAATCTTTGGCAATCTTCTGAAAACTCCTCTGAATCTGACTTGTGGGAGTTTTCTGGAGCTCTTCAAGTGGAAACTCATCCAAAATGCAGTAGTGTTCAAATTAGCTTCTTCCTTTTTCACAAATTCCCAAAATGGGAACACACAAATGACTTCAAGGAATCTGATATTCAAGCTGACCTCATGACCCTCCAATTGCCTTTTGGCTTTATTGAAAATAAAAGGCTGAATAGTGACCATTAATAACATCTATCCCGGCAAGTATCATGTCGATGACATCATAGCTATTAAAAGAACAGGGATGACAAATAGTACAAAGCCTGGACTTTCAATAAGTCATTCATCATCTGGATAAAATGAATGTGGCATATGTCTGGAATCTGTAAAGCATTCCATTTAGAGTAGCACCCACACTGGTGAGAGAGTGTCAGAAATGCATAAATATCATTTGCTTCTCAGGAACATCAATTATTCCACAATACTCTCAAAAATTGTACCTTCTATTGCCTTTTCCTACCCAGGCAGCTATTTTACCTATTAGGCTAACACTAAGCTCTCTTGAACTAATGACAAAGTAATTACATTCCCCAAGACCTAACTTAATCAAACATGAAACTTTAGCCATTAAACATGAAACCATTTTTGTTCATAGTTATGCATTTATACACTGTCCATTTATTGTCTTTATGTATTCTATATAGTCATCTATTAAAATGAATATGTTCACTAAAGGCAGGAACTACTTGGTACCAAATATGATATACATTATTTAATCCATACTTTTAGCCATGACAATTTGACCCCAAAACTCTTAAAGGAACATATACCTCACTTTTCCCAAACTAAGAGTGACTCTTCTCTGGACCTGGTTTACCCTCAAGAGTGACTTCAAATTACATCAACTCATCCTAATACCAGAAACAGTTCATGGAAAAATTGACACTGCATGTAAATGAAGGTGAATTATATGTATATAAGTAAACCCCCCTTTCAAACTCTAGTCTCATTTTTGACATGCAATTTTGAAATATATCAATTTTACTATCTGTTATTTTTTTGAGCTCAGATACATGGACTGAAAGGGATGTCAACCAGTTTGTGCAAACTGAAACCCTCAGTGCCCCAGGGTGCTTGGAATAGCATGTGTCAAGACCCTGTAGGGAAACAGATGGGCTAGGCATGCAGGGGCTTAACTGTGAGCCAGAGTCAGGTTGAAGAAGAGACACTACCAAAGTACGGCCAGATATTCAGGGACCTCAGACATATCTCTTCTGGTGATCTGGTCTTTAGCCATATTTATCCTATTTTAACCTATGTTCTTAAACAGGTCACTTGCCTTCTCACACAGTTTAAACTTTACCCATTTGGAATCCAAACATTGATCTCTATTTTTTCTGTATCTTCCATTCACTCATCCTAAATCAAATTTTTACTGCTACATTTCCCTAGGACCCCATAATTGCTCCTTCTGGTTGACGGATTTGTTTTGGTGTTCTTTCAATTTAGCAGGTTGTTCTTGGCTTCCTCAATTTGCCTTCGACTTTCAAAATTGAAGGGCCTTTTATAAAAACGGAGATCTTTCTAGCTTATCCAGTGTTCAGCATATCTGAAGATCTCCCCAAATGTATTGACTATCAATAACTACAAAAACCAGTCTACAACTTAGTTGCTTCAAACAATAGTCTTTTTTTTTTTTCAACGTTTATTTATTTTTGGGACAGAGAGAGACAGAGCATGAACGGGGGAGGGGCAGAGAGAGAGGGAGACACAGAATCGGAAACAGGCTCCAGGCTCTGAGCCATCAGCCCAGAGCCTGATGCGGGGCTCGAACTCACGGACCGCGAGATCGTGACCTGGCTGAAGTCGGACGCTTAACCGACTGCGCCACCCAGGCGCCCCCTAAACAATAGTCTTTTACTTGGCTCACACATATTCAATTTTGGCAAGTCTCAGCAGGAACAGCTTGTCTCTGATCTATGAAGTATCAGATAGGGTGGATCAACTGGGTACTGTAGGATCTACATTGAAGATGGTTCATTCACATTGCTGGTAGGTAGGAGCTGGAAGCTTACCCAGGGCCATGAGCCAGAGGCCTTGGCTGTTTACATGTGGTTTTTCCATGAACTGCTTGGCTTCCTCACAGCATGGTGGATAGGTTGTGAAAGTAAGCTTCCTAAGAGAGAGGAATTAGAAGCTGCCAGTTTCTTAAGGCCTAGACCCAGAAACCAGCATAGTGCCATCTTCATTGTTTTCTATTGGTCAAACCAACACAGAGCTCAGATTCAAGGGGAAGGTGCATAAGCCTGCACCTGTCAATGGTTAGAATATCAAAGAATTTTAGGACCATGGGTTTAAAATTGTCACACCAATGAAGCCATAACCAAATTATAGTTTATCTTTTTATCTTTCAATATCAAGATACTTATTTGGAACAGGATTAAATCTAAGACTTTCTGAATTCTCATCATTACAATGTCCTTCATCTCTTCTTTCTTCCAAGACTGAGTTTTTATCCTATGTATTCCCAAAGCATAGTTAGCATGATACTTTACAAACATAGATTTCCTCCCTAACATGTGATTATTTGCTCTGAACATGTATTATACTTTTCTCTATAAAATTCTTCCATGTAATGAACCACATTTTGATCCTATACCTTCCTGCTCTCCCCTTTTCTACAGATGATTACACAGTCACCAACTGTAAATAAAAACATTCTTCAACCATCTCCCACATGCAGAGGCTGGCTTATTCCAAAGGTGTACTATTTAGAAAGTTATAAAGAATAATTTCAATGAAAGAACCTCAACATAGGGAGGGAATATATAAGAGACCCATATCTCTATGTGTATGATCTTCAGCAAACCGCTGAACCTTTCAGGACCTATTGGGGTTTGGATTCAATGATCATTAAGGTCCTTTCAAAAGAGTTAGTTAAAAATAAATACAACATATCATCTTTGTCCAAAAGTATCATATCATATTTTTGAGGAGGGAGCATGACCAAAAAAAAAAAAAGAGTCATATAAGCACATCCCAACCACAGTGGCCTTCTTCTTTTATTACCTTGAACTTACCCTACTTCTCGACTCTCACCATGGGACTGTCCACATGCAATTTCCATGCCTGCAATGCTCTTCTCAGGCTTTACCCCTCAGTCTGATGAATGACTATTCAAACTTCAGACTTCAGCTTAATAATCACTTCAAGAAGCATTCCTTGTACCCCTCTCTGGCCAGTTTTATTAGTCTATGTCATCCTTTTGTCATCTACTTTTTAGAGGCATGTTCTGTTACTTCAGAGCAGGCATACATTGTTTCCCTGATGAGTACTTGTCTGCTTGATTTAAGTGTGACCTCTATAAAGGCATGTGTCTGTTTGAGACAATTATTGTGTTCCCAGAAACAGTATGTACTGATTTACAGATACTCAGCAAGTAAATATTGAAGGAAGAAAGGAAGGAAACAAGTGAGTGAGGGAAAGAGAGGGAGAAGGAGAATGAGAAAGTGAAGGATAGAGAAAGAAGACTAGAAAGAAGAAGAGAATGAGGGAAAGGAAGAAAAGAGAAGGATAAAGGGGGGAGGAAGTAAAAAGAAGGGAGAAAGGGAAGGAAGGGAGGAAGAGGTAATTTAACAGACACTATTACAGGAATACAAAGAAAGGAAGATTGCTTTGAGCTGAAATTTCAAGAAAGTCTTTGTGGAGATCATATATGAGTTGGACCTTGAAAGAAAAAAAATCATATCTGAGTAGAATGAGGAATGGAAAAAGAGTATGGGGGAGATATTCCAGAAAAGGGCAAAAAAAAAAGGTATAAGCAGAAAAGGAAAGTTTCAGAACAAAGTAAGTATACCAGTCTGTTTAGAGAGAGTTAATTTATGATGAATACTAACCAAACCTTGAATTTACCCTCAAGTTGAATATTAAAGCCGTATCATTTGAGCTTTGCATGCCAGAATAAGGATGTAGGCCAAAGACTAGAAGCCTGTATTTTTGTGATAAAGAATGACATAGGTGTGGAAGAGGAAAATTTTTGTCTTCTACATTACCTAAATCACAATGGTTTACAGAATAATTTAATTCTGGCTCCCTCACTTTCTTTCCACTTCAGTGGATTGTTTCTATCAGTGTATGAAAGCCACATCAGACTTAAACTCAGAAATTACCCCCTTTATCACTGTTTTCTTCCCCTGAAAACACACGGGGATGGGTGGGAGTCCTTTCTTTGTGCCTTTTGCCAACATGGAAAACTTGTAGCATTAAAGTATTCCTTTTAGTTTTCAGGCCTGCTGTGAATGAAGATGGTATCATGTTCAATTTTAAGAATAAGATTCAGAAACAAGGCTCTGAATTCTACACAACCACATATAGTAAGAGACAGATATTTATAAAAAGACTGTTTTAGCATCTCTCTTGCCCAATAATACTCAGATCACTATACTGAAGACCAGACAAAGTAATTAAAAATATAACAGAAACATATTGGCAGAAGTCAATCCTCCACCATAGTCTCTACATTTGGAAATTAATTCATACTGTAGTATATATTTTAGTGCCAAAGATTTGTGGGATCTTAGGTACTCAGGTAAATTTGATATGGGTTGCCAAAAGTAACACAATTGACCTCTTGGAAGGACCCACACATTCTTTGAGGTACTGAATGGAATAATATGGATACTGTGATACAGAAGAAAGACCAGGACCTTGGAGTCAAACTAGCTGTAAGAATTGTGGTCATGTATTCAACTTAGTTTCAGCTGAAATTTAGGCTGTTTCTTTGTCTCTAAAAGAGGGCTATTACTTCATGAGTTGTTAGAAGAATTAATAAAAGAATATATGTAAAATGTCCACTACAGATTCTAGCATTTAATAAATATTAATGTTCTCTTCCTTACCATAGTAAAATAGAAAGCAAGTTTTCACTTACTTGGAAGTTGATACACTATTCCTTTCATAACATTTATTTATTCAATTAATCAAATAAAAGAATACTTTTAACAAACATTTATTGAACATCAGTTATGTGCTAGGCACCATTCTAGGTATTAGCTAAATATCCACTTCATGCTTAGAGCTATTGTCTATGAGAATACAATAAAATTATCAACAAAGACCTCCTCCCTAGTTTATATATTTCAAACAATTCAGTCACAGCTTGATTATTAAATTAACCAAGTCACCTAGCCCAGTCTTTGTCTGTCTGTAATTCCCCAATGCCAGTAAATAAAGAATTGTCTTGTTTGGAATTTCCTTTAAAACTTTTTCTTTGGTCTGAAAACACCAAAATTATTATCAATACACTAAAGCTCTCTTTGCAGTATTTTACAAACCTCAAACAGCTGTGACTTTTGTTAAAAGCTTTATTCTTTCCATTAATATTTGTACCTGATTAAACTTAAATACAGGTGCACATGGTTTGGAATCACACACTTATATTTTGCATGCAGATTAGTGGCATGAGAATTTGCATGAATTTGTTGTGCACTGCTGCAAAAATGAATGCTCAAGCAACTTTTATTTTTATCTAATCAAATCACTACTTAATGAAAAGTGACTAACTGCTTTCAGAGGTGCACTGAGCTATACTCTAGGGATGAGAGCATTTACAATTCAGTGGAGACTCCCTGCAAGCATTGGACTCCAGTTCTGCTAAAGTACTGGTGAAAATTCAGCCCTTTAAAACTAATCTGATATACCATACTCATGGGGAGAGAGTTAGATATGGATTTTTAAAATCTCTTTACAGAATCAAACATTTAAAAGAAAGTCATGGGGGGGGGCTGTCTGTAGCAGCAGCATCAACAGTCACAGTTAAAAGCATACTTGTAACCCACAGGGAGGCTTAACACTCATACTGTCTCCCAAAGCAGATCAGCTTTTGTAAAACAGAATGAGACTAGAAGGAAGAGAAATTCAGCTGTTTCTATATGACTTTCTGGGGGAGAGAGGAGTTATGGTCACTCTATGCTTCTATATGAACTTTTCATCTTTGTCCCATCACAAGTGATAAGAAACCACAAATAAAAACAACACCACTCTGCTATATATACATATATAGCTTTGTATTTTTAAAATTGATTCCATATATATCATCTTGTTTACTTATATATAATTGATGACTTGCCTACATCCAGAGAGACTTTGAAATTAATTATAATGTTTAAATCTGGATAAAGAACTGCAAAGTAAAGTTCTGAAAGGCAGAGAAAGATTCGAAAAAGAAAGAGACTTTCATATTATTTATTGGTTTTAACAGCACAGAGTAGTGCTCAATATTATGAATGAATAAATTGTGCTATGAAGTGCCTGGCACACATATTAGGCTCTCAGTAAATATTCGTTGAGTGAATGAATAAGTAACTAAACAAATAGGTAAACAGACTATGCTGTTTAGTCTCAAAACTAGTCTTAGAATAGTAGAGCTGCAGTTGAAAACACACAAAAAGATAAGTTATTTGATGAAGGTCACAAAGGAGAATTAATCTAATATTCTTTGAAAAGCCTGTCAGCCCTCTCTCTTTGGCCAAATCATTCCAAGAGAAATTTGCATAAATAGGGGCACCTGGGTGGCTCAGTGGGTTAAGCACTGAATCTTGGTTTCTGCATAGGTGATCACCTCATGATTTGTGAGACTGAGGCCTGAATAAGTCAGGCTCCATGCTGGGGATTCTCTTTCCCTCTCTCTTTTTCTCTGCCCGTCCCCCACTCATTTTCTCGCTTTCCTCTCTCTCTCTCTCTCTCTCTCTCTCTCTCTCTCTCTCTTGCTCTTTCTCAAAATAAATAAACACTTAAAAAAGAAATTTGCATAAATAAATACATATTTATAAAGTTTGAGACCATTCCTTTGATTTCCTGATATTGAAAAAGTAATCTAAGGAAAATATTTTTTAATTATTTAAATGCATTCAAAACCAGTAGTAGTTCATAACATTCTTCCCTCCCAAAGTGGGAATCATTCTTAGTACTATTTCTCCCCAAAATGATCAAGACTGCTTAATTCCTTTGTCCACATTTACCAATGTCTCACCGTCCCCTTTCTCTTTTCTTTTCAATATATGAAATTTATTATCAAATTGGTTTCCATACAACACCCAGTGCTCATCCCAAAAGGTGCCCTCTTCAATAACCATCACCCACCCTCTCCTCCCTCCCATCCCCCATCAACCCTCAGTTTGTTCTCAGTTTTTAAGAGTCTCTTATGCTTTGGCTCTCTCCCACTCTAACCTCTTTTTTTTTCCTTCCCCTCCCCCATGGGTTTCTGTTAAGTTTCTCAGGATCCACATAAGAGTGAAACCGTATGGGATCTGTCTTTCTCTGTATGGCTTATTTCACTTAGCATCACACTCTGCAGTTCCATCCACGTTGCTACAAAGGGCCATATTTCATTCTTTTTCATTGCCACATGGTACTCCATTGTGTATATAAACCACAATTTCTTTATCCATTCATCAGTTGATGGACATTTAGGCTCTTTCCATAATTTGGCTATTGTTGAGAGTGCTGCTATGAACATTGGGGTACAAGTGCTCCTATGCATCAATACTCCTGTATCCCTTGGGTAAATTCCTAGCAGTGCTACCGCTGGGTCATGGGGTAGGTCTATTTTTAATTTTTTGAGGAACCTCCACACTGTTTTCCAGAGCGCCTGCACCAATTTGCATTCCCACCAAAAGTGCAAGAGGGTTCCCATTTCTCCACATCCTTGCCAGCACCTATAGTCTGATTTGTTCATTTTGGCCACTCTGATTGGCGTGAGGTGATATCTGAGTGTGCTTTTGATTTGTATTTCCCTGATGAGGAGCGACGTTGAGCACCTTTTCATGTGCCTGTTGGCCATCTGGATGTCTTCTTTAGAGAAGTGTCTATTCATGTTTTCTGCCCATTTCTTCACTGGGTTATTTGTTTTTTGGGTGTGGAGTTTGGTGAGCTCTTTATAGATTTTGGATACTAGCCCTTTGTCCGATATGTCATTTGCGAATATCTTTTCCCATTCCGTTGGTTGCCTTTTAGTTTTGTTGGTTGTTTCCTTTGCTGTGCAGAAGCTTTTTATCTTCATAAGGTCCCAGTAATTCACTTTTGCTTTTAATTCCCTTGCCTTTGGGGAAGTGTCGAGTAAGAGATTGCTACGGCTGAGGTCAGAGAGGTCTTTTCCTGCTTTCTCCTCTAGGGTTTTGATGGTTTCCTGTCTCACATTCAGGTCCTTTATCCATTTTGAGTTTATTTTTGTGAATGGTGTGAGAAAATGGTCTAGTTTCAACCTTCTGCATGTTGTCCACTTCTCCCAGCACCATTTGTTAAAGAGACTGTCTTTTTTCCATTTCTCCTGACCTCATCTCCACCTTAGCCACTGATCCCTTTGTGTAGAGTGAACACATTCATTTAGTATCCCACATTCTGGTTCTCAACATAGAGCATCCCCCAGCTGAAGAATATTCACTTGCCCTATGATTAAGTTAGCTTATTTGCCTGAAAGAAGGTATTAATGAGGCCAAAGCTGTTCATTTGCTTTTTGCATAGGTTTGGATTCCTTTGCTAAGTTCTCCAATCTGGATCTATGTCTGTGAATGTCTGTTATCAGCCATCTTAAAAATTTGTGCTCTGGGTCTAAGGAGACAGCAGACAAGAGGGTGCGACTGGTTCAGCACAATTTCACCACTGGGAAAAGAACACACTTTCTACCAAAAGGAAGACTATAAACTTATCTGCATATGAAAGAATTTGCATACTCTGTTTGCACAACATTTTCTTTTGCCCACTATTTTCAAGACCAATGAAGCAAATAGCAGGATCCTTTTGTGCCTCAGGCTAAAGGAAAGCTCAGAGGCTGTTAAGTTTCCAGCAGGCACAGGGAAGTAGCAGACCATAAGAACTCTCTTGCAATCCTAAAATTTTATGCTGTGTGATCAGAGAGCATGTGAAGTTTGTTTGAATTAATGGTAATTTTTAAATATTTAAAATGGTAATTATTACTATATAAGCCAAAGTGTTTACTTCCCCACCATTGTTCTACTGGGGTTTTCAATCAGAGGGAGGTAAACTATGAGCTCAAAAAGTGTTCCTTAAAAGTCTCTCTAAACCAATTTCAATTACCTTTGAGAATAGTAAAATGTTTTGTAAAAAAAGATTTTGAAACCAAAACCATAAGAGTCAAAAAAAAAAATACTGAAGCAACCAAGTGGCTTCAAAGAGGGAACATAAGAGCACTAATAACTGTGAAAAAATGTATTACTATATCTTTAAGAACATAGATAAAAGGCACCCAAAATAAACAGAACCTCTCAAACTGAGAGTAAATACACACACACACAACTCATTGCATTTCAAGGTCAATTAAATCCTCTAATGAAGCATGTCAGCTACTGTTCAACCTTTAAAGCTGGTCTCAAGTAGAAATCTAAGCAGAAAGTAGTTTCTGTATATTTCTATGAAACCTGTAAGCAGAAAAACAGGCCTCATTTAAACTTATATATTCCAAGAAGGTCAAATTCGTTCAGAATAGACATTTAGAATTGGCACTGACATGTGTTAAACTGAAGCCACATTTATTTTTTTTTAGAAATTCAACTATGACTTCCACATACCTTACTTGCCTTTAAAATCTAAAAGTGGATCCTCCCTTCTTTCAGGGATACTCCATTGTCAAGGGCCAAAGGTCTTCCTTAGAGATTAGAAACAGTTAAGTAAGCATCAATAGTTTGGGGTTAAAATGTCAGCTGCACTTTCTGAAGTAGTGAGCAGTTAACCTGAATACATGCCACTGGAATGTTTAGAATAAACCAAAATCTCAAAGCACAAATGGCTTGGTATTACAACATGAGTGCTTTCTGACTTGACTTGTAGACTTGAAACTGGCTAGATACTATGTTGCTCATTTTCTCCATATTTTTAGACACTGAGTGACTTCTATGAGCTAGCTTTCATTACTTTGAAATTCCAAATAAATAAATTAAAAAAAAACAAGATCCTCACCCTTGAGGCATTTACAATTGGCCAAAGAAATATAATTAAGTTGCATGTGTACAAATGCACTCAACATTTAGTGAAGTGAAAAGACTAAGAGGCCTCACTCACTCTTTCTTTCCTGTAGGCCATCAAAACCTCCCACAGTTATTTACTCCAAAATATATCCCAAATGTAAGGTCAGTGACAGCCCAGAGGAAATACCAGCAAGTATTACCAAATGTTTATAAAGCAAGAAAAATGTTTGCTTTTTTTAAGAGTTGACCCTTCTTTTGTCTCATTGAATAAAATGAACACAAGTCATCACTGCCAAGATGATGCTGGCAATAACTAGATTTTGTGGTTATTAGGCTCAGTTTTTAATCACACAAAATTGTCATTAAATTGCTTGGTCTCTTCATCCACCTGGAATATTATTACCCCATGCCTATAATTTAGTTCAGAGATCTGTATTTAGTGGTAGAGAGAATGAAAACCTCTGGACATAATGAAAAAATTACCTCTTACTGTTTTTTACCAATTGACTCAGTAGATCAAAATAGCTGTGCAGTGAATTACAGGTTTAAAGTAATCTTACTATTTATCTGTCATAATATTTCATCATAAAAATAATTTTTCTGACACTGAATTTCAAAATTGATCATCCTAATTGTGGTACTTAAAGGTTACTCTCATAGCTGAATAATTTAGACATCAGTCCATGGATGTTAAGTCATTTTACTGATTTTCAGTACTGAAATGAAACAACGACAACAAAACAAGAAATTCACCTCAATTTTGTTTCTTTGCCTCCTGGTTGACCTCTCATTTAAGTTGATTGCCATCAAAATATTTATAATGCCATCAAAACATTTATAAACATTACAAATAAAAATTTATAGATATCATTGCATGTGAAGGTGGAGGCTAGAGAGAGTGGGTCCACTTTGTATCCTGTTAAATATACTTTTTAAAAATAAAATAGTTGAATTTAGATAGCTAAAGGAAGTAGTTTTTTATTTAAAAATGAAGAGATCATTAATCCAAATACAAATATTTATCATCTTGTGCAATAAATGTGTTCCAGAAAATTTGAGTCTAAAATGAATTTTTGTAAATTGAATCATTTCTACATTGGTTTATCAGTATTAGAGATTATTTGCTTCCAGTTCTGGACTTTGGTTGGCAGTAATTTATAGCAATTTAGACTATTTTTCTCATCCCGTCCATTTTCTGTCAATTATAGATTTATAAACAGATATTTAAGTGTGTCAAGGGAACTCCAATTTTATTTATTTATTTAATTTTTTACTTATCAATAACTACTTTATTATTTTTAATATAATTTATTGTCAAATTGGCTTCCATACAACACCCAGTGAAGGGAACTCAAATTTAAAGAAATTCCATGGATATTATTTCTAACAAAGTGAAGAAGACTTTAGTAATGTGATGATTACTTGCATCACAAGTAATCTATTTGGTAAACTTGGGTTTTATTATAATGGCTTTCTTAAAGAAAGCTACCCCACTTGAAGGATAGCTGCATGTGAGATGTGTATAAGCACCCTTCCCAC
The DNA here is from genome assembly GCF_018350175.1 of Felis catus. Lineage (NCBI taxonomy): Eukaryota > Metazoa > Chordata > Mammalia > Carnivora > Felidae > Felis > Felis catus. The sequence continues at coordinate 84,492,429 of NC_058386.1, read as the reverse complement.
GCAGTGAAATCTACCTTGGGATACATTAGTATCAAAGCAGGAGATGAGATCTTTTCATGCAGGCCTGATTTCTAAAGAGTTATGCACAAGGGCACTCAACTGGACACTGCCATTTAATAAGCCGAGTCACCACTGCAGATGTCTACATTAACACAAGGTTTGAAAGAAAAGCAGATGGCTAGAAAACCCTTACTGAGATTCTGTAACAATTTCCAAAGCTAGAATAGCAAGTAGCTTTTATGTATTAATGATGTTCACCATATGGTAAAGCATGATTGAATATTTTATTAAAAAATCAAATTATTATAGTTAGATTGAATAAAGCCAAGACCAATTAAAAGTAGAGTTCAGATTCCCTGATAAATAATCAACTAGATATGGTTGATATAGTAACTCTAACCTAAGCTGTAAAAAGAAAAAAAGGGGAAAAGGAGAAAAAGTAGGTAGAATAAATGGATATTCATAATATCAAAACCTTTAATTTCTAAAATATGAATCCTAATTTCATTAAAGTTCAGGTTATTGCTTTGAAAACATACTTAGAGGAGATAAATCTGACACATTTCTAGGCAGATTAAACATAATGTAAAATGGACACTACTGTAACAGATAGTACTTCTCTGATCTAATGTTTGAGATACCATAAAAGTTGAAAACTCATAATACAACTCCAGTGGATATTTCCCGTGAAGTAAGCAATGACTTGAAACCAGACTCCCCAGATCCTGGCCCAAAAATCAAATAAATTGTCTACCCAATGACATCTCTACCTGACAAGTGACTGAACCACTCAAATCACAGGTTGCTAATAACCTCTGAGCATATACCAGGACTCTGCGAAGAGGATGTTTATGCCACTGTTGAAGGCAATAATAGATAAGCAATAGAAAACATAAGTAGTGACTTGTCTTATTGATCAAAAAAGGAGAAAATATAGGTGCCCAGAACAGATTGTTTACAATCTGCTGCCTGCTGTTAGTTTTTAGTAAAATAGTACTTTTACCCACTTCCTAAGACTCTTCTATCAAATAGATGAAACAGGAATGTACAATGTTCCTCACTACCTCATCCAGCCATGCTTCACTATTAGCCCTGACAGGATACAAGGTATATTGCATTATTTGACCTAAGTAGATATATAATGCTCTAAAACAACAAACAGGTAGGCTTTTGCCTGAAAAAAAAAATCAAAATTTACAAGATGAAAAAAAAATAGAAGTGTATTATCATGACAAAATAATTAAACATTTATTCAGTTTCTGGTTATTTATGGATCATAGGGAGTAGAACAACAGACACATAAGTTATTAGAAGAAGTGTTGTAGTTTAAATTCTGGTGCACAGAACAAAATTTCACACAATTCTTTCTCTCTAGCCTTTCTCTCCCAGAAACAGGAATACCCTGTCTATGTATCAACTCTTTCCTCTGCATAAAAGTTCATCTGTAGTGTCATTGGGAACTATCCCTATGGTCAAGAGCTCCTTTGAGTAGAAGATCTATCAACATGTCTAAAAATGAGATCACTGGTTCTTAAACTTTAGAATCATATGCAGAGGTTTTTAAAATCTGATGCCCAGGTCACACCCCATACCCAATTGAATCAAAATCTCTGTGGATGGGCCTCAGGCACCAATTTTTTTAAGTTAATTTATTTTGAGAGAGGGAGAGCATGAGTGGGGGAGGGACAAAGAGAGGGAGAGACAGAATCCCAAGCAGGCTCTGCACCATCAGCACAAAGCCTGATGTGGGGCTCAAACCTACAAACTGTGAGATCATGACCTGATGATCATGAGCTGATATCAAGAGTCAGAGGCTTAACTGACTGAACTACCCAGGCAACCTGGCACCAGTATTTTTTTAAACTATCTAGATGATTATAGTGTGAGGCCAAGTTTGAGAACCATTGTGGTAGATTGTAGGAAAGTAGAGTCTAGTTTTAAAAGAAAATAATTAAAATCCACATTTTCATTTTAGAAACACTCTCCATGTAAATCAAAGAAACAAAAAGAGCCAGGATTTCCTAGGGATTTTCAATGAGATGTTTCTACCCTTAACACCTGTTATGCCAACTGCTGCTACTAAGGCCAACAAACCAAAAGGTCTGCCTCCTGAGGATATATGCTTCACAGAAGCTTGGCTTCTGTGTAGCCTGGCTTGGTGCTACATAAATAGTGCTACATCAGAAGCAAATGTAACATCTTCATTTGGTCCTCCTCCCTAAACATGCTCCCTCCTGGTGGCCCATTTTAAAATGTAATGGCCAAAAGCCTCCACATAACTGTCAGTTTCAGAAGAATGGTATGTTACTCTTGATGTTAAACCCAGATTCCTAATTCCTCTTAAATTAATCTATTTATACCATGCTCATCCACGTAGCTACATTGCTTTCTATTCACTCCTTTTTATCCATTCACCTACTCGTACTTTTCTTTTTGAGATCAATTCTGCAAAAATTCTGAACTAGCATAATTATATCTTAGTTTATGCATTTTGTCCCAGCATTATAGTTTTTTCAATATTTTCTTATAAAATATTTTAAAGATACAGAAAAGTTGAAGTAATTTAACAGTGATCATCACCTAAAGTCTTCCATTAACATTTCACTTTATTACATATTTATTTATGTATTCTTGTTTATTATATATTCTTCTCCCTCTCCCTATCTAACAGATCATCCTATTTCGGGAGCACATTTCCAAGGAAGCCCAGCATAATTAATAGCACCTTTTTTTTATTTTCAAAAGTTCCTGATTTGGACAATAAAGTATACAGTGACCCCATTCTGAAGCAAATATTGTGTGTGTATAAGATGCAGCTGTTCAACTAGAGTAGTGCTAGGCACCGTGGAAACATCAAGACAAATATATGACTGAGTTTCAATAATAAATTTAGTCTATTTGAATGAAATAACTTAAGAAAGAAGAATACAGTAACTGAATATTGATGGATATTTTACTGTTAAAGAAAACTAGAGGATCAGAGCAAGGAGAATTCAGTGTGTAAAGGAATAACCAGATGGTGCTCTCTGGGTAGGTCAGGTTTGTGCTGAGCCTTGAAGGATGGGTAGAACTTGTAATATTAGGAAGTGAGAGAACATTTGGAGTGGGATGCGAGAACAACATGAGCAATGATAGTGGTAAAAGAACAAGAAGAAGAATAGCAAGACCAAGCCAAAAGATTCATGAACTCACAAACTTTGATATTCAGGAATAAGAAACTTCTCACTCTTACTTGTGAGAGTCAATAGTCATCTATCTCACTGGCTAAAAGGCCAAGTGACTGACAGGTCTTGAATGTCTACCCTGCTAGGCACTATAAGCACAATATCATGTACAATAACTATCATCTATCCATCCCTTCTAACATAACTTTAGCCTTCAGATGGCCCACTTTTTTATGCTGGAAGAAATGCTAAGACAGAATCAGTCCTCATGCCAAAACAATATATTAATAAGCTATAATGATTCTTATTTAAATCAGAGTTTGCCTTCCTCCTTTTTTTCTGATTTATTGGAAGCTAATCAATTAGGCTGTGAATTGTACCAGGCAGAACCTATATGCATGAATAACTTCTTATTTCAGCACTATCAAAATCAATAGTCATTGGATTTGCTACAAAGCAGAACCTCTGCATTCCAATTTACAATATATTTTGCCACACCTCAAAAAAATCCTGTGTATATATATTGCTTGCTTCAGTCTCTTCTTATTCCATTATTAAACTGATCTTTTGCTAGAATATAAGGATCATCTTTTTGCTGTGGCTCAACATCCCTTGTTCAAAGCAGATTAAGACATTTACCCTGGCTTCACATGCCCTTGAGCCCATTTGAACTGTGATTGGCTTTTGCCCAAATGAGAAGTAAATGAAATAGTTCTGAATGAAGTAAACATGAACTTAAAGCTCCCCTTGTTGCTCTTTTGAGTACTTCTATGATTTCTTCTATGCCTGAGCCACCATATCTTGTGCATTGCCTGAAACTTGCATGCCTAGATACATTGACTCAAACCTTTGCATGGACCTCTGGGTTGAGCCAATTCCTTAATTCTGCTATTTCTTACATGTTGTCCTGCCTCAATCACTGATCACCACCCACTGCTTTTGCATGCCACAAAATTAATACCCTATGTCTATAGTGACATATTATTCAGACTAAGATTGCTAACATCACAATCACCACCAGCAGCAGCATGATTATTATACTACTCTTCAAGAAGCTTTAGATTCTCAGCAAAAATTTGGGCAGATCATGAACTTACTTGCTTGTTTTTGAGCAGAGGTTGAACTATATCAGAAAGCAAAGGACCTTTTTATTGCCTTAGGAAGCTACCTTTGCTTTTGGTGTTTTAGTGTTCTTATTATATAGAGAACAGCACTAGAATACTCAGACAGAGGCCTGGGATTGTATAATAATTTCATGGTAGATAAACTGCTTTGGTATTATATTGTTAAAATAAACAGTAAAACCTTGGTTTGTGGGCACAATTCATGCCACAAACATACTTACAGTCCAAACCACTTGTATATCAAAGCGAAATTCAAGAACCATCAGCTAAGTTGTGATGTGATGTTCGGCATCACATACCACTCATATTGCAAGATATTGCTCATTTATCAAGTAAAAATTTATGAGAAATATTTGCTTGTATTGAGTTACACTTGCAGAGCAAGTTACTCACAATCCAAGGTTTTACTATACTTGATGATTGACCAAAGACTGAAAGGCACAGAAGAGAAAAGAAGTTCTAGGAATAACTGATGATAAGAGCGACTGACTTCTAGTTGTTTTAAACAGTGAAATAAAATTTGAAATGGATATTCCAATCCATCAGAAAGGTTTAATGAGCACTTATCATATTCCACAAGGAGTAGAAAAGAGGTATGAGACATGAGCACTGCTGTGCCAAAAATCTACATAATCCCTTAAGAGAATACTAACACATGTGCAATAAGAGCTGATAATAGAAAAAGCCATAATTATAAACCTGTAATCATAATTATAAGTTCTGTAGTTCAGAGATTATTGAGGGCTAATCTAGTCAAGGATGACTTCATTGGCCAGTGACACTTGGATTGGTCTTGCAGAATTTATATTAGTGTAGAAGAGAGGATAGGCATTCCATCTAAGGAAAACAAGGCAAGAAAAATTTCAGTGTGCATCTAAGATGATGAGGAAGCTAGCATAACTACAGCAAATGGTGAAAAATAGGAAACAGGGGCAACTGAGCTTGTAGTAGGGTAGGGTACAATATGAAGTGTATTGGACAAGAAGCTAAGGAAGTTTAACTTATTACAGGGGAAACAAATCACTGAAGATGAGAATGGGACCTAGACACAATGAATGCACTATTTGAGAAAGATGTCACAGTTGCCAGTTATGCAAAGTCCTACCCTGAAGAACATATTCACACCCACTGACTCCAATCATGTTTAAAATCAGAGACATGTAAAAGTGTCAATTAAGGCACAAGACATCAGTAAATGAAAAGAAGCGGCTATAAACCATGCTAGCTGCAAGAAGATGTGTACTCCATATTTATGCAGAAGACAGAGAAGAAAGAATGAATCAATCAAGGGTAATGAAGCACAACATGCTTGGCATTAAATGGAAAGAAAGGAGTAGTGTTAAGGGGTGGGGAGTAAATTATTGAAATCTGGGTAGAAGGAGGAAGTAGGTTATATAATAGGGTTTTCACCTTAACTCCCTCTAATTGAAACCAGTGCCATTTTACTACAATTGTTACTAAATAATTCAGTTTCAGCCACAAAGGTTAAATTACCTAGTTCATTTATTAATCAAAGATGAAAAATAATAGTTAATTTGTGGGAAAATAAGCAATAGCAGAAATTCAACCACCAAATAGGATAAACTTTGGAGAAAAATTAAAACTTTAAAATAGATTTTGTTAAAAACCCAAACACATAGATACAGAGAACAGATTGATGGGCAGTGGGCAAAATGTGTGAAGGTGGTCAAAAAGTACAAATTTACAATCAGAAAATAAATAAGTCCTGGGGATATAATTTACAGCACGGTAACTATAGTTAATAATATTGAATTATATATTTGAAAGTTGCTACGAGTATATCTTGAAAATTATCACAAAATAATTATAAATATGTGTGGTGATAGATGTTAACTAGACTTATTGTGGTGATCATTTTGTAATATAAACAGATATCAAATCATTACGTTATACACCTGAAACTAATATATCAATGTGTTAATGATATCTCAAAAAAAAATAAATAAAATAGATTTTGTTTAATAAATAGCATAAGACACTGAAACAGAGGTTATTATCATGAATTGTTTTATTTATCTAGTTGGTCCAGAATTGAGCATTTCATTCCATTAATCCAACATTATAAGGAGAGAAAGAAATGCTATACTATAGTAAAATGTTTCCCTAATGTCCAAAAGAGTAGAATTGATAACTTCAATAAACTTAATTATCACATAACTTCAATAAAATACTAACAAACTGAATCAAGCAACATATAAAAAGAATTATATACCATGAACACATGGGATTTATTCCACAGATGCAAGGTTGGTTTAACATCTGAAAATCAATTATTTTAGTACATCATATTAAAGCTTCTGCACAGAGAAAGAAACAATCAACAAAACTAAAAGGTAGCCTAAGGAATGGGAGAAGATATTTGAAATGGCATCTCTAATAAAGGGTTAGTATCCAAAATCTATAAAGAATTTATCAAACTCAACACCCAAAAACAAAGAACCCAGTTAAGATATGGGCAGAAGAGTGACACCTGGGTGGCTCAGTCAGTTATGCATGCAACTCTTGATCTCACCTCAGATCATGATCTCACGGTTTCATAGGTTTGAGCCCTGCATAGGGCTCTGCGCTGACAGCACGGAGTCTGCTTGAGATTCTCTCTCTCCCTGTCTCTGTCCCTCCCCCATTCATGCTCACTCTCTCTCTCAAAATAAATAAACATTAAAAAATTTTTTAAAAAGAAATGGGCAGAAGACATGAATAGACACTTTTCCAAAAAAAGACAACCAGATGGCTAACAGACGCATGAAAAGATGCTCAACATCACTCATCATCAGGGAAATACAAATCAAAACCACAATGAGATACCACCTCACACCTGTCAGAATGGCTAAAATTAACAACACAAGAAACAACAGGTATTGGCAATGATGAGGAGAAAGGGGAACCCTCTTGCACTGTTGGTGGGAATGAAAACTGGTGTGGCCACTCTGGAAAACAGTATCGAGGATCCTCAAAGAACTAAAACTAGAACGACACTACCATCCAGAAATTGCACTATTAGATATTTACTCAAAAGATACAAAAATGCAGATTCAAAGGGGGTACATGCACCCTAATGTTTATAGCAGCATTATCAACAATAGCCAAACTATGAAGAGAGCCCAAATGTCCATTGACTGATGAATGGATAAAGAAGATGTGGTTGGGAATGCAAGCTGGTGCAGCCACTCTGGAAACCAGTATTAAGGTTCCTCAAAAAACTGATAGAACTACCCTACAACCCAGCAATTGCACTACTAGGCATTTATCCACGGGATACAGGTGTGCTGTTTCGAAAGGACACATGCACCCCCATGTTTATAGCAGCACTATCAACAATAGCCAAAGTATGGAAAGAGCCCAAATGTACATCAATGGATAAATGGATAAATAAAATGTGGTGTATGTATATATATATATATATATATATATATATATATATATACACACACACACACACACACACACACATACATACATACAATGGAGCAATCAAAAAGAATGAAATCTTGCCATTTGCAACTATGTGGATGGAACTGGAGGGTATTATGCTAAGTGAAATTAGTCAGAGAAAGACAAAAATCATATGACTTCACTCATATGAAGGCTTTAAGAGACAAAACAGATGAACATAAGGGAAGGGAAACAAAAATGATAATATAAAAACGGGGAGGGGGACAAAACAGAAGAGCCTCATAAATATGGAGAACAAACTGAGGGTTACTGGAGGTGTTGTGGGAGGGGGATGGGATAAATGGGTAAGGAGCATTAAGGAATCTACTCCTGAAATCATTGTTGCACTATATGCTAACTAATTTGGATGTAAATTTTAAAAAATTAAAATTAAAATTAAAAAAAAGAGGATGTGGTAAAAATATACAATGGAATGTTACCCATCAACGACATGGATGGAGCTAGAATATATTATGCTAAGCAAGATAAATCAAACTGAGAAAGACAAATACCATATTATTTCACTCATATGTGGAATTTAAGAAATAAAACAGATGAACCTATGGGAAAGGGGTGGGGAAGAGGAGAGAGGGAAACAAACCATAAGAGACTCTCAATGATAGGGAACTAATTGAGGGTTGATGGAGGAAGGTAGATGGGCTAGATGTGTGGTGAGTATTAAGGAGTATTAAGGAGGGCACTTGTTGTGATGAGCACTGGGTGTTGTATGTAAGTAATGAATCACTGAATTCTACTCCTGAAATCATTGCTTTGTATGTTAAGTAACTAAAATTAACACAAAAACAAAAATCACTGGATCATCTCAATATACTTAGAAGAAGTATCTAACAAAATCTAACATCCCTTTATTATTAAAAAACCTCAAACAAGCAAAAAATAGAATTAAACTTCTTCAATCTGGTAGAGGGCATCTATGAAAAACCTAAGGCTAATATCATACTTGATGGTAAAATACTGGATGCTTTCTCACTAAGATCAGGAGCAAGGCAAACATTTCTGTTCTACCACTCCAATATTGCACTGGAGATTCTAGCCAAAGCAATGAAACAAGAAAAAGTAGGGGCACCTGGGGGGCTCAGTTGCTTAAGTGTCCACTCTTGACCTCTTCCCAGGTCTTGATCTCAGGGTTGTGAGTTCAGGCCCACATTGGGCTCTGCACTGGGGGTGAAGCCTACTTTTAAAAAAATGCAAGAAAAAAAGATATTCAGATTGGAAAGGAAGAAGTAAAATTCTCTCTAGTCACAGATGACATTGTATACAGAAAACACTAAATAATCCACTAAGGAACTATTATTACTAATGAATGAGTTCAAGAAGGGTGCAGGATACATGATTAATACACAAAAATTAACTGTATTTCTATACAATAGCAATGAACAATCCAAAAAATAAAATTAAAAAACAATTCCGTTCCCAGCAGCATCAAAAAGAATAAAATACTTCGTAAAAGATTTAAAAGAAGTAGTGTAAAACTTATACACTGCAAACTACAAAACATTACTGAAAGAAATTGAAGAAGATCTAAATGAATGGGAAAACATCCTATATTCATGGAAGACAACTTTGTTAAGATAGCAATACTCCCCAAACTGATCTACAGATTAAGTGCAATCCCTATCAGAATCCCTACTGGCTTCTTTGTAGAAATTGACAAGTTTATTCTAAAACTCATATAGAATAGCAAGGGACCCAGAACAGCCAAAATCATCTTGGAAGAAAAAGAATAAATTAGGAGGATTTACACTTAGCAAGTTCAAAATTTACTACATGAAAAGGTAATCAAGATAGTGTGGTACACAAGGATAGACATATAGATAAATGGACTAGAACATGGAATCCAGAAACTAATACATATGTACATAGTCAGTTGATTTTTGACAAGGGTGCCAAGATGATTCAACAGGTAGAGAATAGTTTTTTTTTTTTTCAGCAAATGGTATTGGACAACTGGATATCTGCATGAAAAAGAATGAAATTGGACCTTTACCGCATACCATATGTAAAAACATATACTCAAAATGTATAAAAGATCTAAATATATTTGCAAAAACTATAAAGCTCCTGGAAGATAACATAGGGGGAAATCTTCATGATCTTGTATTCGGCAAATATTCTTAGCCATGATACAAAAAGTGTGGGCAAGAAAAGAAAAAAATTGATTAATTGGACTTAATCAAAATGTAAAACTTTTTGTGATTCAAAGGCCACCATCAATAAAGTGAAAAGACAGCCTATAGAATGAAAAAACATTTTTGAGGGGGCGCCTGGGTGGCGCAGTCGGTTAAGCGTCTGACTTCAGCCAGGTCACGATCTCGCGGTCCATGAGTTCAAGCCCCGCGTCAGGCTCTGGGCTGATGGCTCAGAGCCTGGAGCCTGTTTCCGATTCTGTGTCTGCCTCTCTCTCTGCCCCTCCCCCATTCATGCTCTGTCTCTCTCTGTCCCAAAAATAAATAAAAACGCTGAAAAAAAAATAAAAAAAAAAAGAAAAAACATTTTTGAAAATCATATATATGATAAGGGAATATATCTAGCATATATAAATAACTGTTACAAGCCAAAAATAAAAAGATAAATAATCTAATTTAAACATGTACAGAGGATTTGAATATATATTTCTCCAAAGAATATATACAAATGATCAATTAAGCATGTTCAAAGATGCTCAACCTCATTAGTCATCAGGTAAATACAAATTAAAACACAGTAAGATGCCACTTCAAATCCATTAGGATGACTAGAATCAAAAAGTCAGATAATAACAAATGTTAGTGAGAATGTGAAGAAATTGGAACCCTCACACTGCTAATTGGAATGTAAAATGGTACAGCTGCTTTGGAAAATGCACTGGCAATTCCTCATACAATTAAACATAGAGTTAGTATGACCAATTAATTCCAATACAAGGCATTTACACAAATAAATTGAAAACATATGTCTGCACAGAAACTTGTACACAAATGTTTATAACAGGATTATTTGCAATTGTCAAAAGATAGAAACAACCCAACTGCTCTTTAAAACACAAATGGATTGGAGGGAAGATGGCGGCGTAGGAGGACGCTGGGCTCACCACACATCCTGCTGATCACTTAGATTCCACCTACACCTGCCTAAATAACCCAGAAAACCACCAGAGGATTAGCAGAACAGAGCCGCCAGAGCCAAGCGCAGACAAGAGGCCCACGGAAGAGGGTAGGAAGGGCTGTGAGGCGGTGCGCGCTCCACGGACTGGCGGGAGGGAGCCGGGCAGAGGGGCTGCCCACTGGCCAAGCAGAGCCCCCGAGTCTGGCTGGCAAAAGTGGAGGGGCCTGACGGACTGTGTTCCCACAGCAAGTGCGACTTAGCGTCTGGGAGGACATAAGTTAACAGCTCTGCTCGGGAAGCGGGAAGGCTGGAGGACAAAGGGAGGGAGAGCTGCTGAGCCCCCTGACTACAGAGCTCAGTTTGGCAGGGAACAAAGGCCCTCACCAGCGCCATCTCCCCCGCCCATCCCCCAACCAAAATCCCAAAGAGAACCAGTTCCTGCCAGGGAACTTGCTCGCTCCACGCAAACACCCAACTCTGCGCTTCTGCAGAGCCAAACCTCCTGCAGCCGATCTGACTCCCTCCCGCTGCCACAGGGCCCCTCCTGAAGTGGATCACCTAAGGAGAAGCGAGCTAAGCCTGCCCCTCCTGCCCCTGTGCACCTTGCCTACACACCACAGCTAATACGCCAGATCCCCAGCATCACAAGCCTGGCAGTGTGCAAGTAGCCCAGATGGGCCACGCCACCCCACAGTGAATCCCGCCCCTAGGAGAGGGGGAAGAGAAGGCACACACCAGTCTGACTGTGGCCCCAGCTGTGGGATGGTGGCAGACATCAGGTCTGACTGCGGCTCTGCCCACCAACTCCAGTTATACACCACAGCACAGGGGAAGTGCCCTGCAGGTCCTCACCATGCCAGGGACTATCCAAAATGACCAAGCGGAAGAATTCCCCTCAGAAAAATCTCCAGGAAATAACAACAGCTAATGAGCTGATCAAAAAGGATTTAAATAATATAACAGAAAGTGAATTTAGAATAATAGTCATAAAATTAATCGCTGGGCTTGAAAACAGTATACAGGACAGCAGAGAATCTCTTGCTACAGAGATCAAGGGACTAAGGAACAGTCACGAGGAGCTGAAAAACGCTTTAAACAAAATGCATAACAAAATGGAAACCACCACAGCTCAGAATGCAGAGGCAGGGGAGAAAATAGGTGAACTAGAAGATAAAGTTATGGAAAAAGAGGAAGCTGAGAAAAAGAGAGATAAAAAAATCCAGGAGTATGAGGGGAAAATTAGAGAACTAAGTGATACACTAAAAAGAAATAATATACGCATAATTGGTATCCCAGAGGAGGAAGAGAGAGGGAAAGGTGCTGAAGGGGTACTTGAAGAAATAATAGCTGAGAACTTCCCTGAACTGGGGAAGGAAAAAGGCAATGAAATCCAAGAGGCACAGAGAACTCCCTTCAGACGTAACTTGAATCGATCTTCTGCACGACATATCATAGTGAAACTGGCAAAATACAAGGATAAAGAGAAAATTCTGAAAGCAGCAAGGGATAAACGTGCCCTCACATATAAAGGGAGACCTATAAGACTCGTGACTGATCCCTTTTGAAACTTGGCAGGCCAGAAAGAATTGGCACGAGATTTTCAGGGTGCTAGACAGAAAAAATATGCAGCCGAGAATCCTTTATCCAGCAAGTCTGTCATTTAGAATAGAAGGAGAGATAAAGGTCTTCCCAAACAAACAAAAACTGAAGGAATTTGTCACCACTAAACCAGCCCTACAAGAGACCCTAAGGGGGACCCTGTGAGACAAAGTCCCAGAGACATCACTACAAGCATAAAACATACAGACATCACAATGACTCTAAACCCGTATCTTTCTATAATAACACTGAATGTAAATGGACTAAATGCGCCAACCAAAAGACATAGAGTATCAGAATGGATAAAAACACAAGACCCATCTATTTGCTGTCTACAAGAGACTCATTTTAGACCTGAGGACACCTTTAGATTGAGAGTGAGGGGATGGAGAACTATTTATCATGCGACTGGAAGCCAAAAGAAAGCTGGAGTAGCCATACTTATATCAGACAAACTAGACTTTAAATTAAAGGCTGTAACAAGAGATGAAGAAGGACATCATATAATAGTTACAGGGTCTATCCATCAGGAAGAGCTAACAATTATAAATGTCTATGCGCCGAATACCGGAGCCCCCAAATATATAAAACAATTACTCATAAACATAAGCAACCTTATTGATAAGAATGTGGTAATTGCAGGGGACTTTAACACCCCACTTACAGAAATGGATAGATGATCTAGACACACGGTCAATAAAGAAACAAGGGCCCTGAATGAGACATTGGATCAGATGGACTTGACAGATATATTTAGAACGCTGCATCCCAAAGCAACAGAATATACTTTCTTCTCGAGTGCACATGGAACATTCTCCAAGATAGATCATATACTGGGTCACAAAACAGCCCTTCATAAGTTTACAAGAATTGAAATTATACCATGCATACTTTCAGACCACAATGCTATGAAGCTTGAAATCAACCACAGAAAAAAGTCTGGAAAACCTCCAAAAGCATGGAGGTTAAAGAACACCCTACTAACGAATGAGTGGGTCAACCAGGCAATTAGAGAAGAAATTGAAAAATATATGGAAACAAACGAAAATGAAAATACAACAATCCAAACGCTTTGGGACGCAGCGAAGGCAGTCCTGAGAGGAAAATACATTGCAATCCAGGCCTATCTCAAGAAACAAGAAAAATCCCAAATACAAAATCTAACAGCACACCTAAAGGAACTAGAAGCAGAACAGCAAAGGCAGCCTAAACCCAGCAGAAGAAGAGAAATAATAAAGATCAGAGCAGAAATAAACAATATAGAATCTAAAAAAACTGTAGAGCACATCAATGAAACCAAGAGTTGGTTTTTTGAAAAGATAAACAAAATTGACAAACCTCTAGCCAGGCTTCTCAAAAAGAAAAGGGAGATGACCCAAATAGATAAAATCATGAATGAAAATGGAATTATTACAACCAATCCCTCAGAGATACAAACAATTATCAGGGAATACTATGAAAATTATATGCCAACAAATTGGACAACCTGGAAGAAATGGACAAATTCCTGAACACCCACACTCTTCCAAAACTCAATCAGGAGGAAATAGAAAGCTTGAACAGACCCATAACCAGCGAAGAAATTGAATCGGTTATCAAAAATCTCCCAACAAATAAGAGTCCAGGACCAGATGGCTTCCCAGGGGAGTTCTACCAGACGTTTAAAGCAGAGATAATACCTATCTTTCTCAAGCTATTCCAAGAAATAGAAAGGGAAGGAAAACTTCCAGACTCATTCTATGAAGCCAGCATTACTTTGATTCCTAAACCAGACAGAGACCCAGTAAAAAAAGAGAACTACAGGCCAATATCCCTGATGAATATGGATGCAAAAATTCCCAATAAGATACTAGCAAATCGAATTCAACGGCATATAAAAAGAATTATTCACCATGTTCAAGTGGGATTCATTCCTGCGATGCAGGGCTAGTTCAACATTCGCAAATCAATCAACGTCATACATCACATTAAAAAAAAAAAAAGAGAAGAACCATATGATCCTGTCAATCAATGCAGAAAAGGCCTTTGACAAAATCCAGCACCCTTTCTTAATGAAAACCCTTGAGAAAGTCGGGATAGAAGGAACATACTTAAAGATCATAAAAGCCATTTATGAAAAGCCCACAGCTAACATCATCCTCAACGGGGAAAAACTGAGAGCTTTTTCCCTGAGATCAGGAACACGACAGGGATGCCCACTCTCACTGCTGTTGTTTAACATAGTGCTGGAAGTTCTAGCATCAGCAATCAGACAACAAAAGGAAATCAAAGGCATCAAAATTGGCAAAGATGAAGTCAAGCTTTCGCTCTTTGCAGATGACATGATATTATACATGGAAAATCCGATAGACTCCACCAAAAGTCTGCTAGAACTGATACAGGAATTCAGCAAAGTTGCAGGATACAAAATCAATGTACAGAAATGAGTTGCATTCTTATACACTAACAATGAAGCATCAGAAAGACAAATAAAGAAACTGATCCCATTCACAATTGCATCAAGAAGCATAAAATACCTAGGAATAAATCTAACCAAAGATGAAAGGATCTGTATGCTGAAAACTATAGAAAGCTTATGAAGGTAATTGAAGAAGATTTAAAGAAATGGAAAGACATTCCCTGCTCATGGATTGGAAGAATAAATATTGTCAAAATGTCAATACTACCCAAAGCTATCTACACATTCAATGCAATCCCAATCAAAATTGCACCAGCATTCTTCTCAAAACTAGAACAAGCAACCCTAAAATTCATATGGAACCACAAAAGGCCCCGAATAGCCAAAGGAATTTTGAAGAAGAAGACCAAAGCAGGAGGCATCACAATCCCAGACTTTAGCCTCTACTACAAAGCTGTCATCATCAAGACAGCATGGTATTGGCACAAAAACAGACACATAGACCAATGGAATAGAATAGAAACCCCAGAACTAGACCCACAAACGTATGGCCAACTCATCTTTGACAAAGCAGGAAAGAACATCCAATGGAAAAAAGACAGCATCTTTAACAAATGGTGCTGGGAGAACTGGACAGCAACATGCAGAAGGTTGAAACTAGACCACTTTCTCACACCATTCACAAAAATAAACTCAAAATGGATAAAGGACCTGAATGTGAGACAGGAAACCATCAAAACCTTAGAGGAGAAAGCAGGAAAAGACCTCTCTGACCTCAGCCGTAGCAATCTCTTACTCGACACATCCCCAAAGGCAAGGGAAATAAAAGCAAAAATGAATTACTGGGACCTTATGAAGATAAAAAGCTTCTGCACAGCAAAGGAAACAACCAACAAAACTAAAAGGCAACCAACGGAATGGGAAAAGATATTTGCAAATGACATATCGGACAAAGGGCTAGTATCCAAAATCTATAAAGAGCTCACCAAACTCCACACCCAAAAAACAAATAACCCACTGAAGAAATGGGCAGAAAACATGAATAGACACTTCTCTAAAGAAGACATCCGGATGGCCAACAGGCACATGAAAAGATGTTCAGCGTCGCTCCTTATCAGGGAAATACAAATCAAAACCACACTCAGGTATCACCTCACGCCAGTCAGAGTGGCCAAAATGAACAAATCAGGAGACTATAGATGCTGGAGAGGATGTGGAGAAATGGGAACCCTCTTGCACTGTTGGTGGGAATGCAAATTGGTGCAGCCTCTCTGGAAAGCAGTGTGGAGGTTCCTCAGAAAATTAAAAATAGACCTACCCTATGACCCAGCAATAGCATTGCTAGGAATTTATCCAAGGGATACAGGAGTACTGATGCATAGGGCCACTTGTACCCCAATGTTCATAGCAGCACTCTCAACAATAGCCAAATTATGGAAAGAGCCTAAATGTCCATCAACTGATGAATGGATAAAGAAATTGTGGTTTATATACACAAAGGAGTACCATGTGGCAATGAAAAAGATTGAAATATGGCCCTTTGTAGCAACGTGGATGGAACTGCAGAGTGTGATGCTAAGTGAAATAAGCCATACAGAGAAAGACAGATCCCATATGGTTTCACTCTTATGTGGATCCTGAGAAACTTAACAGGAACCCATGGGGGAGGGGAAGGAAAAAAAAAAAAGAGGTTAGAGTGGGAGAGAGCCAAAGCATAAGAGACTGTTAAAAATTGAGAACAAACTGAGGGTTGATGGGGGGTGGGAGGGAGGAGAGGGTGGGTGATGGGTATTGAGGAGGGCACCTTTTGGGATGAGCACTGGGTGTTGTATGGAAACCAATTTGACAATAAATTTCATATATATATATATATATATATATATATATATATATATATATATATAAAATAAAATAAAAAAAACACAAATGGATTAAATGAGGTATATCCATACAATGGAATATTATTCAATTGGACAAAAAATTGAAGTACTAATACATGCTACAATATAAATGAACATTAAAACATTATGCTAATAATAAATAAATAAAACATTATGCTAAGTGAAAAAAGTCATCCACAAAAACCCCAATACTATAGGATTTCATCATATGGAAGTTCAGAATAGGGATATCTATAGATACAGAACGTAAATCAATGGTTGCTTAGGGCTAGGGGCGGGGGATGAAGAGAGGAGGTAATAGTTAAAGGGTGCAGGTTTCTTTGTAAGGTGATGGAACTATTCTAAAATCAAGTGTGGTATGGTTACACATATATGCAAATAAACTAAAAACAACTGAACTGTAGACTTTAAATGAGTGAATTATATGCTATGTAAATTATACTCAAAAAAGAAATTTTTAGCAAAAGGAGACCAAATGAAAAAAAAATGAGCACCCAAATGACAACCATGTCTATTTTCTCAGAGGAAGAGGGATTGAGGGGAAGGATGCTAATGGTCTATGATAGCATTTTTACCAAAGGGGAAAAGTCTCCCTTGCATTGCCCTAATGTAGAAATCTTAAAATGAATCTTAGTTCCATAAAATATTCATCTCTAAAGGATTTCTGAAATGGATTGTAGAACAAATTGTGTAGTTCAAATTATAATATAAGAATTGCATTTAATTAAACCCTCAGTCTTCCAGTCAAAGGCAAATAAAAAATCACGTACATTATTGCACCGAGTCACTCTTCTAAAGAGAAACCCACTCTAGGATGCACTTGATACTAATGACATGCTTTAATCCTTCCCGTTAAAAGCAGTGGGTGAGAATAACATATTCTAGTCTTTGGGTAGCCACTGTGTCTGTAATTTTTCTCTCTGCATTAGGATATTAGTGGTTCCCTTATTCAGGATAGCTATTGTTTGTAAAATTGCCGAGCAGAGTCTTCTTTAACCTATGCCATCCATGGGTATCAGAGAATGAGATAGTTTCAGTCAGAACAGTCAGATGATAGGTGACATCGGCATCTACTATATCACTTTTCAACAACCTGAGAGGACCAGCAACATTTCCAATCACTCACTTGACTTAAGAATTAATATAGCTCTTTTTTAAAGTTTTTATTTAAATTTCAGTTAGTTAATATATAGTATGTTAGTTTCAGGTGTACAATACAGTGATTCAACAATTCCATACATTACCCTGTGTTCATAGTGACAAGTGTACTCCTTAATCCCCATCACCTATGTCAACCATCTCCCTACCTTCCTCGCCTCTGGTAACCATAAATTTGTCCTCTCTAGGTAAGAGTCTGTTTCTTGGTTAAAAAACAAAAAAAGAAGTGATCAAGTTCTAACAGAGACATGAGCTGTTAATTAAAAATTACTTTCTTCTTTTTGTTCCATTGAGAGCCACCTTGTATTTTAATTTAATTTTTAATTTTGCCGAATTTCTTTGGCTAAAGCCACCATTCCTTACTTCTCTCTCTGTCCCTAGATGAAAATGTGTGTGCCATACAAGTTCTGTGCTTCTATAATTGAATGGTAAACAAAAGCAATATATTTTTTCCTATTGCTTTGCAAGCTTTAAAATGAAAACAAATGTTTTGTCCCTCTCCCTGTTTTTATATTATTTTTGTTTCCCTTCCCTTATGTTCCTCTGTTTTGTCTCTTAACGTCCTCATATGAGTGAAGTCATATGATATTTCTCTTTTTCTAATTTCACTTAGCATAATACCCTCCAGTTCCATCCACATAGTTGCAAATATGGAGAACAAACAGAGGGTTATTGGAGGGGATGTGGGAGGGGGGATGGGCTAAATGGGTAAGGGGCATTAAGGAATCTACTCCTGAAATCATTGTTGCACTATATGCTAACTAATTTGGATGTAAATTTAAAAAAATAAAATTAAAAAAAAATAAAATGAAAACAAATGTCCTATTTAGGGTAACTGTATAAATTACTAGTGACACCATTAATAATTATGCTAGGGCAAAGGCATGAATTGGAACTGTTCCAGGCCAACTGAGATGTATGATAATCCTTCTAGAATTTCACATGTACTTTTTTATAAAGTATTTTTTTAATTTTTAATTTTATTTCTTAAATTAACATACAGCTAAATTTACCTTTTTGCTGTGTAGTTATGTAAATTGTAATACATGTATGGTGTAACCAATACCACAATCAGGATACAGAACACCTTCAAAATACCAAAATACTACTTCATGTAATCCCTTTGTAGTCACACTATTCCTCCACTCATAAACCCTGGCAACATCTCTGTTAGTATAGTTTTGTCTTTCTGAGAATGTCATATAAATGAAATCATAAAGTATGCAACCTTTTCAGACTGTCTTCTTTCACTCAGCATGTTGCCTCTGTGATTCATTCAAGTTGATGCATGTATCAAAAGTTTTTTTTTTCCTTATTGCTGAGTAATATTCCATTATGTGAATATACCATAGTATATTTTATCCACTCATGTGTTGATGGACATTTAGGTTGTTTCCAATTTGAGTTTATTAGAAAAGAATCCCTCTATACATTTATGTAAAGGTTTGTTGGTAAACATGACTTCTCATTTCTCTGGGGTAAATGCCTAGAAGTGCAATTGCTCAGTTGTTATATATATTGCTCAGAATTATATATTTAGTTTTATTTAAAAAACACCAAACTGTTTTCCAGAGTAGCTGAACCATCTTACATTCTCATTGGCAATGTATGCAAGTTTTAGTTACTCTACTTTCTCTTGGTCACTAATATTTTAAAAAGGTATTATTTTAGCCATTCTGATAGGTTTGCAATGTTATCTCATCATGGCTTTAATTTGCATTCTCAGAAGTTTTGTGGTAATGTGCTTTGTAGTCTATAGTCAGAAACTTTGCTGAATTATTTTTAGTTCCACAGTGTACCTAAAGATTTAAAAATTTCTATAAAGATATTTTGATACAAATATATTAAAAATGATTATAAAGATAATCATTTATTAACATTTTTGTTTTGTTTTCTTTTAAAATACTTATAATTTTTACTTATTTTTCTTTTCTCATTGCCTGTAACATAGAGGTAATGATAGTGGGCAACATTATTTTGTTCTAAATATTCCTTGGCCAATAACACTTATCTAATTTTAAAATTCCTATTGCATTCCTATTTTTCTAGGAATTTTTAAATCATAAAATAAAGACTATACTTTCAGAGATCATTTCCATAGTTTGTTAAATCATAAAATAATACTGAATTATAATAAATGCTTTTAGAATCTGTTGAAATGGTTATGCGAATATTCTTTAATGTGATCAAATACAGGAGGAGGAGGAGGAAAGATGGTAGAGAAATAGGGGGAACCTTGAGCTTTCCTCATCCCTCAAAGACAGCTATATGGAGGTCAGATCACGTGAAACACCCAGGAAATCAATCTGCAGATTGGCAGAAGGATGTCCACAGTTGGAGGGAGACAGCATGGCAGGTGCAAGGCTTACTTCAACAAACAAATCAAAGCATACCTAGTTAAAAGTTCAAACACCCCCAACTGCAAGAAAGGAGAATCTACACAGAGGACTGACCAGTTGGAAAGAGCAGCCTGTCAGCACAGGGTCTGTGTGTACACACACACACACACACACACACACACACACACAAATGGACTATTACCTGGCAATCAAAAAGAATGAAATTTTGCCATTTGCAACAACATGGACGGAACAAGAGTGTATTATGCTAAGTGAAATAAGTCAATCAGAGAAAGAAAAATATATGATTTCACTCATATGTGGAATTTAAGAAAAAGATGGACATGGGGAAGGGAAGGAAAAATAAAGAGAGGGAGGCAAACCATAAGAGACCCTTAAATATTGAGAACAAAATGAGAGTTGCTGGAGGGGAGGGGGATGGGGGATGGGGGATGGGCTAAATGGGTGATGGGTATTAAGGAAGGCCCTTGTTGGGATGAGCACTGGGTGTTATATGGAAGTAATAAATCACTGGGTTCTACTCATGAAACTAATACTACACTATATGTTAATTAACTTGAATTTAAAGAAAAAGAATACTACTTGGCAATGAGAAAGAATGAAATATGGCCTTTTGTAGCAACATGGATGGAACTGGAGAGTGTTACGCTAAGTGAAATAAGTCATACAGAGAAAGACAGATACCATATGTTTTCACTCTTTTGTGGATCCTGTGAAACTTAACAGAAGACCATGGGGAAGGGAAAGGCAAAAAAGAGTTAGAGAGGGAGGGAGCCAAGCCATAGGAGACTCTTAAAAACTGAGAATAAACTGAAGGTTGATGGGGGGTGGGAGGGAGGGGAAAGTGGGTGATGGGCATTGAAGAGGGCATCTGTTGGGATGAACACTGGGTGTTGTATGGAAACCAATTTGACAATAAATTTCATATTAAAAAAAATAAAGAAAAAGAATAAAAAGAGTATATATAAAGTGATCTAAGTCATTAACAAATTTTTAAACGTTAAACTATTCTTTATTATTTTCTGATATAAATCCAACTTGGCATGAGGTGGTATCTTGTTAATCAAATTCATTAATGGATTTAATTTGCTGTTATAATATTTATGATTTTTTGCTTTCATGTACATAAGGGAGGCAACCTTATAATTTATCTTACTCAAAGTATATCTACCTATTTTGGGTGACAAGATTATGCTAGACTCTAAAAATTTGTTGAGAGAAGGCTTCCTTCTTTTCCTTAAAGTTTATTTACCTATTCTAAGAAGGGGGAGAGAGAAAGATAATTCCATGCAGGCTCTGTGCTGTGCTGATGCAGACTAGATTCCTAGAACCTTGAGATCATTACCTGAACTGATACCAAGATTTGGATGCTTAACTGATTGGGCCACCCTGGTGCTCCTCTTTTGAAAGAGTTTACCTACAATAGGCATTATCTATTCCTTGAAAATTTGGTAAACTGACAAAAAGTCTTATGGACTTAGTGATATTTTTTGTACCATATATATACACACACACACACATTACAATATTTATAAATTTATAAATTTAATATATATAAATATATAGTATATATATTTGTATATAAATATAAATTTATAAATAAAAATTTATAAATAAAATAAAAATTTAAAAATATATTTTTTAATTTTTTAATGTTTATTTTTTTTAAGAGAGAGAGAGAGAGACAGAGACAGAGTGCAAGCTCTGGGGAGGGGCAAAGAGAGAGGGAGACACAGAATCCGAAGCAGGCTCCAAGCTGTCAGAACAGGGCTCGATGCGGGGCTTGAACCCACAAACTGTGAGATCATGACCTGAGCCGAAGTTGGCCCCTTAACTGACTGAGCCACCCAGATGCCCCTGTAGTATATTTTTGACTATCAATAGAATTTCTTTACACATCATAGGTTTGTACAGGTCATTTATTCCTCCTTGAGACAGTTTTATTTTTGCATGAAATATCCATTTATATAACTTATATTTATGCACAAAGTTATTTAGGGTCTTGTTAGTGTGCTTTTAAACTTAACTATACCAATAATAGTGTCTCCTTTTCCATTCCTAATATTTATCATTTGTCAAATGTCTTTGTAAAATCAATAGTACAGTAAATTTATCTATTTGGTTAGTCTTGTCTACTAATCTTTTCAAGAACCAGGTTTCGGGTCTTGTTGATCCTCTTCTTTTTTGGGGTGTGTCAACTTTGTTATTTGTGTTCTAATTTCTTAATCTTAACACAGTTCATTCATGTTAGTTTTTATTCTTTTCTTACACATTTATATGAAGCTCAAAATTTTCCTCTAAATGTGGCTTTAGGAGCATCTCACAAGTTTTGGTAGATAGTGTCATCATTGTTGCTTGATTCTCAATGATTTATAATTTTCCATATAACATTTTCTTAACTAATGGAATATATTAAGGAGTATTTTTTACTTTTAAAATTCAGAAAGATGTTATTTTTGCCATTTTAAATTGATTTATACTTTCATTGCAGTATGGTCAGAGAAAGTGATTTTTATATAAACCTTTGGAATTTTTTGAGATTTTTTTCATACTCTAGTACACAATTTTTAGAAATATTTCATGATTAATTGAAAAGAAAAAGAATTATATCTAATTATCGGACTCAGATTTCTATTTATGTACATTAGCTCAAACTTGTTCTAAAATTGCACTTAGTTTATTCCTGCTTGTTCTATCAAGTATTGAGAGGGGTGTGTTATAATCTTCACATATGAATATAAGTACATCAATGTTTCCATGTACTTCTGTCAAATCTTGCTTTATATATTTGAGGCTAGGTTACTTCAAAACCATATCTTCATAGTGAGTTTTGTTCTTTATCATGGAAAGGTGACCCTTCTTACACTAAAAATACTTTTGCCTTAGTTTTTTTTTATTTCTATTATGTTTTGAAGTATAATTGACATACAATGTTATAGAAGTTTCAGGAGTATAACATATTGATGCAACAATTCTATACATTACCCAATGCTCACAACAAAAAGTATAGATTAGGGAATAAGTTTTATGTCACCATTGCAGTGATAGTTTTCTTTTAGCTACTGTTTGCTGCAACCATCTTTTTTACCTATTTTCAACTCTTCTGTGTTGTTTTACATTCAGCCCTTGTGTATAGCATATAGTTAATTTAATTTTTTCAGTATGAGCTTCTATGTCCTTAACAGATGACCCTAGGTCTTTCACATTTATTGTACTTACCTGTATACTTGAATTTATTTATATACCATTTTATTTTTTTCTATTTACCATGCTTTTTCTTTGCTTCTTTTACCTCTTATTCATTTATATTGAGTTTATTAAGATTTTACAACTTCCTATTTTTCCTCCTCTACTTGTTTGGCTATAAACATTCTATTTAAATTATTTTGTTGATTATCCTTAAATTTTTAACATGCATACTTGACTTAAAATCTAAATTTAATCAATATTTCTACTCTTCCTCTCAGGTTATAATACAAGAAACTTATAAAAATGTAATTTTGATTATACTTATCATTGTTATTATACACTTATATCTACCACTGTGGTTTTCTTTTATTTTTTTAATGTTTATTCATTTTTGAGAGACAGAAAGAGACAGAGCATGAGCGGGAAAAGGGCAGAGAGGGAGGGAGACATAGAATCTGAAGTAGGCTCCAGGCTCTGAGCTGTCAGCACAGAACCCGAAATGGGGCTCGAACTCGAGAACTGCGAGATCATGACCTGAACCAAAGTCAGACGCTTAACCAACTGAGCCACCCAGGCGCCCCTACTACTGTCGCTTTCATGTGTTTTAATCTATTTTATAATTCATATCAGTTTACTAGATTTACCACAACAAAGACCACAAATTGAATGGCTTAAACAACAGAAATTTGCCTCACATTTCTGGAAGCTGGAAGTCTAAGATCAAGTTATTGGTGGCCTATGGTTCTTCTGAACGCACCATAGGAGGATCTGTGTCCAGACCTTGCTCCTAACTTCTGGTATTTCCTTGGCTGTGGCAGCATAATTCCATTCTTTGCATAATACAGTGTTTGTTTGTATGTGTCCAAATTTCTCCTTTTTATAAACACGCCACTCATATTACATTAAGGGCCCACCCTACTCCAGTGTGACCTCCTCTTAACTAGTTACATCTACAAAAACCCTATTTCCAATGAGGTCACATTCTGAGATACGGAGAATTAGGCCCTAAACACATATATTTTGGGAGTGGGAGGACACAACCAAACCCATAATATATAAACATATAATTTCCATTTAATCGTGAATGTTATTGTTTTATGTAATCAGTATTTGTTTACACTTACCTATATTTACCAATTTATTGTCACACCTGCTTCATGCATCTCACTTCTTTCTGGATTCAATTTTCTCTCTTCTGGCATATATATAATTATTTAAATATATATATATATATATATATATATATATATATATATATTTGCACTAAGTATATAAAAGTAGTAAATTCACTTAGTCTTTAGCTAAATTTGCATTTATCTGTATACTTTTATATTTACTGGGTATAAAAGTTCTAAATAAAGTTATTTTCTTAAGCAATTTGAAGATATTCCTTTCTCTTTTTGCCTCAGTTAACTTTTGTTTTGAAGTCTATAGTTGGTATGTTTGCTGCTCCTTTATAGGTAATCTGTCTTTTCTTCTTGGTGAATTTTAACATTTTCTATTTTCCTTTGAGATTCTCCATTTCATTATGAGATGATTACATGTAGAGTTCTTGTTTACTTCTCCTGCTTGATGCTTGCTGAGTTTCTTAAATCTGCATCGTGTTTTTCATCAGTTTGAAAAATGATTGACCATTATCTCTTTGAAATTTGCTTCTCCTCCATGTTTTCTTATTCTCTTCTAGAGTCCCTTTAAGATATGTTATTTTTTTTTCATTTTCATGTCTCTTATCCTCTCATATTTTTTCATCCCTTTATCCCTCCCTGCTGCATTATGAGTAATTGCCTCAGTCCATTTAACAGTTTATTGGAAGTCCCACTAGGTTTATACCGTCTGATGAGTTGTGCACAAATGACAATTTTTATTTCTAAAAGTTTCTTATTTTGTAAATCCACCAGGCATGTTTTCATAGTCTCTTATTTAATTCTTAGGGTTTTGAGTTTTTAATTCTTCCTTATATCTCTATTCTACTACCTTTATTTCTCAGGATTATAATCTTATTGTTTGTTATGCCTACTGGCTTTCATTATGG
Source organism: Felis catus (assembly GCF_018350175.1). NCBI lineage: Eukaryota > Metazoa > Chordata > Mammalia > Carnivora > Felidae > Felis > Felis catus. Next base: position 84,466,946 of record NC_058386.1, on the reverse strand, counting down.
TGGACCATTTCCTTCATGTTTGGTAATATTTTATTGTGAATTCATGTTTTAAAGGACTATTATATTTCTGAAAGAATACCTTGAGCCTGTATTGCATGTTCTTTAAGAGGTGTTTTGATCTTGCTTCTGCCTAGAATCCCAGGGGAACCATCAGCTCAGAAACCATTTTTATGCTACTTTATAGATTTGGGGTGAGTTTTAAGCCATTTGTTACAAATGTTTGTGGGAGATTATTTTTTCCATCTAAATATCAGGCAAAGAACAAGTTTCTTATTTCTTTGTGGCTAGGATTTTTTCTTTTTTCACTTTTTTACTAAAGGTCATAAATTCAAGGGTACCAGCTATCCTCAGGGATCTATAATAGTAAAACTTCACTTCACAAGGAGTCAAGGCCTCATCTTCTTTGCTACATGGACATTACAACCACATTTCTAGTTTACACAGTCTGACCATACTGTACCCTACACAGGGTACAGGGTACTGTGTACCCTACACAGTTACAGGTTTTCTTTTCTTTTTTTTTCCTGGCAAGTTGGAATCTCTTGCTTGTTTATGAGATGTTATATTTTATCAGGATTTCTAGAGGGTAATAATAGGATGTTTATTTTCAATATTTCTGAAAATTCAACATAATTGTATTTTATCCTCCACACTACTGGAAATTAGTCATATTATTTTTTTATTGCTTCTACAACTGGTGATGACACTTCACACTTTATCTTTGTTTTTATGTATGCCCTTCCCAAGACTCAATCTAGTATTTTTAATTAATACACATTTAAGTCCCAGGGTAAATCATAGGCACTGACCAATCAGAATGGGCACTGGCCCAGTGAAAATAGATGTTAGCTATGAATAACTGGTATGCTTGTACCTATTCATCCTGGCTGACTATCAACCTGAAGAGAAGGGGATGACCATACTACCACAGCATGGCAAAGAAAGAATAATGTCATCTGCAAATAGTCAAAGTTTGACTCCTTCCCTGATGATTTGGACTCCTTTCATTTCTTTTTGTTGTCTGATTGCTGAGGCAAGTACTTTTAGTACTATGTTAAATAACAGTGGTGAGAGTGGATATCCCTGTCTTGTTCCTGACCTTAGAGGGAATGCTCTCAGTTTTTGCCCATTGAGGATGATATTACCTGTGGGTTTTTCATATATGGCCTTTCTTATGTTGGGGTATGTTCCCTCTCCCTACTTTGTTGAGACTTTTCATCATAAATGAATGTTGTACTCTGTCAATGCTTTTTCTGCATCTATTGAAAGGATGATATGGTTTTTATCCCTTCTTTTATGAATGTGGTATATCACATTGATTGATTTGCAGATATTGAACCACACTTGCAATCCTGGAATAATCCCACTTAATCATGGGGTATGATTCTTTTAATGTACTATTGAATTTGATTTGCTAGTACCTTATTGAGAATTTCTGTATCTGTGTTCATCAGGGATATTGGCCTGTAGTTCCCTTTTTCAGTGGAGTCTGTCCAGTTTTGGAATCAGGATGATTCTGGCCTCATAGAATGAGTTTGGAAGCTTTCCTTACATTTCTATTTTTTTTGGAACAATTTGAGAACTATAGGTATTAACTCTTCTTTAAATGTCTGGTAGAATTCTCCTGGGAAGCTGTCTGGCAAGGACTCTTGTTTTGGGGGGGTAGATTTTTGATAACTGATTCAATGTATTTGCTCTTTTGGATTTTTTTTTTCAAACTTTCTATTTCTTCCTGTTTGACTTTTGGTAGTACATGAGTATCCAGAAACTTATCCATTTCTTTGAGATTTCCAAGTTTGTTGGCATATACTTTTTCATAGTATTCTCTTACAATTGCTTGTATTTCTGTGGTGTTGGTTGTGATATCTCCTCTTTCATTTGTGACTTTATCTCTTTGGGTCCTTTCTCTTCTTTTTGATAAGTCTGGCTAAGGGTTTGTCAATTTTGATAATTCTTTTTAAAGAACCAGCTCTTAGTTTCATTGACCTGTTCTCTTGTTTTTTGTTTCTTATCATTTATTTCTTCTCTAATCTTTATCTCCCTTCTTCTTCTGCTTTTAGGCTTTATTTGCTGCTCCTTTTCTAATTCCTCTAGTTGTAAGGTTAGGTTGTGTATCTGTGACCTTTCTTGTTTCTTGAGATAGGCCTGAATTGCAATGTATTTTCCTCTTTTTTTTTTTTAATTTTTTTTTCAACATTTATTTATTTTTGGGACAGAGAGAGACAGAGCGTGAACAGGGGACGGGCAGAGAGAGAGGGAGACACAGAATCGGAAACAGGCTCCAGGCTCCGAGCCATCAGCCCAGAGCCTGATGCGGGGCTCGAACTCACGGACCGCGAGATCATGACCTGGCTGAAGTCAGACACTTAACCAACTGCGCCACCCAGGCGCCCCTGTATTTTCCTCTTAAGACTGCCTTTGCTGCATCCCAAGGGTTTGGACTGTCTTGTTTTCATTTTCATTGGCTTGCATGTATTTTTTATTCATTCTTTGATTTCCTGGTTAACCCATTCATTCATTAGTAGGATGTTCTTAACTGTATGTATCTGAGGGCTTCCCAAATTTTTTCTTGCAGTTGGCTTCAAGTTTTGTACATTGTTATTTGAAAATATGCACTTAAAATAGGCATACAAAGATCTCGATCTTTTTATACTTTTTGAGGGCTGATTTTTGACCCAGTATGTGATTTATTCTGAACAATGTTTCATGTGCACTTGAACAGTACATTCTACTGCTTTAGGATGAAATGCTCTGAATATATCTGCTAAGTCCGTCTGGTCCAGTGTCATTCAAAGCCACTGTTTCCTTGTTGATTTTCTGTTTAGATGATCTTTCCATTGTTGTAAGTGTGGTGTTAAAGTCCCTTACTTTTATTGTATTATTATCCATGTGGTCTGTTATGTTTGTTATTACTTTTTTTTATATATTTGGGTTATTCCAAGTTAGAGGCATAATTATTTACGATTGTTATATCTTCTTGTTGGATAGACCCCTTTATTATGATATAGTGCCCTTCATCATGATATAGTGCCCTTCATCATCTTTTGTTATAGTCTTTGTTTTAAAATCTAGTTTGTCTGATATGAGTATGGCTACTCAGGCTTTCTTTTGAGATCATTAGCATGATAAATGTTTATCATCTCACTTTAAATATGCAGGTATCTTTAGGTCTAAAATGAGTCTCTTGTAGGAAGCATATAGATGGGTCTTTTTTTTAATACATTCTCACATGTCTTTTTATTTGGGCATTTAGTCTATTTGCAAGCAGAGTAGTTATTGACAGATATGCATTTAGTGCCTTTTTTTACTTGCTTTGTCATTGTTTCTGAAGATTTTCTCTATTCCCCTCTAGTCTTTGTCACTTTTTGTTTTTCTTTCCCAAAGAGTCCCCTTTAATATTTCTTGCAGGCTGGTTTAGTGATCATGAACTCCTTTACTTTTTGATTGTCTGGAGAAGTCTTTATCTCTTCTATACTGAATGATAGCCTGGCTGGATAGAGTATTTGGGGCTGCAGATTTTTCCCATTTCTGTACTTTGAACATATCATGCCATTCCCTTCTGTTTTGCCAAGTTTCTTTGGAGAGATCTGCTGCCAACCTTATTGGTCTTCCCTTGTAAGTTAGGGAATTCTTTTGTCTTGCTCCTTTTAGGATTTTTTTTTCAAATTTAACTACAGTATGTCTTGGTGTTGGCCTGTTTTTATTTTGATGGGCACAGTTCTCTGTGCCTCCTGGATTTGGATGTCTGTTTTCTTCCCCAGATTGGGGAAGTTTTCACCTATAATTTTGTCAGATAAGCCATCTGCCACCTTTTCTCTCTCTTCTTGGATTCCTATTATATGAATGTTATTATGTTTAATAGAGTCACTGAGTGCTCCAAGTCTACTTTCATGATTCAAGATTGTTTTCCCCTCTTCTTTTCAGCTTATTTTCCATAATTCTATGTACTATATCACTTATTTGTTCCTTTACTTCTTCCATACTTGTGGTCATTACATCCACTTGGTTTTGAATTTTATTACATTTTTCATTTCAGCCTGATTGGTTTTTACTTCTTTTATCTATGCAGTAGGGTCTCTCTGATGTCTTCTATGTTTTTCTCAAGCACAGCTAGTATCCTTATGATTGTTGCTCTAAATTCTGGATCAGGCATATTACTTATATCTGTTTTAATTAGCTCCCTGGCCATAACCTTTTCTTGTTCTTTCTTTTTGGATGAATTCCTCCATCTTGGCATTTTGTCTAGGTCTCTGTCTTCTTCTGTGTGTTAGGAAAGTGTACTACATTTCCTGCTCCTGAATGCAATGGCTTCATGAAGAAGTCATATAATGTCCAGGTCCTGGTGCTTCAGGAAGTGTCTCTGGTGTGTGCTATGTGTACTCTGCTGCTATGTTTTGGCTGCTCTATCCCTCAGGCCAGTCCTCTGCAGGGTTTCTCCTTGACTTACAGTAGGGAGTGTTTCGACCTTGGCCAGAGTAAGGTGAGTTTAACTAGGTGTGTTCTGGCCCGATGTTATTTACACTAGAAATGAAGGTCTGCAGAACTAATGGTCAGTAGATGGGGTATGTGTGGGTGTTTGTGCTGGCCTTTGAGGGAAGGGACTGCTGCACTGGTCCCAAGGCACAGTTGCCTGAGAAAAAGCAGTACCAGCAGAGCACAGAGGGGTGGGACATGGTGTAAGCAGTTTATGCAGACAGTGTTGGTGCAATGCTGTTTCATGAAATTGGTTTATGCTGAGGGATGGGGAAGGGAAATGGTGCCAGCCCACTCCTTTATGCCTGGAGAGGGGAGTCTGTGCTTGCTGCTCTCAGGGAAGCACTTTCAGAGGAGCAGATGATTTCTCCTCATGCATCACAGGTATTTTTTATTGTTGATTTCACACTGTCTCTGGATCACTTGCCTGCCATAAGCAGCACAGTGCACCTTGGGCACTACTCTTGCCAAGCCTGCTGACTTAAAATTCCAAACTTCAGGGGCACCTGGGTGGCTCAGCTGGTTAAGTGTCTGACTTCGGCTCGGGTCATGATCTCACAGCTCGTGGGTTTGAGCCCCACATCAGGCTCTGTGCTGACAGCTCAGAGCATAGAGCCTGTTTCAGATTCTGTATCTCCCTCTCTCTCTGCCCCTCCCCTGTTCACGCTCCTTCTCTGTCTCAAAAATAAATAAACATTTAAAAAATTAAAAAAATCCAAACTTCATAACATAGGCCAATTTGAGATTTTTTTTTCCTATTCCTTGTGACCGAAAGCATCCTGGTAGGTTCAGATATAATTTGAAATAAAATGTCAATCATTTGTGAAAAAATGATAAATTAATCAAACTCTATTTCCCGTGGACTTAATTTACCATTTCAGAGCAGTTTTGTCTTTGTTTCTGATGGACCATTACTGACTTAGTCTTGAAATTTCTTTGCCCTTACTCAACTCATAATAAAAAGGTTCTTTGAACTTTCTTATTCACTAGGGAGTATCACTATTTAAAGTAGAAATCAGAAACTACAGCTCACTATTTTTGTAAATAAAGTTTTATTGGAATATATCAATGCTTAATCATTTATTCATTTTCAATGGCTCTTTCATACTACAGTGAAACAACTAAGTAGTTGTGACAGTGACCATATTGTCCACAAAACTAAAATATGCACTCTCTGTCCCTTTACAGAAAAAGTCTGCTGCTCCTTGAATTAAAAGTACCATGTAGTAAATATTTTTTTCAAAAATTGGACTGCATATACCATAGACATTCCATATACATTTGTTGATTGAGTCTAATCAAATATATCTCACAAGATTTATTTATTTTTAAGTCTGGATTTTGTGTATTGATTTTGCTCAAAGTATACTTTATAGATAATGAACCTAAGCTCCTTGAAGTTGATTATACTTCTCAGCTACTTCTCTCTAGGACTCTCAGCTAACTTGGCTCAATTCATTTTAAAAACTCACAAATAAATAGGCCTACCTTCTCTTTTATACAAACACTTTGATCAACATCATAAAGGAAGGAGTCAACATTTTACTAGGCAGACATACTTAATATAAATTATTATATACATTTCCAGTATTTGCCTATATCCAGTTTTCTTTCCCTTCTGGAAACATGGAAGAATTTATTTCTCAGCTTTTCTCTGACCCTCTTAGAGTTGGGCAGGGCCAGGTAATTAGTTCTGGCCAATGGCCTGTGAAAGGAAGTAAATGTATGTTGCCTTGTGGATGAGGCTAAAACTACCAGATCAAAGGAATTTGAAGTTACACTATGAAGTCAGGTACCCTCAAAATTCACCTGCACTCATAGAGGAAATTTGCAAGAATGAGAAATTAACTTCTATTGGGTTAAAACACTGAAATTTAGGGGTCGTTTGCTACTGCAGTCAAGGCTAGCTTGACTAACACACAATTCAACTGAAATAACTTTACAATCTACTTCTGCATATCCCTATGTATAAAAAGATTCAATGGTATACCAAATAAATAGATGGTGTAGGCTTGAAATAAAACAAACCCATTTTTCCTGTGATTGCATGCCTCTGAGTATAGAAATAAATAGTTCTTGAATTTCAGACACAAATTATTTATCCCCATTACCTACAGTTAAGTGACAATGAAGAGTAAGGTGGGAGGAATTACATCTTAAATCTTTTCAAGTGATGTACTTTGAGCTCATATTCCTGGTATATGTGAGTGGCTTGTTAGGGAAGCTGATCACAAATTGCTTAAATTGGTTTGTATTTCTCTCATTTCCAGTGGGGAAGAGGAAGTAGAAAAGTATCAGAACTAGGTGATGGAATCACTCAAATGGAAGTGACTTTGGAGACTCATTTAGTCCACTCTTCTTTAGTCAGGTCAGGCCAAGTTAGAAGTATCTTAAACATAAAAGTAAAACAAACATTGTTGAAAAACTCCACAGCTTTCTTCAGTGACTAATTAGTATATTAAAAATGTCCTGGTATTCATCCAGTCCATAATTTGCTCTCCAATACTGACAACAAAAGCAATTCTGTAGGAAAGCAAGACATGTGTATTCTATAACACCAGCTTTGAAAGCTTAGGGAACTGGCTCTAGCATACCTGGTTTGTATTAACAAATTGTTTGTGAAGCTTTTGCTTATGAGTCTGTTTTATCATTGATCTGGTAATAAAAATTTTCTTCCAATAAAATTCCTTGAAAAAGGAGCTACCATCTTACCAAAATACCTCCTGCTTCAGCCAATGTCTACCTCTCCTTGACTATTATCAGTGGAAAATGAAATAGCTGTTGAAGGATGGGGACTTACAGAGATGCCCATGGATGAGATGCTGCTACAGACACCAGGAGACTAAAGTCTTGTCAATAAAATTTATAGCTTATTACAGGTAGTACAAACCTGGATGGTGGGGCCTTATTTCTCCCAGTGACACAACAAAAGACTGATATGTTTAATATTCATTCAGAGAGAATAAAATAAATCACTGGTCTACTCCTAGCCCTCCATTATGTTAAATCTGTATTGTTGTATTTTCTCTCCTTATTTGGTTGCATATTTATTTAAGGGCTAGGGATTTGAAAAAAAAACAATAGGGGCGCCTGGGTGGCTCAGTCGGTTGAGCGTCCGACTTCGGCTCAGGTCATGATCTCGCGGTCCGTGAGTTCGAGCCCCGCGTCAGGCTCTGTGCTGACTGCTCAGAGCCTGGAGCCTATTTCAGATTCTGTGTCTCCCTCTCTCTCTGCCCCTCCCCCGTTCATGCTCTGTCTCTCTCTGTCTCAAAAATAAATAAAACGTTAAAAAAAAATTAAAAAAAAGAAAAAAAAACAATAAAAGGGAAATATGTATCTCAGAAAGGCAGGACGTAATTTTTCCACTTTTGTACCTATAGAAATAGGTCTAAAGGACATGCCAGCCAGCGGAAACGAATCATTTGCAGAGGTTCACAAGATTTCACTTAGATCCTAGTCTTAACTATTAACTCTTTAATCTCCATTATCTCTCTTTTCTAACCTTAGAGGTAAAAATACATTAGGCATCAATTTATTCCCTGTGGCAAACCTTTGTCCTTCAACCCTATCAATCCATTAAATAAACCCTAATTAAATTGTCACTCACTTCACAAAAATAGCAGGCCACCCGAGGGAAAAGGCAGATTTATAGCACTGCCAGGGACAATCAAACTATAATTACAACTCAGGAAGAAAGGGGGTATTCTCTGGATTACTCTTCCTTCACTTGTGACCACACTGCATGATTTTTAATTTTATCTATCTATCTATCTATCTATCTATCTATCTATCTATTATGAGAGAGCACAAGTAGGGAAGAAGGGCAGATGGAGAGAGAATCTTAGGCAGGCTCCATGCTTAGCAGGGAGACTGACACAGGGCTCCATCCCACAATGCTAGGATCATTACCTGAGTCAAAATCAACAGTTGGACACTCAACCAAACTGAGCCACCCAGGTGCCCCAATTTTGATTTATACCTTCAAAAATAATCTTTCTCAAAATTCAAGTTCCTTCTGTTGTAAGACTACAGTTCATGCCCCAAGCAGGGGTAGCCTGTAAATAAACCTACTAGATGTTCAAAGCTGGCAGGATGTCCCTCACTCATCTACCAGTCGAATAGGTCCCTCTAATAGTCAGACCTGGCATGCTTCCTCTGCTCCTCAGAAAATATTTTTCATAGTGAAGTACTGAGGTAGAAATTTGAATTCTAGGTATTTTATAACTATGTTTACTCTGGAAATTAATTTGAATACAAACACATCCACATTTATTTTCTCCCTCTTCTAACATCTGTCTTCCCACCCCATAAATCCGTATTAGACATGTTTGGAATGCAAAATATTCACTAAAAATCTTTTGTTTTATTTTGTTTTGTTTTGTTTTCAGCAGTCCAGGTCAGTGCCCTCAGTCCTGTTTATACATTTTCTTCTTATTTATATTTTTGCTCTTTGAAGACAGACATTATCTCAGGCTACTGTATTCTATCTCATCTCTCAGCACACAGATAAATCCTTTGAACTGAGACGTATTTTGCCAAATTTGTCTTTATTTTTCCATGCATACATAAATCATTTTAGATTTCCTTATATTGGTGAAAGGTATAGGTGGGTGTTACTTTGGAAGTATTTCTCAGATTTTATAATGTATCTTGGGGCTGAAGTTCTCTTCTATTACATGTTACTGAACTGCTTATTCCCAACCCCACTACACATACACACACACACACACACACACACACACACACACACAAAGAGGAAGATAAAATGCAACTTAATGTCAATAGTTTAATGGATATGTATATATGTGCTCTGGTGTGTTTGAGAAATATCAGAATTTAATTACCTGATTTTTGAATTAAGTGTCTAAAACATAAATTAGGAAGTATAAGATAGAGATACAGATAAAATTTACTAAAATGAAATTCACATAACATAAAATTAGCCATTTTATTTATTTTTTTTATTCATTTTGAGAGACAGAGAGAGAGCGAGCATGCATGAGTGGGGAGGGGCAGAGAGAAAATCCCAAGCAGGCTCTGCACTGTCAGTGAAGAGCCAGATGTGGGGCTCAAACTCATGAACTGTGAGACCATGATCTGAGAAGAAGTCAAGAGACAGATGGTCAACTGACTGAGCCACCCAGGCACCCAAAATTAACCATTTTAAATTAAACAATTCACTTAGCATATACTCCCTAGGTCCAACCATGTTGTCACAAATGGCAAAATCATAGATCATATCCTTTTTATGGCTGAGCAATATTCCATGCTGCGTGCATGTGTGTGTGTGTGTGTGTGTGTGTGTGTGTATTTGGTATGGAATCTATCATATAATCTATATCTATATAGTGGAGATACATATCTAGATAGATATATGATAGATAGATAGATGATAGCACATCTCCTTCATCCACTACATCTATCAATGGAGCTTCCATATGTAGGCTATTGTAAATAATGCTGTAATAATCATAGGGGTGCATATATCTTTTCAAAATAGTGTTTTCATTTTCTTTGGGTAAATACTCAGTAGTGGAATAGTATTATAATAGTACTGCATGGTTACAGATGGTAGGTATACTTGTGGTAAACATAGCAAAACATATAGAGTTAACTGAATCATTATTTTGTATACCTGAAACTAATATAACATCATGTGTCAACTATAATTCAAATTAAAAAATAATAAAGTCAACATTTCAGCAACATTTAGCATTTTCACAGTGTTGTGCAGCCACTACCAAAACATTTCTACCAGTCCCAAAGCAAAAACCCACAGCCATTAAGCATTTTCTACCCAACTTCCCCTTACCTCAGGTCCTGGCAAGCACTAATATGGTTTCCCTCTCCATGGATTTATTTTTCATATAAATGGATCATATAATATGAGGCCTTTTATGTCTGGTTTCTTCCACTTAGCATAACATTTTCAGGTTCCATCTACAATGAATAGGTCAGTACTTCATTATTTTCTAAAGCTAAATAATATTCCATTGTATGGATATAGGATCTACATTTCTATTCATTATTTGATAGATGATTGGGCTCTTTTCACCTTTGGCTATTGTGAAGAGTGGTGCTATGAACATGCATGTGCATTTGTTGGAATCTCTGTTTTCAATTCTTTTTGCCCTATATCTAAGAAGGGAATTGCTAAGTTATATGGTAATTCTGTGCTTAATTTTTTGAGAAACTGCCAAAATGTTTTCCACAGTGGCTGAACCAGTTTCCATTCCCACCAAAAGTATATAATTTCTTGCCAATTTTTGTTATTTTTAATTTAATTTTTATGGTAGCCATCTTGGTGTGAAATGGTATGTCAATAAAACTACTTTTTCTCATGCTCTGTGTTTTACTTGGTAATCAGCTTTGGAGCCTCAGCAACCTATTAGCACTGTTATCTGAAACATAAGTTAGTGAATTTGCCATTATTCACAACTATTTCTTCTTAAAATTTCAGAGTTTCTTCTCCAAATGGGAGAACCCCAGCAGCCCACCATGGAAAAAATTGCTTTTTGAGCTGCCACAGACATATTGAAAGCAACAAGTTATTTGCTCATGGTCACACAGCTAGAATGTGGATCAGGTTTAAATTCAATCTGACACCAGGGCCATACTTTATGCATTGTGCTATAGGTCTTCCCTATAACATGTAAATCTATTGCATACATTTAACCTGAAAGAGCAGAAAACCCAAAACTTTTCATGTGTCTCATGATTTAAAAAAAAAAAATTGGGGTGCCTGGGTGGCTCAGTTAAGCATCCAACTTCAGCTCAGGTCATGATATTCCAGTCTTTGAGTTTAAGCCCCACTTCAGGCTCTGTGCTGACAGCTTGGAGCCTGGAGCCTGCTTCTGAGTCTCCCTCTCTCTCTCTGTTCCCCCCCACCCCCCGCTTGCTGTCTCTGCCTCTCTCTCAAAAATAATAAAAATTTAAGATAATTAATTTTTTTTTCAATAGCAGACATTTCTTCTCAATTAAATTTGGTAGGCAACTATTAAAATAAGTTTGTATTTCCTATGCATGCACCAATTGGGAAGACTGACCAGGCAAGTGCTAGATACCAAAGAGAAAGTAACTTGGATTTGAAAATCTGCCATAACCTATGGAGTTGAGGATATCCATTAACCTATGGATAATTGAGGTTGGTTGTAATTTTAAGGTCAATGCTTCCCAATTCCCTGCTCAGATGGTAACAATTCCTTAATCTCTGTGTTCTACAGAGTTTTCCTTGCTTCCAATATCACTGCACCTCTCAGCTATTCTGCAACCCAATAGGATATACTATGCAGGGAGCAAATTGATGCAGTATCTAGTAAATAAGTACTTAATATTAAGAGATAAAACTTTGAAGTTTCTGTTCTAATTTTAAAATTAGCTTAATTTTTATTAATATATTTCCCTCAATTCATTTTCTATTCTGTGAGTCAGTGACCCCTGACAGATAAAATGGTCTTCTCATTTCAGAGATAGAGGCTGGAAAGAAGTGCCATCAAACAAAGGGTCCTAGTGCAAATTTGAGAAGGCAGGCAACTCAACAAAAGACATGAGAAGAGACAAATAAGGTGAATCAGTCCCAAGGGTAAAAGGACTACAAGACCTAGGTTAACCAAAGACAGTCAGATAGAAAGAAAAAGACCAAAGGAAGGTATCAGCAATTGTGTGATGACATGAATGCCAACAGATAAAAAGAAATAGAAATGTTAAACTGAATTAGATAGGGAGTTCATGGATGAGGAAGCCAAAGATGAAAGAAGCTGTAACTTTGCCAAAATCACAGAACAAGAAAGGATATTTATAGAGCAGAGAGTGGAAAAAAACACTAATCCAGACTATTCCTCACCAGTCGTTTTTTCTTGACTGCTGTCTTACAATGATGAAACCTGTCATATTCCTTTTCTTTCAGGAATAAAAGCCTAAAAAGCTTCTCAATAAACATTTTCCCTAATAGTGGGAGGGTGGCAAGTGATTATAAGCAGCAAAACAATATTGTTCATGTTTGCACTATTGTGGGATGAAATCCACTTAAAAATAATAGCTTTGAAACTGTTCATTTATAGCAAGCCTATTATGAGTCTAGTTAAGGTCAAGCTATGCATCAAAGAAAGAACATATTTACTTTGAAAGAACACCCTAATGCAATGTTTACTTTCCCTGGTTTATTTACTCCATGTTATATTAGTTCTTCTAAACATCATTCAAAAGTTTAAAAAATATCATTAGCACACTAGGAGTCCAATTCTGGAATGAGTGGTATTATACTCAGTTAATACCTATAAACACCTTTGTTCATGATAAACAAGATTAGTTAATAAAGCAGTATTTGGTTTACAATAAAACAATCTTGTTGGCCATATCTAAATTGATTTCTAAAAGGAATCAAAAATTTACTGCCAGGTTCTTTCAATCAATTAAAAAGAGGGGGTGAGGAAACACCTCTACCTATACCTCAATTAGTCATTCTGTACACTTATTTATATAATGCTTACCACTGGAACTCTTTCATACCAGGTTTCCTGGTCAAATATATTTGAAGGGGTGGTAAATATTAAAAACCACCCATCAGGACCTAATGCATTTAATTAGTTGATCATAGGTGTCAAGTATCCTTTCCCTTTTGATAGATTGCTCCCAAAGAGTGGGCTAACAACTCCACTTTGCTAATTTAATTTTGATATATTCTCCAAACCTGTTTCTTCCCCGACTAATTAAATTTACAAGCAGTTAAATCAGACAGGTTCAGCAGTTAAATCTGCCGAAGTCCCTTCATACGTCGTTAAATTATGAAAACTTAGGTAGTGTGTCATGCCCTGGGGAAACGTACATTTGAGGAGTCATTCCCAAGGGGGGTGAAGTTGTAAGGGAATATGATTTACCATAATATATGTTAAAATGTCCAGTAGATTTGCTATCTAGTCACTGGAAGTAATGGGATCAAATAAGTTTCAAAATATTCTAAATGGGTATATGTACAGGTTTCTTTGTTCATAATGTCATATCTGCACTAATAATATGAATCGACATTAAAGCAAAGGCAGGTGTACTTTATCTATTGTTAGCCATAGTAGAGACAACTCAATTAGAGCATGGATTCCATTTCTAGATAACCGAAAAGGTACAACCCTTCATAATTTGCAGAAGCTTCCAGTAGGGCAAATACATTTTCTTCACCAAAAAGCCAAGGCTCATTGCAAAAGAATAAAGGAAAGCCTCATTTATTAAGACCTCCAGAATGTGAAATTCCTAATATGTCAACTTCGGCTGATTTGACATTTAGAAACGAATTTGCTGAGTAAATTAACAATCAAATACAATTGGAAGAGAGATGTTTGAGGACCTAAGGGGACAAATGATTTTTCAAGCACTTAGGAAGCATTATTTAACCTCAGGTAATTACTATGTGGAAAGAGCTGTGCTACCTGGAGAGAGGACTGGATTTGAGTCAAAAGACTTAACTTAGCAGTAGCATAAATTATTTCCTTAATCTTAGCCTTGGTTTCTTCATCTGTGAAACCGAGATAATAATATTTACTTCATAATATTGTGGGAAGCTTCAGTGAAATAATATAAATAAATCCTTATAAACTGTCAGGACCTAAATAAATATTAGGTATTTGTTTTATGTGCATTGAATAATGAACTCACATGAATAAAGGAATTTTAGAAACATTCCACACTGTGCTTTTTACAGATGAGGCAACTAGGGCACAGAATAGTTGAGTGACTTATCCATGGGCACATAGCTAGTTAATGACAGGGTTGGAACTATTGCAAATATCCCTGTTAATCATAGCAGTTCCCCCAAAGGGCGACTATACTTCCTTGACTTTGTTCTTATACTGTGAATTACTTTAAAATTATTAACTAAAAGGTGTTTCTTTAATTTTTTAAGATCAAGAATCATTTATTAGATTTGTTTTGTGTGTGTAATTTTTTAATTTTAATATGATTTTTATCTTTTTTAAATATGAAAATTATTGTCAAATTTGTTTCAATAGAACACCCAGTGCTGATCCCAAAAGGTGCCCTCCTCAAAACCCATCACTCATCCTCCCCTCCCCTCCTACCCCCATAAACCCTCAGTTTGTTCTCAGTTTTTTTTTTTTATATATGAAATTTATTGTCAAATTGGTTTCCATACAACAACCAGTGCTCATCCCAAAAGGTGCCCTCCTCAATACCCATCACCCACCCTCTCCTCCCTCCCACCCCCCATCAACCCTCAGTTTGTTCTCAGTTTTTAACAGTCTCTTATGCTTTGGCTCTCTCCCACTCTAACCTCTTTTTTTTTCCTTCCCCTTCCCCATGGGCTTCTGTTAAGTTTCTCAAGATCCACATAAGAGTGAAACCATATGGTATCTGTCTTTCTCTGTATGGCTTATTTCACTTAGCATCACACTCTCCAGTTCCATCCACGTTGTTACAAACGGCCATATTTCATTCTTTCTCATTGTCACGTAGTATTCCATTGTGTATATAAACCACAATTATAAATGTTCTCAGTTTTTAAGAGTCTCTTATGCTTTGGCTCCCTCCCTCTCTAACCTCTTTTTCTTTTCTTCGCCTCCCCCATGGACTTCTGTTAAGTTTCTCAGGATCTACATAAGAATGAAAACATATGGTATCTGTCCCTCTCTGTATGACTTATTTCACTTAGCATAACACTCTCCAGTTCCATCCATGTTGCTACAAAAGGCCATATTTCATTCTTTCTCATTGCCACATAGTATTCCATTGTGTATATAAACCACAATTTCTTTTTCCATTTATCAGTTGATGGACATTTAGGCTCTATCCATAATTTGGCTATTGTTGAGAGTGCTGCTATAAACATTGGGGTACAAGTGCCCCTATGCATCAGTACTCCTGTATCCCTTGGGCAAATTCCTAGCAGTGCTACTTCTGGGTCATGGGGGAGATCTGTTTTTACTTTTTTGAGGAACCTCCACACTGTTTTCCAGAGCGCCTGCACCAGTTTGCATTCCCATCAACAGTGCAAGAGGGTTTCCGTTTCTCCACATACTCTCTAGCATCTATAGTCTCCTGATTTGTTCATTTTAGCCGCTCTGACTGGCATGAGGTGATATCTGAGTGTGGTTTTGATTTGTATTTCCCTGAGGAGAAGCGACATTGAGCATCTTTTCATGTGCCTTTTGGCCATCTGGATGTCTTCTTTAGAGAAGTGTCTATTCATGTCTTCTGCCCATTTCTTCACTGGGTTATTTGTTTTTCAGGCATGGAGTTTGGTGAGCTCTTTATAGATTTTGGATACTAGCCCTTTGTCAAATATGTCATTTGCAAATATCTTTTCCCATTCTGTTGGTTGCCTTTTAGTTTTGTTGATTGTTTCCTTTGCTGTGCAGAAGCTTTTTCTCTTCATGAGGTCCCAATAGTTCATTTTTGCTTTTAATTCCCTTGCCTTTGGGGGTGTCAAGTAAGAAATTGCTGTGGCTGAGGTCAGAGGTTTTTTCCTGCTTTCTCCTCTAGGGTTTTGATGGTTTCCTGTCTCACATTTAGGTCCTTTATCCATTTTGAGTTGTTTTTGTGGATGCTGTAAGAAAGTGGTCTAATTCCATTTTTCTGCATGTTGCTGTCCAGTTCTCCCAGCACCATTTGTTAAAGAGACTGTCTTTTTTCCATTGGATGTTCTTTCCTGCTTTGTCAAAGATGAGTTGGCCATACGTTTGTGGGTCTAGTTCTGGGGTTTCTATTCTATTCCATTGGTCTCTGTGTCTGTTTTTGTGCCAATACCATGCTGTCTTGATGATGACAGCTTTGTAGTAGAGGCTAAAGTCTGGGATTGTGATGCCTCCTGCTTTGGTCTTCTTCTTCAAAATTACTTTGGCTGTTCGGTGCCTTTTGTGGTTCCATACAAATTTTAAGAGTGCTTGTTCTAGCTTCCAGAAGAATGCTGGTGCAATTTTAATTGGGATTGCATTGAATGTGTAGATAGCTTTGGGTAGTATTGACATTTTGACAATATTTATTCTTCCAATCCATGAGCATGGAATGTTTTTCCATTTCTTTATATCTTCTTCAATTACCTTCATAAGCTTTCTATAGTTTTCAGCATACAGATCTTTGACATCTTTGGTTAGGTTTGTTCCTAGGTATTTTATGCTTCTTGGTGCAATTGTGAATGGGATCAGTTTCTTTATTTGTCTTTCTGTTGCTTCATTATTAGTGTATAAGAATGCAACTGATTTCTGTACACTGATTTTGTATCCTGCGACTTTGCTGAATTCATTTATCAGTTCTAGCAGACTTTTGGTGGAATCTATCAGGTTTTCCATGTATAATATGTCATCTGCAAAAAGTGAAAGCTTGACTTCATCATTGCCAATTTTGATGCCTTTGATTTTCTTTTGTTGTCTGATTGCTGATGCTAGAACTTCCAACACTATGTTAAACAACAGCGGTGAGAGTGGACATCCCTGTCGTGTTCGTGATCTCAGGGAAAAAGCTCTCAGTTTTTCCCCATTGAGGATGATGTTAGCTGTGGGATTTTCATAAATGGCTTTTATGATGTTTAAGTATTTTCCTTCTCTCCCGACTTTCTCGAGGGTTTTTAAGAAAGGATGCTGAATTTTGTCAAATCCTTTTTCTGCATCAATTGACAGGATCATATGGTTCTTTTCTTTTATTCATGTGATGTATCTTATTGATTGATTTGCGAATGTTGAACCAGCCCTGCATCCCAGGAATGAATCCCACTTGATCATGGTGCATAATTCTTTTTATATGCTGTTGAATTCCATTTGATAGTATCTTGTTGAGAATTTTTGTATCCATATCTATCAGGGATATTGGCCTGTAGTTCTATTTTTTTACTGGGTCTCTGTCTGGCTTAGGAATCAAAGTAATGCTGGCTTCATAGAATGAATCTGGAAGTTTTCCTTCCCTTTCTATTTTTGGAATAGCTTGAGAAGGATAGGTATTATCTCTGCTTTAAATGTCTGGTAAAATTTCCCTGGGAATCCATCTGATCCTGGACTCTTATTTGTTGGGAGATTTTTGATAACTCATTCAATTTCCTCGCTGGTTATGGGTCTGTTCAAGTTTTCTATTTCTTCCTGTTTGAGTTTTGGAAGTGTGTGGGTGCTTAGGAATGCGTCCATGTCTTCCAAGTTGTCCAGTTTGTTGGCATATAATTTTTCATAGTATTCCATGACAATTGCTTGTATTTCTGAGGGATTGGTTGTCATAATTCAATTTTCATTTATGATTTTATCTATTTGGGTCATCTCCCTTTTCTTTTTGAGAAACCTGGCTACAGGTTTATCACTTTTGTTTATTTTTTTCAAAAAAACCAACTCTTGGTTTCATTGATACGCTCTACAGTTTTTTTTAGATCTATATTGTTTATTTCTGCTCTGATCTTTATTATTTATCTTCTTCTGCTGGGTTTAGGCTGTCTTTGCTGTTCTGCTTCTACTTCCTTTAGGTGTGCCATTAGATTTTGTATTTGGGATTTTTCTTGTTTCTTGATATAGGCTTGGATTGCAATGTAATTTCATCTCAGGCTGCCTTCGCTGCATCCCAATGCGTTTAGATTGTTGTATTTTCATTTTCATTTGGTTCCATATATTTTTTTAATTTCTTCTCTAATTTCCTGGTTGATCCATTCATTCTTTAGTAGGGTGTTCTTTAACCTCCATGCTTTTGGAGGTTTTCCAGACTTTTTCCTGTGGTTGATTTCAAGTTTCATAGTATTGTGGTCTGAAAGTATGCATGGTATGATCTCAATTCTTGTATACTTATGAAGGGCTGTTTTGTGACCCAGTACGTGATCTATCTTGGAGAATGTTCCAAGTGCACTCGAGAAGAAAGTATATTCTGTTCCTTTGGCATGCAGAGTTCTAAATATATCTGTCAAGTCCCTCTGATCCAATATATCATTCAGGGCCCTTGTTTCTTTATTGGTCCTGTGTCTGGATGATCTATCCATTGTTGTAAGTGGAGTATTAAAGCCCTTGCATTGACCAGAGTCTTATCGATAAGGTTGCTTATGTTTGTGATTGTTTTATATATTTGGGGGCTTCCATATTCAGTGCATAGACATTTATAATTGTTAGCTCTTCCTGATGGATAGACCTTGTAATTATTATATAATGCCCTTCTTCATCTCTTCTTACAACCTTTAAGTATAGTTTGTCTGATATAAGTATGGCTACTCCAGCTTTCTTGTGACTTCCAGTAGCGTGATAGATTGCTCTCCATCCCCTCACTTTCAATCTGAAGGTGTCCTCAGGTCTAAAATGAGTCTGTTGTAGACCACAAATAGATGTTTTTGTTTTGTTTATTTTTTATCCATTCTGATACCCTATATCTTTTGGTTGGAGCATTTAGTCCATTTACATTCAGTGTTATTATAGAAAGATATGGGTTTAGACTCATTGTGATGTCTGTAGGTTTCATGCTTGTAGTGATGTCTCTGGTACTTTGTCTCACAGGATCCCCTTTAGGATCTCTTGTAGGGCTGGTTTAGTGGTGATGAATTCCTTCAGTTTTTGTTTGGGAAGACCTTTATCTCCCCTTCTATTCTAAATGGCAGACTTGCTGGATAAAGGATTCTCAGCTGCATATTTTTTCTGTTCATCACATTGAAGATTTTCTGACATTCCTTTCTGGCCTGCCAAGTTTCAGTAGATAGATCCATCACTAGTCTTATCAGTCTCCATTTATAAGTTAGAGTGTGTTTATACCTAGCTGCTTTCAGAATTTTCTCTTTACCCTTGTATTTTGCCAGTTTCACTATGATATGTCGTGCAGAAGATCAATTGAAGTTATGTCTGAAGGCAGTTCTCTGTGCCTCTTGGATTTCAATGACTTTTTTCTTCCCCAGATCAGGGAACTTCTCAGCTATGATTTGTTCAAGTACACCTTCAGCCCCTTTCTCTCTCTCTTCCTTCTCTGGAATCCCTATTATACAGATATTATTGTGTTTCATCACATCACTTAGTTATCTAATTCTCCCCTCATACTGCTGGATTTTTTAATCTTTTTCTCAGCTTTCTCTTTTTGCATAATTTTTATTCTAATTTACCTATTCTCTCCTCTGCCTCTTCAATCCGAGCTGTGGTCGCCTCTATTTTATTTTGCACCTCATTTATAGCATTTTTTAGCTCCTCCTGACTGTTTCTTAGTCCCTTGATCTCTGTAGCTATAGATTCTCTGGTGTCCTGTATACTTTTTTCAAGCCCAGCGATTAATTCTATAACTATTATTTTAAATTCATGGTCCGTTATATTGCTTAAATCGTTTTTGATCAGTTCATTAGCTGTCACTACTTCCTGGACGTTCTTTTGAGGAGAATTCTTCCATTTCGTCATCTCGGATAGTCCCTGGAGTGGCGCGGAATTGCAGGGCTCTTCCTCTGAGCTCTCTGGAGTAACTTGTGTTGGTAGGTGGGCACACAGTCAGACCTGATGTCTGCCCCCAGCCCACCGGTGGGGCCACAGTCAGACTGGTGTGTACCTTATCTTCTTCTCTCCCAGGGGCAGGACTCACTGTGGAGTGTTGTGGCCCCTGTCTGGGCTACTTGCATACTGCCAGGCTTGTGGTAGTGTGTCTATGGGATCTGGTGTATTAGCTGGGGTGGATCCGCAAGGTGCGCAGGGGTGGGAGGGGCAGACTCAGCTCGCTTTACCTTTGGTGGTCCCTGTGGGAGGGGCCCTTCAGCACCAGGAGGGAGGCAGACCCATGGGGGGGATGGATCCACAGAAGCGCAGTGTTGGATGTTTGCACGGTGCAAGCAAGTTCCTTGATGGGAACTGGTTCCCTTTCGGATTTTGGCTGGGGTATGGGCGAGGGAGATGGTGCTGGCAAGCGCCTTTGTTCCCTGCCAAGCTGAGCTCTGTCATCCGGGGCTCAACAACTCTTCCTCCCATTGTCCTCTAGCCCTCCTGCTCTCCGAGCAGAGCTGTTGACTTATAACATTCCAGATGTTAAGTCTTGCTGGCTGTCAGAACTCACACAGTCTGTCCCCTCCGCTTTTGCAAGCCAGACTCGGGGGCTCTGCCTTGCCTGGTGGGCTAAAGGTGTTTTTTTTTCAAGTATTCATATTTATTTTTTTTTTTAGAATTTTACACTTGAATGTTTAATAAACATTTAGTGAGCACCTACTATAAGTTAGTGACTGTGTTAGGTGCAGGAGATAAAAAAAAAAAAAAAGACATAAGCCCCACCTTCAAAAAATTCTTATCCTTAGTGGAATTCCCTCTCCCTACCCACAAGGGTCTACAGCCTTTATTCTGGACTTAGGCTGCGAAAAGTAGCCCTCACTGCTATATTTTATATAGGCTTGAACTGCCCCTAAGCATCCATATTCAAAAAAGACTTCCCTCTTCCCTCCAATCTACCTAGGGTTCTCAGGTGTCAAGAAACCTGATTAAAGTACTTTATTTTCAGCCCATGATACACCATTAATCCTGAGTTCAGCACCCGAAAATAATTTTGGGGGGTCAATTTCCTATACCTAGAGAGAAATGAAGGGGAAGGTTATCATGTGGTCTTGTCAGGCAGAAAACAGGGACAGTGGGAGGTGTGGGGTGGAACATGCAGAAATAAATTTGTTTATTCAACAGTGATATTTTCATATTCTCCAATTAGAAATGCTAGATGGCCAACAAATCATACATATCTGGGTCTTCCTCTCTATTAGGCCCTGATTTCCAAATAAAGGAGCCATCTCTGGTGAAAACCTGAGATGTACGGAGAAACCAGCTGTTAGGAAGACCAGGACGCAGGCATAGAGAAAGCTGGAAGGGCACAGTTTATAAGTAGACAGAATTGCACAGTATTTGATTCCCTGCTCCATAACTTATCTAGCTGTATGGTCTTAGACAAGTCACCTAACTTATGTGAGTCTCATTCTTCTCATCACTAAAGTGGTAATTAATAGCACCTACCTCAAACAGTTGTGCTAATTAAAGCTGTGCTAATTAATTTGTTATTAAAGGAGATAACAAATGTAAGATGCTTGGCTCATGATAGGCATTTAGTAAATGTTAATTTCCTTGCTTTTGTTGCCAGATCATCTCCTAGGCCACCTCTTCCTCCAACTCTACCACTTCTGTGGAGAAAACTACAAAATGTAGAGACCTTCCCACCACCCCCAGAAAAGTAAGGAGGTCCAGCTGCTTGAGACCCCCTGAGTTTCAGGAATCCTGGAGTACCTCAAGAATCATTTTCTTCAAACCTCGGGCTATATAATTAGAGCCTAACCAGGGAGGCAGAAGATTAACCGTTAGATGAATAATTTGTTATGTAAATTATAGATCCAAAAGGAAAGGAGTAGGTTTGGGAATTAAGTTGTTATTTCATTAAGTTGTAATTAGTGACTAAAAGGTTTCAACATACTTACTAATTCTATTAGAGTATGTTGAGTTTAATCTCATTTCATTTAATTATCTGTATTTATATCTACGTCTATAGCTATCTATATATTTATCTGTATAATCTTGGCTGAGTCCCTACTCCTGAATTTTTCATGGATACCATATTCTTAAGGAACATATTCTGAGTATAATTAAAGGTTTGCCCGCACTCTAGAATTTCCTTAGAACACAATCCATCATAGCAGGGAGTTCAACAAAGGGCCATCTTCAGTATATTCAAGGGGATTCCCTCACTGAAAGTAGAAGAGAATTTCACCTACTATTGTTTCTTCACTCATAACACTGTCTCACCACACTCACAGTCGAGTTCTACGGAGGTTCTGATTTAGGCATTCCTCCTCTCAGGCTCATCATGTTTCTCTGCCACTCAGTCCATATGCTCCAGCCACACTGGCCACTCTTTTACTCCTCGAATAACCAAGCTCCTTCCCACATCAAGACCTTCATAAATGATATTTCCTCTGCCAGGAACACATGGGACCCATTGTTGGTGATCTGTATCCCTGACATCAGGAAAATAAGTCAGAGGAGAAGCACAGAGTCCAATAATGGAGAATTATACAGAAATTATTTGAGCCAAATACAGCAATGCCACAGAATTCTCTTCCAACACTAGCATCTTCATCCCAAACTATGATTAGTCTCTGCCCCTTCTGGAAGAAAATTTGATGTCACCATAATTCCCCAGATTTATGAGATAATTTGGATTAAAGTCTGTTCTAATAGGAACTAGATTGGGCCCAGAAACCTGAAGTCACTCTGAACTCCCCACCAGGAAGCCAAGCTTATCTGCATCTTACAAGGTTAACATTGTAGCAGGCAGCATAGTAGTGGAAGTTTAGAGGCTTATGGAACCTGGTTTGAATCCTTACTCTAACACTTACCAGGTGTGTGACTTTGGGCAAATAAATTAACTGCTCTGAGCTTAGTATTCTTATTTATAAATGTGGATAACTCCTCATAGGGTAGTTGTGAAGATTAAGTGATATGATTCATTTCAGTGCTCAACACAATGGTACACAGTAAGTGCTCAATAAAAGTAAACTACTACTATTTTGATTAGTGCAATTATCTTTACCTTGGTCCTTTGCTCCTGGGCCACAATTCAGGCTCATTAATTCATAGAACACTTATAAATCACTTCCATTTTGTTAGATGTTGGTGATACAGAAGAGGATAAGATATGATCCTGTACTTAGTTTGCAGTTTGGTGAGGGAAACAACCATATACACAACTAACAATATTATTATTAGTTTCATAAAAAAATATTTTACCAAGTAACCTAACCTGGAACACATTCTGTGGTAAAGGAAACATACAAAGAGCTATGAGCACAGGATAAGGCATAAAGCTTTACTGGTCAAAGGAGTCCAGGAGAGAAAGGGTAGAAGGTCAAAAATAACCAGCTGTTCACACAGATAAACTATACAAATCCCTGTCCTATGGATAATGGATTGATTGGTATACCTACATGCTCAAAAGACAGTATTGCATACCTCGGTTTAAAGTAGTCTTAAGAGAGCAAGAATGAGCCACAGGAAAACTAACTGCTTAGGACATTTTCAGGATATGCTAGCTTCCTTGGAACTAGAAAAAAAAAATGGGTAAAATCTTTGGACGCAGGTGGGACCAGGGATGGCACAGGAGAACTATGATCACCAGGACATTATCCCCAAAGCTTCTAGAGTTAGAGAACACTTGCCCATATGTTTTCTATTAAATGCCTATAAATTTTATTGATCTTCTAAAATACTTCTCCATCATACCAAACTCAGACCTGTCAACCTTCCTTCATAATTTATAAGCTCAAGCAAACACTGAGCTCATAATCCCTTGCTTCAATTCCAAGGCTTTTCTTTTTCTCTTTTATAGACAAACTCTCATGAAAACTTTTGCTAATAAATCAGGAGTCTCACAAATCTCACAGAAGGGGTTCAGTGATACCAGAGAAGAGGCCACTCCTCTGCCTGACCACAAAAGCAAGTATAAAGCGTATAAAGCATTAAGGCAACTTCAAGTAGGAATTAAACACATTGAAATCTCCATATATTCTTCAGAAGAAATTAATGTAGGATAACTTTACCCTTTATTTACAAAATACTCTTGGATAAACCTTAATCATTCAGTTTGAAGCAATCAGGGTGAGCCTGGAGAAAACCAAATAGTGAAGGTTTTGCTTTTGTTTTGTTTTATTCTTGTTTTATGTTTTTGTTATAAAAGCTATAAGTGCTTTCTTCCCTTTCTTCCTGACATGTCTTTGTGATTAAGGAAATGTGTATTCATTAGGAATTCTGAGTCTTTAATGCAGCAAGCAGATGTTTGTGTTCTTTAAAGGTAGTCAACATCATTTACTGCTCACCTTCTGTTTACAAAGGTACTTCCTGACATCATGAGGACATTTCAGTCTATATAATGTGACAAAATAAACATACATGATAGGACTTAAGACCAGTTACAGAAAATATGTCAGCAAAAGCAAATGTCTGTATGAACTGTGTCTAGAAGTACTGAGGGTACATAGGGCATTTGAACCAAGTTTTAAAGGACGAGTTGAATATGTTTTAATGTAGAGAACTAGAATAAAGCGGGGATAAATAGGAAGGAGGAGTACATGCAAATTTTGCAGAACAGAAGTTACATTTGTAACATAAATATTTTCCAAAACTTTTTGTTACCATTACGTTGAGGAAAGAACTTTCTGACATTAGCCATAGACATTAGTCTATGTCTATGTCTATGTCTATGTCATTAGTGTATATCTATGTCTTTCTGACATTAGTCATAGACTAATGTCACATTGTGTACCACTGTAAGACTTCATATAGTTTACAAAGACTTAAAATTTGTATTATGCACTCAGAAGACATTACCAACTGGAACTATTTGTAGTTGTACAATTAACCCATACTAAGAAAAATTATCCCTCTGTATTTATCAAGATAATGTGGAGTATTTATGCTAGATAGATAGTAAATAGTAAATACTTATTTGGATAATTCTATAAGGACATTCATTTATCTAATGCACCTTCTTTTTTATGTTTTTATCTAAATTTCAGTTAGTTTGTATACACTGTAGTGTATATAGTTTCAGGTGTAGAATTTAGTAATTCAGCACTGCCATACAACACCCAGTTCTCATCACAAGTACACTTCTTAATCCCCATCACCTATTTCACCCATATTCCCACCCACCTCCTTCTGTTAACCATCAGTTTGTTCTCTATAGTTAAGTCTGTTTCTTGGTTTATCCCTCTCTCTCTTTACCCCCACATTGCTTACTTGTTTTGTTACTTAAATTCCACACATGAGTGAAAACATATGGTATTTTTCCTTCTCTGACTTCACTTAGCATAATATTCTCTAATCCATTTGCAAGATTTCATTCTTTTTTGTCTAATATTCCATTGTGTGTGTGTATGTATGTGTGTGTATATATATGTGTGTATGTATGTGTGTATGTATGTGTGTATATATATATATATATATATATATACATACATACACATATATATATACGTGTATGTATGTGTGTATATATATATATATACATACATATATGTATATGTATATACACATA
Source organism: Felis catus (assembly GCF_018350175.1). Classification (NCBI taxonomy): domain Eukaryota; kingdom Metazoa; phylum Chordata; class Mammalia; order Carnivora; family Felidae; genus Felis; species Felis catus. The sequence goes on along the minus strand of NC_058386.1, from coordinate 84,441,494 downwards.
TACATATATGTATATATATATATGCATGCTTATGAACACTTAGGCTGTTCCATAACTTGGCTATTGTAGATAAGGCTGCTACAAACATGGTGGTGCATGTATCCCTTAAAAGAGTATGGTACTGGCACAAAAATAGACACATAGATCAATAAAACAGAATAGAAAACCCAGAAATGAACGCACAACTATATGGTCAATTAATCTTCAATGATGCAGGAAAGAATATCCAATGGGAAAAAGACAGTCTCTTCAATAAATGGTGTTGGGAAAACTGGACAGCAACACACAAAAGAATGAAACTGGACCACTTTCTTACACCATACACAAAAATAAATTCAATATGGATTAAAGATGTAAATGTGAGACCTGAAACCATAAAAACCCTAGAAGAGAACACAGGCAGTAACCTCTTTCACATTGGCTGTAGCACATTCTTTCTAGATATGTCTCCTGTGGCAAGGTAACCAAAACCAAAAATATACTATTGGGACTTCATCAAGATAAAAAGCTTCTTCACAGAAAAGGAAACAATCAACAAAACTAAAAAGCAACCTATAGGATGAGAGAAGATATTTGCAAATGGCATATCTGATAAAGTGCTAGTATCCAAAATGTATAAAGAACTGGAGCACCTGGGTGGCTCAGTAGGTTAAGTGTCCAGCTTTGGCTTAGGTCATGATCTCATTGTTCCTGAGTTTGAGCCCCGCATCAGGCTCTGTGTTGACATCTCAGAGCCTGGAGCTTACTTCAGTTTGTGTGTGTCTCTCTCTCTCTTGCTTTCCCCTGCTCACGCTCTGTATCTCTCTATCAAAAATAAACAAACATTAAAAAGATGAACACACAAAAAAAAATGAACACCAGACATGAATAGACATTTCTCCAAAGAAGACGTACAGATGGCCAACAGACACATTAAAAGATGTTCAACATCACTGATGATCAGGGATATACAAATCAAAACTACAATTAGATATCACCTCACACCTGTAATAATGGCTAAAAACAACAACACAAGAAACAACAGGTATTGGCAAGGATATGGGGAAAGGGCAACACTCTTGCACTATTGGTGGTAATGCAATCTGGTGCAGCCACTATGGAAAACAGTATGGAGTTTCCTCAAAAAAGTTAACAATAGAACTACCCTACAATCCAGCAATTGCAATACTACTGCAAATTATACTCAAATAATACTCAAGTGCTACTCAAATAATACAAAAATATTCAATGCACATTCCTGACTTCATAGGACTATTTTAAATTCATCATTGGAATGTATTACTAAATATTTTTAACATGCATAGTTACTTGATGGACTCTGATAATTTTCCCAGAGACATCAGTGGCTGATACATACAGAGCTTTTGGAACATTCTTGGTAGTGGTTCATGAGGAAAAAAGGCATAGAAAACAGAATTACAACCTCTGTCACTAGAGAACTTTGCATATGGAATACTCAAAAGTTTTATGAACTGTGGGGATGAAGTATCTAATTCTGGAATCAAACCACCTGAGCTAGAATTCTGGCTTTGCCATTTAGTAGCTACACGACATGGGGATGGTCACGACCCCTGTGTCTCAGTTTCCTCAACTGCAAAATGGAACTAATACAGTAATCCATCCCCATTATCCAAGGGGGATATGTTCTAGGACCCCCAGGGAATGCCTGAAACCACAGGTAGTACCCGACCCTATATATGTTTTTTTTTCCTATACATACACATCTATCATAAAGTTTAATTTATAAATTAACAGGCACAGTAAGTGATTAATAATAACTAATAATAAAATAGAATAATTATAACCATATAATGTAGTAAAATGCATATGGATGTGGTCTCTCTCTCAAAATATCAAGTTCTGTACTCACCCTTCTTGAGATGATGTGAGATGATAAAATGCCTACGTGGTGAGGTAAAAAGGGGTAAATAACATTGTGGCATACTGTTAGGCTATTTACTGACCTTCTGATGATATGTTAGCTTCTGCACTGCAGTTTACTGTAGGTAAGTAAAAACACAGAAAGCAAAACTGCAGATAATGGGGAGACTACAGTACCGGTACCTACAATGCAGCATTGGTGTGAGGATTAAATAAATGTATGTAGAGCATTCAGCACCATGTCTGCCACACAGTAAGGAGAACTTTGAGGTGAATACTACTGCTGTAGGGAGAGAAAAGATAAACACAATGAAATGAGAAGTTATAAGCTCAACTTTCTTGAACCCCTAAGAAAGGCATTGTTTTTATACTCAGTTCCTTGATTACAGCTAAATCCATCAACAGGTCTATGTTCATCAACAAATTGTAACTGCCAGCTGCTATCTACACTAGGGGAATCTTCATACTTCAAAGGATTTTTTTAGATAAATAATGAGAAGCATTGATGATATTTGGCTCATACACAGATAAGACCAGACTGACAAGTTTCAGTTATAACGGATAAAAAGAGCCACATAAAGGCCTGGGGCAGTATTAGGTGTCAAAGAGGAGCTGTGAATTTGATGACTATGGTGTTACAGTAAACCTGTCAAATGTCTATCCCCACTCTTTTTTTCAAGTGAAGACCCTAGAAAGCCACCTTTTACACCAAGTGACCCTATGCTACACAATCACTGATGTCACAAACAAGGGTAATTACTGATCCCACATCAGCCATTGCAAGTACAGTCAGAAACTAATGACAAACAACCTGGTTTGATTCTAATTATCCCTTTTGGAAATGTGAACAGGGTACTACAAAGATAATCTTGAGAGATGAAGTTGAAAAGATAATTTAAAAAATGCCATAAGGCAAAACTAAAGTCATGAGGAAATTATGGTCAAGAGAAAACTGTGATGACCAAAAAATATATGAGTAAGCAGAAAATGGGTTGGAGAGAAAAATACACACACACACACACAGAGTAAAAGAATAGAAAACCAATTTACAGGAGGAGAGAATGAAAACGGATCCTCTGAAATTACCTACTCTGATGTACAGGTCTCTGAATCTTCCCTGGATTCTGAATTCTCTTCCAGTTCTAATTTCTTTTTTTTTAATTTTTTTAATATTTACTTATTTTTGAGAGAGAGAGAGAGAGAGAGAGAGTGAGAGAGAGAGAGAGAGAGAGAACAAGAACATGACTGGGGGAGGGGAACAGAGAGAGAGGGAGACACAGAATCTGAAACAGGCTCCAGGCTCTGAGCTGTCAGCACAGAGCCCAATGAGGGGCTTGAACTCGGGAATGATGAGATCATGACCTAGGCCAAGGTTGGATGCTTAACCAACTGAGCCACCCAGACACCCCTCCAGTTCTAATTTCTAAGTAGCCCAACACTACTATTGCTTTTTCTTCCTCTACCAGCTCAGCACCACTGCTGATGTCAGAAAACAGTTCTTAAAAACTCTGTGGCCTTAAGGAATTAAATTCACCTCACTGTACCTTAGGTTATATTTTATTTTTTTAAATTTATTTAACGTTTATTTATTTTTGAGAGAAAAAGAGTGACAGAGCACAAGCAGGAGAAGGGTAGAGCAAGAGGGAGAAACAGAATCTGAAGTAGGCTCCAGGCTCTGAGCTGTCAGCACAGAGCCTGATGTGGGGCTCAAACTCACAGCCTGCAAAGTCATGACCTGAGCCGAAGTTGGGCAAATAACCACTGAGCCACCAGGAGCCCCAAGTACCTTAGGTTATCTAATTGAAAAATGAGGATAATATTTGTACCAATTATCCTTTTGCCTTGAGTATTGTCTAAGCACAAAGCCTCCCAAAAAGAGAGTGTATTTCCCAGCCACACTTACCACCAACTGTGGCTATATGACTAAGTTCTCATTAATGGCTTGTGAGCAAAAGTGATGTATACAACTGTCTCATCACTTTCCTGAAATAAAATTTGTCACACCAAACTCACTCTTTTCCCTTCCCACAATCTGGAAAGAAAACATGACAGAAACCATGTTCACAAGGACAGTGCCCTAGAATAGAGGCTGGCAAACATTTTATGTAATGTGCCATATTGCAAATAGTTTAGACTTTGTGGTCCACAAGGTCTTGGTCAAAACTACTTAATTCTGGGGTGCTTACGTGGTTCAGTTGGTTAAGCACGGACTCTTGATTTAGATTCAGGTCATGATCTCACAGTTTGTGAGTTCAAGCCATGCATTGGACTCCACACTGACAGTGTGGAGCCTGCTTGAGATGCTCCCTCTCCCTCTCTCTCTGCCCCTCCCCAGCTCGGTGTCTCTCTCTCTCTCAAAATAAATAAATACATAAAAATAAAACTACTCAAGTCTGCTGTTGTAGTGCCCAAGCAGCCATAGATGACATGTAATGGAATGGTGGTAGCTACATTCAAATAAAACTTTATTTATAAAAGCAGGCAACAAGCTAGATTTGGCCTGCCAGACATAATTTATCAATCTCTGGTCTTATAGATGCTGAAACAACAAAGGAAGGTACCTGGATCCTTGAACTACCTAATGAAGCACAACTGCACAACCTGCCTAAACCAGCTATACTGAAATGAGAGATAAAAGAAGGGAGGGGCACCTGGGTGGCTCAGTCGGTTAAGAAACCGACCTTGGCTTGGGTCATGATCTCACAGTCTATGAGTTCAAGCCCTGGGTTGGTCTCTGTGCTGACAGCTCAGAGCCTGGATCCTGCTTCAGATTCTTTGTCTCCCTTTCCTTCTGCCCCTCCCCTGCTCGTGCTCAGTTTCTCTTGCTCTCAAAAATAAATAAAACATAAAAAATAATTTAAAAAAAGAAGGGAGGAGGAAGGAAGATAAAAGGGAGGGGGAAAGAGGGAGGAAAAAGGAAAAGAGAGAAATAGAGAAACTGAGAGATTTCCATCTCTTAACCCGTTCTAGTTTGGGGTCTTTTATAGTGGCATATCCCTTACCTTAACTAATATGTCTCTTCCTGAGACCTGGTTTTCAAGCAACTGACAGAGATTTTTTGGGTCGCAACTGACACAGATATTTGTTATAAATAATCCATTACTCAAGGTACCTTGAATGAGCCATTCACAACCCAAAGCACCTAATCATTTATTTTAGTTCTATGAAAAATGCTGTTGGTATTTTGATAGTGATTGCATTGAATCTGTAGATTGCTTTGGGTAGTATGGGCATTTTAACAATATTAATTATTCCAAAACACAAGCATGGAATATCTTTCTATTTGTTGTATTATGTTGTCTTTAATTTCTTTCATCAGTGTTTTCAGAATACAGGTCTTTAACCCCCTTGGTTAACTTTATTCCTAGGTAATTTACTTTTTGTTGTTGTTGTTGGTACAACAGTTAAATGGGATTGTTTTCTTAATTTCTTTTTCTGCTGCTTCAGTGTTCATGTATACAAATGCCACAGATTTCTATATATTAATTTTGTATCCTGAAGCTTTACTGAATTAATTTATCAATTCTAATAGTTTTTAGTGAAGTCTTTAGGTTTTTCTATATACGCTATCATGTCATCTGAAAATAGCGACAGTTTTATTACTTCCTCACTAATTTGAATGCCTTTTATATTGTCTTCTTGTCTGATTGCTGCAGCTAGGACTTCCAGTGAACAATTCCAGTGGAATAAAATTGGATATCCTAGTCTTGATCTTACAGAAAAGCCTCTCATTTTTCCCCATTGAGAACGATGTTAGCTGTGGATTTTTCATAAATGACCTTTATTATGTTGAGGTAAGTTCCCTCGATCGTGCTTTATTGAGAATTTATAACATAAATGGATATTGTATTTTGTAAATAATACTAAAACTGGTATGAAACCCTAAAAGACTCTGAATGACTAACTCAGTCTTGAGAAACAAGAACGAAGCTGGAGATATCACAATCTCAGATTCAAGATATACTACAAAGCCATAGTAATAAAAATAGTATGGAACTGGCACAAAAATAGACACAAAGAAACCATCAACAAAATGAAAATGCAACCTACTGAATGGGAGAAGATATTTGCAAATGGTATATCAGGTAAGGGATTAATATTCAAAATATATAACGAACTTATACAACTCAACACCCCAAAAACAGTCTGGTTCAAAAATGGGCAGAGAACCTGAATGGACATTTTTCCAAAGAAGATATACAGATGAAAAGACAGATGACAGACACATGAAAAGATGCTCAACATCTCAATCATTAGGGAAATGCAAATCAAAACCACAAAGAGATATCACATTAACACCTGTCAGAATGGCTGGAAATAGCAAGTGAAAACAAGAAATAGCAAGTGTTGGCAAGAATATGGGAAAAAAAGGAATCCTTATGTGCTAATCATGGGAATGTAAATTGGTGCAGCCACTGTGGAAAACAGCATAGAGTTTCCTCAAAAAATTAAAAATAGAAATTTCATATGATTTAGCAATGCTACTATTTACCCAATGGAAATGAAAACACAAATTTCAAAAGATATATGCACCCCTGTGTTTATTGCAGCATTATTTATAATAGCCAAGATATGGAAGCAACCCAAGTGTCCATTGATAGATAAATGGATACGGATACACACACACACACACACACAGGACTATTTTCAGCCATAAAAAGAATGAGGTCTTGCCATTTGTAACAATATGGATGGATTAGAGGGTATTATGTTAAGTGAAAGAAGTCAGACAGAAAAAGACAAATACCGTATGATTTCACTTATACATGGAATCTAAAAAACAAATGAACAAAAAAAATAAACAAATAAAATTACTATCACATACAGAGAACTAAGGGTTGCCAGAGGAGAGTTTTGTGGTAGGATAGGTGAGATAGATAAAGGGGATTAAGAGGTAAAAACTTACAGTTATAAAAATAAATAAATCACAAAGATGAAAAGCACAGCATAGTGAATATAGTCAATAATATTGTAATAACATTGGTTGGTGACAGATGGTGACTACACTTATCATGGTAAGCACTGAATAATGTATAGAATTGTTGAACCAACATGTTGTATACCTGAAACTATTATAACATATATATTCATTATACTTTATTTTTAAAAAAGAACCTAATTAGAACAGGTGTCTGAGAGAACAGGCCTACCAGGAATCTTGGACAAATATCACAAAAGCTGGCACTAAATTTGCACTTGCTCAAATATTCTTTTTCTGAAAACTTTTTTGACCTGCCTATTATGATTGAGATGAAGGAATAGAGAAAAGACTTAACAACCATAGTAGGTTTTTTTTGGTCAATTTAGTTAATCTTATGATATTTTACCATGGACATGAGACAGGGGAGCCTTGTGCCAAATTTTAACTTTAAAAATGAGGCCAATAATACTGCAACAGAGCCATTAAGCAACTGCAACTCATATCTTTGCAAAGAAGAACATGTCTGTGGTAAGTAGCTTCTAAAATAACCCCAAGTGATCCTTGCCTCCTGATACTCATATCCTTATATAATATTATCCTCTCCTCTTTGGGTGTGGGCTGTTTCTTTTGAGCATAGCTAGACCTAGTGAGTTGTTTCTAAGGAGCAGTATATGGTAAAAGTGATGAGACATGATTTCTGAGATCAGTTGACAAAAGACTATGATTCTGTCTTACTGTAACTCTCTTTCTCCCTTGCTTGCTCAGTTTGATGAAGTCAACTGCCATATTGTAAGCTCCCCTATGGAAAGGCCTATGTGGCAAGTAATAGAGGGTGACCTCAGGCCAACAACCAGCAAGGAACTGATGCCCACAGTCAAAAACCTATTAGGAACTGAATTCTGCCAACCATCATGTGAGTGAACTTAGAAGTGGATCACTCCCCAGTTAAGTGTTGAGATGACTGGAGTCCTGGCCAACACCTGGATTGCAGCCAATGAGAAACCCTGTAGCAGAGTACCTGGCTAAATCATAACCCAGTGCCTATTCTGCAGAAACTGTGGAATAATAAGTGTGCATTGTTTAAAAAAAATTTTTGGAGTAATGTCTTATGTACCAATATATAGCTTATACAATTTCTGTTTATGAATTTCAGGTAGTTTGGGTCAGATGCACCTTTTATGCCCTTCCATGACATCTAGAGTTCAATCGTCCTAGCTGATAATGACACTCTACTGGGAACTGCCTGGTTAACCTGGCTGCATCTCACACTAATCTATAAGCTCCAAAATGAAAAGAACTGTATCTGTCTTACCCACTGTTGCATCTCTGACCATAACAAAGTGACTATTGACCATATTGTCTTGAACTAATGGATGAGTGGTTAGGTGAATGGGTGGATGAATGAACAAATGAAACCACAAAGGCAACTGGCACCATGTGGTTTGTGAAATGTTGCTTAGGGAGCCTTGTACAAATATAACAAAACCGTCTTTTATTTCACTGTTTCATTCCTCAAATTCCAATAAATCTCATCTCAGTGAACCACTTTAAGTCACAAGTTCAGTTCAATGGACCATGAAGAATAAAACCTATGAAAGAGCAGAACTGAAGGAGGCCTAAAATAAAAAGTAGTATGTTCTCCAGAAAGCACCTCTCTTGTCTTTTAAAGGGTGGCATATACTAAAGCCTTATTTATCTCTAACTCAATAAACATTCCAATCACTTTATAGAGCTGTTTAGGCAAATGATCCTAGCTCATGCCGGGACACCTCATTTATATTGTGTATCTTCCTAGCATATTGCATTATTAACAGTACTGAAAACTGAATTCTGCCTTAAATGTGTTAGGAGAGCTCATTTTTTAAAGGAAACACATGATGTGTCCTCTAATACAACGAATAATTTAGTTACATGGCTCATAAATTTAGATTTCTACACCTGTAACTCTTTCTTATAAATACAGATTTTCATATATCAAGTTTAGTTAAAGCAGTGAAATATGTGATTCTTCTAGGAGAGAGAGACTGAAAAGTCAAGTAGATGGTATGTCAAACCCATCCTATAAGTCACCTATAAGTGCACCACTTGCTGGAATCACTGCAAGTCAGACCCATTCAGAACCAGCTCTGCCCATGGCAAATAAATAAAAGGAGCTCTAGGAGGTCTAACTACTGGTCCATCCCTGACTACATACTTCAGTTCCTCCTCTGTGAAGAAGTTACTACATAGAACTTCAGGTCCTGTACAGTCCCATTTCCTTCCCTCTGAATGCCAGTGCTGGTTAACTCTTTAAACCCCTGTGTTTCCTGCTATTTGAAACCTCTAAATTTCCAACCCCACCCTTTCTTATATGGATAATAGGCATGTAGTTTCTACCTTTAGTTGATGATACTTGCACCTATCTGTACCATGAACTTTAGCAGTGAAGTACGACTCACTGTTTCTCAAACTTTAATGTTCATAAAAATGCAGATTCAGAGATAAAAGATCTTAGAAGTGTCCTGAAAGCCTGCATTTCTAATAAGCTCCCTATTGATGTCAGTGTTGCTGATATTTGAGTACCAAAGTTGTAGTAACAAAACAATATCTTACTGATAGAACATCTAGGTTCTTCAATAATTTAGTTACACCAGCTATTTAACCTTGGACAACTTACTACACTAAGTCTCTCTCTGTTTTAAAAATGGAAATTATAATTCCTTTGCTGCCATCACAATTAACTACTTGGGTTTGGAATCCAGCTCTCCTATGAAATAGCTCTGTAACTCTGGATAGGTTAAACTTCCTGCCCTTCAGTGGACAAAAGCAGTACATACTCCATAGGGCTTTTGTGAAGTTTCAATGAATTAATACAGATAAAGTACTCAGAAGAGTGCCTGAAACACAGCAATCCCTAATTATTATTATCTGCCCTTCAGATAGTTCAGTTTGATACCATTCCATTATTCGGAAAAGGGATTTTCATTGGACCTGATATATCTACCTAGTCTACCTAGCTGCTACCCACACCATGATTCTGATGCTAGGCCACATGTTAGATTCATCACAAATCCCCTGATCCCAAAGTCTAACACTTTTTCATCTCAAAGTCCTCCCTTACTCATTTTACTTTCATTTCATATAGACCATTAGCCACACATGAGCACATATCTGTTATGATAAAGGATTCTAGTTCTTCAGCTGACAGCATTCATAGAAATGCTAAGGAAACACACACACACACACACACTGCAAGAGAATCCAGACTTTAGAAAGAAATCATATTTTCTACTTTTCATCTTGTTCATCTAACTCAACAGAAGATTTTCTTCACCTGGGGTTCAAGATTATCTTCCCTCAGAACCTCCAGAAGTCAAGAAGGCCTCATGCCTTTTTGCCAATTAGCACCAAAGGAGAGTGGATGGTCATATAAGCTAGGTCATGCCATGGCCTGCAAGCAAAAGAATAATCTCACTGCAGACCTTGCAGCCCAAATATTACCACCTAACATACTTCCTGGGGGCAGAGGCAGCATATAATGGCAGAAGTAGCAGATCAAAAATCCATTCAATGGATTGCTGGGTAACATTGAAAACTCAGCTAAAGCTAGATATTATCTGTTTATAATGGCACCAACTCATATTTTTGAGGGATCAGGGTTGCAGAGAGCTGCTCATTAAAGCAATTTACTGATGAAGCTTTCAACCTTTTAAATATGGTCATTCTCTGGCAGAATCATTTCAGTTTAACTTGTCTAGCCCCTGCTGATAAGGACATTTAGTTTAGGGAAAGGGATTGTGTAAGTAGGGTCTATTCAAAATTTTAGTTACTTTCTCAAGCTCTGTTCTTCCATTTCTCCTTTTCTCTCAGCTGGCTGACCTTACCTCCAACTTAAGTTACAAAATGGAAACCACTTTGACTTCCAGTCACCAAAACTAACTTAAACTGTGTCTTCCCTCAACCTTTCCTCCCTCCCTACTGTTAAAACAAAAACGATGTCTCCACTCTTTTTAGCATTTCCTTCTGAGCTTTGGACCCCAATCCCTTATGCCTTCTCAGGATTCTTCATTCATTATCCCCTTCATTCCTGGATATTCAAAATCTCCCTTCCATTTTCAAAAAGTTCCCCAGGGTATGAGCAGAAATGAAACATAGCTGACTAGAAAGAAACTGGACTGAGTGTCCAGCAGGCCATGAAAATTTCAGAAGGTATCTTAGGTCTAGAAAGGTAAGCAGAGATATCAAACAGAATAGATTGTACAGAACAGTCCAGAATAGCACAATACTTAAGTTCCAGGCCAGAGCATTTGATTAGTCTTGGTAGCACTAGCAAACAGGACTAGTGAATGGTCAAGCTATTGGTCCTGTGCCCCTTTTCTACTACCTGTGGGGGTGGGGGTGGTGGTGGCTCTAAGTCCAAAGGTGTTAATCACAATCTGAAGAGATCAAAGACCTAAAAATGAATTCTGCTTCTGAATAAGAGTGAGGAGAGGCAGGAATTTCCACCAATTTCTTATTGACAAATTCTGAGAATCAAAAGAAAGCCTTGCAAGAATTCTGGTCCTCACAAGTATGTGTGCAGATATGTCTTTGGTATGCATTGCTCTGCATTGTTTGGTTACATATGGTTTATAAAATCAGAGACAATAGTGTCATCTTTTCCACAGAGATGCATATGAGGTTTCTCCCAAACGCAAATATGTTTAATATCCCCAACAGGGTGAGAACAGTTGGGGATCCAAAAATGAAAGACAATTTTAGTTTTGGCAAGATTGGCTAGACAGTTCTTTTCAGGGTCATTATGAGCTATTACTGCCTACATTACAGAAACAATCCACAGAAGCCAAACTTTGGCTACTTAATTAGAACATATGGAAGCTGCTCTAATATTGAAGGAGCTATATTGTCAAGGCAGAGCTAAATCAGGAAAAAAAAAAGTTCCCATATTACAACCCTAAAAACTAGACCATTGAACATTCTATGGCTTAGTTAACCTTTTCGAAAACTGAAAATTTCCCTAGTAAAAGGATGACCTGGATTCATTTCCACCACAAGGTGCTTCTCATAACAAAAGGGAATCCTCTGAATATAGGAAATTTAAATATATGATTAAAGAACAGCTCACACATCTGTGTGCTTTATTCCAGCCAAGATACCACCATGTGTCAGTCCCTTTCTGCAAATGCTCCTCGATAAAGGTGACCCAGCATGCAGCAAACTCCAAACTAATATCCAGTACTTGACAAGTAACTTTAGAATGAGGGTTATTTCAGACCCTCTCAGCGTAAATGCAAACCTATTGGACCCTCAAGTGAGGACTTAAAAAATAAACCTGGTGTATATAGAAGAAACAGAGGTTCTAAGTAGGAGTAACAGAAAGAGGAAACACACAGACAGAACAATGAGATATTGAAAAGCATCTAGCCAACCTTGCCATTTTTTCCAGTGGTTCAGTTGTTTCCTATCACATATACAATGGCAGGAACACACCCAGCTCATCAATGGATGATGATAATATAGATATAGAAAATATTCATGCTTACATGCAATTTTCAAAAAGTTTTAGGATATACAGATACACAAGAATCCTTTGTATTCTTCAAAGGTCTCAAAGAGTCTGACAAAGTCTGCCTCTACTGTAGCAATATTCCCACAGAATTTTGTTCTAAACTCTGTTATAGCTATAACTGAATTTTATTATAATTTTTTGAATCTCTCTATAGAAAAAAATAGTGCATATTTCCAGATAGAGTCTACATCTTATTTATCACCACCTTTTTAGTGCCTAGACTATTTCTGCCTATTGAATTAGTGAACAAATTAATGCCATTTGCCCATATTATAAAGGGAAATAGAGGAACCACTCATTTAAGAGATTTTCCTAAGGCAGAGAATAATATTAATAGATTTTCAGGATAGTAATGTTCTAACCAGTAATGCACAAGAAAAGAAACAAAATTCCACTGCAAACTTGTGGAGTGTGGCCGTGGCCCAGCTGTTTTGCCCAGCTAACTAGGCACAGTTTCTTCTTCTGTAAAATAGGGTCATCTGGTACTTGAGAAAGCCTAGATGTTCAGTTCCTTGTTCTGTCTGGATGAATAGTTCTGGCTCCTCAATGTACCGTTACCATTCAGACACAGGTGACTCACACAGACCACCACTAGAAAACAAAAAGATAGAGGTCAAGACCCAGTCTTGTCTTACCTATTTTGGAACAGAATTCAGGGTCTCAGAACACAGCAGTGATATCCTTGTTTCAATTCTTACTGGCAAACCTAATTCCTTTCTAGAGACTCAATACAAATGTTTACAACTCATTTTGGTTTTGAGAGAAAATACTTGTGTGCTCCTCTGTCTATAAAGCTAAAACAAAGTGCATGAACTAATTTATTGTATGAAGATCCCTGTTGTCTTATTAAGGTCAAAATGTAATGGAGAGAAATGTTACTAAAACTTGTAAATATACCCAGAGAATATATTCATTTGTCTTGTCTGTCATCTAATAATAATCCAACAAAATTTCAACAAATAGACTAAGGTCCCTGTAATTTAACTAAAATGGCCATATGTCTGAGGTATGAATGAGCCTATTTTTGCCACTGAGATGACATTGAGCATCCAATATGGTAGAGCTTTAAAAAAAATCCCAAAGCCTAATCAGGTTGGTTCTTTCATACTGATTGGTTTATGGAGGACAATAGAGGAAGAAAAACTAACAGGGAGGGAATTAGGGGAAGATGGATTGATGAAGAAGCTAGGCTCTGAGGTGGCAAAAGGCAGCATCTGCCCTAAGAAATGTGATGTCCATGGAGACCATTGTAGAGGTCTGTTAAAACGGCTGATTTCATTCTTCAACCTTATTAATTAAGAGCTAGTGAATATCTTAGAACACTATAATTGCAGATCTTACAATCCACCAATCTTGGTAGGGGAAATATGCAAAAGAGACAACTACCATTCTTGCACTTTGCTTTCCAGACTTTTAAATCCCTCTACCTCTGGACCTTAACCTTACAAATGACCCAGGGCCATTGTATTGTCACAGCACCACTCTCCTGAGCAAAAGGCATAGAAAGCAGCCTGTCGGATGTCTTTCTGTCAGTGCTTGGATTCACTCTAAGACACGTTTCCTAATTCTATTTATCAGGGACAGAGGGCTATGACCAAATGTACTTCACCAAAAAAAAAGTAAAGGTCTCCTCCCGAGGGAGCTTCTTATCTGAATAAAACTAAAGGGAGCCTTAGGAATTCATAAACAGTTCATCTGGCTGCTTTCACTGAAGATGCCAGAACCAGGAATTTCTGAGAAAGGAGATGGACAAGAAAATGAAATCTTAAAGAACGGGCAAGGAGAGGAAAAGACATGAGAGTACGATGTCATTAAAATTTATTGTAGGCTTCAAGCTGGTTAAGACAGATTGGCTGAGTGAAATAAAGGAGATACAAGATTTAAAAATTACCTATTCACTACCATTTGGGGCTTTTACAGCAGCTTGGCAAGTATGGGATAAGAATAGAGCTGCCATACACATTGTCCTGTTTGAAGTATAGTCATGCCATTTCTGATGTCACTACTGGCTTGCTGTCAGAGAAACTCAAGCATATTTATGAAACATTTCAGTATGAATATCTTTAGCAAGGCCCTTGGAGATACTGGAATAATTTATTAACAGGTCACACATGAGAAAGCATTTGACAAGAAAAAAAAGAAGAAATAGTCAAATATAATTCCAAATAAACATTTATTGCATTAGGCTTGGAATCTATTTCTCCCTCAAGGCAATTATCTTCGGATAAATGATTTACTGACTAAAGGCGTTATTAGAAGTCATATCTTGCTATAGACTTTTTTCATGAAAGCAAATTATTGTGACTGTTGATCATAATCTATTATTTACATTAAAAATTGAAAACTGTAGATATTATCAGGCAAATTCATTCTCATAAATAATGTACCAAATAATACACAGATAGCATAGAGAATAAGAGCCAAATCATGGGAAGTTGGGATAGGTTTGTCTTATTAATGTAGTCCTTTTAACATATATTTTAAATACCTTTGAGCCCATTACCATCTGTGTGTATTCTATTACTAATGAGCTGCAGCCTCCACGAAGGTCAGTCACTTAGCATTGATTAGTTAGATGGAGACTGCTTAATTTCCAAGCCATTAATGAGGCACATTCTCTCATTAGGTTGAATCTTCCTCTTGTTAGTGTGAGTAATCTATTAATAAGCTTTTAGCATATCATGATGAAGCCTGCTTGCCAATGAAACCACAACATGGGACAGAAAATCAATATGAGCTATATTGGCAGTGCTATGGTACTTGGATGTAACTTATAGTATGTAACAGACACTAATAACCTCCTGGGGAGTTCCCTTTGTCTGCATTTTTCAACCCATGCTTTTTTCTTTTTTCTTTTCTTTTCTTTTTTTTTCTTTTGTGGAGGGGGGGGAAGTGTACTCTTCTAGGAGTGGTTCTTCTCAAAGAACTAACACTGGGCATCTTGCCCCATCCAATTATCAGGAAGTGACCTTGGGGGCTGTACACTGTACTGTCCTCCTGGTAACTCTACCTGTTCTCAGGCTCTCAAAGAGGCCTAGATGACTCAGAGAATTAGGCAAGTACCTCATTTGGTTTAAGAGCTCCGTTAATGCACTCCAAGTCATGATTTACTTCGTTACAGTGCACAGTTGTTTTGTTCCACAGATCACAACTGAACTTGTAATCTGGCTTGGTAGCAATGAAAATGTGTTCCATGTGTCACAAGGAGGATCATACGAAAGAATGTATATGACACCACCACAGTCTTACATAAAAACCTGCCAACACATATTTACTATGTGTGCTATTGTTTTTAGATTTACAGGCTCAACATCCATAAAGGTATTTCTTCTTTAATGGGCCCTTGGGCCTAGTCTGAAGGTCAGATGCTACAAGGCTCACATGGGGCTTGGATTTCATGGCCTAAGGAAGACTTCCAAAAGGTATACCAGGTATGCCTTATTGGGAAACAAATGTAGTGAATTATTTTGCTTTGTTACTTACTTACTTACTTATTTACTTACTTAGTTTTGCTTTGTTTACTTTGAACTAGAACTATAAAAATGTTTAAAGCTAAGAATTTTAAAAAATTATTTTAATTATAAAAATTTAAATATTAAAGATTACATAAGATATTAAAAAAGCAAATAACACATTAAATAATTTTAGATTAAATATATAAAAGCCAGATATTGCTATAACTAACCCTCAGTTGTTACCAATCAATGCTGTAATTCTAGCTTTCCCTTAAAAAGTGATCTGGTTTGAATAAGAAGGAAAAATTTCGACTAGGAAGAGATATCAAAAATATTATTCAGTGGCACCCCAACTATAAAATAGCAAGCAATAAGAATCATACTCATTTTTTCACTCATTCAGCAAATGTTTACTAATCCCTATCATGAGCTAGGCACTGCTTTAAGCACTGGGGGTGTAGCACTAGTGGACAAACATGGTCTTTGCTCTCATAGGCCCAGGCTAGTAGGAAGATAGTCATTAGACAAATAAACATTTTGATAAATGGTCTGAAGTAAGAGAATGGGGTATTGCATCTCTCTCTTGAAGTTCATATACAGGTTAATATATCAAAGGCTCTGAGAAGTTCTACTGTACAGAAACCCCTTTGAATTTAACCTGGAAAAACTACATGCCCCTACTTTTGGGAGTGGTTAGTTACATTCTCTCTGAGAAAGCAGCATTTAAGAGATAAAGGGTGAGTAGGAGTATCAAGACAGGTGAAAGGACATTCCAGACAGTAGAAATAGAATATGCCCTGAAAAGGAATTAGCCTGGAATACCAGAAGAATCTACAGTGTGGCTGGATCAGAGAGAGTTTGGGGAAAGGAAGTATTAAGCAATGAAGCTGCAGAGATTAGCAAGGTTTAGGTCATACAGAGATTTGTCAGCCACACTAAGTTGTTAGAGTTGTGTTCTGGGCATAATGGAAGTTTTAACAGGTTTTTAATAAAATAGTAGTGCAATGCAGTTTTGTTTTTGTGTGTTTGCTTAGGACCACTGGCTGCAACATGGACAGTGGTTTAAAGCAAAATGAGAAGGAATAATGTATAACTTCATGGTGACAAACTTAGTTTTTTTTTTCAACGTTTGTTTATTTTTGGGACAGAGAGAGACAGAGCATGAACGGGGGAGGGGCAGAGAGAGAGGGAGACACGGATTCGGAAACAGGCTCCAGTCTCTGAGCCATCAGCCCAGAGCCTGACGCGGGGCTCGAACTCATGGACCGCGAGATCGTGACCTGGCTGAAGTCGGACGCTTAACCGACTGCGCCACCCAGGCGCCCCAGACAAACTTAGTTTTTATCATTTGGAAAGAAATATAGTCTTCTGAAATATGTCATTCTAATGGGATCTGGGTCTTTCTATGAATCTAATAACATCAGTATTGACTTTTCTTGGTGAGTGTTTATTACAGAATTCATCAGTACTGCTATACAAATTTCACAATCATTTTTGAAGCTGGTAATGACTACTTTGTATGATGAGAATACTATAAGTAGTTGTAGTATTATGATGTTTTATTATTTTTTTTATTTTATTATTTTTAATATGAAAATTATTGTCAAATTGGTTTCCATACAACACCCAGTGCTCATCCCAACAGGTGCCCTACTCAATGCCCATCACTCACTTTCCCCTCCCTCCCACCTCCCATCAACCCTCAGTTTATTCTCAGTTTTTAAGAGTCTCTTATGGTTTGCCTTCTTCCCTCTCTGTAAATTTTTTTCCCCTTCCCCTCCCCCATGGTCTTCTGTTAAGTTTCTCAGGATCCACATAAGAGTGAAAACATATGGTATCTGTCTTTCTCTCTATGACTTATTTCACTTAGCATAACACTCTCAAGTTCCATCCACGTTGCTACAAAGGGCCATATTTCATTCTTTCTCATTGCCACGTAGTATTCCATTGTGTATATAAACCACATCTTCTTTATCCATTCATCAGTTGATGGACATTTAGGCTCTTTCCATAATTTGGCTATTGTTGAAAGTGCTGCTATAAACATTGGGGTACAAGTGCCCCTATGCATCAGCATTCCTGTATCCCTTGGGTAAAGAATCCTTTATCCAGCAAGTCTGTCATTCAGAATAGAAGGAGAGATAAAGGTTTCCCCAAACAAACAAAAACTGAAGGAATTCATCACCACTAAACCAGCCCTACAAGAGACCCTAAGGGGGATTCTGTGAATGAAATGTTGCAAGGACCACAAAGTACAAGAGACATCACAACAAGCATGAAACCTAGAGACAACACAGTGACTCTAAACCCATATCTTTCCATAATAACACTGAATGTAAATGGACTAAATGCTCCAACCAAAAGACATAGGGTATCAGAATGGATTTAAAAAAAACAAACAACAAGACCCATCTATTTGCTGTCTGCAAGAGACTCATTTTAGACCTAAGGACACCTTCAGATTGAAAGTGAGGGGATGGAGAACCATCTATCATGCTACTGGAAGTCACCAAAAAGCTGGAGTAGCCATACTTATATCAGACAAACTAGATTTTAAATTAAAGGCTGTAACAAGAGAGGAAGAAGGGCATTATATAATAATTACAGGGTCTATCCATCAGGAAGAACTAACAATTATAAATGTCTATGCACTGAATATGGAAGCCCCTAAATGTATAAAACAATCACAAACATAAGCAAGCTTATTGATAAGAATGTGGTAATTGCAGGGGACTTTAATGCTCCACTTACAACAATGAATAGATCATCTAGATGCAGAATCAATAAAGAAACAAGGGCCCTGAATGAGACATTGGATCAGATGGACTTGACAGATATATTTAGAACTCTGCATCCCAAAGCAACAGTATATACTTTCTTCCCAAGTGCACATGGAACATTCTCCAAGATGGATCACATACTGGGTCACAAAACAGCCCTTCATAAGTATACAAGAATTGAGATCATACCATACACACTTTCAGACCACAACACTATGAAACTTGAAATCAACCACAGGAAAAAGTATGGAAAATCTCCAAAAGCATGGAGGTTAAAGAACACCCTACTAAAGAATGAATGGCTCAACCAGGCAATTAGAGAAGAAATTTAAAAATATAGGGAAACAAGTGAAAATGAAAATACACCAATTCAAACACTTTGGGATGCAGCAAAAGCAGTTCTGAGAGGAAAATGCATTGCAATCCAGGCCTATCTCAAGAAACAAGAAAAATCCCAAATACAAAATATAATGATGTTTTAAATGAAAAAGTAATGTTTTATCCTCTAACCAATGAAGTAAAACTAGTAAATACATCTATGACAACAAACTTTGTTTTATTGATTTTATTTATTTATTTTTAATGTTTATTTATTTTTGAGACAGAGAGAGACAGAGCATGAGCGGGGGAGGGGTAGAGAGAGAGACGGAGACACAGAATCCTAAGCAGGTTCTAGGCTCTGAGCTGTCAGAAAGCACAGAGCCTGATGTGGGGCTTGAACTCACAAGCCATGAGATCATGACCTGAGCCAAAGTAGGACACTCAACCGACTGAGCCACTCAGGCACCCCTACAAACTTTGTTTTATAACTGAGAAGACACGGTGGTTTTTTATGGTATAGAAATCAAGGGACAAATCATACAAATAAAAAAGTTGGTATAAAATTGGTCAATTTACTTCCTTTTATTATTTATTTATTTATTTATTTATTTATTTATTTATTTAATGTGTTTATTTCTGAGAGGGAGAGAGAGAGAGAAGGGGAGGGGCAGAGAGAGAGAATTTTTTTTTTAATTTTATTAATGTTCATTTATTTTTGAGACAGAGAAAGACAGAGCATGAGTGGGGGAGGGGCAGAGAGAAGGAGACACAGAATCCAAAGCAGGCTTCAGGCTCTGAGCTGTCAGCACAGAGCCTGACGCGGGGCTCGAACCCAGGAACCATTAGATCATGACCTGAGCCGAAGTCGGACGCTTAACCGACTGAGCCACCCAGGCACCCCGAGAGAGAGACTCTTAAGCCATGGAGCCTGATGCAGGGCTCAATCTCATGACCATGAGATCATGACCTGTACCAAAATCAAGAGTCCGACGGTTCACTGACTGAGGCACCCAAGCACCCCTATTCTTTTCTTAAATAATAAAAAAAAAAATCTATATAAAAACCAGTGTGGAAAAAAAAGAAGAAGGGATGTTAGAAGATCAGTTAGGAGGCTAATACAATAGTCTTGGTGAAGAATGATGGTGGCTTGGGTGTGGGCAGATTAGGGGCACATATCTAGTTCTCCAGGGAATAGATATAATCTCACAAGTTGTTTTAAGACTAAGTATTGTGGGTTACATGGGGACAAGACAAGGCCAGGACAAAGAAAGAACATAGTCTAATTTTCAAGAGCAATAAGCATGGATTCCACAAGAAATCTATAGGACAGCATGTCCCAAAGGGTCTTCCATCTCTCCAGAAGCCCTTTGGAAACAAAACAAAACAAAATGTTTTCCATGCTCCAATACACTTGAGAAAGCAGCATACTCTAAGTCTCTCTTGGAAAGTTCATAACATTAATTAGCACATTAAAGGTTCTGATAAGTCCTTTAGTGAAGGAACCCACCCCCCTTAACTTTTTTTACCCAGTATTTTCAAACTTTTTTTGGCCAAAGATTCTTTCATTTTATGCAACACCTATTATAGGGTTGTTGTAAGCATTAAAGGAGATCTTACACATCAAGTGATCAGCACAGAATCTGGCACATAGTAAAACACTGAGTAAGTTAATTGCAATAGTTGTTGGAATCATTATTTTTGCTGCTTCCAGAAACAAATCGTAACATCTAGAACCAGATCTGAGGAGCATCAATTGCTCTAACTCCTTGAGAACTTTTGTTTTTGTGCTGGGAGAGTACAGGCCCAAATGTTCAGTTCTGCCTTGCCTGATTTGCAATGCTGGGGATGTGTTTTGGTTCAGACTGGAGGGTTTCATCCTCAGTATGAATAGAGAAGCTGCAGAGATAAAAGGTTGGGGGGAGGGAACCTTGAAAACCAGCCCATATCTCCTGTACCTTTTTCAGAGAGCTGACAAGGACCCTTAGCTACTTGGCCTTATCTACCTAGTGATTTTATCCTTCCCAGGAAACTATAGGTCATGAGTATCTGCAGCTCAGAGAAGGCAAACAAATTCTAAAATATTCAGCCAAACTTACAATTCCTCTTAGATCATTAAGTGTTTAAGTGGGACACCCCTCTTGGGAAATTTCTTGGTGCCAAAATAAAAAGTGCCCTCTCTTACCTCCTTTTGAAGCATTTTCTAATATCCTACACAAAATTGATAAGTTTATAAATTATGCTTTGAAAGCCTTGGTGTTTATGCTCAGTCACATCTTATTTATGTAAATAATCTTTTATGAAATGACAATTATCTCAACATCTTAAATACTAAAGAAAACTGCAGGTAACTACTAGTTATGGAAAAGGAGAGAAGTGAAATAAGAAAAATAATAAAACCTACTGCCTAGTGTTACCCTTTAAACTCATATACACAAAATGTTTTCTCTGTCCAGAGAAACAGAACCAAAGGCCCCTCCTTAATACTGATATAATTTTTTCTACAATAACTAAAGAAATTTTGATAAGGAAAATAACAGCAGCAGCAGCAATAAAACAACTGCCATCTATTGACTATCAACTGTAATATATCAAGACCTTCATAGATGCTCTTCTACATATTTTATCCAATTCTTACAGTGACTCTTATTAAATAGATTATTTTACAGATAGAGCAGTGGTGATTTGGTAATATACTTGAGGTTCCATATGTAGTTACCTATTGTATATGTTGAACTGAAACCCAGATGGGTATGGTTCCAGAGCAAGCTCTCTTTCTAATACCTCTTCCTGAGTAGTTACCTAATATGGCTGAATAGCTGCCTATACTACAAAGAAACAATGCATGTATATTGCATAGATGCAAATGAATAAAAGGATATTTTATAGCGAGAAGAGAACAAGTTTTTGGGTTTTTTTTATTTTTTTTATTTTTTAAAATTTACATACAAATTAGCATATAGCGCAACAATGATTTCAAGAGTGGATTCCTTAGCACCCCTTACCCATTTAGCCCATCCCCCTCCCACAACCCCTCCAATAACCCTCAGTTATTGTTCTCCCTATTTATGAGTTTTAATAATTAAGCTGGAATAGAACAGGAATAATTTCCCACTGCTCAATTAGTCATGAGAGGCTTCTTGAATTCAGGTAATGTCTAAGTGGATTTTCAAGGTTAGTCCATTCTTGTCAGTTAAAGAAATCATAAGGGAACATCCTCTTATGTGTGTCTGGAAAATAAGTGAGTGTTTAATTCATACTTATTGAACAAATAAGCCTAAAAGCTTGAATTCCACATAGCAATTATTAACCTTATATATTTCTTTCCATGTCTTTCTTCCTCTCTCTCATTCTGTTCACTTTAAAATAGTTTTAAATTTTCTTGTGCCAAAGAATACTGATCTTTGAGCTGAAGAGGATAATAGGAGCTATTTTGGCTTGCAAAACTAAGAATCCATAACCCCCAAACCAGTGCTGCCCTAGCTTCTGGGGAAAATCAGATTGTGGAAGCTGCATTGTCAGGTGAACTTTGAATGCCTTCTTTCCCTAGATGCATTTCATTAAAGCAATGTAAAATAAATTATTTTTGATGACTTTCGCCACCATGCCTGGACACCCAACTTTTGATGCTTTGTAAATGAACAATGTCACAACACCTACACTGCCAATCATCCTGTCCTGCAAGTTTTCAATGAGAATCCTGAAAAATATGCTGATTTGTTCCCATAAGGTTAAGCCACAGAAGGAGCTCTGATCCTAAAGATCAGGGCAAAGCACCAGCCATACTTTGGCATTTTCTAGTAAGGGCTTCCAACTAGCTTAATGGAAGTTTTCATTCATAGTGTATAGTGTCCTTGCAGGAGGAGATTGGAACCAGTGATGGGATATAAGTGAGGGCTGTGGAAACTTGATTCTGGTAACCTTAATCTCTGCCATTGATTTACCATGTGACTCTCGGCCAACTCACTAGTTCCTCCTTGTACCTCGTCACATGGTCAATTCAGTTCAATCAGCAACACTGAAAGCCAATAATACTTAACCATGATGATGTAGATAGATTCATCTCAACTACCTTAAGAACTAAAGTACACCTACTATGCACTCTGACCATGTCAGTGAATATATATTTCAAACAAATCTTTCAAAGAAGCACAGCATATTAAACAAATAAAAGTGAGGGTGCTGTGGTTGAAGTGGGGTAGGTAAACCCAGAGTCCTCCTCATTCTGCTTCTCTGATTCCTGTATTAGGCCCTGAAATATTGCTAATTAACCCCTAGTGATGTATAGAACACAATTTAAGAAGAATTTGGACCTAACCCAAGCCTCTCATTATTTTTTAGATAAGAACACTGAGACCCAGAGGAAAAAAAAATGACTTAACCACAGTTTGATAGATTGTGAGTAACACTGCCAGGACTAGAATCCAAGTGTCCAAATGCCTTGTTAGCACTTGACCCTACATGGATTCTTCATGTGTGGCCAAAGCAAGTCAGGTCTCTGCCCCATGGGTACAGCTATGCTGAGAAAGGAGGAAAGTGAGAAGGATTGTGCACTGGGTCAGCCTATGAGAAGTACAGATCCCAAGGAGTGAAGTGCACATCAAGTGAAAGCTAGATATGCAGCCAAGTATTTCTTTTCTATCAATCTCTTAGCAGATCTCTTCTTACCAGAGCATGGCTAGCTTCTTACAGAAGCAATAGCAGGCCAAACAATTCCACATGGCATTAGTAATTAGCAGTTAAAAGAGCAAGAAGCAGTCACATTTGAATTTGATTCAAATTGCAAAGACAGCCTTAAAAAAAAAGAACCCATTTTAGTATCTGAGGAGACAAGACAATCTTTATATATTTACTTATAGAAAATTCTTACATAATTGGAATACCAATCAAAATGCACAAATAACCATATTACTTCCCTTCCCCTACATCACAGGGTGACTATTAACATTTATGATAGTAACTTTAAGACACTGTAACTTCTGGCAGTGTCTTCCAAACCACTAAATATATTCATATACTAATTAATTCAATGAATATTTATTGAGTAACCACTATTTTTTAAGCCCTGACCAGGCACTAGGAAAATTAATCTATTCTTAGGCATCCAGTGACAGTCTTCCTGGAATGATATGTTAACTGAAATATGAATATGAGAATGATAGAGGCAGGGGTGAGGGCACTGGACAAAAGGATCTCTTAAGATTTCAAGAGCTAGGGGCGCCTGGGTGGCGCAGTCGGTTAAGCGTCCGACTTCAGCCAGGTCACGATCTCGCGGTCCGTGAGTTTGAGCCCCGCGTCAGGCTCTGGGCTGATGGCTCGGAGCCTGGAGCCTGTTTCCGATTCTGAGTCTCCCTCTCTCTCTGCCCCTCCCCCGTTCATGCTCTGTCTCTCTCTGTCCCAAAAATAAATAAACGTTGAAAAAAAAAAAGATTTCAAGAGCTAATATTACATGATTCTATGACTCTATTTTGTTAATTGACTGTGTACACATGATATAATAATGAAACCGTTTTGAATCTAAAACAAGAGACAAATAAATCTAAAATCAAAACAACTGAATTTAAATTCCAAATGAATGTTTTCCTTTAGTCACTGAAGTAGTGATCAACTATCTATTTTACCCACTAGCACTATTTTAGGTGCTATTATAATTAAATTTTTTTTTCTCTTAATTGTGTCTCCACATTCAGTTTGGTTGCAAATCGAAGAAACACCTTATTGCTTTACAATTATAACATGATTTTCAGGGGTGCCTGGGTGGCTCAATCAGTTAAGTGTCTGGCTCTTGATTTCAGCTCAGGTCATGATCTCACAGTTGTGAGATAGAGCCCAGCGTCTGGTTCAGCACTGAGCATGAAGCCGATTAAGATTCTCTCTCTCCATCTCCCTTTGTACTCCCCTACTTGTGTACACACACACTCTCTTGCTAAAAACAAAAACAAAAAAAAAACCCACATATTTTCATTGAAAATGTATTACTTCACTGATCTAAACAGTAAGATAACTAGCTTTGGATGCAAATGTATGTTGGCTATTTTAAAGAAGCAAAATACTCTCAAAGGTTAGGCCAAAACTGTAGTTATTTATATTATGTCGTGGGTTCTGAAGGGAATTCTTGAATAGATTAAAGAATGTTTCGAGTAGTGACAACAAAATTGAAATAACTATATAGCCTCACAGATGACAAAGTTGAAAATGACAATGCCCGCATCAATATTTAAGGATGGTCATTCTGGTCACTTAACAAGGGACTTATTTCCTTCTATCTTCATTCTTCCCCAAGAGGGACATATGCCCAACACATAATTAATAATGGAGATGAAAAATCCAAGATGAAAGGCAAAACAGCAGAAAAGCCCATGCCAGCCTTTTTGTACCACAGAAGCAGGATTTTAAGCCCAAGTGTGGAAACTTAGAATTTGAAGGAAATTTTGCCTTAGGTAAATTAATATCTAGCCTATACAGAATATGATTCTTTTAATTAAAAAAAATTTCTTCAAATGTAACCTAAATCTTAAATAATCTATTTCTTTGAATACAGAAGATAACTTTTCTTCGTCAAAAATACCTCATTTCTTTCAAGTCATCCAATCTTGAGACTTCTTTATTCCAAAGTAAAACAATTACAGTCCCTTTAACATTTCATCCTAGAATGTATTTTTTCCCCTTTCATCATCTTTAGAAGACTAGACCTACCCTCAGCTGACCAATATAGATTTGTATCAAGTCATACTCACATGTTCCAGGGTGGCTGCGATCTTCCTTTCTTCACAGCAAAAGCCAAGGTCACCAAGGAACAATAGCACATTTACTCAATTAACCTGAGGGGTACCCATGCTTGGTGTACATTTCAAATAAAATTACTGATGTGTTATGAACTTTAATAATATGACTAAATAAAATATGCCATTAGAATTTTAAATTATTTTTTCTAATTTTGATGTTATAAATTAAACATATAATTCAGTATAATAAAACATAATATATTATATCAAGTTTATTTTTTAATTTTGTAAAATATTTATTTTTGTGAGAGAGAGACAGAGTGTGAGCAGGGAAGGAGCAGAGAGAGAGGGAGACACAGAATCCGAAGCAGGCTTCAGATCCGGAGCTGTCAGCACAGAGGCCAGCACGGGGCTCAAACCCACAAACCGTAAGATCATGACCCAAGCTGAAGTCGGGCGCTCAACCAACTGAGCCACCCAGGTGCCCCTATTATATCAAATTTATTAAAAGTATTATATGTGATGGGGAAAGACCCTGATGAATCAAAAAACAAAGAGATAAATTTAAGTTTCCATATAAAGCAAGGTAAGATAGAACTTAATAAAATTAAATTGTCTAAGAATATCTTTCTGCTCTGACAGAACCCACTGTGCTCAAATTCCACAAACCAAAGGAGAAAAAGAACTCTCCTACTGTTAATGAAAGTTGTTAATTCTCTCCAGTTAGACTCAACCTGCCTTGGGGCTTAAATTGCTTTCAAGATTTCAAATATTATGTAGATAAATTAGATAAGTTCCAAACTGACAATGAATTTTAGGTTAAGAGTCCTTGCAATACAGCAGGCAAGAAACTGAAGAAAACTTAGAGGAAGCAGAGAGTGCCCTCATTTCATTCCTAATTAATAAGATAAACTGTTTTGAGGCACCTAAGTGGCTCAGTTCACTAAGTGGCAGACCCTTGATTTCAGCGCAGGTCATGATCTTGTGGTTGGTGAGATGGAGCCCCACATTGGGCTCCACGCTGACAGTGCATGGAGCCTGCTTCTGATTCTCTCTTTCTCTCTCTCTCTCTGCGCCTCCTCCACTTGTGCTCACTCTCTCTCAAAATAAACAAACTTAAAAAAAATTAAGAACAAAAGAAGAAGATAAACTGTTTGGAAATACAAGCAGGGTCAGAAGCTAAACAGAAGAATGATATAGGGTCTCTGAAAGTAGAATTAGACAAAATCTCTTATTCTATGAATTTTAGTGATTTGTTTGAGCTTCATGTTATTAAGTAGTTCCTCTATAATTTGAGGGCCCCAGTGTAAAATTAAAATTCAAAGTCACTTGTGATAAACTATTCAAGATGTCAACAGTAAAGCATTAAACCAAGTACAGATACCTTCTAACTGTGGAACCATGTGTACCTACACAAGTTGTATACTTATGAAGCTGGCCCTGGTTGTTATAAATATTTTGAGAATCATACACTCCTTTTGGAAATTTAATGAAAGCTATAGATACGTGCATATATTCACATACCCACACACACAATTTTGTATACAGTTTCAGAGGGTTTGTGAACTTATTTCAGCCCTGTTCATGTATACTATTTTTTTTAAACTTTTGTAACGTTTATTTATTTTTGAGACAGAGAGAGACAGAGCATGAACGGGGGAGGGTCAGAGAGAGGGAGACACAGAATCTGAAACAGGCTCCAGGCTCTGAGCTGTCAGCACAGAGCCCGACGCAGGGCTTGAACTCATGGACTGCGAGATCATGACCTGAGCTGAAGTTGGCCACTTAACAGACTGAGCCACCCAGGCGCCCCACATGTATACTAAATTAAGATCCACTAAATTAGATGGATCCCATGAGACTCTAGGAGACAGAACTAGGATCTACTGATGGAAGCTTACAAATGGACAGATTTTGGTGTCTTAACAGTTAAAGACTTTTCAAAATTAAACAGGCTCCTTTACTAGGCACTTGATTCTGAAAGTATAGCTTTCAACTAGACCATCACCCGTGTGGTGTGCTCTAGAAAGAATTTCTATACCAGTGGGAGCCTGGATTAGATAACCTCTCTGGTTCCTTACTACATGAAGACTTTGTGAGTACAGTATAACTATAAAGAGTCTCTACCTTACAACTCTTGTTTGTCCACCCCATTTTCTGATAACTTGAAAATACTTGGTTTCAGCTATCTTGATTTATTTCATTTTCTTTGACAAGGTCTTTACCTTCCTGAAAGCCAGGTTTATGTAAATTAACCCAGAACCTATGGGTTTATATAAAATCAACATGTTAATGTATACAAAGTAATGCAAAAGATCCATCCTCCAGTTTCTCAAAAAAATCTTATCACCTTCCCAAATGGACACTGAAAACAGCAGAAATAATGAATGTGAAAATGGCAGACAAAGATCTTAATAAAGAGCAACAAAAAGGGCAGCCAGTAAATGCAAGGGGAACATCTAAGAAGACTGATACAAGTTCCTTCTAATAAAACTCTTGAGAGGTCAGAGGCTATGATATGCCCTATCTTATAATTCAGTGAATACAAGTACAAAAGTAAAAGTCCTAAAACGACATTAGAAAAGAGAAAGGTGAAATTTCCCAGAACATAGAGCTGTTCATTCTCTTCCCTTTACATGTGAGAGAGGTAAACCTAATATCCTGGGTCACAAAACATTGGAGTCAGGGTTTGAACCTTCTAAGAGGAAATAGAAAGGCTCTCTTTAGACAGAAAAACAAATGTCATTTTAGCAACAAATTGTCAATGACTTTAAAGATGTTTTTGTTCTAACTTCCTGGTAATGATATTCACAACAAACGACATATTTCCTGTCTACTTTTCTAATCAGCAGGATGAGCTGGTGAACCACATTTTGGTGCCATTCAGGGGATCTGCTCCTGAATTAAAAGGTACAACTAGAAAAGGAAGGACAAAGGCACATAACTGGGTAGTGGATTTTTTTAAATTATGTCTTAAGGGCCCTTTTGGTATGCAGTTTTCATTTTTATCGCATTCAAGTTGTAATTTGGATCTAAGGTAGATTTCTTGAACTCATGATCACATTCTAGATATCTGCTCACTAATTGGTCAGCTCTTTAAGAAAACAGAATTAATTCTAAGTAAAAAGCAGGCTAAAATCAGTAGCAACAGCTTTGGCCAAGCAGCAGTTAGGTGAAACACAAAGTATTTAACAATGACACCTAGGGATTAAATAAAATGAAAAGAAGTACAAGAGGTCTGGGCTCTGATATCAAAGGAGAAATTAGAGAGTGACTGGGGAAGAGCTCAAGGAGCTAGAAGACTTTGCTTTGAACAAAAATAAAAAGGGAGGATAAAATGCAGAGGCTCAATAAAAGGCTAACTTAGACCTGGTAGATGTAGCAGCATGTTGATAAAATCAGGTGCTCCTACTCTCTTAACAATTGGGGATCTAGTTCCTTTATATTGTCATTCCACTGGGTATGCTGTATAAGGAATAAAAAACACTGTCAAAAATATTTGCACTACAGGGTTTAAAACCTGCTCGTTCCCAGTTCTGCCATTACTGTTGTTTTGTCTATTATTTTGCAGCAAAGGCATAAGTTTAAATATGGGTTCCCATGGCGTATATTGCAGAAAGAGACTTTGGCTCTTCATTTACACAGCATGTTTTAAGGCTTTTTGTAATTGCAGGCTACATGAATTGTATTTTCTCTTAAAAAAATAAAACAATTAGCCATCCCTCTCCAGAGTTTGCTCTTCAATGGTCTGTCTTTAGCTAGTTCACACCACTTGAGTCATAAATAGGTTGTCACTGAACATTGAGGAGATTAAGCTGAAGTATGTGGTGTTTATACACTGAAAGACTATAAAGTGTATGCTAATGTGGGCTCTGCAGATGAGGATGGAGATGTACAAGGTTCCAATAGCACTGGTAAATCCTCCTCATCAGACAGCAGAACCTGAGGGTAGGTAGCTGTGCTCTGGCCATAATACTGAACTGTGAGAAGTGGAATACTTGGTAATACAAGATTGCTCAGCGACTTCCTATCTCAATCACTCTGTTCTTCAAGCCTGCTAGTGTGCCAGCAATTCAAAAGCATTTATTCAGTCACCTAACAAACATTTGTACGTTAACTACTATGTGCAAGGCAGTCTTCCAGGTACAGAGAATTTCAAACAAAACAGTTCTTGCCTTTGAAGAGTTCACAAGTGTGTGGAAAAAAGATAGATATACAAATAACTAAATCACAATATGACCAGTTCCATTACTGAGGAATAAACAAAATTCTATAGGAACACAGGGGAAGGAAAATTAAATCTGCCTGTAAGAGTTGGGTGGGTGGGGACAATCCAGGGAAAGCTTCACAGAGAAAATGACATTTGAAATGGGTCATCAAAGATGAGTAAGGTTATCAAAAGGCAAAGAAGGTGGGAAGCGATTTAGAAGTGAAGAAAAGCATAAGATCAAATGCTCAGAGCTGGGAAACTGAATAATTTTGTTTTTTGGATTTTGTTTTTGTATTTTGGTTTTGGGTTTCTTTTAATGATGAATAACCCAAAATGCTTTGGGGGGGCATGTGGCCTGTTTAATTACTAAATGAATAAACAAATTAAGAAATAAACTAAGACAGACCTTGTATACCACAGATTGTATGCCACAAGGCATTTAAACTTCATCCTGTATGCAATAGGGAGTCAAAGGAGTTTTATTTCATAGGAGCAGGCATGGTCATATCTACAATTAAAAGCAAACAAACTAGTAAAAAAAAAAAAAAAAAAAACATCTGCAAGTACTATTTAAAAAATGTGTGAGAGTGTAGAAGGGCCTGAAAGCTGAAGGTAGGAAGACCAGGTAGGAGGATTGCACAATCTTTAGGAAAGAAATGATGAAAGGCTGAACTGGGTCAATGGAAGGTAGGATGAAGAGGTGTTGGGGGAGGCAGATTTGGAAGATATTTTAGAAATAGAATTAGAACTTGGTGGTTACTAGCTATGGAAAATTATGAAATATTTGGAGATGACACTATATATTCTGGCTCAAAAAGAATGAGACAATTTAACCATCTTAACCAAGATAAGGTATACAATAGGAAGAGAGGAATTTGAAGGAAGGAGATTAAAAGTTCAGTTTGGAATGAGTTCAAAGCAGGACAGCCAAATGAAGATGTCTAACAGGAAAATGCTTCACGTATCTCAGAAGACACAGAAAGACTGTATTGCTAGATCTAGAAGCCTCAAAGGGGCAAGGGGTCTTATCTGTGGTTGCACATTAGAATCACCTCAAAGTTAAAATATAATTTAAAAAGATACTGAAGCCCAGACCTCACTCCAACCTAAATAAATCAGTATCTCTAGGGGGTGAGACTTATACAAGGGTATTTTTTTTAAATATTTTTAATTTAATTTTGAGAGACTGCAAGTGGGGGAGGGGCAGAGAGAGGGACAGAGGATCTAAAGTGGGCTCTGCACTGACAGCAGGGAGCCCAATGTGGGGCTTTAGCTCAGGAGATCAAGGCCTGAGAAGAAGTCAGATGCTCAACCAACTGAGCCACCCAGGTGCCCCCAAGAGTATCTTTTAAAAGCTCCCTAGATGATTCTATTATGTAACCAGTGTTGAGAAACACTAACAGTGGATAGTTAATACCAAGGGAATGAAAACTCAGGAAAAATAGAGGATTATTTTTAAAGGGCATATTGAGGAGAAAATACTGGTGAAAAACAACTTTGTAAGGACAGTACGAAGAAAATGAGGTAAAAATGGAGACTAAAAAAGAGTGGCTACAAAGATCCAAGATAATATGGTGTCACTTGAGCAAGAGGAGAAGAGTGTCAAAATGGAAGTCATGTCCAAAAGAATCAAATGCTCAGTAGTGTCACAAAGTACCAACCTAGATTGGTTTAAAAATGAACTAGTCATCACCTATTAAAGAACAGGACAGTTTTGAGTAAAGGGGAGAGGGAGAGATGGGTCAAGAAAACTGAATCTTCTTAATACTGTTCAGACTTAGCAATGACTATATGCCCAAGAAAGAAGCAAAGTATTAAGGCAGAGTGGCTGTGGGGAGTGCCAAAGGTAAAATCTGCTTCCTGTAACGTTTTATTCAACCTCCAATCGGAATTGCTTGACTGCTTGAAGGGTAACTAGAGCTATGCCTCAGAGTCACCTGCTTTGGGAAAAATGGAAAGATCCAGTGGTGGTTCTGTGATCATCTAAGCAGACTAGCTCTCACAAACTAGAACATCAGGTAGGGTAAACTTATTGCATATGTGCAAAGATCAGCCCAATCACCGGTACAGAAACTATAAAAGCTGTTATTCCTTCTCATGTCAGACTCCTAAGACAGCCACATGATGGTAAACTGCTACTTTAGATCTATAGAAGGAATGCATTACAGTGCCACCTGCTGGTAATGCTAAGACCAGAAAGAAGTTCCTTTTTTTTTGGTTGTTGTTATTGTTGTTTCATCATTAATTCCCTGAGGCTGAAGATTGAAGAACACAAACTTAATTTTAATTTATAATTGAGGGTGACGCCTTACTCAGTAATTTCTTTTATTCAAATACATTTTCATAATTGAAAATAAAGCTGATTGAACCTTATTACAGCAAATGGAAAGCATGTGAACAGAAACACTAGAAGCCCAAGACTAGAATGTCCCCTCAATCTTGCCCTTTGTCTTCCAATTGAAGTAATTCAATATATTTCCTTTCTAGACTCTCAATATATTTCCTATAATTTTGAAAACTGGATATACACTCAAGACACCATCTGTCTAGCTCTTGTTTCTGTGCAAATATGTCTCCTCAACTAGTTGGATCTTATACTATGCTCCTGCCAATCTGGGCTATTTAGTACTCAAAAATAGCCTGCCCTTTAAGCATCCATACATTTGCTCCTGCTGTTATCTCTGCTAAGAATATCACCCCCATCACTATCCCCAACCCAGTCTTTATAGTCAATTTCAAATGACACCTCTCCCATGAAGCCTTCCTTAATCACCTTCATTCCCAGCTGGAAATAGCTTCTTTCATCTGTACCTCTTTTATGGTACTTACTTTTTATACCTTTTATAAGAGTTGTAAATAAAACATATCCATGGTGTAGTGAAAGAGCATAATCTTTGCAAGCAGTTCATGGTCCAAAACCTGGATTTCCCATTTAATAGCTGGTGACCTCAGATAAACTTACCCTCCCTGAGTTTCAGGTTTCTCATCTCTAAAATGAGGATAACAGTGCCCAAAGGGGCAGAATGGCAGAGAATTTAAGAGAAGGACACTGGACCCAGATAAATCTGGGTTTAAATCCTGGTTCTTCCCTTTACTTGCTATATAAAAGTGGCCATTTAGCCACTCTAAGCCTCAATTTTCCAAATATTTAAAACAAAACAAGAGTGGGACCTACTACCTCAGTGCCTTTGTATGAAGAAACAATGTATGTAAAGTGCCTGGCATATAGTAGCACTACGCATGTTAATTTATCCCTTCCCCTATGATTTAATGAATTCCTTGGGGGCAAATTGCATGCCTTATCCATTTCTTATCACCTAAAGGTAGCTGCACAGTACTTTTTTACACAGTTGTTTTGCATGCTTGGTGAATTAATAAATACCACGTTTCTACAATATTCCTTAGCATAATTTAGTTCCAGGCAACCACTGTCTCATTTCTCCAGAAAGCAATGATGCCAAATACACGTCATTCATCTGAAGAGTTTATGGGTGCCTCTTAAAACCATGTATTTCTTGTCTGTAACCTTTTAGGGAGAATACACTTACAATACAGCTCTCCTAAGTCACACTCACAGAGAAAAGCAAGGCTGGACTTTTCTTAGCCTGGGGGAAGGTCATCAAATTTCAAGGCATATCTTTTAAACTGAACAGTTCTGGTACAATCCTCACCAAGTGTCATGCTTCTCTATGGTAGTTTTAGATAAATATATGGAAGCAAAAATAGGACAAGAATCAGAATATTAGCAAAAGTTTAAATCTGCATATTCAGTATTCCTCTAATGGACTAGGGGTGTCATGCATATTTTAAGAAATCTCTGGATAACAGATTTCCCCAGGGACCACACTACAATAGGAAGTAATGGTATACTTTTACAGAATACATATTTCATTTAGGGCAAATTACACCTGTAGAAGTCAACAGAGCCACAAGGGATGCACTTTAGCCTGACATGCCTATATGAGTGGGGTTATGATAGAAACTAACCTAGCAGAAATGATAGGCATTCAAAGCTTCTCTCCACTCTGGCAGATACACTATCCTTTCATTCCAAAACAACAGAATAGAAAAAAGCCCATTCACTGCAGTTCTTGGCTGTTCTTCTGGATGGGCTAAATCCTAACATCAAAATTAATAGAATTCTCAATTTACTCTT
The DNA here is from genome assembly GCF_018350175.1 of Felis catus. Classification (NCBI taxonomy): domain Eukaryota; kingdom Metazoa; phylum Chordata; class Mammalia; order Carnivora; family Felidae; genus Felis; species Felis catus. The sequence goes on along the minus strand of NC_058386.1, from coordinate 84,407,500 downwards.
ACTTCTTTCACATTTTCCCCCTTTATGGACAGTAACAAATCCAACATGATACCAAGCTTGGTAACTTGTGTATTTGGATCATACTACAGAGTTGTATAAGATCCCCATATGGAGCTGTTTTCAGACTTTCCAGCATTTAAATTATTAAGCATTTTAATTAGTTTAATTACCCACATGAAACTATATTTTCATTTAGAAGGACCAGTGTCAAAAAGGACTTCAATATTTCAATTATATCAGATGTTGCTGATGTTGTATAGCAACCCAAATAATGAATTTAGGTCTTAACTCACATTTTCCTTCACCATCCTTTGTTGCCCACCTTAATAGAATGGTCAGAGATTTAACCAAATGTATTTCTTTGCTGCTGATTTTAATATCTCCCTCACTCTCCCCCCCTCTCGTGCACGCGGGCACACACACACACACACACACACACACACACTCACTTCTGAGGAACATACACATCATAGTCAACATGGGAATTTTAGTAAGCAATGAAATTTTTTTCATTTGGATTTAGATTGTCAAAAATTGTTTAATTGACAATTATAGTTAGTAAATGTATATTGAGAGAGGAATAATGATATTCTGTTGGTGGAAATACAGATTTGGTACAGTGACATTGGTGGGCAATTTGTCAGCATCTTTTAAGTTTTTAAATAAAAACTGTATGTGATATTTCCACTTGTAGGAATCTATTCTACCAAAAAAAAATGTTTTTCTAATACACTACAATATATGTAATAGGATGTCCTTTGCAGCATTGTTTTGGAATAGCAAAAACCTACAGATAAAAACATAACCTGCATAAATAAAGCACAGGTTTAAATTTATAATAAATCCACACAATTGAAAAACTACATTGTATTTAAAAGTTTAAGTTACAAAGGTATTGCCAAGGATTAGAGGTTATGATATCATGTTAAGGGACAAATAAAGTTGAAGAATACAGTATAATTCTAAGTTTGAAAATTACATGATTTAACCTATATACGTCATACACACACACACACACACACACACACACACACAACACACACACACACACAAATAAACTATCTGGGGGAATCTATATGAAATGCAATGGGTTATCTCTGAAAATGAAATCATAAGAGAATATTCTATTTTGATATTGTTTGAATGTTTATTAAGCATAATATATCATTACAATAAGAAAAATACTAAAACAATCTTACTACTTGATTTCCAAGATACAATACGTGAAACAAAAAGGAGCATAAAAAGCAAATAGTTAAGTTTTGCTACATTTTAAGTATGAAATAAGGGGAAACAAAATATACATATTGACTTGTGAAAAGAGAAATACCAGAAACTAAAGAAATTGATTATAAATAGTAGATATGTGAGACAAGGTGGAAGAAAAAGTTATGCAAATGAGATTTCTTTGATGAATTTCTCTTTATATAATTTTGAATTTTCAATTATATGTTTTATGCTTTTGGAAATAAAATTTAATCAAAAAGGATAAAAAAGCAAGTCAAGTAAGACACAAATGAACTTATCCATTGAATTAATAGCATAACCACAGAGAAAATTAATTAACTCAAGTAAATTTTAAACATAACACTCTGAATATACAGATTTAGTAGGATTAGTTCAAAGGACAAAAAGAATTGTAAACTATCTTGTGCTTTTTAGTAGGTTTGTTATTGATACTAGTTTTGGTACAGTAGTTCAGAAACTATTTTGCATGAATTATAGGAGAAAATAATTAACTAAGTATATAGATGTTGATGGGAATTAGATTTCCACTGTGAGAAAAAAAGATAAAAATGTGGAATAGGTAAAGGTGAAGAACCCTGTCATGTTGGATTTGAATCAGAAGTATCCAAATTAAATCACAGTTTTTAGAAATCATTTATGAATAGCATTTTCCACTAGAAAGAATCAGGAAAAATGGCTATTTCTAGTGCTGAAACAGTGAAAGTATGAAAGGTAAGCCTGGAGCATCTTTATGACAGAAAGCAAGGAAGTGCTCAAAGAATGATGGGGTATCAAAAGATAACAAGAAAACTTTTACTTCAGGCTATGATGAAATAACTGGAACCAGACTAGTTCTCCCATAGAATGTAATGATAAAAGTGGACAAAATATATGAAGCAACTATTCTCACGTGGTGCAAGACTGTGATCTCAGTGATCTCGGTGGCAGGGGGCGGGGTGTGGAGAATGAAACTCATGCAGTGAGCCCAACAGTCAACCCAGCTCTCCACTTGAGGACAATTCCCCAACTATGTCACAGTGAATGCAAATTCTAACAAGAGACCAGATGTCTTGTTGAGCTGAAGTTACAGATATCAGAGCAGCTAAAATGGCTGAAACCTTCAGTAAAAGGAGAGAGCTTCACAAAGGGGAGCCCATGAAATCTGTATGGAGGTTCTCTATGAGCCCCTGACTGAAGACTGGGCTAACATGAACAAAACATGTCCCCCAAAGGTTTATCATCAGAGAGTGACCATTATACAGTTAATAACAGAACAGTGATATTAGAGGACAAACAGTACTACTAGGAAACACTTTGTTAACACCTGGCCTTTCAGTTGAGACTCCAGAAAGTTCCTGATTTATAAGAAAGAACTATGTCATAAAATACAGTCTACTCTAGATTCTCCCTAATGAAGCCTAAAACCAAGCTTTGACAAAATCCACAAGGGAGAAAAAGATTAGAGGTTGAATCCCACCAAGTCATAGGTGATTGAGACATACCTTGGGTTTTCCACAGATCTATTCTAAGAAAGGATAAAACTAAACACCAAAAGTTCAAGATTAGTAGTTGAACTGTTGCTATAACACAATACCCTTTAGAAGAACATAAAATAATCTAGTATCATGACAATGTATTATCAACAAATTTCAGTACTCAATTAAAAAAAATAACTTGACATGGAAAAAAAGTAACCTACATCAATGAAAAAAAAAAGAATTATAAAAAAAAAAAAAAAACACTCTTGAGATGGCCCAGACATTGGATTTAGCAGATAAAGACTTTAAGGTAGCTATAATAAATATGCCTAAAGAACTAACAAAATATTCTTCAAGACATAAGGAAACATATGGCCTCAATGAGTTATCAGATTATAAGCATCAACAGAGAAATGGAACCTATAAAAGGATGCAAAGGGAAATTTCTAAAACTGTAAAGTATAGAAATTGAAATAAAAATTTCACTGTATGGGTTTTAGCAGATAGCAGAATAAAAAATCAGTGATCTTGGGGTGCCTGGATGGCTCAGTGGAGTAAGTGTCCAACTTCAGTTCAGGTCATGATCTCACAGTTTGTGAGTTCAAGCCCCGCTTTGGGCTCTGTGCTGACAGCTCAGAGCCTGAAGCCAGCTTCAGATTCTGTGTCTCCCTCCTCTCTGCCCCTCCCCTGCTCACATTCATGCTCACTCTCTCTCTCAATAAATAAATAAATATTTTAAAAAATCTTTAAAAAAGAATCAGTGATCTGGAAGACAGATCAGTAAAAATTTTCCAATCTGAAAAGTATAGAAAAAATAACTGAAGCAATATGAATAGAATCTCAGAACCTGAGAAATAATTATAAAGTACTCAAGCATTCATGCAATAGGAGTTTCAGAAGGGAGGATTGAGAATGGGGCAGAAAATATCTAAAAATAATAAACATTGGTCCAATTTGATGAGAAACTTTAATTCAAAAGTTCAAGAATTTTAGCTATACCTAAGCCTGATCGATACAAAGAAAACAACTAAACACATGATAGTCAAGGTTCTGAAAAGCAAAGAGAAAGAGAAAGTCTTTAAAGCAGCCAGAGGAAAAAAAGGCATTACATACAAGGCAACCATGATAAGACCGTCCACTTGGCTTCTCATGAGAAACTATACAGACTGGAAAACAATGGAATGACATCTGTAGATAAGGAAACTCTCAACATTGCATTCTATATCTGGGGCAAATAACCCTCAAACGTGAGGTGAAACAAATACATTTTTATATAAACAAAAGCTGAATTTATCTCTGGCATACTTGTGCTATGACAAAAGGTAAAAAAAAAAATGTCCAACAAACTGAGAAGGAATGACCAGAGGGAAAGAAAAGCACTAGAAATGGTAAATACATGAATAAATGTATAAGTTGTGTTTCTCATTTCTCATAACTACTTAGAAAATTAAAACTGATGATTTAGAGCAAATAATTGCAGTTTAAGAAAGTGTTTATATGTTGAAGTAAAATACATAACAATACCATGAAGGATGAAGGACTACAAATATATAATTATACTGTTGTAAGGCTATTACATTTGTGAAACTGGAAGTTAGAAATGTAAGTGTGAAATATGATGTGTGAAGTACAAAGGGGGAAGTATAAGGCATGAAGTGATAAGCAAGAAGAGGAAAGTAACAAATATGACGGTTCACATGTGAAGTATGTAGTGGTACAATATTAACTCTAAATAGACTTTGTAAAGTTAAGGATGCTCATTGTAAGCCCTAGAGCAGGGGATAGCAGATTTTTTCTGTAAAGGGCCACGTAGTAAGTATTTTAAGCATTGTTGGCCACACAGTCTTTTTAGTAACTGCTCAACTCTATTATAGCACCAAAGCAGCCATAGACAATATGCAAATAAAGGAGTGTGACTGTGTTCATTATTTTTTATAAAAACAGGAAATGGGTAGGTTTGGCCCACAAGCCATAGTTTGTGACCCCCAATCTTAAGTACCCACTAAAAATATTTAAAAGGTATAGTTATAAAGCCAATAGAGGACATAAAAATGGAATACTAAAAATTATTAAGCTAACCCAAAATAAAACATAAATACAGCCACAGGTAAAAACAGTAACAAAAAACTAGGGGCACCTAGGTGGCTCAGTTGGTTGAGTGACTGACTTCAGCTCAGGTCATGATCTCAACGTTTGTGAATTCAAGCCCCACATTGGTCTCACAGCTATCAATGCAGAACCCGCTTCAGATCTTCTGTCCCTCTCTCTCTCTGCCCCTCCCGCAGTTGCACTCTCTCAAAAATAAATAAAACATTTCAAAATAATACTAGTAAAATAAAAATTAAAAAAAATTAAAAAAAAACTAGAAGAGACAAATAGAAAATGGTTACTTAAACATATCAAAAATTATATCCATTGTAAATGGACTAATCACTTCATCTAAAAGATAAACATTGTTAGATTGGATAAAAAGACTCAATAATATGGAGTGTATAAAATATGCATTTCACATTTGAAGCTACAAATAGGATGAGAGTAAAAGGATAATAAAATATATATATATATATAACACATAAAAACAGTAAGCATAAGTCAGCACAACTCTATTAAACACAGAAGAAGTGAAATTCAAGACAAATAGCATTACAGGAGATAAGGAGGGTAATTTTTCAGGAAGACAAAAGAATTCTAAATATGTATCCAACTAATAAGAGCATCAAAATTCAAGAGGTAAAGTTGAGAAAGGTAAAGGGAGAATGAGACAAATCCACAATTATAGTTGGATATATTAGTTGGATATATTAATAACCCTCTCTCACTAATTGATAGTACAAGTATCCAATAAAATCAGTAAGGATATAAAAGACAGAAAAAACACTGTCAGCCATCTTGACCTGATTGAAATTCATAGAACACTGCATAGCATAATACACAAGTGCATATGGAATACTCATCAATAGAGGCCATATGCTGGAACATGGAATAAATCTCAGTAAATATCAAGAGACTGAAATATTATAGGATACATTCTCTGATATACATACATTGGAATTAAATTAGAAATAATACAAATAATATAGCTATAAGATCCTTACTATTTTGAAATTAACATAATTTTTTAATTTATTTTTTTTAATTTACATCCAAGTTGGTTAGCATATAGTAACAATGATTTCAGGAGTAGATTCCTTAATGCCCCTTACCATTTAGCCCATCTTCCCTCCCACAACCTCTCCAGTAACCCTCTGTTTGTTCGTTCTCCATATTTAAGAGTCTCTTATATAAAACACTTTTAAATAATTTCAGTTCAAAGAATAAATTACAAGGGAAATCAGAAAATGTTTTGAACTACATAATAATGAAAATACAATTGATTAAAATTTTGGGTTCACAGCTAAGGCAATACTTAGAGGGACTTATTTATTTATTTACTTACTTATTTAATATGAAATTTATTGTCAAGTTGGTTTCCATACAATACCCAGTGCTCATCCCAACAGGTGCCCTCCTCAATACCCATCATGCACCCTCCCCTCCCTCCCACCCCCCATCAACCCTCAGTTTGTTCACAGTTTTTAAGAGTCTCTTATGTTTTGGCTCCCTCTTAGAGGGACATTTTTAACTTTAAATGCCTTTATTAGATAAGAAGGAAGGTTTAGGATCTGTGATTTGAGTTTCCACCTTAAGAAACTACAAAAAGAAGTAGAACTTAAACCCCAAATAAGAAAACAAAATAATGAATGGACAAGGAACAATTAAATAAACAAGCAACAAAGAATAATTAACCAAGTCAAAAACTGATTCCTTCACAAGATTAATGAATTTAATAAACCCTTAGCAAGCAAGACTAATCAAAAGAAAAGAAAATCAGGAATGAAAGCAGGGATAATATTACAGATCTTATAGGGATTTGAAAGATATTAAATGAATATTATGAATGGCTCATGTCAATAAATTTTAAAACTTAGATGAATAAATCCTTTACAAAAACACAAATTACCAAAACTGACTTAAGAAGGAAGAGAAAATCTGAGTGGCTCCGTGCCTATTGAAGAAATCAAAGCATCAATAAACAAAAACTTTCCACAAATGGAACTTCAAGTCCAGAGAATATCAATAGTCAATACTCTCAAACTTTTGAGGAAGCAATAATGCCATTCAGAAAAGAGGAGGTAACAATGTTTCCTAAGATGAGGCAAACACAATTCTGACACCAAAACCTAATGAAAACATTACCAAAATATTACAGACAATATCACTAATGAACACAGATGCAAAAATCCTCAAAAACCAAAAAAATTTTAAATAAATACAGCAATATATAAAATGAATAATACATCATGACTAAGTAGGGCTTATCTATTATAGTAAGAGTGGTTGAATACTTGAAAATCAATTCATTTGATTCACCACATTAACATAATAAAGGAGAAAATCATCATCATCTCAATAGATGCAAAAAGAGCATGTGACAAAATTCACTACCAATTTGCAATAAAAAAAAATCTCAGCAAAGTAGGAATAGAAAGGAAATTCCTCAATCTCTTAAAGGGTTACCTGTAAAAACTCATAGCTAACATCATACTTAATGGTAAAAAAAGAGCAACAGGGAGCAAGAGAGGGAGGAGAGAAAACATGCAACAAAATGTTAACAACTGTTGAAGACAGGTAAAGAGTATATTGAGGGGCCATTGTACTATTCTTGTAACTTTTCTATAGGTTTTAAATGTTTCAAGATTATAAATATAAAAACATAAAAAGAAACTAACTCCTATCCGTCTCAGAGTAAAATTCCCAAGTCAAGTTCTGTTTTCCCCCATGGGATTATTTTAGACTTCTCTTTCATCTGGCTACCCTTTGTAGTCATCCCTGTAGATGACTGCAAGAGTCATCATTCATCGTTATTCTACTGAAAAATAAAATCTACTACTAATCTATACTACTGTAACCAGAACTCAGGAACACTATCTTTTAGCGTGACTTATCTTACTTAGCCAACTTCAACCATTCTCCATTTGCTGGCTTACACTTCTCCTTACATGCATGTGCCATACCCATTGCCATCTTCTATCCGTTTCTCTCATACTATGCTTTTTTCCTTTAATGTGCTCCTGCCTTATTCCAGATCACTCTTGGTCCTAACTGCTGTCAGGGCCTGGCTCAAGCCTCTCATCTTCTACAGAGTGTCCAATATATCCTGTCTTTCTGTGACTCCCCTGGCTTTGGAGGCCTGCTGTGTAAGTTTAATACTGAATCAAATTCTCTTTTGTTACTCCAAGTTTCATATGTGAAGCATACCCAGGAAAAGTATTTCCTCCCAGTTAATTAGATCTCTTATTTTTATTATACATTTAAATGACTTGTAGAAAAAAATCATTTATAAATATATCTATAAGTGCTAAACATCATTCAAAATTCTTTTCTAATTTTTGATTAGTGTAAATGAATATTTTAACATCATTGTGTACTGGGGTTTTTTTTGCTTACTATTATTTATATTCACATTTCTATATATGAATGTAGTCTAAATGGTGGTCATTTTAATAGCTGCATAGCACTCTCTCAGGTTAACACAATTTGCTTAACCATTCATTTATCCCAATGAGAGTAAATATTATTCAACAAGGGAGTTTTGCTTTATTTTCCCTACCCTCTTGCCCCACAAGATTAGTGTAATATTGCACATATAGTAAGAGTTTAATAAGTATTTCATGACTGACTATGCATTTGACCATATAAAATTCAATGACTAAAAATCCTAAAATTATTTGCCCTTCAACTTCTTTAATAAGGGTGTTTCATTCAGGTCCATTCTGGCCATACATTGTTTCTGACTTATCACTCTCATCCCTGACCACTCCTTACTTGATAGAAACTTTGTTCCATACTCCCAACACTAATACCACTCCTATACCAGCTCCAATAACTAAGTCAAGCCTTCCAGTACCACTTTTCCTTTCTTCCAAGATCCAGTTTACTCCATGGAAGTCACCCTAATTAAAGAGATAAAAGTATCAAATCTCATGTTATCCATATCAGGTACAGAAGAGATCACAGGGAGGTATTTTTCTCCTTGATCTTAGCTCATTAGCATACATTTAGAAGATGAGATTTCACTAACACCTTGTTATCTTTTAACTTCTAATCTGGTACTCTAGCAATCCAAGTTATAGGTACAATGTGAATATCCTCAGAGCAACATTACTTCTAATCACTATTTTAAAATAAAACATTTTGTCTCCTTTTTAAGAATTTGAAGCATGATATTTCATTTTATTTTTAATTATATAACAATTTCACAGGGAAAGTTATTTTACTTACACTTGGAAGTTGTTTGAAATACTCTTTCTAGCTTTGGGTAGAAATGCAAACTCACATAACCTCTATTTCTGCCTTAAGATCTTCCTCAATCATATGACTAGAAATTCTAAAACCAAAGAATTTTTAGTGAAAACAAACTACTACTCTCTCATCAACAATCATAAAACTCCATAATTCTATAAACCTACAAGCTAAAGCCTCATGTAAAACCATTCACGGCATTGTATGTTCAAGTCGATCCAAAATGTATCTATAAGTACTCACTATGTGCCAGCAGGCCTTCACATCCTCCTTACCCCTAGGGTCTACATTTTCGTAGTTGATTAAGATATTTTGATAACTCTGCAATTTTCCTTGAAACACCAGATCATTGAGAAGTTGCTTTGTTGTAGTCCTTCTCCAAATGTACTGATTGCAAAATAACCCAATTTGGATTCAGAATTAAACATAACTTCTCATCAAATTGGTCACCCTATTCCTTATTCCTTTCTTCCCTGATACGAAGATCCAGGCTGGGGGAGCCTAATGCCAACAACTGCCTAACACAGCTCACATTTTCCTGTAGCAACAACAGCAAAAGTCAGAGAAAAGCAAAGGGGAGAATTTAATGCCCCCTCCCAAATAAAAACCATGTATATTCTGAGGACATAATTTTTGAGGCAAAAAGAAATAGCTATATAGAAGCTCTTGGGTGTTCTCTTCCTGAGAGAGTTTTTCTCCCACCCATCCTATTAAAAATTAGTTTTGATACATGTGTCCTCCACTGGGCATGTCTGCCATTCAATAGACTTTGTCAAGATATCAGCCAATTCCCTGCCATAAAAAAATGACACGTTTAAGTAAAGCAAACCTATTTTTAATTGAGTAGATTTTCTAAATGACCTTATTTAGTCTTAGATTTAGAGAATGCCATTGCTGAAGGACCTCATGGGCATTCTGTGACGATGACAAGCTTACACTTGATCAATCAGCTACAGTGCTTAAAATTAGATGCTAATGCAAAAAAAAAAGAAAAAATTAGATGCTAATGCAACCTCAGAGCCATTTTTTTCTGTTTACCTATGTAGAGTTGATATTTGGGCTTGCCCAGTGTGAATAGGTATTACCTAGAAACATAACCTGTGCTACAGCTTTTAAAAACTGTATATTACCAGAAACTAGGAGGTTCATTTCAATATGTGCCCAAGCTAAATTTAAAAAAAAAAAGTTAAGTCTTTTATTTTTTTTTTCCTTGATTGACAAGTACAGAAAAAGAAGCTTCTATCCCTTGGTCTTGTGTCTTGTGCATTAAAGAACCTTTGGCATTAGTTGAAGAGATATTAGTGAAAGAGATCCCTGTCTATAATGAATGGCACAAAAATCATTATAATTGGCTTCACATCTCACACTAAATAGTTATTACTATTAATGAGTGAAAGGCACAATCATTCATTTTTCACTTGGAAAAAGGGAAGTAGGGGGAAAAATGAAAGTTCTGAGTTCCATTGGTGATTCCAAGAAGAACAGATATGCAAGTTTAAATCTGGATCTCTTTAATTGGCAAAGGCCAAAGGACCTCACAGATTGCGTGAAACAAAATTTTGTACTACAGATTTGTCAAAGCAATCTTTAATGTTCTTTAAAAAATAAGGTCAAATAGGACCATCATAATGAGAGTGCAAATAATTATATTTTTTTTACATAAAATAATAATATTATCATGAGTGTAGGGGCTGGGAAGGATGTTATGAGGTACCTAAATAGAAAGAAAGAGTGAAAAGAACTGCTCCAAAGTACTCCCATTCTCATCACCTATGGGTAACTTAGGACGTCTTTTATTTATCCCATGCTTGATTTTTGTTTTTGTATTTTGAAATAAAAAAAAAAACAAAACACCATACACAGACATGCACAAACCAACAACATAAACCCATTAGTCTTTCCTGCCTACTCCATATGCACCACAAATAAAAGCAAGAAGGCTTTTATGTTATGAGAGAAAGACTAACTGCATTCAAACCATCTCCACTGCCCAGATCTGTAGGAAAAGTTTTGTTCCAAAATTATAATTTCTATTGTCCTATGAGGTAGCTGAGGGTAAACATATGGGGAAACAGAGACTGAAATTATTCAAATGCATTCACTCAAAGGGGAATAGCTTTTTGGGTAATGTTGCTTCAATAAAGTTCACTGCAAATATGGCATCACTTGGCCACATTAAGAAGACACAACTAAGAACCTCTCATAAGCCACAAATGGCCTCACACTTGCTAAGTAAAGAATAAAGGAGCAAAGCATAAAAAAGTTAATATTTAAAGGGCACCCGTGTGTCAATGAGAACTTCCTCTATGTATACACATTGTTAACAATCTTTGTCCTTATAAATATAATAAGCAAACCAAGGAAAGAAAACTGAATACATACACACAGAGCAACTTGTTTTTGTTTCTTAGTTTGGATTTTACATGAATTAAACTTCCATAATATAGATGTCTTTTTTTTTCTGTTTTTTTTTAATATAATTTATCAAATTGGTTTCCATACAACACCCAGGGTTCATCCAAACAAGTGCCCTCCTCCCTGCCCATCACACACTTTCCACTCTCCCCCACCTCCCACCTACCCTTAGTTTGTTCTCAGTCCTTAAGAGTCTCTTCTGGTTTGCCTCCCTCCCTCTCTGTAACTTATTTTTTGCTCTTCCCCTCCCCCATGGTCTTCTGTTAAGATTCTCAAGATCCACATATGAGTAAAAACATATGGTATCAGTCTTTTTCTGCCTGGCTTATTTCACTTAGCATAATACCCTCCAGTCCCATCCACGTTGCTGCAAATGGCCAGATTTCATTCTTTCTCCAAAGGCAAGGGAATTGAAAGCAAAAATGAACTATTGGGACCTCATCGATATAGATGTCTTTTTAAACTCTCAATTCCTTTTCTTTGCTTTCAGACTCTGCTACATTAGGACACAGCAAAGTGAAGAACATGGAATCTGGTCCAAGAGGTTACTTTTGCTAGTAAGTAATATCTCCGAGTATTTTATTTTAGCAAAAATCAATCTGAACCAAGACTGAAAGTGAAAATATGACTTCAAGATTAAGGCAAGGTAAGGCAGCCACGTAAAATATACCAAGTTAGAGATATTATCGGTAAAATATTAAACACAGCTGAAAAAGATTCACAATATGCAAAAATGTGTTAAATACACAAGTCTTAAGGGGAGAAAAAGCTAATATATTGCCCTGCCCTTATCATTACAGAATCCTTTGGACTTCAGTAGTGGTGCTCTATTTTACAACCTGTGACACATTTATGCTAAACTTATTAATGTGATATCAATTGAAGAACAATACTGTTCTTTAGTTATTTCAATTAGCAAGTATTCCTGCCTCAGAAAACAAACATTAACCAAATTCCAAGCACTAGCCAGCATTTATTGCTTTGAAAAATAGGCATGCACTTTATTTTCTGGGTTTTATACTTAATGAGAAAGTAAAGAGCATACATTTAATTCTAGGAAATAACTGAATTAGAAGCCAGCAGAAAGCCCCTTCACAGTCTTTTGTTTCCATGTAATAATACATTCTTCAATGTCTTACTGGGATGATTGTAGACAGAAAATCAATTCTTAAAATCTCATGCATGGTTTGTAATTATAGCTAGACTATATAATAAAAACTGAAAGACATATATATTCAAGTGTTTTTAAACAATGTTTAAGCTCTGATTGGGACATCTACCGATGACAGCTGATCTTTCAGTACAAGCATGGCTGCCTGCCAGACCACCATGTTCTATGAATAGATAATTCTTCTCAAGAAATTCCTCTTCAGGCAATTAGCTAATATTTCTTAACTTGGAGGCTTTAAACTTCTGCCTGTTAGAGATTCAGTAAAAATGTGAAAATGTAACAAAAAATAAATCTACATGTCAAAAGAATTCATTTAAATAGTAGTGCTGCACACTCAATCAAGAGGCAAAGGATATATATATATTTTTTTTTAAGTTTCCTGTATTTTCATTTACAAATGTTTGCTCCCAGGTGTACAGTCACTAGCAAATGTAACCAACCCCAAGTAGGCCCTTAACATTTCATTGTCCATTGAGAGTACATTGCCACTGAAGTTGAACAAAATTCCACTAGTTCCCCAACATTTTCTCAGTGGTAGGCTAAAATCTCATTCTTATCTTGGCTACCTTCCAACATAGCTGGAGTTCAAGCATTTCTGTTTCAAGATATTCATAGTTAAAGGCACAGATGCTTTCTGGATGTCACAAAAACTACACATTTTTGATCAAATATAATTTGCAAGCAACTTACCAGAATTTCTCTTTGATACCATCCTCAAATTTGTGCTGACTACAGAAGAGACCACAAGGGCCAAAAGAAATGGTGGCTTCATTGTTCACTTTCTTCAGTAGCTGAAAAGTAAAAAAATAATATGAAATTGAATCACAGATCTTGGCATCAACAAACTAGCAGCTAAAATTTCACATATCTCAAGGACACATTACAGAAACAATGACATTCTAGTGACCTTTGTTTTTATTTTTATTCAAATGGAAGAAAACATGAATGCACACAGTTGAATCATGCCAAAGTTCCCTGCTTAAAAGTTTTCAATGGCTTCCCATTGGATTTGGAGTAAAATCTGAACTCCTTCCATTAGGCCATTAAGGGCGTAAAGGTGGGGCCCTGGCTACCTCTTTGATCTTATATGACAACACTCTCCTCCTTGTTGGTTATGCTCCAGCCATTATGAATATTTTATCTGTCCCTGGAATGTGTCAAGGTCATTTGCTTCTTGTAGTCTTTACAGTTTGTCTTCCTCCTAGTATACTTCACCCCACTCTTCACACAGTTGGTTCCTTAACATTCTATTGTCTTCAGTCACACAAAAACACTTTTTCCAACTACCTAAAGTCTCACTCTGTCATTCTCTGACTCACCTCCCTGCTGTTTTATTCATAAGACTGATCAGCACTTATAATTATTTTATTTATATCACAAGGGTTTTTACTCAACTTTGACAATATTTTAAAATTAACAATACTGAACTTTAAACAATTGTAATGAAACTGTTCCAAAGAGAAAAATAAGTGTAAAAAGTTTCAAATAGGATCGAGATCCTCTAACAATCAGAATATAAGCACCACAGAGGTATACTGGGTTTATCATAAACCCAAGACATAAATATGGCAAAGGGGACAATAAGAATGAAAGCACAGTGATCCCTAAAATAATGAGTGGAAGCAAATCTGAGTGGAAAAGCAAGAACACCCTCTGGATGTCATTTTAAAGATCCAGAATTCCATGTAAAGATTTGTTTCTTGAATAATTGGTTTGTACCTAAAGGTGCAGAACCTTACCCAGAATTTGAGAGTAACAGGATGATATCAAGCATCGAGTATTCCCAGTATTCACCTCAGAATTTATATCCACCTGATATCCTAAATTCAGAAAACTTGTAGAGTTTGGGGTCTGAGGCCACCTGTTCACTATCCAATGCAGCTAGTTCTTTATCATCCCATCTTCTCTCCATCAATAAACAAAGAAGACTGAGAAAGAGGAGAATGTCACCTTTTGATAACAAAGACAGGTTTTCCTTTCCCAGATGACATGCTGGACTTCTCCCATACTACTGGAACAGTGACAGAGAACTTTGAGGAAGGATGGTGTGTTGGAAATTTCAGATGACAAGAGGCCAGTACTAATCTCTACCAATCCCTATCACATACTAAATTTCTGGTCCCAAGAAGCATGGAATGGATTTGGCACATTACCAAAGATTCAAATTGGACTGGGTAGATGATTCTTGTCAGAGGCTTTACAGCACAGGATAAGATGAGTACACTTGAGAGAAAAGTGATATCATATCACTAGTTGAAGTTCTGAGGGAAGATTTAATCAAATTTTGAAAGAGACTTCATTGCCAAGAGGAAATGCTGGGGGGATCATCTCATCATCAGGCCTGTCACAACAACTAACTATTTATACAGAGCCTATAGATGGCTAGAAGGGCAATTATGGTCAACCAAGGAAAAGACACAGGCAATCAAAAGCATATTTTTTCCCTCTCCCTTGTCCCTAGTCATTTATCTCCCTATGCAACACCAATGGAGAAGGCACATGGCTGATGTGTGAAAATCTACCACACACCCTCCAAATTCCTAGCTACTGGAATGTCTCATCTGTTTAAAGAAAAAGGAAGAGACACTATTTGAATCAGATAGGAGCTTAGAACAAAGTCTTTAAAATCAGAATGAAACTCTGAAAACAGCTGAAAAGTTATATAATCAGACTGAAATGATTATCATTGTCACCATATCCCCGTGGAAAAAACAAAGTACAGTACAGTACAACAAATAGAAATCATTGGGAAAAACAATACTATTTCAGAGTTATACTTCACTGAGTTAAAACTCTTAATGAATCAGTTGCATTTATTAGCTTGGTTGTTTCTGCCCACACCTTGACCACTAGAATATTATATTCATGAAGATAGTCACCTAGTCATTATCCATTTTCAATGGATAAAAGAAGATCGTGTAGATATCATATCAAGGGTCTCATTAATACAAATAAATGGCAGCTTTCATGTTTTTATTCAAGTTACCCATTTGTTTGAAATAGAATATCTATTAACAAATATATGATTATTCAAATCCAAGATATGTGGTTTCCCCTGCTATAGTTGACACTGTTGTTACCCTACCCATATCCTCTTGGCCTACCCCAAAAGTCATTTGCAGAAGACTTCCTATGTTTCTCTCCCAGGGGGTGCTTTTCTATCTACAAAGTAAGTTGAACAGCAGGGGAGGCAGTCTGGAAGTTCCAAGTTGCTAACACCCCATGAGTTACTTTCAGTAATGGGAGTTAGTGAATAAACACTGCAACTCCCTCACCTGTTGGTATATTCCAGTAAAACTGAGTGGCAAACTGCTCATTAACACACTCTTTACTTGCTTTTTCTCCCTTCCAGTCTGACTTTCTCATTCCCTTGCAGTACTTTCTGGAATCACTTCCCAAATAAATTACCTATATCTAAATCCTTGTCTTTGGGTCTGCTTTTGGGAGACCCCAAACCAATACTGAAAAGACCATCATGAATTCCACAAAATCCTTTGTTTTACATAAAATTTATTTGTACAGTTTCTAGCTAAGTTTACATAGGCTCTGGACATTCAAAAGGTGGCTTATTATTCAAATTTTCCTAAACCACAGGCACATTCTAGCCCTTCTGTCCTGTCTCCTGGTTTAGAATATATGTTATTCCCAGTGACTTCAATAAGAACATTGGTTCATCTCTGATTTAAGTATTTCTGCTGTATTCACTCAGTTATCAACCCAACCTTGCCAGTGAGATATTAGAAGTCTGTCATGTTCTCCTTTACCTACAATTCATCCTGTCCATGATTGTACATTTCCTATTTCTGACTCTCAGTCATACAAACATCAGGGTAAACAACAGATTCACTTCCCATCCAACAATTTTGTTTTTCACTAAAGTACATGATCTATTCAATACTTTGTTATAAAATAGGCTTTGTTTTAGATGATTTTGCCCAACTGTAGGCCAATGTAAGTGTTTTGGGAAAGTTTAAGGTAGGCTATGCTAAGCTATGATGTTTGATAGGTTAGGTGTATTAAATGCACTTTCAACTTATGATATTTTCAACTTCTAATAGGTTGATATGTAATCCCACTGTAAGTCAAGGAAAATCTGTATTTTATTAAAATAGTAATTATAGGGGCGCCTGGGTGGCGCAGTCGGTTAAGCATCCGACTTTAGCCAGGTCACGATCTCGCGGTCCGTGAGTTCGAGCCCCGCGTCAGGCTCTGGGTTGATGGCTCAGAGCCTGGAGCCTGTTTCCGATTCTGTGTCTCCCTCTCTCTCTGCCCCTCCCCCGTTCATGCTCTGTCTCTCTCTGTCCCAAAAATAAATAAAAGTTGAAAACAAATTTTTAAAATAAAATAGTAATTATAATGTATTGGGCATTTTTGTGTGCCAAGCATTTCACTAAATTGCTATATGATATTTTATTCTATTAATGACCTTAGGGGTGTTATTATCCCATTTTACTATTCACAAAAGTGATACTTGTGACTTACACAAGGTCACATCAATAGTAAATTAAGGGAAAAAAAATGAATTTAGGTCCGTATGACTACAAATTCCAAGCTCTTAACCACTACTAAGCTATTTTTGCCCTAGGAGTTAGATGTTATGGAAGTCATAAACTAAGTCTAAGATTATAAAACATCGCTCCTTGCCTTCAGGAAGCTATAATCTAACTGTGGAGGTCCATGCATACTTGAGAGCTTAGTCAAGTGCAAGAGAGTGAAGAATGACCTGTATATGTTAAAAGCTAAGGGTGGGCGCCTGGGTGGCACAGTCAGTTAAGCGTCCGACTTCAGCTAGGTCACGATCTCGCCGGTCCGTGAGTTCGAGCCCCGTGTCAGGCTCTGGGTTGATGGCTCAGAGCCTGGAGCCTGTTTCCGGTTCTGTGTCTCCCTCTCTCTCTGCCCCTCCCCCGTTCATGCTCTGTCTCTCTCTGTCCCAAAAATAAATAAAGGTTGAAAAAAAATTAAAAAAAAAAAAAAAGAAGCTAAGGGAATATAGAGTAAGACAAGTATTTTGTAGCATGTTCAATAGGTGATGCAGATTTCCCATTGAAAGGGAAAATCTGCCAAACTGCCAATTCAGTCAAAAAGAAAGGCCAGTGTAACCAATCTCCTAGCTGTGTTCATCTGCAACAGAAATCGACCTTAAATATCATCACTGATCAAGGAATGTCTCAGAACTGTGACCACTAGGCTCCCAGCATACAGTCCCACACATCTGTTTAAATACTAAAAGTGTCAGAAACATCTCAGGTTATCCCATGGAAATCTTACACTGAAATTTAGGTTTATTACATTGTAACTTTTTTTTTCCTCTTGGTGATTTTACAACCAACTTACTGTTGTGTGGAGAAAATGTATAGGAGAAAGTATAATACTTTATATGATGGCAGTTATGCTGCTATTCAATTATTTCAAAATTACATTTTTTTCACAGAATTCTTCCCCCTACCATGGATATAAATATACAAGGGTTCTTACACCTGAAGTTCATATTCCCGAGGGCTTTGTGTTTACTGATTTCCTAAGGGTAGGATATAAAAATCCCAAAAGACCACACAAGGATTCTAAAGACTGAAGATGCTGGCACAATGGGTAATGAAGGCATTAATTTTCCTTTCCTTGAATTACCAATCCTGATATGAGTAGGGCCATATTTTCAAGACAGTTTTAAAAAATGTAATTGAACTAAATCATTTGACAGATAATTGTAATCATAATGTTATGCTCAAGTGTTTTTCAAGTCTAGTTTGTAAATTACCTTCTCCACTTACTCTTCTCCTCCTTAAAGTACCAGTATGCCAGGTTCCTGTTTCATGTTAATTCTTAAAAGTATCTGTATGGCATACTTCTAATTCTAGAAGGCAAAACAAGTTTAATTTATGAATATATTTTGACACAACTAAAAGACACTACTAGATATACCAGCTAGGTTGTAGAGAACACACATTCATTTCAATTTCTAATACAATAGTACCCCCTTATCCTCCGGGGATATGTTCTAAGACCTGAGTGGATGCCTAAAACCACAGATAGTGCCAAACCCTATATAGAATATGTTTTTTTTCCTATAGGACATACCCTATGATAAAGTTTAACTTATAAATTAGGCACAATAGGATATTACCATAATTAACAATAGAACAATTATAACAATATATTGTAATAAAAGTTATGCGATGTGATCACTTACTGTATTGTACCTTATTCTTTCAATGTATGATGTGAGATGATAAAATGCCTATGGGGTGAGATGAAGTGAGGTGATTTATATAGGGATTATGACATAATTTTAAGCTATTACTGATACTCTGATGATAGGTCAGAAAGAGGATCATCTGCTTCCAGACCATAGTTGACTAAGGATAACTGAAACTATAGAAAGTAAGACTGTCAATAAGAGGGGAACACTGTATCTTCTAATTCTACAGTCACCTACAATGAAGCATAATATTCATACAGAGATGGTCTTAAGGTCCTACTATATCTTCAATCAGAAAACAATAATATAATTGTATAATAATATAATATAAGTGCAATAATATAAATGATATTCTACTTAATAAGAATGGAAAGTTGGTTCTCAATTTGACTCAAACTTGGAAAATACCTCAATGATTATATAATCTAACCATCAACCAATCAAGAAATCCTTTTTACACTAACTCTATAGCTACCCTATCCTCAAGTACTTCCTACCATATGAAAACAAGTATGAAGTGGCAGCTAATTATTATTAGCTCTAATAGTTAGAAATGGAGATAGAGGGACGCCTGGGTGGCTCAGTCGGTTAAGCGTCCGACTTCAGCTCGGGTCACGATCTTGCGGTCCGTGAGTTCGAGCCCGGCGTCGGGCTCTGGGCTGATGGCTCAGAGCCTGGAACCTGCTTCAGATTCTGTGTCTCCCTCTCTCTCTGCCCCTCCCCCATTCATGCTCTGTCTCTCTCTGTCCCAAAAATAAATAAACGTTAAAAAATAAAAGAAATGGAGATAGAGACATGAGACCGAAACCAAGAGAACCAGAAATACAGAAGAAAACAGAGATAGCTAAAGATAGAGAGACAGATGGATAGGAAGCAGATGGAAAGAGAAAAAATACACACAGAGGAGAAATGGGGAGATAAAGCATACGGAAGCAGAGAGAGAAAAAGACAGAAATGGAGACACAAAAAGTTGACATGTTGAGAAAGAGGAGGAAACAAGAGAAAAGAAGAAGAATGATGGAGGAACTTCTGAGAGATAGCAGAAGAGAAAAAGAGGGCAAAAAGAGAAGCAAACATAAGAGAGAAAAATTGGTTGTAAGCAACTATAGAGATCCAGGAGCATAGCAAGAACTATCTCCCAAACTAGTCTATTTCTTGTGGTGATTATATAGCCTGCAGTTTTTGGTTTAGTATGTAATTCCCCAAATTTGAGTCTTCATTTCATAGCCTTCCTTGCAACTGCATATGGACAGGAAATTGCATTCTGACCACTAAGATGTAACAAGAAATGTCATGTACAAGAGGGAATAGTCTTTTTCAGGATTGCTCCAGTCAGCAAACCTAGAAGTAGTAGGTATAAGGTTTTATAAGCTGTTTAAACAAAAAGTCTTCACTCATTACTCATTTTTATGTGGTTTCTAAATCCCTCATTATCCAACTCTTTCTTCCTTCAATAAAAATGTCAAAATTTTTCTCAAAATATAATTTACACTTTCATACACTATATATGAGATTTTAAATTGGTACAGCATTTTGGAAGGCAAATTGCCAGGACATGACAAAATTTAAAGTGCTCAGGAATTCCTTTTCTAGTAACTTATACTACAGAAATTCAAATACATATGCACAGAAATATACGCATGTTCAAGGACAGTGAAGTATGTGTTATAATGGTCAAAATCTGGGAATAAAACAAATACCCCTCCAAAGAGGAGTGGTTGACACACTCAGATACCACCTCACGCCAGTCAGAGTGGCTAAAATGAACAAATCAGGAGACTATAGATGGTGGCAAGGATGTGCAGAAACGGGAACCCTCTTGCACTGCTGGTGGGAATGCAAACTGGTGCAGCTGCTCTGGAAAACAGTGTGGAGGTTCCTCAAAAAATTAAAAATAGATCTACCCTATGACCCAACAATAGCACTGCTAGGAATTTATCCAAGGGATACAGGAGTACTGATGCGTAGGGGCACTTGTACCCCAATGTTTATAGCAGCACTCTCAACAATAGCCAAATTATGGAAAGAGCCTAAATGTCCATCAATTGATGAATGGATAAAGAAATTGTGGTTTATATACACAATGGAATACTATGAGGCAATGAGAAAGAATGAAATATGGCCTTTTGTAGCCACATGGATGGAACTGGAGAGTGTTATGCTAAGCAAAATAAGTCATACAGAGAAAGACAGATACCATATGTTTTCACTCTTATGTGGATCCTGAGAAACTTAACAGAAGTCCATGGGGGAGGGGAAGAAAAAAAAGTGGTTAGAGAGGGAGGGAGCCAAAGCATAAGAGACTCTTAAAAACTGAGAACAAACTGAGGGTTGATGGGGGGTGGGAGGGTGGGAAGGGTGGGTGATGGGTATTGAGGAGGGCACCTTTTGGGATGAGCACTGGGTGTTGTATGGAAACCAATTTGACAATAAATTTCATATTAAAAAAAAAGAAAACAAAGAGGAGTAGTTGAATAAAGTATGGTATATGCATACTATGGAATACTTTATAGCTATTAAAGAGACTGAAGAATTGTGCATAGATGAGTATAACTATAAAATGTATGGAAAATAAACATGATCCCATATATAATGGAAAAATCTATGTATGTATATATATGCATGTGTGTATGGAAATTTATAGAAAAAGTTAATGTAGGGAGGGGAGTAGGAAAATGTCTAATGTTGAAGGGCAAATTTCATTCTTTATTTAGTCATGATAGTCATTACTTCTTTTCTCCAAAATTTATATCTCTTTGCCTTCATGTATACGACAGTATTGCATGTCCTGGCCCCATTGTGATTGATGGAGCATATGACTGATTCTGGCCAATTACTGGTAAACAAAAGTTATTGCTCACACTTGTGTTTCACTTTCAGGTCAGAACATTTATTTGTCAGTGTGCTTTCTACAACTATCTTTTCCTCTGCCATAGTGAAATGGTAATGCTCAAAATAGTGGTTGCTCCATCAGTCTGGGTGATAAAATGAGAAATTTTGGAGCAGAGCTCCCAGCTGACATGTTACATAAGTCAGAAATAAAACTTTGCTGTTATACGCCACCAAGATTTGGGGATAGTTACAACAGCATAATCTAAATATTTCTGACTGATACAATTGAAATACTTAAAATTTACATTGAGGTAAATATACATTATGGGTACATTATAAAAATATAATGCCTAGAACAGCACACAATATTCTGTACATGGACAACACAAAATATAATGAGACATAATATTGTGTGTCATGATCTAGATTCAATATACTCATTAGAATGCAACCAGTTAAAGGGCAGAAACTATGATTTATTCTTTTTTGCATCCTGAGCACCAGTGACTAGAACACAGTAGGCATACAACCCATTCTTCTTGAATTTTGTACTAAGTTACTTTTACCTTAACTTGTAGTTTTATATTAATCC
Source organism: Felis catus (assembly GCF_018350175.1). Taxonomy (NCBI): domain Eukaryota; kingdom Metazoa; phylum Chordata; class Mammalia; order Carnivora; family Felidae; genus Felis; species Felis catus. The sequence continues at coordinate 84,385,247 of NC_058386.1, read as the reverse complement.
CTATTAAATGTCAATATATTAGTTTTAGTCTACTCAAAATCAGTTCAAATCATATTCATTTTTATTTACTCTCTCATCTATCTTTGTGTCACTTGAACATTTCATAAGCTTGTTCTTTTTGCCCTCAATTAAGTCAATAATAGCAAATTCCGAATAAAGACACAGAACAGAGACCTATAGACCACCACTATAGACCTCTCTACATGTTGGCATTGATCATTAATCTTACTGACCAGCTGGGCATGAATTCACTTAACTGTACTAGAATCCATTTAACTGGCCCATATTTGGATATTTATCATGGGAGATTACTCATTTGATAAACCAAGATTTCATATATTAGTGTAATAACTCTACCAAAATATAACAGATTTATTTAGCCTGACTTGATTCTAAGATCCATTAATTTATGCATTTGATGAATTTATTGTGTGCCAACAACAGGGATACAAATGGGAACATAATAAGTATGGTATCTTCTATGTAATCACAGTCTAGTAGAAGAGAAAACAAGCAGGTAATAATGAATTGTTTTAAATGTAATGAGAAGAGAGATACAGAGTGTTTTGAGGGCAGTAAGTGGAGAAATTAAATGCACATTTAGGAAAAAGAGAAGGCTTTCTGGGGAAAGTGACTTCTAAACTTAAACTGAGAACATGAAAGGAAAGATTGTTCTCAGAGAGCCTGGAACATTCACAGAACTGAAATGAGTTCAATGCAGCAGAACCATAGAGTGTTGGATATATAGATAAGAGAGAGTTGATACAGGAGAAGTAAGCAAGGGTCAGATCATGTAGAGATTAAGTTGCCTATAGTACATCTAAGTATGGATGTTCAGTGGGAAATTGGAGATACTGATAGGAATGAAGGAAAGGGACTTGGGGATATATATTTCGTAGTTTCAAGAATAAAGATGCCACAGGGTCACCAAATTACCTAAGGATAGAGGCAAAATAAAAAAGTGGCTAAGGGTAGATTCCTGAGAAACACCAACACTTAAAAGATGAGCTGGTTCGGAGAAGTCTTCAAAAGTGACTGAGAAAAAAAAAGTAACAAGACAGATACCAGGAAAACCAGGACAAAAGCCAAGAGAACAACATATTTCAAGAATGACAACTATGTTAAATGCTACTGGGTGGGTAATCAAGTGAGTCAAAAACTAAAAAGTGTACTTTATATGTAGCCAAGGAAAGGCTGCTAGTCAAGAGAAGACTGCCAAAAACAAATCAGTGGAATATCAGGGCTAGAACCAGACTGTATAAACTGAAGAGTAAATTGAAGGTAAGGAAGTAAAACAGTGAGTGAGTAGAGACAACTATCACAAAGATTAGCTGTGATAGGAAAGAGTGAGTGAGATACAGTAAATTTACAGCATAGGGCCAGAGGATTTTTAAAAGTACACTGCTATTTTTCTCATGATTAGACTGAGGTTATAAGTTTTGGGGGAATACCAGAATAGTTTTTATCTTTGGTGAGTAAGAGAGATTTGAGCAAGCTTTAAATGCTGAGGGAAAGGAGCAAGACAACAGGAAATAGCTGAAGAAAAAGACAACACATGGTTAATTTACACAGCAAAAACCCTAAAGAAATACATGGATAAGAAAAAGTTTCTGAACCGCAAATGGAAATATGTGCCATACACAGGAGGATTTTTTTTTTTTTGATCTTCAGTTAGAAATGGAAGGAAGGCAGAAATGATAGGTGAAGGTATAGGTAAGTTTGTAGATTTCCTGGTGGGAAGTTGCCATCTTGTGGCTTCTACATTCTCTGTGAAACAGCTGGCAAGTTTATCTAAAGAGAGGGTCAGGTAGGAGGATTGAGGAAGCCTGTACCTTTTCAAAAGTTAAACAGTTCACTCTAGCATTGGATGTTAAATTCACTAATTTACGTTTCTGGAGCCCAAGGTTTTGTTTTTGATTTTAACTAACACGTTTGACTATACCTAATATTCTTGTACTTTCATTGTTTCTATGACTTCATGTAAAAAGATTTTCATAAGAATTGAGTGGAAGCAGTTACAAGGGCACCTTCCAAGGTGACCAACACACCAATTAACTTTTTCTAATCACATTAATTCTTATACATTCTTTTTGCCATACTACAGTTAATTGAGGTTTTGTGGTATTTTAAGAAATAATTTAACCTCATTACCCTTGTGTAAAATACAAGGAAACTGAGAGTTAGTGAGGTAAGTAACTTTCACTATTACAAGAAGCCAGTTGCAGGCAGAGTAAGTAATTCATATTTGTAAAATATCTTTCTTGTCTATCAGAAACAGCAGTGACTGTTGACTGTTAATAGATAAATAAATAGACAAATAGACAGGAAATGGAGTTAAACTCCTTGAAATAGTCAGCATAAAGGGCACTGTATATAAGTGCCAAGTAATAAAAAAAAAAACATGGTGCTGTCAGAAAGAACAGTTATATTAATGAACTTTCCTCTAATAGTGCAATGCATCTAATTGCGCTTCTATGTTTAAATGACAGTACCTAGTTCTAAAATCTTGTTTCCTATATTTTTAATTATAAAAGGATGATGAAACATTGTGTCCCATGAGCAAGTATAAAATAATGTATTTTTGTCATATTAAGTGAGCTGTACAACAGGGTCTCTTTTTTGAGTGATGCACCTTTACCTGGGTTATTGACTAATGTGAACTAGCCTTTTGACTTTTGTCAATGTAGCCTTTTGGGCCCCAATTTTATTTATTAGCTGTATGGCCTTAGCCTAATTACCTATACACTTTCACCTTCCATTCATTTACTCATCTGAAAAAGGTGGTAATAGTAAGACTTTATAAGGCTAACTCTCTATGTGTGTATGTGCACACACTCAGGCACCCCATACTACATATTATTAATACATACACACACACACACACACACACACACACACACACACCCTAGAAGGAAATGTACTTAATTTTTACATTATATTTCAGTAGTGCAATTATAGAGAATGTTATATTCATCATTATCAGTATCATCCCTAAAAACATTTTTATTTATTTATTTATTTATTTATTTATTTATTTACTAATTATTTTAGAGAGAGAACAAGAGAGCACTTGTGAGTGGAGGAGAGTAGCAGAGTGGGAGAGCTAGAGAATCTCAAATAGGCCCCATGCTCAATATGCAGCCCGATGCAGGGCTCAATCCCATGACCCTGGGACCATAACGTGAGCCAAAATCAAGAGTCAGCTGCTCAACCAAATGAGGCACTCCAGTGCCCCTAAAAACAGACACTTAAAATAAATATGTATTTTGGGGGCACCTGGATGGCTCAGGTGGTAAGCATCGGGCTCTTGATTTTCTAAGTTTGATCCTCACATTGAACTCTGCAATGACAGTGCAGAGCCTACTTGGGTTCTCTCTCTCTCCTGCTCTCTCTGCTCCTTTCCCATTCACACACTGCTCTCTCCATCTCAAAATAAATAAACTTTAAAAATAATTTAAAAATAATAAAATAAATATGTATTTTTAAATCAGATGAACAAATTTGGGACATCACTGAACACAGAGGGTGTGAAATGATTACAAGGGAATACTATGAAAAATCCTATGCCAAAAAATTAGATAACTTAGATGAAAGGACCAAATTTGTAGAAAGATACAAACTACTGAAGATGACCAAGAAAAAATAATACTCTGAACAGACCCATAACAAGTAAGAGATTGAATTAATAGTCAAAAAAAAAAAAAAAAACCAGAAAGACTACCCCAGGCCTAGATAGCTTCACTGGTGAATTCTACCAAACATTTAAAGAAGAATTAATATCAATTCCTCAAAAACTCTCTCAAAAAATATAAAAGGAGAGAATATTTCCCAACACTTTCTATTAGGTCAGTAATACCCTGATACCAACATCAGGAAAAGACATCACATAAAAAGAAAACTACAGACTGAATCTTTTAACAACATAAACCAAAAAGTCTCAAAAAAATACAGAGAACAAACTGAGGATGTATGGGAGTGTGGGGGAGAGAGGAAAATGGGTGATGAGCATTGAGAAGGGCACTTGTTAGAATGAGCACTGGGTGTTGTATGTAAGTGATGAACCATGGAATTCAACCGTGGGGAAAAAACCAAGAGCACACTTTACACACTGTATGTTAGCCAATTTGACAATAAATTTTATTTAAAAAATAAAAATAAATAAGAAAACTGACAAATTGAATTGTGCAACATATAAAACAGGTTATACCTAATGGCAAACTATGATTTATCCTAGGAATGCAAACTTGGTTTAACATCTACAAATAAATCCATGTAATACACCATCTCAATAAAGAAAATTAATCACATAATCATTTCAATAGAAGCAGAAAAAGCATTTCAAAAAATCCAACATCCTTTCTCCTTGGTTTGATAAAGGCTATCCACGAAAAAACTCATAGGTAACATTATACTTAATGATGACATACTGAAGTCTTTCCCCTTAAGATCAAAAACAAGGATGTCTGCTGTTACCACTTTTATTCAACATTATACTGGAGATTATAGACAGGCAATAAGGCAAGAAAATTAATAACAGGTATCCAGATTCAAGGAAAAAATAAAACTATGTCAGTTTGCAGATGACATTATCATGTATATAAAAAATCCTGAGGCATCAGATCAAGATAGTGTGGTACTGATATAAGGGTAACATGAAGATCCATGGACAGAATCAAGAGTTCAGAGCATAATTTTTGATCAATTGATTTTCAACAAGGCTACCAAGACCATTCAGTGAAAATGGCCTTTTCAACAAGTAGTACAAGAACAACTGGATAGCTACATCCAGAAGAATTTAGGCCTCTATCTTACATCACATACAAAAATTAACTCAAAATGGATCATAGGCCTAAATGTAAGAGCTAAGATAGTATAATACTTAGCATAAAATATAGGAATAAATCTTTGTGACTTTGGTTTAGGCAAAAAATCTTAGACATGACATTAAAAGTACAAGCATCATATCTGCAGCAACGTGGATGGAACTTGAAGGTATGTTGAGTGAAATAAGTCAGTAAGAGAAAGACAGATACCATATGTTTTCACTCATATGTGGAACTTGAGAAACTTAACAGAAGACCATGGGGGGAAGGGAATGGAAAAAATAGTTACAAACAGAGAGGTAGGGAGGCAAACCATAAGAGATGCTTAAATACAGAGAACAAACTGAGGGTTGATGTGGGGGGAGAGGAGAAAGTGGGTGATGGGCATTGAGGAGGGCACTTTTTGGGATGAGCAGTGGGTGTTGTATGTAACTGATGAATCACGGGAATCTACCCCCAAAACCAAGAGCACACTGTATACACTGTATGTTAGCCAACCTGACAATATATTTAAAAAATTAAAAATAATTTAAAAAAGTACAAGCATCAAAAAATAGATAAATTGAAGGGGTGCCTGGGTGGCTCAGTTAGTCAAGCAAAGGACTTCAGCTCAGGTCATGATGTCACAGTTTGTAGGTTTAAGCCCTGCGTCAGGCTCTGTGCTGACAGCTCAGAGCCTGTTCGGATTCTGTTCCTCCCTCTTTCTCTGCTCTTCCCCAACTTGAGCTCTGTATCTCTCTCAAAAATAAACATTAGAAAAAATTTTTAAAAAGTAGATAAATTGAATTCCCTGAAAATGAAAGACTATATGCTACAAATCATACTATCAAGAAAATAAAAAGACAACCCATTGCGTGAGAGAAAATACTTGTAAATCACATATCTGATAAGGGAATTATATCTAGGATAAATAAAGAACTCTTACAACTCAACAATAAAAATATAAATAATCCAATTAAAAAGTCATAAAGTATTTGAATAGACATTTATTCAAATGGGTAGGTATACAAATAGCCAATAACCACATGAAAAGATGCTCAACATCATTGGCCATTAAAAAATGAAAATCACAGGAGCTGAAAAACGCTTTAAACGAAATGCATAACAAAATGGAAACCACCACAGCTCGGCTTGAAGAGGCAGAGGAGAGAATAGGTGAACTAGAAGATAAAGTTATGGAAAAAGAGGAAGCTGAGAAAAAGAGAGATAAAAAAATCCAGGAGTATGAGGGGAAAATTAGAGAACTAAGTGATACACTAAAAAGAAATAATATACGCATAATTGGTATCCCAGAGGAGGAAGAGAGAGGGAAAGGTGCTGAAGGGGTACTTGAAGAAATAATAGCTGAGAACTTCCCTGAACTGGGGAAGGAAAAAGGCATTGAAATCCAAGAGGAACAGAGAACTCCCTTCAGACGTAACTTGAATCAATCTTCTGCACGACATATCATAGTGAAACTGGCAAAATACAAGGATAAAGAGAAAATTATGAAAGCAGCAAGGGGTAAACGTGCCCTCACATATAAAGGGAGACCTATAAGACTCGTGACTGATCTCTCTTTTGAAACTTGGCAGGCCAGAAAGAATTAGCACGAGATTTTCAGGGTGCTAGACAGAAAAAATATGCAGCCAAGAATCCTTTATCCAGCAAGTCTGTCATTTAGAATAGAAGGAGAGATAAAGGTCTTCCCAAACAAACAAAAACTGAAGGAATTTGTCACCACTAAACCAGCCCTACAAGAGATCCTAAGGGGGATCCTGTGAGACAAAGTACCAGAGACATCACTACAAGCATAAAACATACAGACATCACAATGACTCTAAACCCGTATCTTTCTATAACAACACTGAATGTAAATGGATTAAATGCGCCAACCAAAAGACATAGGGTATCAGAATGGATAAAAACACAAGACCCATCTATTTGCTGTCTACAAGAGACTCATTTTAGACCTGAGGACACCTTTAGATTGAGAGTGAGGGGATGGAGAACTATTTATCATGCGAATGGAAGCCAAAAGAAAGCTGGAGTAGCCATACTTATATCAGACAAACTAGACTTTAAATTAAAGGCTGTAACAAGAGATGAAGAAGGACATCATATAATAGTTACAGGGTCTATCCATCAGGAAGAGCTAACAATTATAAATGTCTATGTGCCGAATACCGGAGCCCCCAAATATATAAAACAATTACTCATAAACATAAGCAACCTTATTGATAAGAATGTGGTAATTGCAGGGGACTTTAACACCCCACTTACAGAAATGGACAGATCATCTAGACACACGGTCAATAAAGACACAAGGGCCCTGAATGAGACATTGGATCAGATGGACTTGACAAATATATTTAGAACTCTACATCCCAAAGCAACAGAATATACTTTCTTCTCGAGTGCACATGGAACATTCTCCAAGATAGATCATATACTGGGTCACAAAAAGCCCTTCATAAGTTTACAAGAATTGAAATTATACCATGCATACTTTCAGACCACAATGCTATGAAGCGTGAAATCAACCACAGAAAAAAGTCTGGAAAACCTCCAAAAGCAGGGAGGTTACAGAACACCCTACTAACGAATGAGTGGGTCAACCAGGCAATTAGAGAAGAAATGAAAAAATATATGGAAACAAACGAAAATGAAAATACAACAATCCAAACGCTTTGGGACGCAGCGAAGGCAGTCCTGAGAGGAGAATACATTGCAATCCAGGCCTATCTCAAGAAACAAGAAAAATCCCAAATACAAAATCTAACAGCACACCTAAAGGAACTAGAAGCAGAACAGCAAAGGCAGCCTAAACCCAGCAGAAGAAGAGAAGTAATAAAGATCAGAGCAGAAATAAACAATATAGAATCTAAAAAAACTGTAGAGCAGATCAACGAAACCAAGAGTTGGTTTTTTGAAAAAACTAACAAAATTGACAAACCTCTAGCCAGGCTTCTCAAAAAGAAAAGGGAGATGACCCAAATAGATAAAATCATGAATGAAAATGGAATTATGACAACCAATCCCTCAGAGATACAAACAATTATCAGGGAATACTATGAAAAATTATATGCCAACAAATTGGACAACCTGGAAGAAATGGACAAATTCCTGAACACCCACACTCTTCCAAATCTCAATCAGGAGGAAATAGAAAGCTTGAACAGACCCATAACCAGCGAAGAAACTGAATTGGTTATCAAAAATCTCCCAACAAATAAGAGTCCAGGACCAGATGGCTTCCCAGGGGAGTTCTACCAGACGTTTAAAGCAGAGATAATACCTATCTTTCTCAAGCTATTCCAAGAAATAGAAAGGGAAGGAAAACTTCCAGACTCATTCTATGAAGCCAGCATTACTTTGATTCCTAAACCAGACAGAGACCCAGTAAAAAAAGAGAACTACAGGCCAATATCCCTGATGAATATGGATGCAAAAATTCCCAATAAGATACTAGCAAATCGAATTCAACGGCATATAAAAAGAATTATTCACCATGATCAAGTGGGATTCATTCCTGGGATGCAGGGCTGGTTCAACATTCGCAAATCAATCAAGGTAATACATCACATTAACAAAAAAAAAAAGAGAAGAACCATATGATCCTGTCAATCGATGCAGAAAAGGCCTTTGACAAAATCCAGCACCCTTTCTTAATAAAAACCCTTGAGAAAGTCGGGATAGAAGGAACATACTTAAAGATCATAAAAGCCATTTATGAAACGCCCACAGCTAACATCATCCTCAACGGGGAAAAACTGAGAGCTTTCTCCCTGAGATCAGGAACACGACAGGGATGCCCACTCTCACCGCTGTTGTTTAACATAGTGCTGGAAGTTCTAGCATCAGCAATCAAACAACAAAAGGAAATCAAAGGCATCAAAATTGGCAAAGATGAAGTCAAGCTTTCGCTTTTTGCAGATGACATGATATTATACATGGAAAATCCGATAGACTCCACCAAAAGTCTGCTAGAACTGATACAGGAATTCAGCAAAGTTGCAGGATACAAAATCAATGTACAGAAATCAGTTGCATTCTTATACACTAACAATGAAGCAACAGAAAGACAAATAAAGAAACTGATCCCATTCACAATTGCACCAAGAAGCATAAAATACCTAGGAATAAATCTAACCAAAGATGTAAAGGATCTGTATGCTGAAAACTATAGAAAGCTTATAAAGGTAATTGAAGAAGATTTAAAGAAATGGAAAGACATTCCCTGCTCATGGATTGGAAAAATAAATATTGTCAAAATGTCAATACTACCCAAAGCTATCTACACATTCAATGCAATCCCAATTAAAATTGCACCAGCATTCTTCTCGAAACTAGAACAAGCAATCCTAAAATTCATATGGAACCACAAAAGGCCCCGAATACCCAAAGTAATTTTGAAGAAGAAGACCAAAGCAGGAGACATCACAATCCCAGACTTTAGCCTCTACTACAAAGCTGTCATCATCAAGACAGCATGGTATTGGCACAAAAACAGACACACAGACCAATGGAATAGAATAGAAACCCCAGCACTAGACCCACAAATGTATGGCCAACTCATCTTTGACAAAGCAGGAAAGAACATCCAATGGAAAAAAGACAGCCTCTTTAACAAATGGTGCTGGGAGAACTGGACAGCAACATGCAGAAGGTTGAAACTAGACCACTTTCTCACACCATTCACAAAAATAAACTCAAAATGGATAAAGGACCTAAATGTGAGACAGGAAACCATCAAAACCTTAGAGGAGAAAGCAGGAAAAGACCTCTCTGACCTCAGCCGTAGCAATCTCTTACTCGACACATCCCCAAAGGCAAGGGAATTAAAAGCAAAAATGAATTACTGGGACCTTATGAAGATAAAAAGCTTCTGCACAGCAAAGGAAACAACCAACAAAACTAAAAGGCAACCAACGGAATGGGAAAAGATATTCGCAAATGACATATCGGACAAAGGGCTAGTATCCAAAATCTATACAGAGCTCACCAAACTCCACACCCAAAAAACAAATAACCCACTGAAGAAATGGACAGAAAACATGAATAGACACTTCTCTAAAGAAGACATGCGGATGGCCAACAGGCACATGAAAAGATGTTCAACGTCGCTCCTTATCAGGGAAATACAAATCAAAACCACACTCAGGTATCACCTCACGCCAGTCAGAGTGGCCAAAATGAACAAATCAGGAGACTATAGATGCTGGAGAGGATGTGGAGAAATGGGAACCCTCTTGCACTGTTGGTGGGAATGCAAATTGGTGCAGCCGCTCTGGAAAGCAGTGTGGAGGTTCCTCAGAAAATTAAAAATAGACCTACCCTATGACCCAGCAATAGCACTGCTAGGAATTTATCCAAGGGATACAGGAGTACTGATGCATAGGGCCACTTGTACCCCAATGTTCATAGCAGCACTCTCAACAATAGCCAAATTATGGAAAGAGCCTAAATGTCCATCAACTGATGAATGGATAAAGAAATTGTGGTTTATATACACAATGGAGTACTACGTGGCAATGAGAAAAAATGAAATATGGCCTTTTGTAGCAACGTGGATCGAACTGGAGATTGTGATGCTAAGTGAAATAAGCCATACAGAGAAAGACAGATACCATATGGTTTCACTCTTATGTGGATCCTGAGAATCTTAACAGGAACCCATGGGGGAGGGGAAGGAAAAAAAAAAAAGAGGTTAGAGTGGGAGAGAGCCAAAGCATAAGAGACTCTTAAAAACTGAGAACAAACTGAGGGTTGATGGGGGGTGGGAGGGAGGAGAGGGTGGGTGATGGGTATTGAGGAGGGCACCTTTTGGGTTGAGCACTGGGTGTTGTGTGGAAACCAATTTGTCAATAAATTTCATATATATAAAAAAAAACAAAAAACAATAATAAATGAAAATCACAATGAGATACCACTTCTTACCCACTAGGATGCCTATAATAAAAGATATAACAACAAGTTTTGGTGAGAATGTAAAAAAAAAAAAAAAATGAAGCCTGCATACACTGGTGGTGGTAATGTAACATGGTACAACTGCTTTGGAAAACATTTTGGCAGTTCCTTAAAAGGTTAAACATAGAATCACCATATTATCCAGAAATTTTATTTCTAAGTATATTCTTAAAACAATTGAAAATATATATCCACACACAAAAAATATACAAGAATGTTTATATCATTATTACTCGTAATAGCCAAAAAGTAAAAATAATTCAAATGTCTATCAACTGTGGAATGGATAAATAAAATGTGGTATACAATGTAATCTTATTAGACAATGAAAAGGAATGAAGTAATGATAATGTGTTACAGTTTAGATGAATGTTGGAAATATTCTAAGTGAAAGAAGACAGTCACAGGAAACCACACATTGAATAATTCCATTTATATGAAATGTCCAGAATAGGCAAATTCATAGGCACATAAAGCAGGTTGGAAGTTTCAAGGGATAAGATAGTGGTAATAGTTGTACAACTCTGAATATACTACATACTATGAAATTATATACTTTAAATCAATGAAATATATAGCATATAAATCATATTTCTTTTTTTTCAATACATGAAGTTTATTGTCAAATTGGTTTCCATACAACACCCAGTGCTCATCCCAACATGTGCTCTCCTCAATATCCATCACCCACCCCCTATTAACCCTCAGTTTCTTCTCAGTTTTTAAGAGTCTCTTATGTTTTGGCTTCCTCCCTCTCTAACCTTTTTTTTTCCTTCCCCTCTCCCATGGTCTTTTGTTAAGTTTCTCAGGATCCACATAAGAGTGAAAACATATGGTATCTATCTTTCTCTGTATGACTTATTTCACTTAACATAACACTCTCCAGACATCAGGTCTGATCATCTGCTGTTAAACTGGAAACATGCATTCATGTTTTTAAGACTAATTGAAGTCAGTATTTCCCTCAATAAAATTAAAATCAGCTCTCCACTGCCCAACCCAGTTCTGCATGCAAGGAATTGTCTCAACAGATAGCTACAAAACACCACAACTGGAATAATCAAAGATTCAATAAGAAATAATGTGGTCCAACTGAGCTTAGCAAATTGCATTACCTTTAAAGCAACAAACTGGCAGGAACTGATAATTCATCTGCAATTAAAAGAGCGCTTTATTTTTTACTGAGTTATAGCCTAAAGACACGCTTTATAGATAGAAAAGTTGGCAAGATTTTTATTGAGCATACTGATCTATACTCCCTAACAAATTTCTCTATTCTCTAACTAAACTTTAATAAAGGAGCTAAATTCTGGGCATATATTGCTACCCAGTGTATATCTATATAGAGATATTTTTCATAAGAAATTTATTAATCCTTCAAATATTTTCAACTTTATATTTTATATTCAATTGGGCCTACCAAAGGACTGTTTGGACGTTGGTAAATCAGAAATAAACCATTTGAATTACTAACTTTGAGGTCAATTACAGGATTATGCCAGAGGGTCATAAATTCCACCTCCACACATATATACATGCTCATGCACACATGCTCATGCACATACCCACAAAAGACAACCACAATCTAACTATCCCTTAATTTAATTCACTTAATACTGAAAATCAACAATATGTTCTTCACAAACACTGAGGATACAGTATTTTGAGGAAGACAGTCATGATCCTTGTCCTCATGAAGCTAACATTCTATTGAAAGAAACTGACATCTTAAACAATTAATTACAATTATAGAAAGCATGAAAAAGAGATATGCATGGTGCTCAGAGCTCTAGTATAGTATGTGGTGGTCAAAGAAGTCTTGCTTGAAGAAATTACACTTGATATGAGCTTTGAAGAATGGGTAAGGTTTAACTAGGCAAAGGAACAATGTTCCAGCTACAGGGAATAAGATAGCAAGGGCTGGATTAGAATGGTCTGATTCAGAAACTAAAGACAGATCGATGTAATTGGAGCAGAGAATGTATATAGAAGAGTGGTAGGAGAGAAAGTCATAAGAAGTAAGCAGGAGGCAAAATCTGCGGAGTATCATAGGCCTTGGTAAGGAATTTGGACCTTATCCTTAGTGCAGTGGGAACCAAAGGTTTAAGGAAGTGAGATGATCTGACTTACCATTTTGGAACAGATCACTCTAGCTGCTAAGAATGGATTAAAATCAGAAGCAGGGGGCGCCTGGGTGGCGCAGTCGGTTAAGCGTCCGACTTCAGCCAGGTCAGGATCTCGCGGTCCGGGAGTTCGAGCCCCGCATCAGGCTCTGGGCTGATGGCTCAGAGCCTGGAGCCTGTTTCCGATTCTGTGTCTCCCTCTCTCTCTGCCCCTCCCCCGTTCATGCTCTGTCTCTCTCTGTCCCAAAAATAAATAAAAACGTTGAAAAATCAGAAGCAGAGTTAGTTGGGTAGCATTCTCAAAAACCGGTATCATTTTTCAAATGATGGACATTAAGAAAATGATGAAAAAACTTTGCTGAAGCAGTATGAAAGTAGCTTAAAACATACAAAAATGGTAGCAAAAAAAGTGGTAGTCAAAAAGTGGCACTTTCTTACTTGCTTGATCTTCCAGAAGCCACAGATTCACTTTGCCTAGTTTTAGATCCTGGCTACCCCTCTGATTGGAGTGGGAAAAAATGAATGCAGGGAGATGAGTTTGGACATTTCTCTCATCTGACTTCCAAATAAATTCTCTGAGACCTACCATTGTTTCCTTCACTATTTTTTTCTCATTCTCTGGGGACCATAGTTGTTTGTTTGTTTGTTTGTTTTTCACAAAAATACAGATGTATTTCTTATGTGAAACAGGTTTGTTACTTGACTTGTCTATCTGCTTTGGGGAACTCCAGAAGGCATGGATCTATTTTTGTGGCTCGATTTGTACATATTCCTCTGGACACTATGGGGAATGTGAGTATCTAGGAAATGTTGTCAAGCTTCCTACATACGTGAGTTTGAATGCTGCAGGCAGAAAGTTATAGGCTATTGCTCATATCTTTAGGAAGCGTAACTGGTTACTCTGATCCAAGGTATTGTTAATGCCTTAAACAGTAATACCTAATACTTTGTATAGAAATTCAAAGTTTAAAGCAAAGTATTTAATATCTTGCTTCTCTGAAAAAAATAGAAAGAGTATGACCTTGTATAATGTCACACAGTCTCCTTTGGGTTGGAAGAGCAAAATCAGTCATTCTAAGAGGAAAAGAAGAAAACAAATATATACTGAACACTATTATGTGTAATATACCATACCAGGTACTTTACTTTATATGTGTGTTGTGCAGTATAACTGTACAATCTGCAGTCAGATTGCTTCAGTATAAGTCCTGCCTGTGTCATTTGTTAGCTGTAGGCTCTGGGCAAGTTATTTAATCTGTTTGCATCTCATACATTTTCATCTGTAAATGAGATAACAACAATAACTTTTTCTTCTAGGTACTGTTACATAAGTCACTTCCTAAGCATAAAGCATTTAGAATCACACCTGGTAGGGCACCTGGGTGGCTCAGTAGATTAAACCTCTGACTTTTTCTTAGGTCATGATCTCATTGTTTCATTTGTAGGTTCCAGACCCACACTGGGCTCTGCTTTGTCATTGTGGAGACTGCTTGGGATTCTCTCTCTCACCCTCTCTCTCTGACCCTCCCCAACTTGCACTTTCTCTCTCAAAATAAATGAATAAACTGAAGAAAAAAATAAGAATCAAACCTGCTATATAGTAAATAGTCAATAAATATTAATTGCCATCATCCTCATCATCTAAATCTCATAAGAGTAGTGTTGAGCAAAATATTACTGCCTATTTACAGATAAGTATACTGGGACCCAAAGTATCAAATTTAATCAAATTGCCCCCAAGATCACATAGCTAAATAGTGGTAGAGGTAAGATTCAAAATCAGTCTTTTGGACTCCAAACCCATGTCCTTTCCACTTTATCATGCCATTAAGAGTACCAGGAACCCTGGGTGAGATTTCAGCTATTGCTGAAACACTAAGAGCAACCTACCCTCTCAGGTTCTAGGTAAGGGGCTGGTACAGGGAAAGGCCTACATTTCCTGATTGGTTCTCCATGCTCTAACTGTATCTATTTCCCTCTGTGATTCTGCCCATTCTTTTCAAGGCTGAGTACGCTTTAATTGTATTCTTTACTTATACACCTTTCCCTATCTTGGTCAAATGTCCCAAATCATGAACTATGTCAGGGTTAGATTTTCTCATATGGACTTCTTCTGAGCCTGGTACAAAAACAAAAACAAAAACAAAAACAAAAAAAAGTGGGGGAATGAGGGAATAGGAGAGGTAGGGAGGAGAGGAAAAGAGACAATGAAGGTATAAGCATGTTTTATTATAACAATATTTATATCAATACTGTTACAATAATAAGCATATTGTTTAATGTTATAAAAGTAACCACTAAAACAGAAACTGTTAGCAGTGGTTGCCTTTGGAGAATGAGACTAGGCTGTAGTTTTTTCCTTCTGTAGTCTTCTCCAACTGCATTCTTTTTTGTTAATTTTTTTTAAATGTTCATTTATTTAGAGAGAGAAAGAAAGCATGCATGCACATGCACAAGTGGGGAAGGGGAAGAGAGGGAGGGAGAGAGATATTCCCAAGCAGGAGCTTGATGCAGGGCTTGAACCCACAAACCATGAGACCCTGACCCGAGCTGAAACCAAGAGCCAGATGCTCAATTACTGAGACACACAGGCACCCCACTTTTTTGTTATTTTTATTTGCTTGTTTGTTTTGTTTTAGCCAAGGACAAGCACTGTGTCTATAACTTGGAAAATAAATGGTTTAAATAAGCAAGCAAAAAATAATTTAGTGGGCAGGTAGGCAAATAGATGAATATGTGGGTGGATGGATGGATGGATGATAGCTCATCTACAAGGCGAAATGTTGTGTAGCAGTTAAGAAGAGTGAAATAGAAATAAGTCCAAAGTACATTGTTGGTAACGAGGCACAAGCTTATAGAACAGTAGAAAAACAAAACTATTTCCAATATAGTTTAGACACAAAAGTAATTATCTGTAATTATTATATATTCAAATGGTACAGAAGTGCATATAGTGAAGAGTGTTATCCTCCCTTTTCATATCACCTTTCCACAATCAACAGAGGTATCTAATGCTAACTGCTTGATATGTATCTTTCCAGACATTTTATATATAAATAAAACAATGTTATAATGAATACCCATGCATGCATATATGTGTATTATAATCATATGTATATGTGTATTATAATCATATATTTTTATAAGATAAATTCTCAGATTATATTACTTTAATTTTTATTTGCATTTTCAATTGTGAGATAGAGCATCTTTTCACATATTTATTGACTACTTATATTTCCTTTTTTCTGTAAATAGCTTCATTTATATCTTTTGTCCTAATTTCCATTCATGTATTTAGCTTCTGAAATGCTTTGTAATAAAATTATACATTTTTCTAATATATGTGTTATAAATACTTCTACCAGTAAAAAAGTTTGTAAAGTCAAAAACTATTCCAAAAGTGTTCTGAATGTCAAAAATATTAACTGCCAAGTAGGGTGAATGTTCATTCTAAAAATGAAAGCACTAAAACCCAGGTGTCTGAGGCATTCTTCTGAAAAATACAGGAAGTCCTTTTTTGTCAAAAAATAAAGAATACAGTTTATGAAAATTGCTATCTTCAATATCACTGACTATTTACACAGTGTTTTGACAATAATTAAGCCAAGAGAATCTGCAGGGATGGGATGGATACACATACAATACATCAGTGCCTGCCAGGGAGCTAAACCACTTACAGAATATACTCAAGTTGAGGACTTCTTTTGTTCCTCTCATTCCTTTGCCATGAATGGACAGGAAGGTACTTGTTTGGTAAATTGTTTCAGCAACAAAAGATTCCACATTTCTTATTTACAGTAAATGGCTAGCACCTGGAATCAGTCTGTTAGACAACATTGCTATGAATGCAAATAAACTGAGTGGTAATTCAGCCCCATCCTCACCCTTCATCCTTCAAATGACTTAGTGGTTTCTCAGTTTCAAAAGTATGGATTTGAGGGGCGCCTGGATGGCTTAGTCGGTTAAACACCCAACTTTGGCTCAGGTCATGGTCTCATAGTTCATGGGTTTGAGCCCCACATTGGGCTCTATGCTGACAACTCAGAGCCTGGAGCCTGCTTCAGATTCTGTATCTCCCTCTCTCTCTGCCCCTCCTTCATTCTCTCTCAAAAATAAATAAACATAAAAAATTTAAAAAGAAATATGGATTCGAATGACTTATTACACAAGATTGCCAAAAATGCCCTGGGAAGTCTGGGTCAGGTTCAATCCTAGGACTAGAATGAAATATGTCAAGTCCACTCGGGAATATGCCTCAGTGGCTGGAATAATGGCCTTTACGCAGTGGTGTGCTGGTAAATGTTTAACAGCCAGGTCTCCAAAGGGAGGGGAATCTCTGGTTGACAGCCTTTGCCTATACTTGTAGTGTAAGTAGTCCCACCATAGCTAATTTAAGGCTACCACTCTTATGTCATTCAACACAGCATCGGGAAAAATGTACACAATCAACTTTTTTTTCCTATTTTTTAAATGTTTATTTATTTATTTTGAGAGGGAGAGAGACAGACAGACAGAAAAATAGAGAGCAAGCAGGGGAGGGGCATAAGAGGGAAACAGAGAATCTCAACCAGGCTCCACACTGTTAGCGCAGAATCCAATGCAAGGCTCAATCTCACAAACCATGAGATCATGACTGAGTCAAAATCAAGAATCAGATGCTTGATTTGCAAGCATGATGTTGAACAAGCCCTGCTTCCCAGGAATGAATCCCACTTGATCATGGTGAATAATTATTTTTATATGCTGTTGAATTTGATTTGCTAGTATCTTATTGAGAATTTTTGCATCCATATTCATCAGGGATATTGGCCTGTAGTTCTCTTTTTTTACTGGGTCTCTGTCTGGTTTAGGAATCAAAGTAATACTGGCTTCATAGAATGAGTCTGGAAGTTTTCCTTCCCTTTCTATTTTTTGGAATAGCTTGAGAAGGATAGGTATTATCTCTGCTTTAAATGTCTGGTAGAACTCCCCTGGGAAGCCATCTGGTCCTGGACTCTTATCTGTTGGGAGATTTTTGATAACTGATTCAATTTCTTTGCTGGTTATGGGTCTGGGATCCTGAGAAACTTAACATGAACCCATGGGGGAGGGGAAGGAAAAAAAAAGGTTAGAGTGGGAGAGAGCCAAAGCATAAGAGACTCTTAAAAACTGAGAGCAAACTGAGGGCTGATGGGGGGTGGGAGGGAGGGGAGGGTGGGTGATGGGTATTGAGGAGGGCACCTGTTGGGATGAGCACTGGGTGTTGTATGGAAACCAATTTGTCAATAAATTTCATATATAAAAAAAATAAAAATAAAATAAAATAAAAAATTAAAAAAATTAAAAATAAATAAAATAAATAAATAAATAAAATAAAAACTTGAAAAAAAAGAATCAGATGTTTAACCAACTGAGCCACCCAGGCACCTCTTTTTTTCCAATTTTTAAAAATTTTAATTCCAGTGTAGTTAACACACAATGTTATATTACTTTCAAGATGTAAGTAATACATCTGCTGGTTCCAGCAGACTAGTACCCTTAACTCTATTTTATAAGCCTAAAAGTGTAATTTTGGACTATTCCACAAGCAAACTGTCCCCTGGAACCAATGTATATTCAGAATGGATGACTTCTACCAAGCAGCCTGAGAAAATGCCCTAGATGACAGACCATGATACGAAATGTCTAGAGCTCATGTTACTGCTGTTGACCTTAATCTAGAAAATTATAAAACAGTCTTCCTAATAGATCATAGTATTTTACTTTTAAATAGTAAGGGTAGTATGCTATCAATAGATTATTGTAGGCTATGGCTAAATGCAAACGACAAAGCAACATAAAGGCAATTTTTAGACCTTACAAAGATAAAACATTGTTTAAAAGCTTACAAAGTCTCAATAAAGCTGAAAGTTGTGACAAACAATTTGAGGATCAGTTTTGACTTATAAGGCTAACATTAAAGAAAACAATGGGATACTGTGGGTAGAAACTGAATACAAAATTCCAGGATCTTATTTCCTTAAGAGATACATAAAGCAGGTCGTAAAAATGTATGTTGTCATCTCAACAGGTGACATCTGCTTGCTCTTCAACTATATTTTTGTCCATTGACTAAATAGACATGGCACAGTTTTTTGAGTTCTGCCCTTTGAGATCCATTGGTTTCCCCAAGCAACCTTACTCAGCTAAATTGAGCACAACACTGAGGTCAAAACTACAGTTAGATCCCATGTAGGCCAGTGAAATTTGTTCTGTAGCACAGCCATGGACCAAAAGCCTCACCTTGATTATTGTCCCTGAGGCATTACATTGGTCCTTAGGGAAATACACTAAGTGAAAAGCTCAAATGCAACCTATCTACTAGTGAAAAAAATCAGAGCTACCATCAACTGCTGGTGGCTTATCATCATCTTTATATACAAAAACTACGTTAATGACCCTAAGTAGGCAAAATGTTATTAGTTATTGCAGTTTTGAAAAGAGACAGGAAATGTGGGCAGGGTTTGCTACATGACTGACAGTCTCCTACATCATTCTGGGCAACTGCTCTAGAGTATGAATCAAAGCTAAAGCAAACATATTTCTTCCTGTTCATACCTTACATCAGGATATATTCACAGTACCCTCTGCTGTCCTGTAAAAATATTACACCAACACTAGGAGGGAGAAGAATGTCAATGCACCTTCCATAAGAGACCCATCAAAGACACATACGCAATATTGCAGTTAAAGAAGTGTGATTATAAGGTGACCTGCTTACATTGCAAAGTCCCTGTTAAAGAGTTTCTTCAAAATGTGCTTCTTGTCAACATTAAAAAAAACAAAACAAAACACACAAAATAATCTTACATTCTCATATGGAGATAAACAGACAACCTAAAGACTCCTTCATCAGCATTACTTAATAGGTGTCAGAATTTCCTTCAATCTGGAGTTCATTGAGGAATAAGCAGGTTTTCATTTTTTCCCAATTCATTGGGTATTTAAACCAACCTCTTTAAATGATTACATATATACTAAATCCATGCAAATTTTTAAAAATTCTATCTTGGTTTGGGAGATTATTCAAGGTACAACAAATAAACATATAGAAGGTTTTTTTTTTTAATCAGTAATTATCCTGCATGGATTTGCTCATTCATTTAAAATTTCACTACACACTGTGCATACATTACTCTTCCAGGCTCCATGAAAAACACAAACTTAAGGCATAATCCCTTCAAAGTCATTTCTGCTAAATATGCAATAACTCTATTACCATCTTCAAAAATAACTCATCTCTCCTTTGCTAAAGCTTCTACAAATGAAGTCTGCCTTATAAATCTACTTCTACTCACTATTCCCTCAGCCTTTATAAAAACAATACATTTTCTTCTGTATTTTCTGAATGTCTTTCACATGTGTATGCTATCAATAATTCTTAAGAATCAATAAGAAAGACCACTGAGCCACAACCACATAGCACCTAAAGTCCCTACCAATAGAGTAACTTCTTTAGGTTAAAGCATTATTTCAAGACCCTTCTTAAAATGAAATTGTTACTTGGAAGTTATAGCACATTTTGAAGTATGACTAACCATAAATATGTACGGAGCATAGTTTATCAAATATAGGAACAGCAAGTTTTATCATGGAACGAGAAAGGTCAAAGGAATGATGTCTACTACAGAGTGCAAGTCTAGGCAAGATCCTGAAGTGGGGTCTGTAACCCTACTAGGACCTAACAGAAAGGCACCAAGTACAGGGATTTGGAATAGCCAGACAGAGGAAAAAGAACACCAAAGGCAACATCACTTCCTTCACAATTCTTTTAAAAGTCAATGCTGCATTTTAGCATCCCATTTTCACAGTAAAACACTCCCCTTAACCTAGACTCCAAAACCTGAAAGGATAATGAATATGGAGATGACTGCAACTAGTCAGTTCCCCTTATGTCTACACCAATTGGTAGGAATAGTAATCAAGCGACATAACTTTTGTAAAAACTGGCTGCACACCACTTCTGCTTCTTGCTCCCACCCTACCTACAATCTTCTGTCTCCAAGCAGCTATGGTAGAAAGGCAATGGAGAATACAAAAAATGTCTAAGCACTTGATATAAGAAGACAAGCCTACTGAGATTCTCCACTGACACAATCCATTACCACAAATCTATGAAGTATTTTTTCCAGAAGAATTAACTATACAACTATAACTATTTGAAGGAGAGCCATTGACTGACATTTCATTAAAGTGTACTAAAAGAACAATACAATGCCTAATCCTATGTATTTCTGAAACCTAACTGTCCAATAGTTCCTGTAAAGACAACCTGTCAATTGTCAATTTCTAGAGAAAATGAATGTTTCACATCATTTGCCTAAAGGATTACTAAGAATAATGGTAAAAATGAAAACTCTATTCAACTCTTATTTGATGTTTAGAAGGCTGTTAAAATTGAGGCTATCCAGCGACACCTGGTCAGCTTAGTTGATGGAGCATGTGACCTTGATCTCAGGGTTGTGAGTCCAAGCCCCATATTGGGTGTAGATATTACTTAAAAATAGAATCTTAAAAAAAAAAGGCTATCCAAAAAAAAACTAAAAATATCCCAAAACTTGCTGTGTTTCTCATGATTGGTACCTCTATTCAAGGTGTTTCCATTCACCTGAACTTCAGAGCTACAACCTTCAAAGAAACCCCAAAATCCTCTTCTTCATAGCATTATCCCCAAATCAATTATTAACATCTCTCATATCTGTTTCCTCTTCTCTGTCCCATCACCATAACCTCACTTCAGAGAGCACATATTTTTCTCATTGGGTTCTTACCAAAGCCTCAGAAATAGCCTGCCTTTTTCCAATCCATTTTTCATTTTGCGTTCAGATTTATTTTAATAAGAAATACACCTTACCACGTCTTTCTTTATCATAAAGTTCTCCTCTGGCTCCCTGCTAATACCATCATGAAATCCAAAGTCATATATGCAGTTGGAAGGTCCTCTATAAACTTTGGCTAGCCCACCTCTCCAGCTTCATCTTCTGCTTCTTCACTCACCTACCCACAACCTCAGCTACTCTGAACTTCTGTTTTTAATATCAGCCTGTTTTCTGACTCTTATTACTGCACATGTTAGTCCCTCATCCTCCAATGCCTTTCTCCATCCTGTAAATTGTTCCTCTCTCAGAGCCACAAAAAAGTGACAATCTAAACTTATAGCTAACCTCTGAAGGAGCCTGGCTGCAAGAGGAGGGGACAACAACAAGGGTGTGCAGATAATCCCACTCAGCTACACTCAAGGGCATAACAGCCAAACAAAATAATTGAAAGTCTAACAATGGAGGAATATTTGGGTCCCCAACTTCTCCTTTAATTATTTAAATTAATGATACCAAATACTGAGGTCCCCTTCCTGCATACCTCAACTTTGCTCCCCTGACTAGTATCTCCAGTCCAGCTCTTATCTTCACTACATCCTCACTAATCTCTGTACTACTTGCGTACAACTTCCAAGTCAGGGGTTCTAAGCCTGGTGTGTATGAACTTGGATGGAAAAAAATTGTACCATTATTTCCACTTACTTCTGAAGAAAATTTAGCATTTCTTTCCATTATGAATCTAGGCAATAAACCATAGTAGCATTAACTAAGCCTGTAACTTCATCACTAATAGAAATCACAGATAATTTTATATTGTATTACAATTGTGGCAGAGGTCTTAGATTATTATTTACACTCATCCTCTACTTCAAACTATGATAGTATAATACTTGCTACTAGGTCTTATTAATGTGTTAATAAAAGCATGTCAATTATTATACATATTTTTATTTTTATTTTTTTTCAACGTTTTATTTATTTTTGAGACAGAGACAGAGCATGAACGGGGGAGGGGCAGAGAGAGAGGGAGACACACAATCGGAAACAGGCTCCAGGCTCTGAGCCATCAGCCCAGAGCCTGACGCGGGGCTCGAACTCACGGACCGCGAGATCGTGACCTGGCTGAAATCGGACGCTTAACCGACTGCGCCACCCAGGCGCCCCTATTATACATATTTTTAAAAAATATTTTGAACAAGTGAATTTCAATATAATTGGCTTCCTTTGTCGTCCTATGTATTTTATTTTATGCATAAACAGTTTCCTGAGGAAGGATCCATGGGCTTCACCTGGCTACTAAGAGGGACCAAAGCACCAAAAAGTTTGAGAATACCTCCTCTACAGAAATAATTTTCAAATGTCAGCCTATAACACAACTGAGATTCCTGAGCCCTATTCAGAGACTATGGTTAGTTTGTTGGCAAGGATTCTCATTCTAAACCAGCATTCCCAGGTGATTTTTATGTAGGGAGTTCTTGATCTTTTTTTGATAGACACTAATTTAGGGATATATTGCCGGGGTCATATTATCTAGTTTGAGAATGGTATTCTATTTGTACAATCTAATAAAAAATGAGAAGTTGTTCCTTAAGAAAGTAGGGATAGAAGGATAATACCTCAAGATCATAAAAGCCATGTATGAAAGACACAATGCTAATATCATTCTCAATGGGGAAAAACAGATCTTTCCCCCTAAGGTCAGGAACAAGACAGGGATGTCCACTGCTGCCACTGTTATTCAACATAGCATTGGAAGTCTTAGCCTCAGCAATCAGAAAACACAAAGAAATAAAAGGCATCCAAATCAGCCAGGAGCAGGACAAACTTTCACTCTTCACAGATGACATGATACTCTATACGGAAAACCCAAAAGATTCCACCAAAAAACTGCTAGATCTGATCCATGAATTCAGCAAAATCTCAAGATGTGAAATCAACGCACAGAAATCGGTTGCATTCCTATACACCAACAATGAAGCAACAGAAAGAGAAATCAAGGAATTGATCCCATTTACAATTGCACCAAAAACTACAAAATACCTAGGAATAAATCTAACCAAAGAGGTGAAAAATCTATAGACTGAAAACTATAGAAAGCTCATGAAAGAAATTGAGGAAGACACAAAAAAATGGAAAAAGATTCCATGTTCCTGGATAGGAAGAACAAATATTGTTAAAATGTCAACACTACCCAAAGCAATCTACATATTCAATGCAATCCCTATCAAAATAACACCAGCATTCTTCACAGAGCTAGAACAAATAATCCTAAAATTTGTATGGAACCAGAAAAGACCCTGAATAGCCAAAGCAATCTTGAAAAAGAAAACCAAAGCAGTAGACATCACAATACTGGGCTTCAAAGTGTATTACAAAGCTTTAGTCATCAAGACAATATGATACTGGCACAAAAACACACACTCAGATCAAAGGAACAGAATAAAGAACCCAGAAATGGACCCACAAATGTATGGCCAACAAATCTTTGACAAAGCAGGAAAGAGTATCCAATGGAATAAACACAGTCTCTTCAGCAAATGGTGCTGGGGAAACTTGACAGCGACATGCAGAAAAATGAACCTGGACCACTTTCTTACACCATACGCAAAAATAAACTCAAAATGGATGAAAGACCTAAATGTAAGACAGGAAGCCATCAAAATCATTGAGGAGAAAGCAGGCAAAAAACTCTTTGATCTTGGTCACAGCAATTTCTTACTCAACACGTCTCCAGAGGCAAGGGAAACAAAAGCAAAAATGAACAACTGGGACCTCAACAAAATAAGAAGTTTCTGCACAGCGAAGGAAACAATCAGCAAAACTAAAAGACAACCAACAGAATGGGAGAAGATATTTGCAAACGACATATCAGATAAAGGGTTAGTATCCAAAATCTATAAAGAACTTCTCAAACACACACACACACACACACACACACACACACACACACACACACACACACACAAAAGCAAATAATCCAGTGAAGAAATGGTCAAAAGACATGAATAGACACTTCTCCAAGGAAGACATCCAGATGGCCAAGTGACACATGAAAAAATGCTCAACATCACTGATCATCAGGGAAATACAAATCAAAACCACAATGAGATACCACCCCACACCTTTCAGAATGGCTAACAACAACTCAGGCAACAACAGATGTTGGTGAGGATGCGGAGAAAGAGGAACTCTTTTGCACTGTTGGTAGGAATGCAAACTGGAGCAGCCACTCTAGAAAACAGTATGGAGGTTCCTCAAAAAATTAAAAATAGAACTACCCTAAGACCCAGCAATTGCATTACTAGGTAAATACCCAAGGGATACAGGTGTGCTGTTTCGAAGGGACACGTGCACCCCCATGTTTAGAGCAGCACTTTCAACAATAGCCAAAGTATGGAAAGAGCCCAAATGTCCATCGATGGATGAATGGATAAAGAAGATGTAGTATATATACAACAATGGAATACTACTTGTCAATAAGAAAGAATGAAATCTGACCATTTGCAGCAACGTGGATAGAACTGAAGGGTCTAATGCTAAGTGAAATAAGCCAGGCAGAAAAAGACTGATACCATATGTTTTTACTCATATGTGGATCTTGAGAAACTTAACAGAAGACCATGGGGGAGAGGAAGGGGGGAAAAAGTTACAGAGAGGGAGGGAGGCAAACCATAAGAGACCCTTAAAGACTGGGAACAAACTAAGGGTAGATGGGGGGGGGTGCGGGAGAGGGGAAAGTGGGTGATGTGCAGGGAGGAGGGCATGTTTTGGGATGAGCACTGGGTGTTGTATGGAAACCAAGTTGACAATAAATTATATTTAAAAAAGATATGGTATGTATATACAATGGAACATTACTCAGCATTCAAAAAGAATGAAATTTTGCCATTTGCAACTACGTGGATGGAACTAGAGGGTATTATGCTAAGTGAAATTAGTCAGTCAGAGAAAGATAAATACAATATGACTTCACTTGTATGAGGACTTTAAGATACAAAACAAAGTATAAGGGAAGAGAAGTAAAAATAATATAAAAACAGGGAGGGGAACAAAACATAAGAGACTCAAATATGGAGAACAAACGGAAGGTTACTGGAGGGGTTGTGGGAGGGGGGATGAGCTAAATGGGTAAGGGGCATTAAGGAATATACTCCTGAAATCATTGTTGAACTACATGCTAACTTTGATGTAAATTAAAAAAATAAGTATATAATAAAATTGTGAAAAAAATGAGAAGTTGTTACCTTTTGAGAAGGAGTCTATTCTTTATGACTTGAATATTCTCACAGCTTTCTGGATTGTGAGAGGGATATTCTAATTCTTAATATTTAGAGAAAAATGTAATCCTGGTCACTTTAGGGAGGGAGAATAGACAAGAAAAAACATATTTTCTTAGTTCAAGCATCAAGATGACTTGCAAAATTGAAATATTTGAAATACGTTGGACTTTCTTCAGCAAGCTAAAGAAAATCATTGACAGTTGCCATATTTCCTGTTTATCTTTTCTCCAACTATGGTAAGACCACCACCACTGCTTCCACTGTGTCATCATTATTATCATCATGATCATCGTCATTAAAAATGCATTTCCCATCCATCCAACTTGTCTCCTATAACCTATGTAATCACTATCTCAACATATGACATCTCCACCCAGCCAGAACCTGGGCAGCACTGTTTACTCCCCACTCCCACATTAAATCCAATTGTAAGTGTAATTAATGTGATTTCCAGAATTCAACAATCTGACATTTCTCTTCATCTTCCCTGGAATCACACTAGTTAAGGTCGCTACCATCTTTCTCCTGGACCACTGAAGCTGCCCCCAACTACTATCCATGCATCTTCATTTACCCCACTCCATTCCCTACACAGCTTCCTGAGTGAGATTTTGAAAACACATGTCTGATTATGTCACTCTCCAGCTCAAAACTTTTCAATGATTCCTTGTTTCCTCTGGATATACTCTAAGTGCCTTAGCATGGCACATAAGACCCTGCATTATTTTGCCTTCTGCTATTTCTCTAATTTAATTACCTCCTTACTCACTCTCTAAAGTCCAGCTACACTGCCCTTTTCTGCAGGTGCTCTTTGCCACCTCAGGAGGTTGGCACATTCAGTTCCTTCTTCTCCCAATGCTTAGTCCCCTAACAGTTTACATAGTTGTGTATTTTTCATCCCAGAAGTTAAATGTCACCTCTTCAGAGAAGCCTTCATGAACCATTGTACTTTAGTTGGTGACTCCTCCAACATTATCCCAGTCCCCTGCTTATTTACTCTATAGTAATTGTCATATGCTATTATAATTAGATACTTGTTTACTGCTTATCTTCATCACTAGAGTGTAAGCTCCAAGAAGGCAGAAATACACCTATATTGATTGACATTTTATACTCCATGTCTTTCACAGTGCCTAGTAATAGCAGGTGTTCAATAAATATTTACTAATTAAATGAATGAATGAATGAGCACTTCTTTCAATGCGCCAGGTCTAAACAAGGCAACCAAGACATCATAGCACTTTCAGAAGCTGTTTTATACGCAATGGTGTTTGATAGACACAACAGATGGAGACAAAAGTATACAAATTAGGAAAGTAAGAAACACCGATTGAGTATTAGAACTAAACATTAATTCATGTACAAGTAGAATATCACATACAGTGTGAGAAGGGAGAAGAAAATATGGACATTTCAGATTTGGCCATAATAGTTTCTTGACTTCAATCCAACAACTATTTCTTGCTTACATACTAAATGTGCCTGTACTATGTTCTAGGGATACATGAATAAGAAATAGAAGCTCTATAAAAACAGATATTCTTGTATGTTTTGTTCATTGCTGTATCCCTCTAGGCCTAGAACAGTGCCTGACAAAAGTAAGCGTTCTATAAATATTTGTGGAAGAAATATAGGCAAGAAGACAAGCACGAGCCAGGGCTTAACACCAAAGAGGAGACAGATAAGAAACAAATCCATTACAACAAATTTGGATAAGAACAATAATAGAAGTATAAAAAAAAATTACAAATATAGCCCAGAGGAGAGAGTGAGGTCAGTGGTAGACAGAAAATGTTTCATTAAGAAGCACCCATCTAAGCTAGGCTTCAAAAATGACTGGAAATTTGTTGGAAATATTGGTGTAGAAGTTTTGGCTGATTGGGAATCCATGCAGTATATATTCAGATGAATAAAAGGGTAAAACAGCATGATATACTCAGAAAATTTCAAGTCATTTGGTATAGTGGGAGCATAATTTAGGAGTAGGTAAGTGGTTAAAGCTAGAGGGGAAAGGACTACAGTGAGGAAATTGTAACAAATATTGGAAGAGATTAGTCAGATTTGTATATTATTTTTGGCAACAGGAATGCAAAATGGAAGATGAGACTGAATCCAGAAGCAGATAGATCAATAAGGAGACTATTGCTAGAGTTCGTATAGCTTTAGTTCCTCAATTTTATGGAAAAGGATGTTGAAATTTCAAATTTCTTGTGGACTTTCTCAAGGTTACACAACTACTTATTGATGAAATCCATGCTGAGTTGAGGTTCTCTATCACTGGATTCTCTCCAATATATATTTTTTAATGAAATATAATTAACATACAGTGTTATAACAGTCTCAGGTGTACAATTTAGTGATTCAACAATTCTATACGTTTCTCAGTGCTCATCAAGATAAGTATACTCTTAATCCCCTTTATTTCACCCATCCCCCCCACCTCTCCTCTGGCAACCACCAGTTCTTTTCTATATTTAAGAGTCTAGTGTTTGTCTCCTTTTTGTTTGTTAATGTTTCCTTTCTTAAATTACACATGGGTGAAATCATATGGTATTTGTCTTTCTCTAACTTATTTCACTTAGCATTATACTCTTTAATTCCATCCACGTTTTTGCAAATGGCAAGATTTCATTCTTTTTTAAGGTTAATATTCCATTATATATAATGGAATTATAATTGGAATTATAATATTCCATTATATATAATGGAATTCCATTATATATTTATATATATTCTATTATATATATATGAATATATATATATACATGTGTGTGTGTATATATATGTATATATACATGCATACATACCACATCTTCTTTATCCATTGATCTGTCAATGGACACTTGGACTTATTTACTCAAAAAACTCCCAACAGACTAATGTCCAGGACCAGAAGTCTTCACAGATGAAGTCTACCAATTTTTTTTTTACTTTTTCATCTTTTATATTTTTATTTGAGAGAGAGAGAGAGAGAATGCATATAGGCAGGGAAGGGACAGATGGAGAGAGAGAAAGAGAGAGAATCTCAACCAGGCTCCATGTTCAATGTGGAGCCCAATGCAGGGCTTGATCCCACAACCCTCGGATCATGACCTGAGCCAAAACTGAGAGTCAACCAAGTGAGCACCCAGGTACCCCCTATCAAACATTTAAAGAAAAATGCCTACCCTTCTTAAAATATTCCAAAAAAATAAAAGAGGAAGGAAAGTTTCCAAATTGATTCTATGAGGCCAGCATTACCCTGATACCAAAAGCAGATGACAGCACTACAAAAAAAGAAAACTGCAGGCCAATATCTCTGATGAACATAGCTGCAAAAATCCTCAACAAAATATTAGCAAGCAAAATCCAACAGTACATTTTAAAAAATCATTCACCATAATCAAGTGGGATTCATTCCAGGGACACAAAGTTGGCTCAGTATTTGTAAATCTATCAATGTAATACATCACATCAATAAGGGAAAGGACAAAAACCATATGATATCTCAATAGATGCAGAAAAAGCATTTGACAAAGTACAACGTATATTCATGATAAAAACTCTCAATAAAGTAAGTTTAGAGGGAACATACCTCAACATAATAAAGGTCATATATGAAAAATCCAAAGGTAACATCATACTCAATAGCGAAAAACAGAACTTTTCCTCTAAGGTCAGGAACAGAACAAGGACGTCAACTGTCACCATTTTTATTACACACAGTACCTGAAGTCCTAGTCAGAGCAATCAGACAATAAAAAGAAATAAAAGGCATCCAAATTGGTAAGGAAAAAATAAAACTTTCACTATTTGCAGATGACATGATACTATATATAGAAAATCCTAAAAACTTCACCAAAAAACGAGCAGAAAGTGAATTCAGTTAAAGTTACAAGAAACAAAATTGATATAAAGAAATCTGTTATATTTATACACATGAATAGGGAAGTAGAAGAGAGAGAAATTAAGAAAATCCCATTTATAAAAATAAAAATAAGATACCTAGAAATAAACCAAACAGGTGAAAGAGCTGTACTTTGAAAACTACAAAATACCGATGAAAGCAATTGAAGATAACACAAATGGAAAGATACTCCATGCTTATGTATTGGAAGAACAAATAATGTTAAAATGTCTATACTACCCAAAGCTATCTAAACATTCAGTGTAATCACTATCAAAATACCAACAGCATTTTGCACAGAACTAGAACAAATAATACTAAAATTTGTATGGAAGCACAAAAGACCCTGAATGGCCAAAGCAATCTTGAAAAAGAACAAAGCTGGAAGTATCACAACCACAGATTTCAAGACACACTACAAAGCTGTAGTAATCAAAACAGTATGGTACTGACACACAAAAAAAGATATATACCAATGGAACAGAAGAGAAAACCCAGAAATAAACCCATGCTTTTATGGTCATTAATTGACAGACAAAAAAGGATGCAAGAATATACAATAGGGGAAAAGATAGTCTCTTCAACAGATGGTGCTAGGAAAACTGGAGAGCTACATGCAAAAGAATGAAACTGGACACTTTCTTACACCATACATAAAAATAAACTCAAAATGGATTAAAGACCTAAATGTGAGACCTGAAACCATAGAATTCCCGAAAGAAAACATAGAAACTAATTTCTTTGACATTGGCAGTGGAAATGTTAAGTCTCCACTGACAAAGGAAACAAAAACAAAATTAAGTATTTGGACTATAACATATTAAAACTTTTCCACAGAAAAAGGAACCATCAACAAAACTAAGAGACAACCTACTGAATGGGAGAACATATTTGCAAATAATTTATCCAATAAGGAGTTAATACTCAAATAAAGAACTTATACAACTCAACACCAAAAAAGTACAAATAACCCAATTTAAAAATGGGCATAAGTGAGACAGGAAACCATCAAATTCCTAGAGGGAACACAGGCAGCAATCCCTTTAGCATTTGCTATAGCAACTTCTTACTAGACACATCCAGAGGCAAGGGAAACAAATGCAAAAATGAACTATTTGGACTTCATCAAGATAAAAAGCTTCTGCACAGTGAAAGAAACAATCAATCAAACTAAAAGGCAACCATTGGAATGGGAGAAGATATTTGCAAATGACATATCTGATAAAGTGTTAGTATCCAAAATACATAAACCAGTTACAAAACTCAAGACCCCAAAAAAATAATCCTGTTAAAAAATTTGCAGAAGATATGAATAGACATTTTCCAAGAAGATACATAGATGGCCAACAGACACATGAATAGATGCTCAACATCACTCATCATCAAGGAAATACAAATCAAAACTACAATGAGATACCACCTCACACCAGTCAGAATGGCTAAAATTTACAACACAAGAAACAACAGACATTGGTATAGATGCAGAGAAAGGGGGGACCCTCTTGCACTCTTGGTGGGGATGCAAACTAGTGCAGCCACTCTGGAAAACAATATAACGGTTCCCCCCAAATTTAAAAATAGAACTACTCTAAAACTCAGCAATTACACTACTAGGTATTCACCCAAAGGATACAAAAATACTGATTTGAAGGGGCACATGTACTCCGATGTTTATAGCAGCATTATCAACAATAGCCAAATTATGGAAAAAGCCCAAATGTCCATTGACTGATGAATGCTAAAGAATATGTAGTATATACATAAAATGGAATATGGCTAAAGAAGATGTAGTATATAAATAAAATGGAATATTACTCAGCCATAAAAGAGAATGAAATCTTGCCATTTGCAATGACATGGATGGAGGTAGAGTATATTCTGCTAAGCAAAATAAATTAGAGAAAGACAAATACCATATGATTTCACTTATGTGGAATTTAAGAAATAAGATGAACATAGGGGAAACAAAAAAAGGGAGGCAAACCATCAAAGAGATTTTTTAGTATAGAGAACTGAGTTGCTGGAAGGGGTGGGGTGGGTGGGAGGATGGGCGAAATGGGTATTAAGGAGGGGACTTGTGATGAGCACTGAGTGTTACACGTAAGTGATGAATCACTGAATTCTATTCCTGAAACTAATATTACACTATATGTTAATTAAAATTTAAATAAAATCTTGAAACATTACAAAAAAAATGGGCAGAGGACCTGAATAGACATTTTCCCAATGATGACATACAGTTGGCCAATAGACACATAAAACAATGCTCAATATCACTCATCATCATGGAAATGCAAAGCAAAACCACATGAGATATTACTTTACCCCTGTCAGAATGGCTGAAATCAAAAAGACAAGAAATAATAAATGTTGGCAAGGATGTGGAGAAAAGAGAACCCTCTTGCACCACTGGTAGCAATGAAAACTGGTGTAGCCACTGTGGAAAACAGTATATATATATTCCTTAAAAAATTAAAAATAGAGGGGTGCTTGGGTGGCTCAGTCAGTTAAGCATCCGACTTTGGCTCAGGTCATAATCTTGTGGTTCATGGGTTTGAGCCCCACATCAGGCTCTGTGCTAACAGCTCAGAGCCTGGAGCCTGCTCCAGATTCTGTATCTCCCTCTCTCTCTCTCTCTCCCTGCCCCTCCCCTACTCATTCTCATTCTCTCTCTCATAAATAAAAAACATTAAAAATGTTTTAAAAAATTAAAAATAGAATTATAATATGATCCAGTAATTCCAGTACTGGAATGTTTTGAAAAGATATATTAATTTGAAACATTAATTTGAAACATTAATTTGAAACATTAATTTGAAAAGATATATGCACCCCTGTATTTACTGAAGCATTATTTACAAGAGCCAAGATATGGAAGCATTCCAAATATGTTTTTTAATTATTATGTTTCATCCTCAAAGGCAAGTTGAAAGTATTTTAAAATATTTCTACCGGCTATCAGATGCCAGAATACTACCAGTTCCTTTTAAAATTGTTGTTTAGTCAAAGGAGATTAAGAAGCTCTAAATTGGAATGGCCCAGAGGCCTGATGATATAGTGTATGTGTGTGTGTGTATGTATATATAATTTACATCTTATAAATATTATATATAGTATATATAAATATATAAATATATTACAAATATATTTATAAAATATATGCATATATTAAATATATATTTAAAGTATATAAATACAAAAATATTTTAAAATATAAAATAAATATAAAATATATTATAAAATATATAAATATATATTATAAAATATATAATATATTTATACATATAGAAATAATTTTCACCATTATAATTTTTCAATGTCAACAGTGCTACAGATGTTGAATGACAGTAATTCTGCTTTTTAGGGATTTCAACTAGGTATTAAAGACAGCTAATGTTTTCCCCACATTACTAGATAATCTTTTCTTTTGGCCAATGTGATTCACAGAACCCATCTGAAAAAAACAAAATAAGTCTCTGAATCACTTTTAGATATTATAGGGAGACAGGAGTTGTTTGATTGCCACATTATATTTCAGTGGCTAAAGAACATTTAAAATATTCTTTTCTCTCTATGTAATCCTAGAAATGTTCATGAAAGATTAAATGTTATTTTCACCCAGCATTCCCACTAGTGAAATAAGTAGCTACAGTGCTTCAAAAGGAGACTCCCAAAATGTAACTGGCAATGTTTCTTACCTCTGAAGCATATATAGCTTCATAAAGATATGGAGAAGAATTTGAGGGTTTGGGGAAATGCCTTGTGGTTACAGTATAAGAATAAAATGGAGTAAAAACCTCCTAGGTTAAATTCTTGAAAGTACCACAATTTCTGTGACTTTCTGGGCAAACTTTAACTCTTTTTGTGCTTTAGTACCTAGCCTATATTAGTGGAATTTCTTCAAATGTTGGACTAGAAAGGGTATTTGGGAATGTGAAAGTGTGTGTTTGTGTATTATCAATATACATCGTCTTGCCCTCTACTGTGTTACTAAAGTATTTAGTCAGTAGTCTACATTGGCAACTATAATCAATTTTCCATCATCTTGGAGTTGATAGTCTCAGTTTTTCATTTGCAGGTAAACGATAAGACCTATATGGTAGGGGAGGTTGGAAACAAAGATGGTGTGTGCAGGGAACAGTTCAGGATGCATGTTTGTGTGTATCTACTGAATGGGTGTCTTTTATACTCAAAAACCAGATAAAATAACATTTTTTTGTTATGAATACTTCTGCCCCACTGTGTTACTTCAAATCACACACACACACCAACTAATCTTTGACAAAGCAGGAAAGAATATCCAATGGAAAAAAGACAGTCTCTTTAACAAATGGTGCTGGGATAACTGGACAGCAACAGGCACAAGAATGAAACTAGACCACTTTCTTACACCATTCACAAAAATAAACTCAAAATGGATGAAGGACCTGAATGTGAGACAGGAAACCATCAAAACCCTAGAGGAGAAAACAGGAAAAAACCTCTCTGACCTCAGCTGCACCAATTTCTTACTTGACACATCTCCAAAGGCAAGGGAATTAAAAGCAAAAATGAACTATTGGGACCTCATAAAGATAAAAAGCTTCTGCACTGCAAAGGAAACAATCAACAAAACTAAAAGGCAACCAACAGAATGGGAAAAGATATTCGCAAATGACATATTGGACAAAGGGCTAGTATCCAAAATCTATAAAGAGCTCACCAAACTCCACATCTGAAAAACAAATAATCCAGTGAAGAAATGGGCAGAAGACATAAATAGACACTTCTCTAAAGAAGACATCCGGATGGCCAAGAGGCACATGAAAAGATGTTCAATGTCGCTCCTTATCAGGGAAATACAAATCAAAACCACACTCAGATATCACCTCACACCAGTCAGAGTTGCTAAAACGAACAAATCAGGAGATTATAGATGCTGGAGAGGATGTGGATAAATGGGAACCCTCTTGCACTGTTGGTGGGAATGCAAATTGGTGCAGCCGCTCTGGAAAGCAGTGTGGAGGTTCCTCAGAAAATTAAAAATAGACCTACCCTATGACCCAGCAATAGCACTGCTAGGAATTTACCCAAGGGATACAGGAGTGCTGATGCATAGGGGCACATGGACCCCAATGTTTATAGCTGCACTTTCAACAATAGCCAAATTATGGAAAGAGCCTAAATGTCCATCAACTGATGAATGAATAAAGAAGTTATGGTTTATATATACAATGGAATACTACTTGGCAATGAGAAAGAATGAAATATGGCCTTTTGTAGCAACGTGGATGGAACTGGAGAGCATTATGCTAAGTGAAATAAGTCATAGAAAGACAGATACCATATGGTTTCACTCTTATGTGGATCCTGAGAAACTTAACAGAAGACCATGGGGGAGGCGAAAGAAAGAAAAAAAATGTTAGGGAGGGAGCCAAACCATAAGAGACTTTTAAAAACTGAGAATAAACTGAGGGTTGATGGTGGGTGGGAGGGAGGGGAGGGTAGGTGATGGGCATTGAGGAGGGCACCTGTTGGGATGAGCACTGGGTGTTGTATGGAAACCAATTTGACAATAAATTTTGTTTAAAAAAATCACACACACACACAGGTATTTTAAAAAATCATATGATGTCTTCTAAAGCACAAAAAATTTCAATACAACTCCAGTTTATTAAACAAAACCCAAAAACCTAAAATAATTCCCATACCTCCTTTAAAAATAATTTAGTTTATACCCATGATATAGTATCTGGTCTCATTCTTAGACAATATCAGAACTTTAGGCCTTGAAGGGAAGAGGATTTCTTGAGATTTCCGGTAGCATAAATAAGATATATTCCCAGATTCTATTAAGTCATACACACAATTGTATTGCAGATAAGAGAAACATGTTTCATAATTTAAGAGTAGCAATACTTCTGTTTTGATATTATCATAAAGAAATTACTTTTGTTCACAGTTTTATCTGACCTTCATGCAGAAACTGATTAAAATGTTTTTTCCCCACAACAATGACAACTGTAAATGAAAGTTGAAATGAAAAATATGGCCTAACATCACTTTATACGACCTTTCCTGTTTAAAAACCACCATCACATAAGGAAGAAACCTAAGAAAGCTCATTTCCTCTTCTACAATAAACAAAATTACATAAAGTAAGGGATATTTCATCATTCATGACAGCAAGTTGTCACTTCCAGGGACAGTTCTGGTGTAGCTTGGTGAGTATTTTATACAGCGTATTCAAAAGTATTATTTGTACTGAAACGACTCATGACTTACAGCTAGGAAAAAATGTAGAAATAATCTGATAGACTATGGTATATTTTGTATGCATGCTGTGGGGGCACAAAGGTTCACTGTAGTGCTTGTTCCTTTTGTGTTTCTATAGGTTTTTGTTGGTGATGGGGGGCTTGGGGGTGGGAAGATACAGATGTTTAAGCCTCTCCTTCTTTGCTGTTTAATGCTAGCCCAACACTAATAGTATTTGTGTTTTCCTAAACAATTATAAAGTCAAAGGAATGGAAGCAGATCAACCATATTGCCTCAACTCATACAGCAAAGAGAATGAAAATAAGATGGTTTCTAGGTAGGTCAGAATAATTTCAGACATTTGTCCAATAGTCTCTAGAATATATTTATTTTCCTTTTATGTGTATCCTTTCTGGTAATTGGATGTGGAAGAGTCCTATATTCCTAGAAATTATTGGAGTTCTGAAAAATGTCCTGGTCTGGGACTATTTTCCAGAATAGAGGTCAATGTGTTCCATCACCTGTATATTAAAGGTACTCAATGGGATGCAAGGAAGCGGTGTGAATAAATTGAGGGAGCAAAATCATCTCATAGATAGCAATGTAAAGCATAGAATCATGGGCTTTTAACTGTTAGAGAACGAAGTAGTTAGTCATCTAAAACAATCTATCTCTTTGAAAACAAGTCAGAAAATCGAGGCCAAAAAGCATCTGTGTGAAATCACACAGAGGCAGAATCCAGCCTGGAACCCAAATCGCTTGACCCACAGCCCAGCACTATTTTGGCACCCTTGGTCATGCTAAGATTCAGATCATAGTTTGGCTTTCCTATTATGTGCCATATTAAAAAAAAAAACACAAGAAGCTCATGTACTGATGTCCCTTTCTTCATCACTGCAGTACAAGGTTTAATTCTATTTAGATGGAGGAAGAGGGAATATGACTTAGAGCTCCCATCATTTTTTTGAGAATGTTCCATCTAGATAATAAGAATAGGTTCATTCATTCAAGAAGTGGTGATTTTCTAATGAGTACTATCAAAAGCCTTGTGGTGAAATATGCAAAACTAGTCTGATAAGCGTGTTAAGGATAAAGACCAAACTCAGGCTAATATGGATGGTAAAGAGGGTAAATAACATATTAATTTGAATTTACTTAATCTTTATATGGTCAATGCTAACAATTTGTTTGAAATAAGACCTGTTTTCATTAATGTCAGTTAACAAATGATAACTTGTTAAAATCTCAGTGAATCTTTATTTCACTCTAGGAATAAAGGCTAAATCTGATAACTAGTCTCAAAGTAGAAAATCTTAAGACAAACAAGGGGTTCACGTTCACAACACAACATTCTGTGTTTTTTGTTCTTCAATCTTTTTGTTATTTTTGTTTTTCAATCTTAAAAAAATTAAATCACTTAACCTATAGCATATATCCTGGTTCATGTAATTGCTAATGGTTTGCCTTTACTGAAGATATTAGTCCTATTTAAGTTATTACACAACAAGTATTGCTTACTAATAATTACCAAAAGAAACTGTCCGTGTCATAAAGTGGAAAAGACTGCATAAAGCCAAAGAAGACATACAGATGACCAACAAACACATGAAAAGATACTCAGCATCACTCTTCATCAGGTAAATACAAATCAAAACTACAATGAGATACCACCTGTCAGAATGGCTAAAATGAACAACACAGGAAACGAGTATTGGCAAGGATGTGAAGAAAAAGAAACGTTCTTGCACTGAGTGGGAATGCAAACTGGTGCATCTACTCCAGAAAACAGTATGGAGGTTCCTCAAAAAATTAAAAATAGAACTACAATATGACCCAGTAATTGCATGACTAGGTATTTACCCAAAGGATACAAAAATACTGATTTGAAGGGGCACGTGTACCCTGATGTCTATAGCAGCATTATCAAATTATGGAAAGAGCCCAAATGTTCACTGACTGATGAATAGAATATTATTCATCCATAAAAGACAATGAAATCTTGCCATTTGCAATGACATTGATGGAGGTAGAGTACATTATGCTAAGCAAAATAAGTCTGTCAGAGAAAGACAAATACCATATGATTTCACTTATATGTGGAATTTAAGAAACAAAGAAGATGAATATGGGGGAAAGAAAATAAAGGGAGGCAAACCATCAAAGAGACTCTTCAGTATAGAGAACAAACTGAGGGTTGCTGGATGGGAGGTAGGTAGGGGGATGGGCTAAATGAGTGATGGGTATTAAGGAGGGCACTTGGTGTGATGAGCACTGGGTGTTATATGAAAGTGATGAATCACTAAATTCTACTCCTGAAACTAATATTACACTGTATGTTAACTAACTAGAATTCAAATAAAAACTTGAAACATTAAAAAAATCAAATGGTATTAAGAGATGAGTTTGTATCCATATGACACAGAATTGTAAACTAACCTTGGAAGGGCATGTGGGTGGCTTAGTCAGTTAAGCACCCTACTCTTGGTTTTGGCTCAGATCACAATCTCAGGGTTCGTGATATCAAGCCCCACATTGGGCTCCATGCTGAGCAGGAGCCTGCTTAGGATTCTCTCTCCCTCTTTCCTCCCCCCTCCCTGCCACTGAAAATAAACTTTTAAAAAACTATTAACACTAACCTTTGAGTGTTTTCTCCAAAATGCAGACTGTGAACAGCTATATTCTACACAAATGAAAAAAATAAACACCTTTTAATCTTTATTTGTGGAAATCATGTCTTAGAAATAATATTTTTCTCCTCTTAAGAGTCAAATTGAATGCATAGCTCAAGAAATATGGTTGTCCCTTAAGAGTCAAATTGAATGCATAGCTCAAGAAATATGGTTGTCCCGTGGCAAACATTCAGGTACTTTCACTGCTCTCTGAAAACTACAAGTAAAGAATATTTAGAACCCAAGATTCCAAGAACTTAAGAAATACAGGAATCTGGAGAAATAAATAACTTACTTGTCTTCATGAAGCTGTCCATCAACCTAATTTAGTTTACTGAACTTTGCCTAGCATACTATTTCAAAGAGATCACATTTTATTTTAAATTTTATTTGAGAGAGAGAAAGAGAGAGAGAGAGAGCACACAGGGGAGGGGCAGTGATGGAGGGAGAGAATCCCAAGCAGGCTCTGTGCTGTCAGCACAGAGCCCCACATGGGGCATAATCTCTTGACCTGAGCTTTGATCAAGAGTCAGATGCTTAACCAACTAAGCTATCTAGGAACCCCTCAAATAGAGCATGTTTTAGAAGAGTTAGTTCTATAAACTTCTATGCAAATTTCCCTGCAACACTTGAAAAACCTGAAAGTGAACAAAACTTGTGAGGATCTAAGGTAATTTAGGATTCTAGGTTCCAGAAGTATAAGACTGAAGATTTCTGCTGCATTTCAAAACGATGGACTTTCAAGAATGCATTTCCCTTAAGCTTTTCCACACAAGTGCTGATCCTGGGTATAGCCTAGACCACAAGAATTTGCAACTGGAGGATAAACAACCACACAAACTTCTGTCTTTTACACATTTGTCAGAAAGTTCAGGGGTACCATTGACCTGAGACAGGGCTCAAAAAGAAGAGAAGACAAGAAGCCTAAACAGGGTATGTCTGTATGCAGGGGGCAGTTATTAAGCCATGTAGGACTTTGCAGTTAGTGGGTTTTCAAAATGCTATAGAGAGCTAGAAATAAGTATGAATGGAAAGTTCTATTTCTACAATGAGTAGAGAACCAGGTGTTGTGCAACACAGGCTAAGGACAAATGAGGATTCAAAATTTCTGAAAGCCCTCATTTTTCTCTTTTCAGGTATGACAGAATGAAAATGTATTTCAAAGGAATCAAATAAAACATTTTGTCACTAAAAAAAAATGTCACCAGGTTCGTTAAGTACCAGTCACATAATGAATGGCTAATAAAAACTCTATGTAATCCTGCTTCCTTTTTCCTATGGTTTTCTTGTGGCTACTGGCTGGTAAGCTCAATTGATTAGGTCACAATGCTAATGACCCAAGGGTCAAAGGTATAATTTCTCTTGTCAAAGGCTCTCTTCCCACATAGTTAATTGTCTTTTCTCTTTCATTCTATCGCTACAAACTATATATGCCTTCTGCAGCCACCTTACAATTACATGCCCTTTGTCAGGAGGTAGAGGATACACTTCTGTGCTAATTCCTTACTGTGACTGAAAAAATACTTTATAGCTTGTGCCTTTTGTTCCACTGAAAGTGAGTCAGCAGCATTACCTGTGTGATGTGGGTCATTTCAATGGTACCTTGGCAATCTTAAAAGATTATTGCTATAGACAAATGCAGTGAAGAAGGGGTATGTGTCTTAGTTGGCTTGGGCTGCTACTAAAAACTTCCATAGACCAAGTGGTATAAACAACAGAAATTTATTTATCACAGTATTAGATGCTGACAAGTACCAGATCAAGGTGCCAGCAGATTAGGTTTCTTGTTGAGTATCCTCTTCGTGGCTTGCAGACAGCCACCTTCTCCCTGTGTCCTCAGATGGTAGAGAGACAGTGTGTGTGTATGTTGGTGTGTGTGCCTGCCCCAGAGTTCTTGTCTCTGTCTCTCTTCACATAAGGGCACTAATCCCATCATGGGACCTCTATCTCTATCCTTAGAAATCATCTAAACCTAATTAACTCCCAAAGTCCCAACTTCCAAATACCATCACACTGGGGGGTTAGGGTTTCAACATATGAATTGGGTGGGAAGGAGACACAAATGTTCAGTCCATAACAGGGTGATAATGTGATTCCTCTGTAGCAATGTTTCCCAAAGGGTGCTCTGTAGACCACCAGCATTCAAATCACCTGGAGTTATAGTCAAAATGCACATTCTTGGGCCCTCCTACCAGATCTAAGTAGTAGCACAATTTCTAGAGGTGAGACTTACAGTTTCATTTTATAATAAGTACCCTTCCCCCAGGTGATTATAAAATACTTCATGTTTGAGAATCAGTGCCTAGAGCAGTAGTCCTTAAGAGGTCACCATCAGAACACCCAAGGACCTTTGTTATAATTCACATGCCTGTACCACAACTCCAGGCCTACTGAGTCAAAATCTCTTCTGAGGATAGTCCTGGGCATCTGTGGTGGTGGTAATAAAAGATTGCTAATGAGATGCTAGCAGACCATGCACTACCTCATTTAATCCCCACAACAACCCTTTGAGATAATTACTTCATTATGCATAGATACTGAGGCAGGCTCACAGAAGTGACCTGCCCATAATTACAGAGCTACTAAGCAATGATCTTGCAGTGGTGCATTCCTGTGTGGAATACTGTTGCCCTAGAGATTGATTTCAAGTCCTTTCAGGGATACCACATTTTATAAATTCTCTGATCTCTCACATGGTGAGGCATCCAGAGCCTAAAAGGATGCTGTCCTTTCCTTCACTGTGTTCAGAATTGCGGAGCTGTTTTTCAACAACCTAAGAAGGATTAACTGAAACTAAACTAAAAAAAGAATAAGTGTTCAAGGTTCTTTAGTCAAATGCTTTCATTCCTACTCAAAGGAAAAGCACAGAAAATTGCTTTTAGAATTAAGAAAGAAAAAATGCTTACACTTAGACTCCAGATTTTTCCAAAGCAAAAGAAGTAGAAAGCCCATCACACACAACAAAATGCTTTGGGTCAAATTAAAGCACTAAAAATTAATGCTTATGTGATAACCTAGATGCTTGACTTTGTAGCCCAAAGAAAATTCTTGTGGTGTTCAGATAAGTTTTTTGTGATCTGGCAGCTGGCTACCGCAGGAGATGAGGTTTCACAGTCCCAATAGCAATTTAGTTTAGTAGAAATAATTGAAGAACTGGGAGGAGCCAGATACATTAGAAATTTAGAATAATTTAAGCCATATATCGTAAAATACTAACCTGAGAAACTTGTCCATTGAAACTTAGGGCAGCATTGGGGGAAAGGGGGTATCTTAAAAGCAGAACAATCTACTGTGGAGATTTTGGAGGGAGGAGCCAAAAGAGCAGAAGGGAAAAATACATGTGCACCGATATCTACTTTAGCCACTTTTCTCAAACTAGGGTTCATTCTGTGCTACTTTCAGCACCATTTGTCTCAGAATCTCCCTCTACCTCTTCAGTTACAAATGCCCTGTCATCTGCAGCACTTTTTTTTAAGTTTATTTATTTTAAGAGAGTGAGTGTATGCACATGTGTGAGTAAGTGAGAAAAGGGCAGAGAAAGAGAGAGAGAATTCCAAGCAGGCTCTGTGCTGTCAGTGTGGAGCTGGATGCAGGGCAAGATCCCACAACCATGAGATTATGACCTGAGCGGAAATCAAGAGTCAGACACTTAACCAACTGAGCCACCCAGGTGCCCCTGCAGCACTTCTAATTAATCTCCCAAATTGTTAGGCTCTACATTTCTGCCATGGTTTCAGTTATACTAATAACACAGAAACTTACAAAACACCAATAGAAAAAAAAAAGCAAAACATGTTTATATCACCACTAACCATACTCAGGATTGATGTACTGACTGAACTTTGCCGTGACCTCCACAGTGGAAAGGTGCCCTGAAATTGGTCCATTTTATTATTTTCTTCCTCCATCCCTTTTTGGCCTCTCACTTTACATGTCCTCACTGTAATCCTTCTTCCACTGTGTCACCTCCTATATAAACATCCGTGTTTTGTCATAGCTTCTACATTTGAACAACCATTCATTTTATAGACATTACAAGTAAAATACATGGTCCTGCAAGGAATATTACAGTTGTACTTTAGGTCTACACACTCTATGATGTCAACAAGAGAGACACAAGACACATTAATTTACAGTTTTGTGTTCAGCAGCAGAGCCATGTAATATTCTACATATATTTAGTTCTCCAGAATGTAGCTTAATCAATATGGCACTTCAGGCAACCTGAAATACTGAGGGCAACATAAAAGTAAGATTGTCAGACCAGGAAATTTTATGTCCACTGATGGGAGTTTAACTGCTTTGGAAGCAGCAGGAGGTATATATATTTGGAGGATTATAGTAAAGTCAATGATAGGAAAAAGTCAAGCTGATGTGTTTAAAAGGTACTGAGGGAGA
The DNA here is from genome assembly GCF_018350175.1 of Felis catus. Lineage (NCBI taxonomy): Eukaryota > Metazoa > Chordata > Mammalia > Carnivora > Felidae > Felis > Felis catus. The sequence continues at coordinate 84,342,045 of NC_058386.1, read as the reverse complement.
GAGAACTCTGTGCCTCATACCCCAAGGCAGGGACTTCCAGATTCTAGTCCTTGCCTGCCAACCTTGAGCACTACAGTGGCTTCAATGACATTTTCCACCTCTGAGTATCATTAGGCATTTATAAAGTGAATGCCCCACATAGGAAAACCTGCAGTACCACTTTGAGCCAACCAGTGACACTCTCTGTGTCTCAGTTTTGGCACCTGCCAAGTAGGGTGGGCAGTTAAACTACCTGCTTTTAGATGTCTTTGAACCCTATGATTTTAGCACCAAGGTCTGGTTTATCTTGAAGGGCTGTTCCAAGGCTCAATTGAAATATTTGATATATGAAGGCTATAAAAGCTTTAAGGTTCTATACAAATGTAAAAGTGTTTTCAATTATGCATCTCCAAATATAACCAACAACTTGCACGTGCTCTCCAAAACCAAGAAAATGGACTTCTGGGCTTCGATTTCTGATTAGTCCCAAAACATATGATTTTACTTTGTTCCAATTTTCAGAAGCAGAAGAGCAAAAGGTTCAAATTATGATCTTTATTAAGAAGGTTCTAAGCCATTTAGAAATGCTGGGCACATAAGTGGCTAGGCCAATCTTTTCACTGCTGTGTGGGCCCCCTGAATAGCTTTTACTGTGAAGACTAATAAAAATGATAGGAGAGTTGAAACTGAGCAAAATTAGATTAAATTTCAATCTATATTCTGCAATGCTTTCTGATGGGGAGGACACTTTCATGTATGCTTCTAATCTCTTTACATGGTTTATAGACCAGCTATTAGTTAATAGGTTTTGGCATGAGGTTAATATTTAGGTATTTGAAAATTCATGTGCTGCATGCCTGTGTGTATATAGCAAGGAGCTGAATCTGCATATTCACTTCAGGAACACTGAATCCAAAGGCAAGCCTAGAATCTTATTTGCATGAAGGAAACTGTTCAGATGCCCAAGTGAAACACTGCAGAAGACATTCTTTTTATTAAACAAGCATCCATTAAGAACTCAATAGGTGCCACACACTATCTAATTGCTGGAAACAGAAAGATGAAAAAGAAATGTCCTTATCTTAAGAGCTGATGCATTCTAAAATAGAGAAACCATGGTCATCTCCTGTGACACTAAGACTTATATTCAGAATAAATAATGGAAGGTAAAGATACCCAAACCCTCCCTGAGGTGGTGATAGGGATATTTATCAGTACCCTAGGAAGAAGGAATTTAAGAATATACTTGGAATTTTTATTCAATCTGATTTACACTACTTTCTGACTAAATAATACACTAGGGACATTCTATTTATTTTGATATACCTTTTTCAAGGCATGCACACTGTGCCACTATTTACACAACTACAAAAGCAGGCAAGGTCAAGAGCAACCATACCAGCTGCTGTGGTTGGTTAATGGACAAAGATGTTCAAATGTAACTAAAGCAAAAGTAACAAAGGATTACATACTAATGGTGAACAAATTGCTTCAGAGTACCCAAGTAAATTCAATGAGATGGACCCCTAAAACCCATCTGAGGTGGGAACAAAGAGAGATTGAAAATGTGTGTACATAAAAAGGAGACTGATAGGGGTACCTGGGTAGTTCAGTCAGTTAACATTAAGCATCTGACACTTGATTTCAGCTCAGGTCATGATCTCACAGGTCCTGAGTTAGAGCCCCTCATCAGGCTCTGTACTGACAGTGCAGAACCTGTTTGGGATTCTCTGTAACCCTGTCTCTGCTCCTCCATGTTCACACATGCATGGACTCTCTCTCTCAAAAATAAATAAACATTAAAAAATAAATATTTTAAAAGAGACTGATAAAACTAGCATGAGTTTGATTTTCCATTCATATTAAGGGTTGGTATACTTTCTTCCAACATGGTGAACAGGCAACAAATAATTTTAGTTTATAATTATATACATATACATATGTATGTATATGTATACACACACTTTAGATGGGTGAATTTATGGTATGTTATTTATATCCCAATAATGTTAAAATATATATATATATATATATACACAACATTATATCTCAATAATCTCAAAATGTCAATAATATATATATAACATTATTGAGATATAAGTAACATACCATAAATTCACCATCCAAAGTGTACAAGGCATTGGTTTTTAGTATATTCAGAGATTTGCTTAATCATCAATATAATCAATTTTAGACATTTTTATCACTCCAAAAAGAACCCTCATACCAATAGTTACTCCCCATTGATACAAATCCATGCCCCAAGCTCATCCCCAGACAACAACTAATATTACTATCTCTATTGATTTTCCTATTCTAAACATGTCATAAAAATGGAATTATATAATATATGGCATTCTATATCTGGTTCCCTCCACTTAGCATAATGTTTTCAAATCTCACCCATTTTGTAGAAAGTGTCAACATTCCATTCCTTTTCTATGGATGATTAATATTCCACTATATCTATATACCACAATTTGTCTACTTATCAGTTGATGGACATTTGGGTCATTTTCACTTTTTAGTTATTGTGATAAATCATATCACTTCTTACATTAGTTTCTAATGTACATATAACTAAGCACTGGTCCAGATATTAAAAGATACCATTCTTGATTTCCCAATTATTTGCCAAGTCACCCAAAATTAATAAAACATATATAGAAAAACCAGATAATAGCTCTTCAATAGGTACATAATAGACACTTGAATATTTCCTGATTTCAGTGAATCAATGAATGAGAGAAAGGTTTCCTTCAACCCCTACTTCTCCTTTCAGTCATATCCTTATCAGTGCCACCTGGATACTATGTCAAAAATATTAGAGCTGGAAAATAACACAGAGTCCAGGATTCATTCATTTATGATTCAAGACCCACATATATCAAAAACACCAAATGAGCTTTTTAAAAATATCTATTGCTGTCCCCCCACCACTTCCAGAGAACCTAATTAATTCAGCAACTTTTGGGGATGAGGCCATAGGAAGCTGCCTTTGTAACAAGCATCCCAGGTAATTCCATGTATCCTAAAGTTTGAGAATTATGTAGTCCAACCTTTCCATTCTACAGAAAATTTAGAACTAGCATGGGGAAGTGACATGCTCAAGGTCACAGAGTATGTCAGAGATAAAAATCACAGGGAGCTGAGTTATGAATCCCAATATAGCATTTTTCATTACCTTGGGTACCCTCCTTTGTCACATCCTCACCTTTTCCCTGTGAATAGATACTTCTCTCACAGACTTGCTCTATAAGTGTCTGACACATCTTAAATGCTCAAAAGTTATCATTTTTTAAGTTTTGTCCTGTGTGAACCAGATAATAAAAGCGTCTTCTATTTTGGCACTGTTTGCTACAAGTATAAAGTAGCAAATATAAGGCCCAAGAAGAGAATACCAGACCCAGGAGGAAGGTCTGTGTGGTTCCTGACCCAAATGTTGAAAAAAAGCCTAACTGGAAAATTCTCCAACCATGGGCTTTTGGTGTCCAAAGAAGCTGTTTAGTTACATTTCCTATCCAAGGTTCTGAAACCATTCTGTACCCCCACTGTGATCTATTTAAAGGAGCCAGCTCCTTTTAGAAAACAGTTTCTGCCAAGTTTTTGATCAGAGGGAAATCATAAAGTAGGTGAGATTCAGCCATGACTAAAAGGTAGTAGAAATTTTTCTAAGTGAAAGTTGACGTGCTTATTAAAAAGATAGACTCAGGGCAAACCCATTACCATGAATCATACCATCCTCATTGCTCTGCACCTTAACTTTTTTTTCCCTGATGTCTGATCTTATTTGTTACTCTTAGAACATCTCTTTTTTGACTGGACCTGGATTTAGAGGTAGAAGCTCTCAGAGAGGAAAGCCTCCATCTCTTGGAAATCTGCTCCTGGTGTTTTTCTTTGGCCTCCTTCATTCACTTGGCCAAAAGCTTAGCATATTCTGCAGCCTCTTCCTTATTTTTCTTAGTACACTGCTTCTTCAGAGCAATATACTAACATTTGTATTGGAGGACATGTGGAGTAACAAGATGCTGAATCTTGGGCCCTCTGGTTTTAGGTTTCTTACCCTCTTGTTTAGGGGCCTTCTCACAACATACCGACAGACGTCATCTTATTTAGAGAGACTAAAATGTCTGCAGATTCTGTGACCTCTTTTGGGCCCCAGGCAATGAGGCATAGTAGTATCAGTGAGCCCAGGAATATCCTTCTCCCCTTTTTTCACAACGATCAAGTTGAGAACACTGAGATTGGTGTCCATAATGCACCCCAAACACATTTGTGCTTTCTTTCTCCAGTCCTCCCTAGTCTGTAGCAGAAGTGCTCCTTACTCAGCAGCAGGTAGACACAGCCATGAGACAAGACACCCTGCTTCATGAGGAAGCCTTGTTTGCCATTGCCACCACTGATTCAGACAATGTAACCCTTCAATTCTTCACCCAGAGCATCAGCAGCAACTTCTATGGTCATACACTTCTCCTAAAAGATACAAAGTTTGGACTCATCTACCACTTCAATGAGTTTCTGGCAGCCAGTAACTGGGAAAGAGATGTTCATCTTAATCCTAAAGCAGCTTACCACCTCCAAGGTGCCACAAAAGACAGTATACCTTAACTTTTTGAAAATTATTTTTTTCAAATAGTTATATAGTACTACAAGATTAACATAAAACAGCAGTATTCTGCTCCCTCCTCCTGAGTCCTTCTTCCTAAAGACAATTTTGAACTTTTTAAGCTATTTCTTTTCTTATTTATCTCCATGGTTACAAATAATATGCTCTTAGTTTTACTTAATTAGCCAATATTATATATTATCTATTGACTTCCTAATATGGAAGATAATGACCAGTTACCTTCCCTCAATTCTTCAAATGTAGCTATACCAAAGTTTTACACGATTAGGAATATTTACTTCCAAACTAAATAGTATATTATAAATTAATTTCCTTTCTTATACAACTTTTTGTTTTCACTGGAGTTAGTAATTGTCTCATTTTTATTTGAGGGAGCTTTCATTTCACTTCTTTTTTCTATGTGAAGTAGCAGACAGTGTCAACTGTTGAGTGAGTAGAGAGGTAGTTGAAAAGGGAATTTGAAATAGTCAGTTTGGGGTTAGGGGGAAAGAAGTCATTAGTGAACACAGAATATCTAGGTAACATTGAGGGTTCAAATGAGGTGAAAAGTCATGAATTTATAAGTGATACCAGTCTACATAACTGTGTGATTTTTTTCCAACGGTGCTCAATTGTAAGAAAGGAGGCAATGAACAATTAATCCAGGGCTGAGTTTCACCAAAACGATTCAATGGAAAGAAAAGGATGGACAATGGAACAAAAGTTGAAGATATCAAATAACAGAAGTGAAATGAAAGCTCTACTTCTTTCCACCACACCGTTGAGACACACACATACACACACACGTATATCTTTCTCCTTGGTTATAATGGAGGAGGGTCCTTCTTCTGTATAATGTTAACCTATATGCCTATAAGGATAATGAAAGACATGAAATTCCTGAACACAGAATCCAGAATTATTTACTTTGAACAAAACACTAAGAATTAGAGGAGTAAAGGAAAGGAGGGGAAAGGGAGGTGAGTGCACACACAAACTCACATGCAAGTATAGAGCTAGAAAGTCAAGTATAACAGTGAAATAAAAGATGACAGGATCTGCTTGAATGGGGAATATAGCTTGAGATAAATGGTGAATATTTGGAATAGCTACAATGGAGAACTGTTGGGAGATAAAGCTTAATAGGCACATATAAAAAGTCTTCCTAGCAGCTCTGGAGACCCCAGATGAGGCTGGAGACCATACACTGGTTGTGGCACTAGACCTGATAAAAGTATGATTTTCTGTAAGGATAGTTCAGCCATAGATGTTGGAGCATAGAAAGTGGTGGTTAGATGGATCCAAGAATGGTGGTTGGGTAGGTGGGGGTATGGGCAGGTTTAGTGACAAGATGAATCTAGAATTAGATAACGATATTAGCAAGAGGAACATACTACAAGGTTTAGGCTGGGTAAGAAAGGAAATAATATCACAAAAGGGTCACAAGGCTTCTCACTAGGCTCAACTTGAAAATAATTGTACATTTTAGGTTCCAAAGCAAAAGGTTCAGGGGTATTCCCATTACTCTTTTCAGTTGCAAAATGCAGTTATCTTTCTATCATCAGACTGCAAGTAACACCTCTAAATAATAATTGGGCTTTTGATTAATGTGTATCATAGTACTAATGCCTATTACCTTTTTAAAAAAGAAAAAAAAAAGACAAAATAGAAGAGTTGAAAGAGTTATGTCCATGGCACAATCTGAGGCTTTAAGTCAATTTTAATATCATGCATTTTTATGATTATAGAAGTAACATACCCTAATGTAGAAAATTTGAAAGCTACACAAAGGAACCAAAAGAACCTCTTATAAAAGCCTTCAGGAAAAAGAAATAACTAAATTACTTTAGCATATATATGTATATAGAGTTTTGTGTCATGTTTAAATGCAATGGTTTCTGGAGCTAGACTGGCTGGGTTCTTATCCCAGAACAGTCATTTTAATAGCTATATACAAATAAATATATATGAGATTTTTCAATACATATATATGAGATTTTGGTCACAGTCCTTGGTTCAAACTCACTATCAAAACAACGTATTAAATAATTGTTGAAGATGTGTCATAGATACATGCGGTTCGTATTATTCTTCCTAATGTTGTTTATCATATTAACCTTAAAAAGTTTTAAAAAATAGTCTTTTCCAATGAGTATTAAAAGGTCAGAAAGAAAAAAATATATTAAACAACCCATTAAAAAGGGTATTAAATAAGAATTTGGGATTAGACCTTAGGGAAATAGACTTTTTGTATCCTAGAAAGCTGAGGCAGGTGTTTTGCACAGGGTTATCCAGGCATTGATCTGGCTTTCTTTCCCCATCTGAGAGTGTGCCCTTGTTAATGCTGAGTTTGATTCAAGAACCAGAAGAGTCTGTTGTTAGTTCTAAACATCCCCTTAAACGGAAGTTCACAGATTATTAATACAAGTTTTTTTTTCTTTTTTCAGAATGGTGACATAGACTCTGAGTATAGAAAAAACAACAACAAACTCATGTTTCAGGGGAAAATCAGCTATATTTTCAGACCTGGCAGGACTATTCCCTGTACAGATAGTGGCACTAGCAGGTATATATCTATAGGGAACTAGGGACCAGGGTAAGTCCATGATAGGATATTCTGCATCTGCTGCCACCTTATGAAGCTTTCTCCCTAAGTAAATCAGGACATTACAATGTGTGGTCCTTTCCCCACCAATCCGTAACACCAGAAATACTGCAGGTGTTATTAGAATTGGGATGTGATATACTGCAATAAGCATATGTTGGTATGTATGTATTTGTAATATAAAAAAATAAGAATCCAAATAACACTATTATTTGGGGGTGGTTAGCTGATGGATAATTATATTTTGGAGTAAATATAGGTCTCAATCTATCACATATTGTGAATATTTGTCCCAATTTGTCTTTATGTTACTGTTGTGTATTTTGCACATATACGTTTTCAATGTTAAATAAAATGACTCATTTTTCTTGTTTCTTCCTTTATTTTTATTATTACAAAATCCTTCCATGTCACTTTTATTTTACTCTAGCTATTACATACTTTCCTTTTTTTCACATTTAACACTTGAATCCTTCTGAAATTTGCATCTGACTAGCTTATCTTGTCAATGATATAAGCATAAAAATAAGTACAACCATGCATTAAGTATTTGAGTACTGTGTGCTGAGATCAGAACTTTATATGCATTAATATCACATATGCTTTTATCATTGTCCCTGGAAATACAAATAACTAAAATCACATTTTTATTTTTGTTTAATGTTTATTTTTGACAGAGAGAGAGACAAAGTGTGAGCAGGGGAGGGGCAGAGAGAGAGGAAGACACAGAATCCAAGGCAGGCTCCAGGTTCTGAGCTGTTAGCACAGAGCCCAAACTGGGACTCGAACCCACAAAGGAGATCATGACCCGCGCTGAAGTCTGACGCTTAAATGATTCAGCCACCCAGGCGCCCCAAGCACAAATGTTTTTTTAAAAGAAAATTCCAAATCCCTCCACCTATAACTAGCATTTCAGTGAATAATTTTCTATTCATTTTCATATGCTTATATGCACATGTAGATGTACAGAAATACACAGATGTATATAGAAATTGTATTATGCTGTGTTGTAACCTGTCTTTGCCATATCAATTCATATCAATAAATATAGGTTTACATTATCTTTAATGTGTATGTAGTAACTGGCTAAAACAGATCTCAATTTACCTAGTCAATCCACTATTAGAGCCAGTTAGGTTGTTTATGGCATTTTTTTTTTTTACTATACACAAAATGTTAATGAATATTCTTATATATATATCTTCTAGCACTTTATCTTAGAATAAATTCTAATTAAATTGCTAGATCATAGAAGGTATATACATTTTACATTTTTATACAGATTGCCAAATACACCTCTGGAAATGCACCAATTTAAATGGTGCATTAGATCACCTATATTCCCACAACCTTACCAAAACTACATTTTAAACTTTCTCTAATCTGATAGGTAAAAACTATTATTTTTTACTTGCAAAGTGAGTTTGTCTATTGGTATTCCTCTTTTATTAATATTCTGTTCATAATTTTTCACCATTTTTCTATTAGGACATTTATTTTTTTAATTAATATGTAGGAGTTATTTATATACTAAGAATATCTACCCTTTGTTATAGGTCACAGATATTTCCTAGTTTTTTTTGCCATACAGATTTTTTGAAGGTAAAATTTACTAATCTTTAAGCTTTGAGTCTTCATAAAATGATTAGAAAATCCTCAATCTCAAAACTATAAAAATATTATAAATATGTTAAATTATAACTAAATAAAATCTAAAATATAAAATATTTTCTAGTACCTTTATAGTTTTTTTTTTATTTAAATCTTTGATCGCTGGAACTAATTTTGATCTAAATTCTGAATATACACATAGGCTTATTAAATTTCCTTTAAATGACTAGTCCTGTCCTAATCACATTTATTGGAAAAAAAAAATCTTTTCCCCCAGTCCACAGGTATGAAATGGCTCTTTATTGAAAAATCCATAGTGTATTTGGAAATAGTCTACTATTTCCAAAGAGACACTGTTCAGTTACACTGGTCTGACTGCCTCCACACAAGTACCATAGTATTTAATTAGTGTTATTTCTAATACAATTTATATGTGAAAGAGCAAGTTCCTTGTAATTATTCTTCAAAATTTCATCTGGAATTTTGGTGTTTGTTGTCATATAAATATCTCCTTTCTCCCTCAAATGGAATCAAAGTGATTCTTATGTTACTGATTTGTGTTCTGAGAGGGAAGGAAAGTGGCAACACTATGGCATTAAAGACTGTGAATAACTCTGCACAAAAACATAAAAAAAGTTGCCTTTGTGAACATGTTTCTAGATGGAAAAAAACATGGAGAACCCTTGTTGCGCAACAGCACTACCCAACAGAACTTTCTTCAGCAATGGAACCGTTCTATAGCTGCACTTTTCAATACAGTAATCATTCGCTACATGTGGCTACTGAACAGTTGAAATGTGGCTAGTGTGACTAAGGAACCAATTTTTTAGTTTTATTTCATTGTAACCAATTTAAATTTATACAACCATGTATTTATTGGACAGAGCACTTCTAAAGCCTAACTATTAAAAAAAAATCACTGCCCTATTATACTGTTTCATAGCATTGGTGGATCATAATAGATTTGACAATTATTTAAACTGAAATAATTTAGATAGATATTTTCAATAAATGTTAAGGCTAACCCTGAGATCACGATGGCAGTTCAATTAAATATATAATGGATGGCCCCTGTATGCATGGCACTCTTGCAGAATAAGGGACAGATATCATAGCCTTCAAGAAATTTAAACTTTAGTAGAGGAGATAAAGTGATAAATAGCAATAATGTTTTCAGAATAAGGTAAGTACCATAAAAGAAGAATGGACAAATTATCAAGAGAGTTTCAAGAAGGGAGAAATTATTTTGGCTATGGAGCATGAAAGAGAAATTAAGGAAGGCTGCATGAAAGAGGTGTCACTTAAACTACTTGAATATGGTTCATTCTCAACAAGCAAAGAAGTAGAGATGGGAGAAGGAGGAGAAAGATACTCCAAGTTAAAAGAATGGCATAAGCAGAGGTACACAGTATGGCTAACAAAAGTTATGTTGGATAATGGTGAGTTGCCTGGTCCAGCTAAACCATCATGTGAGCAGGAAGGTATTTAATGTATCAAGCAATTATTGTTAGAAACTCTCAGATTCCATAACAATCCACACCACTTAATATCCACTCACTAGGTATCAGTGCTCTTAAGAATTAAATGGACTTCAGGAAGATTAGTCCTATTATGCAGGATATAGTGAATTGGAGAGCAGACTAAAAAAAAGAGTCTTTTATAGCAGGCCAGGTCAAGGACAGAAGGGAAGGGAGGTGAGGTAAAGAAAGAAAGGGGGGAAAAAGTAAAGGAAAAGAAAGAAGGAAAGAATCTAAAGGATTTGACAGGGAGTGGTAGTGGTAGGAATGTAAAGAGAAAACCTATTCCAGAGACAAAATTCAGGACATTTAATAAAAGATAGGATGCAGGAGACAGGAATGGAGGAGACATTCAGAAGTCACAGATGAATGAGATTGAAGGGAAAGGGACGCCAAAATAGTGTTTGAATATATTTTACATGCCAATAAAACACCCAGATAGAATAAAGCAAGCCAGGCAAAAAGCATTTGAGAACTCAGGAGGGAAGCCAAGGTACTGCTACATGAAGAGGTCAGATTAAAGGAGGAAAATAAAGCAAGAAGAAGGGTAAAGCTTGGCTCCTTGGCAGAGAGAATATGTATTTATGTTACTTGATCAAAGATTTGGAGCTATGTCTGTGACTAGGGAAGAAACTGACCAAAGAGAAACTGACCCATAATAGACTCACTCCAGTGCCTCCAAGCTCATTGGGAGCCAGTTCAAAGTGAACCAGTCCAGAGTCTGAATTCATAATAGCTTTAGCCAAATGGACCCATGCAGTACATCTCTGTATCAGGCCTTATATTGGCCAGGCATGTTTCACTTTGGCAAATCCCTTGGCACTGACAGCTCTGAGGGTAAAGTTAATAAGAAGCTTATTTTCAAGTCCTGTCTCAGGATAATTAAGGTACACATTGCACATTTAACATTTATTTCTCCTTCTCCACCAGGTTAGCTCTGATCATGGCTTTCTGCTATAAGCTCAAGAAATAATCCTTAGGGATTAAGGGGTGTGGGCTACTGGCTACAGCTAGAAACCAGTCCTAAAAAGCCCCATTAGCCCACACCTTGAGGTTTGGTGATTTTTTTCTTACTTTTACACCTTTTTACTAAACAGCTGAAACTTAGGATTCTTTTTTTTCCTTCTACTTGGTTGTGGTGCATTTTCATCAAATAGCTTATGGCACTTTTCAAATGAAGAAGGCAACGTGTGTATTCTTCTAACAGTCCTGGCTATAATCAATCAGTACTGTAGTAGTTACAGAAATCACCAAGTACAAAGGAGAAAATGTATTTTTCTCCTTTAACTTTCATCATGCTGCAACAACCTGTCACAGAATCTACTACAGACCAAACTGCACACAGTGACGATTTCCTTTAAGGGACAGATGTGAACACACAATTCTGTTTTACTGAGCATGTGATCACTTCAATCTTATTTTATTTCACCTTCCCTGCCTTTCCCCCTCTCAAATGGCAAATGCTTTACCCTGAGCCACTTCAGTGAACTATGCAACCCAACATAATTGGTAATGTGAAGTTTATTGTTTTAAATGAAATTGGAAGAGTCACTTAAAAATCCACCTCTTTTATAAGGCTGGACTCTTTGGTATATGTCTTCTTAAAGCTAAATAAAACTTCCAGTAGCTTTGTACCTATAGAAACACATGCCAGGTGGGTAATTTGGGCTATTCTCCAGATAGCCACACCATCCTTTCACCTGGCAAGCAGCATATGCTTGTTTGGACTGTATCACCAATTACTGACACGCAAGAAAGTTCTACTCAATTAAAAAGCCAGGTCTCAGGAAGCGAATGGGTAAATCAAGACTCAAACCTGATTTCACCTGTAAAAACCCTACATCCCACCCCCCCATGTCTGACCAGTGCCTTTAGCTTCTTCATAGAGAGGGCTTAGGAGTCCCATAGAAAATGATAATGGCCCATTGCTCAACCTGAGTGAAGACCACCCAGAAATCTGTGAGGGCAGCAGTGACCATACTGCAAAGCCTCGCTTAAATCCCCAGCCCTAATGATCTGAAGGCCTGTCCTTGGCCTATCAGGCAGAAGCAAACGCTGCCAAGGCTGCGCTGTCACTGAGGAAGCTTTGGTTGCTTCCTGCCCCTCCTTCTGACCAGACCAGCTGGAGCTAGAATAGGGGAACCAGGAGCCTTTGGTGCCAAAGCCTTTTACTCACCCGTAAATGCTTTCTATTTAAATCATCTGCTTCCACCGCTGGTATTGCAGGCTGTCTAGCCCAAGGTAGCCCCCAAATTGGAGAGCGCACATGGTGAGACAGCAGCTCAGAGTTGGAGCCACCGCATGGGTCAAGACATCTGTGGCCAAATAGGAGTGCCCCTATAGTAGGGGTTACTCTGCGGAGGGGTAGAAAGGGTGAAATGGGAGCAGGTAGAAATTTCCCCTGAAGACTCTGGGTGAGGCATACCTGGGAATTTTACTTCTCCAGGCCCCATAATTGTTGCCTAATTCCTGTCTGTGGAAGTAAGGAGCTCTGAAAAAAACAAAAACATGTTCTGAGATGCAGGACCCACAGAAGTTGAAGTGCCTATTACCCTGTTGGGAAAGAGCCCAGTTGTGCAGCATTGCATGAGCACTATGTTTCATCCAACTCCTCATGAAAGCCTGATGGTGTCAGTGGGGAAATGGCCCCCAGTCCCCACACCTGTCCTGGACACTTAACTCCTTCCTTCCCAGGGGCCCTGTAACTGAGGTAGCCTTCCTGAGGCTGAAATGGCAAGACCTCAGGGACCTGTCTTTTCCTTCCTCCCTCCTTCCTTACTTGAGGTCTGATGCCTAGCTGTGCCACCTGTTCAGTAATCCACAACTTCTCTCCCCTGGCCAGGAACAGGGAGAAGGATTTCTTCTTGGAAGTCTACGGAAGGTGGGATTGAATGTCATGGTGGGGGGAGGGGGTAAATTATTCCTGAATAGACCCCTCAAAAAACAAAACACCCATAATAGTCCGAAAAGTAGCTTTTAGCTGAGAGGTACTTTTCTAGCACTTCAGCCCAGCCACAACTTTTGTAGGTGGCATAGAGAAAACCTTAAATACCCCTTTGCTGATTTTTCCCTCCTTGGTCCCTGGGTCCCAGAGATGGGGAAGAGGAGAGGTTGTAGAAACCAGGAGAAACCCTTACAGCAGAGAATTATAATACACACTTCCTTTGCTAGGTTTCTTTGCCAAAGCATTTTTCTTAGACGTCTGACAGTAACAAATCAAGTTGGTTTCTCCAATCCGGACCCAGAGCAACAAGGCAGGTCACACTGAGTGGCTGTCCCTCCTCACCCTTTCCTCCCTCTCAAGGGTTCCTTCTGGAGAAGTCTGAAACACTTAGGGCAGGTGGGTCCTCTCCAAGCCCCTAGCAATTGTTCTGATAGGGTCACTCAACCTGAAAAACCGGCTCAATGGGGAGCAGGGATTCCTGTGGGGAGAGAAAATTGAGGGTCCCAGATTCTGCGCTGGGGTCCCTTGGGTTTTGAAGGCGGGTAGAGATGGTCTCAGATCACCGAGCTCTCTCTTCTCCCCTGCTTGCTGGGAATCCCCCAGGAGCTGGAGCACATCGCTGCTCCTTCGCCTAGGAGACTCCTTGAGCCCTATCCTTGCACCGTTTGCTCTCCAGGCGGCAGGCAGAAATGTGGGCAGAATCAGAAGAGCCCAGTGGGAAAGTGCCTTCCAGGCTACAGAGTCCCGTGTCAGAAGCAGAAACCATAAAGATAAGGTCGCAAAAATGCAACGCAACTGCTCGCCTGCACCTGGCAGGCAGCGCGCGCTCCTTCAAGGCGAGGAGCCCCTGGCCTTGGGAGTCCCTAAACTTTCTGGGAAAGGTGAAGGGAGAGAAACAAAACTGTCAAGTGTTTCCAGGAGCAGGAACCAGGGCTGAAGGAGAGGTAGAATCTCTGTTGGCCGCAACCAGCCTGCTCCCTTCTGCCACCTGAGAGCCTAGCACATTCTCTCCTCCCCAGCCAACTGTCCCGTTATGCACAGGAGCATTACCTGAGTCTTGCACAGCAACCGGCGATGTCCAGCAGGGCTCAGGCATGCAGTTCCACGTCTGGGGCGATGGGCCGCAGTCCAGGGCTAAATGGAGAGCTGGGTTCCAAACAGTGTGGGCTTGAGCTTCCAGGGAGAAAAGGGAGGCTACCCAAAGGCGATTGGAGCTGAAGGCGGCTTGGAGGAAAACGTGTCTTCGAGAGCAGCAGACGGAGCAGCCCCGCGTGTTTTCTCCACTCCCGGTCCTAGCCAAAGAGAATGCTAGGAAACTTGTCCCCACCCAGGGAGGATTTCTAGACTTCAGGAGAGCTTTTGTGGACTTTAGGAGGAGCTGGGCAGGGACAGGCTAAAAAGGGTTCCTAAATTACTCTTCCCCTTCGCTAGAACCTCGGGCGCCTCCTCTTGGCTCCGTGACCAGACTCTTCTAAGTCGCCTGCCTCTCAACCTCTTCCTTTGCGACTTTGCTTCGGAGCAGTAGTGCTCCAGCCACACCTTGTCTTGGACAAATGGTACACCGAGAGATGCAGGGGCCTCAGCCTGTGGTTCTGTCTCTTCATGAGGCACGCATGCCCTAAAGGGCAGCAGCCCTACCGCCCAGACCGCAGCGCAGGCTGCAGGTGCGAACTCTGCCTGCCCACCTCTCTCCCTCCTGTTCGCTGCTCCAGGCTTTCCCCCGGAACTCTCTCCAGTCTGTGCGCAAAAACCTACACGTCCCCCCCTCGCTCCGAAGAGGGAGCAGCGAGCGCCCTGGAAGTGCGCTCCAGGCTCGCGTTACATTCTGCCACAGCTGTTGCTGCCTCCAAAAGGCCTAGAGTGGGGGTATGAAGGTAGTGGAAATCACCTAGAGCTGCGTCTCCGACGCTAACAGTTTGGTGCCTCCGGGCTGACTGATTGCACCGGGAGGGAGGTGGAGATTAGAAAGCACCGGTCAGGCGCGTCACGGAAAAGGGTTGCTACTGCTCCTCCTCTTCCACACCCTTTTGGATTTGGGAGCTCGGGGAGGGAAGGGGAGGGAGACTGGGAAAGGCTGCCAAACCCGAGTCCCCCATCCCCGGGTTTAAAAAAAAAAAAAAAAAAAAAAAAAAAAAAAAAAAAAAAGCACTTCCCTCTTACCTTTCCTCGGAGAAGGAAAGTGCGTCCCGGCAGCGCCGTCTAGTGTCCGTACCAGAGTAGGCCGGCATACAGAATTGGGGGGAGCGCTCAACTGAGTGCAGGCGTAGGAAGCCACAAAGCAAAGTTTTTCAGTAATCCTGGTCCCTAGTTCCAAACACTGAATAGGCATCTAGCTCAACCAGGAGTTTACCAGCTTGGTTCCCCCCAGGCAAGAAGTTAATATTAAAAACGCAGTCCGGGGGCGCCTGGGTGGCTCAGACAGTTGAGCATCCAACTTCGGCTCAGGTCGTGATCTTGTGGTTTGTGAGTTCGAGCCCCCAGTCGGGCTCTGTGCTAACAGTTCAGAGCCTGGAGCCTGCTTCACATTCTGTGTCACCTCCCCTCTCTGCCCCTCCTATGCTCATGCTCTGTCTCTGTCTCTCAATAATAAACGTTAAGAAAAAAATTAAAAAAATAATAACAGTCCAATTGTGTTCATAATGCGAGTTTCCCAGTCCCAGAGAGAACTCCTTTCCACCCCTCCCACGTTAGAGATCCCTAAGTCTCAGGGTTCTCCAGCCCTGACAACCGAACAGTGAGCAGGAGGGTTCTGGGACCCCAGGAGGGGGTTGGAGGTGTAACCTGGGCCTTGATTGTTTAGGCCGAATGCCTGAGGCTCACCAGAGAAGATCCTGACCACCTGCTTTCCAAGGTCACACAGCTCAGGAGCTCCTTTAAGAGTGATAGGGAAGAGGGACTGCGACTTAGAAACTATCAGGATCTGAATTGAAGCCCAGGAAGAGTCCCGTTTCCTTTCCAGGTATCTCCCAGAGCGTTCCACTTGGCTCACGGGCTTCTTGCTGATTAACACACTTAACAGGATTGCTCATGTAAGGGGTCAGCTGAGCACTGTGCCCAAGCATTTTCTGCTGCGCTGGGATCCTGTCTTTCTCTGAGCTTTCTCCAGCTGTTCTCCTAAGGCTGCTCCATCGCTCTGCGTTAGCTACTAGCTACAGAGAGTGAAATGAGCCAGAGATGGAGACAGGGACCGAGAGGGGGTAACTGAGAACTCTGTGCCTGGTGCGCAGCACAGACCCAAGCCCGCCTTCCTTGGCCACTTAGCTTTGGTCCACCATCAACTGGATTTTTAAATTTTTTTTTCAGCGTTTTTATTTATTTTTGGGACAGAGAGAGACAGAGCATGAACGGGGGAGGGGTACAGAGAGGGAGACTCAGAATCGAAAACAGGCTCCAGGCTCTGAGCCATCAGCCCAGAGCCTGACGCGGGGCTCGAACTCAGGGACCGCGAGATCCTGCCCTGGCTGAAGTCGGACGCTTAACCGACTGCGCCACCCAGGCGCCCCTCAACTGGATTTTTAAAGTCTGAGCCTGAGCCTGTGCACAATTAAAATTACAGTCCCTTCCTCACCTCTCCTACCAAGTTTATGCATTCTTTTTTCCCCATGAACCATCTCACCCATCATATCCCTCCAAACCCCACCCTGAAAAATTCCTTCTGCAATTGAGGTTAAGTTCGGCAATCAAGACACTTCAGAAAAGTCCTTTCAGCAGGAACCAATATTAAGTTACCCTCCCAGATTTTTGTTGTTTATATGCATAGGGTGGGGGTGGGTGAGGAGACTATATTTTTGAAACAGGGGAAATGTGCTACAGTTTTTTCTTGTTTTGTAACAACACTTAAGATAAAAGCCCATTCTTCTGACAGGTA
Source organism: Felis catus (assembly GCF_018350175.1). Lineage (NCBI taxonomy): Eukaryota > Metazoa > Chordata > Mammalia > Carnivora > Felidae > Felis > Felis catus. Next base: position 84,324,915 of record NC_058386.1, on the reverse strand, counting down.
CTAGACAGCCAACTTCCCTTCCTCTTTGCTAGAAAGTTCATGTAAACTTCCCTCTGCCTGTGTACTTGCCCTGCACAGCCTGCTTCACTGCTTCCAGCCTGCCTGACCTATATTCATGTTGTGTTCAATGCCATATGCTTCCATCCTGCCAGTGACTGCACCAACGCAGGGTAAACCTGTCTTGTTGGGTGCCTGGTGCGTCCAATCTAGCCTTTTAAAAGGACCAAGCCCTCAGACCCTGGGCCTGAGTTGAGCAGCTAGGCTCTCATGGGTAAGGCCTTTTGGCCAAACCATGAGGTGTCTCACATTTAGGGTGTTAAGGAGCTAGCAGTAGGAGTGAAGGGAGCTCATTGAGGATAGCAGCCAATAATATCTTTTGGCAAATTGTGAAGTAGACAACACATTAAAAAAATACAAAAAACAAAAGCCCCATATTCCTATCCTGTGGATTCCTTACCCAATTTGACCCAGCTTCACTCTAACACCCAGTGTCCCTTTATGTGTCCAAGTTTTGTCCCTCCCATGCCATCAAAACTTACTCTCCTGTGTAATTACCATCTTCCAGTAGAGGACTGCTGAGCGTGGTGGGTTTTCCAGTCTGATAAATGACTAGGCAGGATTACCTTACTCTCCTGAGTAATATCATCCTTCACCCAAGATCTTAAGAAGACTTTCCAGAACTGGGAATTTAAGGGACCATGGAATATCAATGGGTTTGATTTGGATGGGAAAAGGCTCTTCCTACCCATCAAAGAGGGCCACTTGTTCGGCTAATCCTTCCTACTGGTCTGGTTTGTGGTTAAATGAAGAGATCTCAAAGAATTTGAGGAATGTAAGAATAAAGAGTCCAAACCGGAACAAGAGGCCAAGAAAACGGGGAAGGAACCAGTGACCTCTCAAAAACAAGTCAGGCTCCCTTCATTTTCTTTTGTGGATATAATTTATCATCTGGTGCAATTTCCTTACTCTAATATAACATTGTTCCTACCCACCCAATTTGTGTTGTTATTGTCAAATATATTGCATTTCTGTATGTTATAAGCCCAGCAACACAATTATATATAATGCATATATGAATATATACACACATGCATATGTGTGTGTATATATATATATATGGATATGTATTTTATACAATTAAATAACTGAAGGGAATAATGAAAAATATTTATATTGCCTTTTATAAATATATAATTATCTTTCTGGTATTGTTTTTTCATGTGGATTGAAATTACTTTGCTGGGTCATTTGCTTTCATACTGAAGAACCTCAACTAGTATTTCTTACAAAATGGGTCTTCTTGCAACACATTTTCTCATTATTTTATCTGAGAATGTTTTTTATCTTGCCTTAATTTTTTAAAGCTAGTTTTGCTGAATGTGGATGGATTCTTCATTGATAGTTTCTTTTTCTTTCAGCACTGAGTATGCTATCCCATTGCCTTCTGCCATCCGTTGTTTCTGAAAGAAATTATATGTGTATTTTATTAGGGTTCTCTTGTATGTGGTGAGTCATTTCTCTCTTGCTGCTTTTAGGATTTTTCTCTTTGTTGGCTTTCAACACTTTTACTATGATGTGTTTACACATGGATCTCTTGGTGTTTATCCTTTATAGTTTACTGAACTTCTTGGATATATAGATTACCGATAACCATCAAATGGATTTTCAGCCACTATTTCCACAATTGTTTTTTCTGCTCCTTTCTCTCTTAACCTTCAGGTATTCCCACTATACATAATTTAGTGTGTTTTAATAGTGTCCCATATTTCACCAAGACCCTATTCTTTTTTTTCATTATTTCCCCCCTGTCCTTCAGATATTAATATATAACTATCTATTTTCAAGTTCATCAATTCTTTCTTTTGCCACTTCCAATCGAGTGTTGGGGTCCTCTAACAAATTTTTCATTTTGGTTACTATACTTTTCAACTCCAGAATTTCTATTTGGTTCTTTTTAAAGAACAATTTCTATCTCTTTATTGATATTCTCTATTTGATTACAAGTTCATCATAACTTATTTTATTTCTTTAATCATAGTTTATTAAAACATTTATAATGACTTGTTGAAGTCTTTGTTAAATTGGTCATGTTGGCTCTCTCACAGAACGTTTCTGTTGCCTGATTGTTGTTTTTTTCTCCTTTCTGTATATGTGTCACACTTTTTTCACATCTTGTAATTTTGAGTTGAAAGTTGGAGATTTTAGGTAATACAGTAACATTGAAAAATTATTCCCCTCCCCACTCTCTGGGACTTGTTTTTGTCTTTTCTTGCTAGAGTATTTGGTGTCATTCCTCGGAAGACAAAGATCTGACCATGCGCTCAATTATCCTGGGCTGACTACAGTTTTTACCAGGGCTCTGTATCTTTCCTTGACCTCTCTGTTAGGGTGTGTGCTTCATTTGGTATCATACTCAGTTGTCATGCTCCACTGTTGGGTTCCTTTATTGTTTTCAATGATGCCCTGAGCATAAATTGCTCCATGGTCTTACACAGGTAAATTTGGGCAGGACTAGTTTTGGGGGCCATCTTTGAGATTTGCTCTGACCCCAGGAGGGCTCTTCATAGCTCTTTCTCTGATTCTCTCTAGTGAACTAGCTATCCTATAGTTTACCTTGCTGTTCTTAAGAGGAGCTACTAGCCTCTACTTATTTGCTTACAACCAAAATCTTTATTGTTTTCAAAGGTGCCTTTAAGCTTGAACTTCCCTCACATTCTTTTTCAAGTAAGTCCGTTCGTTTCAGGAAAGCTTCAGAATTTTCTGTTCTTATGGGCTGTCTCTCTACCTTGGCAAAATCTCTGAGCCACTACTCCAGGCGAGGGTTGTAGCCTTTGATCTTCTTAGCTTGTCTTCCATGGCAGGAAACTGTCCCTTACCATATAGCTACTGTGAGTGTGGTCAGAGCCCCAGTATTCCCATCCTGCTATGTCTTGGTTAGAGTCTCCATGCTGAGTGTGGGCTGAGTGGAAAAAAGAAGCTCTTAATCACTCAGCCACATTCACCAGGAATTTAGCATCTTCAAATTCAAGTTGGATCAGATACAAAATGCTGGTGACCTGCTCCTCCTAATAAGATATCATACCACCTCATTGGGAACTGAAAGAGGGAGCCCTGTCCTCTCAGCCACATACACATGGAGTGAAGCTTTTATTAAGCTGAGCTGAGTCGAGGAGGAGGAGGGAATGAATGGGTCATGGATCAAGTGCCACAATGCCAAACTGCTCTTACCAAGAGTTAGATTTTTTTAAATAAATATTTATTTATTTGCTGTATGCCCCTAGGACAATTTCCAGAGCTCCTCATGGAGTTCCTCATGCTGCCATTCCAGAAATGGAACTCTTAAGTGAGTTTTGAAGGCCTTTGTGAAAGGGGTATGGATATGAACACAATCTCTGCCCTCAGGAAGCAAATGTTTACCAGAGGGAAGAAGAAAATTCATAGATCCCAATGGCACAGGTGAAAATATAGTAAGATCACTTCAAAGAAGAGATATTGTAGGAAGTCACAGGAGGGAAAATATTGTTGGGAGGAATCAGGAACGGCTTCACTAAGGAGGTACCATTTTAATGTGGTTTAAAAGATAAGTGGATATGAATAAGGGGGATTTCAGACAGAAGGCATAGCATTAGTTCATTCATTTGCTCAGTGAATATTTATTGAGAGACCGCTATATGCCAGACACTGTTTCTAGGTACTGCGTATATAGCAGTGAACAACACAGACAAATATCTCTGCCAGAATGAAACTTAAATTCTGATAAGAAATATAGCATATAAGCAAGTGGTATAATATAGCAGGGAATGGTGCTATGAAAAAAGTAAAGTAGGGTAGGTGATATAGAAAGAACCAGGAAGACTATAGAGTGGTCACAAAAGGCCTCCCAGAAAAATCAAGGTTTGAGGAATGTCTTAAAGGAGATAAGGGAATATGCCCATCCTATAACTGGGACCGTGTTCAAAACAGAAGGAATAGGAAGTATAAACACCATGAATAAAGAGCATTCTCAGCAAAGAAGAGCACTAAAAAGATCAGTGTGCCCAGGATGAAGTGAGGCAAAAAGTGGTGGAATTCAAGTTCAGTGAAACAGCAGAAGGGCCAGAAAGTCTAAGCATAAGTAAATATATATAGCAGAAATTTGTGGTGCATTTTATTAGGAAAGGGGCCTATCCAATGTGGTTTGTGGCCCAGCGTCCCTACAAAGGACGAGTGAGAGAAAAACCTGGAACAATAGATTGGAGCCAAATTGTGGAGGGCCTCAAATGTCAAGCTGAGAAGTTTATATTTAACTCAGTGAGAAGGAGTTTCATAGGTATTATACTTCAAAATCCAGACTCATAAGGAAGTAGTATATGTCACTTCTCTTCTCTCTTTATCCTCCTCCTTGCTTTATCTCCATCTCCCTACTGAGGCCTAAAGTGGGCAAGCAGCAAGGTCAAGCATCAGAATGTGGGTACAGGCAATGATACCCACTTCACTGGCTTTCCCCTCTCCCATCTCAAGCCTTGATTGACTTCTTGGTGGGGAGGATATTCCTTATTAATATGCAACAGCTTGCTTTGACAAAACTAACTCCCATGTTTTACTATATTGTCAGGAAATTTCTCTTTACATTTCACCTAAATCCCTTTACCTTTGGTTTATTCTTTAGAGAAGCAAGCAACTCTTCCATCAGCTTAGGTTTCTGAAGAAAACAGAGAAAAATAAGCCTCAGACTAAAAAACCTCTATCAATATCAAAGAAAGGAAGTCAATATTTATTTATTTTTATAATCACCAAGAATCCCTGTGTCAAAGGAAAGTCTGATATCACTAAGCATCAGCACATTTTCCGGAAAGGGTAAAATCAGTTAAAAACAGCTTTCTAAATCAATTGGTTTGAGTTCAGGCTTTTATCACTAAAAGAAGAAAATCTTCTGCATTATAATAAAAGACAACCCCACCATAGAACAACAACAACAACAACAACAAAAAGGATCAATCCAGAGCTTAAAGAAGCACCTGTGACACTTGGGGAACTGGTTTTGCTACATCAGAAACCAATACTGTCTCAATAATGATGCTTTGAATTGGAGTTGAGTTTCAAATAGCAATGCTGTAGGTTAAGGTTTCTGATTTTGACATGAGTACTTTTAAAGCACTGAGAAGTTGGGTCCAATCTTAAAAGGAGCTCCATAAGGTAAATTAATTATTTCTGTGTGTTTCTAGATAAACATTCTTATACAGCATTCTAGCAACTGAAACTCTCAGCTGTCACGTTAGCTTATTTGTGGCACTGGAAAGCTCCTTTATTTATTAAGATACCCTGGCAATATCTTGTGATTATGTAGTGTATTTTAGATCAGAGAAAAATTTATGTATCCTTGACATCAATTTACTTCCAAGTATATGATACTACTGTCTCAGTATTTGAAAACTGGCATATGCATGATACCTTTTATTAACCAGAATGCTGGATCAACCTGAACATCATTTTCCTTAGCCATACCCAATAGCTGATATTTTAGCACAAGAAGAATCATGTGTTACTAGAAAGGATTGTTGTAGAACAAGAACAGAAAGCAGGATTAGCTCTATTACTGCATGTTATAACTTTGTAATCTCAAAACTTAAAGACAAAGTTCCTTTAACAAAATTTCTAAACCCTACGTTAGTCAATTCAGGCTGCTTATAACAAAAATACCATAGACTAGGTGATTTAAGCATGTATTTTTCACAATTCTGTAGCCTGGCAGTGTGAGATCAGGGTGACAGCATGATTGGGTTCTAAGTGATGGTCTTCTTTCTGGCCTCCTCCTATCTTCACATAATGGAGACAGAAAGAGAAAGGAAGTAAGCTCTCTGTTGTCTCTTCTCATAAATGCACTAGTCTCACTAATGAGGGCTCTGACCTTATGACCTAATTACCTCCCAAAGGTTCCACCTCTTGATACCATCACACTGGGGGTTCAGATTTCATCATATAAATGGGGGGCACAAGCATTCAGTCCGTAAAAAAACCCTACTCTCTAAAAGTGCCCATTTTGAACTGGCAGCTTAACTTAAAAATACCAGGAGTCACTGAAAGCTTCCAATTAGAACTGCACCCAACACCCTCACCAATATGAATCTTCTCTTCTTAGAATGTAAGACAACATCTTAGGGATCTGGGTAGCTGTATTTACTTCCCATGAAAATACAAAAGAGAACTCACATGTCAAAAACATCACTAACTTTCAAAAAAGAAAATTTCACATTATTGAACTTGCACTACATGCTGGTTATTTTAGATCATACACATTGCATTGAAGCAATGCAGCAAAGCTCCATGCAGAACATACTAGGTAGGAATCAGAAAATCTGAGAAAACTTTCTGTTGCTGCTGTTGTTGTTTCCTCATTTGGTATCTCTGTTTTTCTCTCTCTTAAATTGCCTTGGGAGGTGGGGATGGCAGATATTGTCACCTGACAAGAATATGGTACAGAATAATAAGAAAGTGCTTGCAAAGCATTTAGAATGCTTTGGAGATAAATACCAACTAGCTACTATTATAGTATCATTAATAAGCTAAAAATAATCAGACACATTTAGTGAAAATGCTAGGATAACATAAATACATTTTTCCATAGAAGAATGGATCTGGATCTTGATATCTTTCTTTCTCTTCTTCCTAGTATTGCTATTCCACCATGAATCATCACAGACATCAGTTTCAAGTCCTGAGTGAATCACTTTATATGATGACCAGGACTCAAATTTGTTTCTCTTTTTCTTGTTGTAGTCACAAGCTCTAGACACAACAGTGATCATACAAATCCATTCCAGATCAACAAACCCATTATCAATTTGAATCTTTCTAAATATTTCAATAAGAAGGTGCCAATAAACAGAACTTCACTTTCATATGCCAGAACTTCATACAAGAATGCTAATACCTTTTCAGCAATTTAGAACCTCTGCCACTTTGGATCATCTTTCACTTCTGTAGTCAGAATTATGGCATAAAAGTGTTATGCTTTAAATTATTTATCATGTCACTTCTTAGAGTCATCTCTTTTTTTAGCTGAATTAAGAGATTAGAAGCATTGGAATAAAATAAGCCATGGACGTTGAAATATACAGTAAGGTGAAATTATTTTTAATGATACCTTTGATTTATATTTTAATTTTAAATGCAAAGATAAAGTGGTATCATTGAACATACTTTAACTTTTTATAATAAATCAATGGTACCTTAATTATTATGTTATAATGTAAGGACACATAAATTATTCATACATATCTACTGCAAATTGAATTTCTAGAACTAGCTTTATATTCCATATTCTGGTCTGATCTTAGCCACTAGTGGAAAATAGTCCATTTCACAGCCACTGCTAATATGATACAGTTGGCAGTCTTTACTCAGAATAGGCTTAAGAGTGAATGAAAAGAGAAATGTCAATGTTGTAGAATATAAATCAGATGAGAATATACTTCCAGCGAAATTGAGCATTTACTGTGTGATAGAATAAAGAATGAGTTCTCAAAAATGTTACCATTGATTAAAATAGAATTTAGACATCCAAACATTTTAGGTTTTGTTTTTTGAGGTTTATTGATTTTATAAATTGTTTTTATTTTTATGATTTTTTAAAAAATCATAAAATCAATTTTTTATTTTATGATTTTTATGAATTATCAAATTCATTATTTGATAACACTACACTAAGGACCTATTTCTTCTTCCCTGTTTACTACAATTTGCCTGTGCACTTTGCTCCTATCCCCTAAGGACCTTGGTGAGCACAGATTTCTCACTTCATGCCTAGTTAGCTGTGAAGAACTGGCAGGGGTGAGGACCAGGAATCAGTGGTGTAATGGAAGCTATAGATATAACCCCTTACAAGGTCATAGTTTTGTCTCCCTGGAGTTCTGGGTTGGCACAGAAATAGTGATGAGACAAAGGCCCTATTTAAGCCCTCTCTGTAGTACCATCACCATGCCACAGCTCACCCACTCGGCATCAATACCCAGGCGGGGGAATCTTTAGCAAAAACGGTCAGTTTGATGCTGCTCTTCCTTCCTTTTGCTACCCAGACCCCCAGAAGCCCAGAATGCCCCTCTAGCTGTCCAAGGGTTCCCATTTAGTCACTTCACCTGGTCCTTCTGTTTCCCAGCAGCACTCCACACTTGAAGCCTTTCCCCTTCTCCTCTCACCCTTCAAACTTGAACTTCTCTTTGCTCTAGCCTCTTGTCTTTGCTATTTACCCAAATGCACACAGAGTGCTACTTAAAGCACTAACAAATCAGCTATACCCACTCACTCCCTTATCAAGAAGAACAAATTCTGAAAGATGTTGATATTTGATAAATAAAGGGGGAAAAACATCAATTTAGTCATATGGGAGAAAAAAAAACTTTCTTTCATTATTTTAAGGTTTGGAGTTTTTATGGGGTCATAATTTTAGTGCTTAGGACATCTAAAGGTCTCATCCCTGCCCTGAGACTAGGTGACTGTTACAGCCATTGCCACAATCCTTTCCCCCTTGTAATGTCAAGCACAACGAGGATGAGGGGAGGAGGAGAATGCAAGCTACAGTACATGAAACCCAGGGCAGGTGTAGGAACAATCTCCATAGTCTTATTGATGGTTATAGACCCTTTAACTCCTATTAAAGGGGCTGGGATGCCTCTACTTTGCTCCTGGGATATAGGTCAATGACTTAATGCCAAACCAAATGGTAAGTCCAACCATGGAGATTTTTTTTAGTGACACACTCCTAACTCTGACCCTTCCCCACAAGTGTCTGTCCCCTCCAGAGCTTGTTGTCCCTAACTGCTCCATTGAAGCTCATCAGCCAATAAGCTTTCTACTTCTCCTTTCTGTCTTTCACCGTCCCTTCCTTGTCCTCCCCCAAAATAAGTAAAATAAGAACTAATTTGTTAAACTCATTTCCAAGAATGAGTTTGAGGGTGTGGTCATTTACAGCAATAACATGAACCTTGAAGTTGGATAAACTTGGATTCAAAATCTAGCAGCACCAGTACTTATAAGCTATATGAACTTGGGCAAAGTAGTCTAATTGTGCCTCAGTTGCACATCTGTAAAATGGGTATAATAATAATCATACCTACTTCATTAGATATATTTTGAGAATTAAATAATACATCATGGGAAAAGTACCTATCATATTGGCAGATAGATACTCAATAAGTGCTATTTCCTTTTCCCCCAAATGAGAAAAAAAAACACATTTATATTTGCATAGTGAAGTTATAACCCAATCTCTTTGATTTTTTTATTCAAACAACAAAATATTTGTGGATCAAATCAAAGAGTGGCAGGCACTCTTCTAGGTTCCAGGGATTAGCACTGAACAAAATAGATAAACTCCTATTTCCTTGTGAATCTTCATATTCTAATGAAAAGATACAGACCCTAAAAAATAAACAGGTATATATAGATATAAAATATAAAATATAAAACATGTCATATATATATATACATATATAATGTCAGATGTTGATAAGTGATATGAAGAGAGATAAAGCAGTGACAAAGGGATAAGTTTTGTGGGGTAGACAGGGAGAGTTGCAATATTAAATAAGGTGCTCAAGGTGGAAAAATCTATATAGATATCTGGGGGAAGATCATCCCAGGCAAAGAAGACAGCAAGTACAAATACTCTCAGGTGGGAGGATGCCTGGTATATTCAAAGAACAGCAAGAAGGCCACTGTGACTGGAACAGTGTTAGTGAGGGAGACAGTAATAGAATCTCAGAGAGGTAAGGATCATGTAGGACCTTGTAGGCCATAGTAAAGAATTTGACTCAGTTTGAGAGAGATGAAAGTCCATTGGCAGGTTTTCAAGCAGAGCAGTGACATAATCTGACACACATCTTAAAAATCACTCTGGTTACAACATTTTTACTCATGTCAAATGGTGATAACTGCTTGGGAGAATACTAAATTAGCATAAGAGGGAAAAATTATTGGGGTCTGGGTAGGGTTATCAGTGAAATCTGATGCTCATACAACATGTTGAAAAAAGGAACAGAACATTATGAAAAACACGTAGAAAATCTATTTGGGATAGACATCCTTGCAAGGCTTTGTGATCCATCTAGGTCAGTTTTGCTCAATCCTATGTGTGCACTGGACCTCCTGAAGAGATTTTTTAAGTGAGATCAAACAAAATAAAAACAAAAACAGGAAATATTAATTCCCCATGTACCATTCCAGATTGATTACATCTGAATCTGTGAGAGTTGGGGCCTGGGTACCAGTATTTTTTACAGCTGCAAAGGTAATCCTAAAGTACATCCAAGGTTGATAACCATTGATCTAGATACAAGTGTAACCCTGCCACCAAACTTTAGAAAGAGCTCCAGATGGGTTCCACTCCTGGGGTACTAGTAGGTTAATAGAATCCATTGCCTTGATCATATATAATAGATATATAACCTTAGAATGTTGCCACAAATCAGGGACTTCCAAATACCTCCAAAATTGCTACCTTTTTCCCAATGAGTTCCTACCCTTCCAATAAAGCTTGCTTTCTCATCACCATCCAATTCCAAATCTGGACTGAAACTGCCATGTTGGGGCGCCTGGGTGGTGCAGTCGGTTAAGCGTCCGACTTCAGCCAGGTCACCATCTCGCGGTCCGGGAGTTCGAGCCCCGCATCAGGCTCTGGGCTGATGGCTCAGAGCCTGGAGCCTGTTTCCGATTCTGTGTCTCCCTCTCTCTCTGCCCCTCCCCCGTTCATGCTCTGTCTCTCTCTGTCCCAAAAATAAATAAACGTTGAAAAAAAAAATTAAAAAAAAAAAAAAAGAAACTGCCATGTTACCAATCTCTCCTGCTGCTCTATCCTCTACCATGTATCAAGCCTACTTCCTTTAGGAAGCCTTGGTCATTTAATGCACAGAAGCAGAATGCTCACCTTACCCCATCTACAAACATCCACACTTAGAGCTTAAAATACACCCCACAAGTGCTTTACTTGTATGAAAAAAGTACTTTCCAACATTGTAGATTAGAATTATATTAGCTTTTAAAAAGTATCCAGGCTCAGTCCTCATCCCAGAAGAATTTAATCAGAATGTATGGTGGTGGGACCCAGATCAGCATTTTTTAGAAGCTCTTCAGAATTTTCAAATGTACAGCCATAATTGAGAATCACTGTTCTACGTCTATGCTTTTAATATTAGTCCTCTAACTTCACACCTCATAATTTTGTTTTTAAATCTGTTCTAGAGTTTACCTAGGGATCAAGATGAAAATCACTTATTCTAAGTAAAAATAACCTTAATAATACTAACAAACAGTGATGTAACAAGGATAGGGCAATGGAGCAACTGCCCTGGGTGCAGACAATAAGGAGTATATATTCTGTAGAGAATCTTAATAATATAACTAACTAAAATCAGTTTGCTTTTCATCATCACCATGTGCCATCATTCTAAACAATGTAAGTGATAAAATCTCACAAGGCAGATTGCTCCCACTGCCTTCTTCTCTTAGTATGCCTCTGCTAACGAATAATCACTTTCATAAACAAGTGGGGGAAATGCAATTGCTATCAGTTGATTTCAACTTTAATTTCACAATGGAGAGAACAAGAAATACATCTTTGCATAAAGAATCTTCCAGAGGTGTTAAAACAATTTAGGGAAAGAAGGCATTCTTTAACTATACTAGGTTTGCATAATAATAAGCTCTACCCCCCCTTTTTTTTTTGCAAGAGAATAGTGATGTTTGAATAAGAGCACATTATAGGTAGTTAAATATAATATACACACACCCTGCTTTGTTTGATGTAGTAGATACAATAAATTCGCACACAGCATCCATTCCCATCTCCTCCTAGTATCCCTGCCCATAATACAGATACTAGAAGACTAGAAATTCCAGGGTGCTGGAGGCAATTTGCAAATTAGGAAAATTTAAGTGAGACAGGGACATCTTCCCTCCACTTTGACCATTGCTAATCGTCACAAGCAAGATCTGGAAACACTGCGTCTTGCTGAAGCAACATTACAGGGTCCAATCACTAGATTTGTGAGTATTGAGAAGTAGTTATAGTAAGGCAGTAAATTCCGTATTGCTGAATTGCAGATATGCCAACATGGTCTTATGGTCGACTTTAAAACTCCAGGCATGGGGCGCCTGGGTGGGGCGCAGTCGGTTAAGCGTCGGACTTCAGCCAGGTCACGATCTCGCGGTCCGTGAGTTTGAGCCCGGTGTCGGGCTTTGGGCTGATGGCTCGGAGCCTGGAGCCTGTTTCCGATTCTGTGTCTCCCCGTTCATGCTCTGTCTCTCTCTGTCCCAAAAAAATAAATAAACGTTGAAAAAAAAAATTTTTTTAAACATAAAGTTCCAGGCATGGCTTCCTCATTGCTGTCACTCCTAAGCTTCCTGAATGTAGCAGAGTTAGAAGTACCCCAGATGAGACAGTTTGACAGTGTTAATTGGGGAAAACTAGCCTAGAACTCACTTCTCTAGCCAAGAATTTTGTAAGCACCTGGTTGCCTATATTAAATAATTTGTTGCCTAAAATTGCCAGAGTGGTTCTATTTCTTATAAGTGAATACTATACCATGTTTATTACAGTAACATGACAAATAAAAATCCCTGCCCTCACAGAATACCTTACATTCTAGTGGAAGGGCACAGAAAATAATAAATATATCTTTTTTTATTTTTTAAATTTACATCCAAGTTAGTTAGCATATAGTGCAACAATGATTTCAGGAGTAGATTCCTTAATGCCCCTTACCCATTTAGGCCATCTCCCCTCCCACAACCCCTGCAGTAACCCTCTGTTTGTTCTCCATAAATATATCTTTTAAAAGTAAATGATATCGTGGGGCGCCTAGGTGGTTCACTAAATTAAGTGTCCGACTCTTGATTTCTGCTCAGGTCATGATCTCATGGTTTTAGCCCTGCATGGGACTCTGCTGATGGACCAGAGCCTGCTTGGGATTCTCTCTCTCTTCCCCTCCCCTGCTTGTTCTCTCTCTCTCTCAGTCTCTCTCAAAATAAATAAACTTAAATAAAAAAGTAAATGATATGTATGCTAGAAAGTGAAAGTGCTATTGAAGTAAAATAAGAGGGATAGGCAGTGCTGAGTCTGGAGCAAGATTAAACTTTAAGTGATGTGGCCATAGCATTCTTCATTAAGAAGATAACATGATGAGTGACTTGGAAGTAGTGAGTATCCATACTAATTAATCAGATGTTTATTATAATTGGTCAATGACTCCAACACACCAGTTTGAAAAATTACTGAATATTACACCTAGAAATTGAGACAATTCATAGCAAGATAATTAATCTGAACCTCCAAAATCCATTGAATTTCCTTTGCCAGCATAAGAAGCCTCTTCTCACTTATTGATGAAGGTGGTCCTGCATTCCTGAAATATCCCATAGTGCTACCACCCCCTCAAAGTCTGATTTGAGAAAAGAACGAGCACATGATGAAAGCATTCCAATATGCTGTTAATTTTTGTCAGCATAAACTTGTGGCATATAAGTAGGAAAGGATTTAAGGACACAAATCAAGGGGGAAAAGCATACTTTTTGATAGGATTTGTAGAAATGGGTATAACTAAAATAATCTCTGACTTCAATGTGCTACCTCAGAAACCTGCACATGATTTATTAAGGCCACTGAGTAGAAGTCCTGGTAAAACTCCTACCCTTTGGGCTGGAAACCTAGAGAATTGCACCCTAGGATTGGAAGTAAAATAACTTTCATAAAGATTGCAACTCAGCTCTGAGTCATTGTGATGACCCAGAAAATCTCAGTCCTAATATTGGATTAACATGAACCCGGACTGCTAATGTTCCCAGGTACCTGGCAGAAGCAACAAAAAATACTCCATTTCTGGAAGATAACATTATTTCAAGCTTCACATTATTTCTAAAATCAAATGTTTTAATATAGCATCTGGAGTACGTGAAAGATAAACCAAAGCAGGCAACTTGATCAAGAAATAGAAGAAAAACAGAGCATAGAAAAAGACCCATGTGACTCCACATATTGAAATTTTGAGATGTAGATTTTAAAATGACTATGTTTGCCAGTTTCTAAAGATAAAGGAAATGATTGAAAATTTAAACAGATCAGGGGCAGGAAAATATAAAGCATTCTTTTAAAAAATGTTTATTTATTTTTGAGAGAACAAGAGCGAGCATGAGTAGGGAAGGGGCAGAAAGAGGGAAACAGAGGATCTGAAGAGAGCTCTGTGCCCACAACAGAGAGCCGGATGTGGGGCTTGAACTCACAAACCATAAGATCATAACCTGAGCTGAAGTCTGACTCTTAACCAACTGAGCCACCCAGGGGCCCTAAAGCAGATTTTAAAAATAGAAATTCTAGGGGCGCCCGGATGGCTCACTTGGATAAGTGTCAGACTTTGGCTCAGGTCATGATCTCGCAGTTTGTGAGTTCGAGTTCTATGTCAGGCTCTGTGCTGACAGCTCCAGCCTGGAGCCTGCTTCAGATTCTGTGTTTCCCTCTCTCTCTCTCTGCCCCTTACCCACTCATTCTCTCTGTCTCTCTGTCTCTCTTTCTGTCTCTCTCTCTCTCTCTCAAGAATAAACATTAAAAAAAATTAAAAACATAGAAATTCTATAAGTACAAAATGTAATAATTGACATTAAGAATTAGTGGTTAGCGGGCGCCTGGGTGGCTCAGATGGTTGTAAGACTTCAGCTCAGGTCATGATCTCCTGGCTTGTGAGTTCAAGCCACGCATCATGCTCTGTGCTGATAGCTCAGAGCCTGGAGCCTGTTTCTGATTCTGTGTCTCCCTCTCTTTCTCTGCCCCCTCCTGCTTGTGCTCTGTCTCTCTTTCAAAAATATATAAACATTAAAAACAACTTTAAAGAAAATAATTAGTGGTTGAATTAAATGGAGTTTAGATGCAGAGGAAGAGAGAATTTGTAAACAAATATATAGTTTGAAGAACATGTTGAGAAAGATCCATGGAGAGGCAATAGTATGGGAAAATACACGGGAGGGTGACAATTCTGCTTCTGAGTATATGCCCAACAGAAAAGCATGCACATGTACATCAAGTGACATATAGAAGAATATTCATTATAGCATTATTGTAACAGCACCAAACAAAATAACCCAGATGTTTTTCAACAGAATGTATAAATTGTAGTACATTCATGAAATGAATACTATACAACAATCAAAATGAACTATATCTACATGTGACAACTTGGATAAATTTCATAACTATAAAGATGAGCAAAAGAAACCAGATAAAATAATATAGACTCCCATTTAAGGTAAACTTCCAATATATACCTCATTTAAGCAAGGTTCAGAAATAGGCCAAATATTATTATGTGTTTAGAGATGCATGTTAAGGTGGTAAAATTATAAATAAATGTAATGTAATGCTTGCATAAAAAGTAGGATAATAGCTATACTTTGGTGAAAGGGAGAGTTATTTGACTATAAAATGGCATGCAGAGGATTTCTGGGTATAGTCTGCTCTATTTTGTAATTTGCATGATCTACAAATATTCACTATACCATAATTCACTAAGCTGTACATTTTTATTTTAAGCATTTTTCTGAGTGTGTGTAATATTTTACCCCAAAAAAGGATTTAAAATAACCACTATACTGGCTGTAGTTTGGAAATGAAGGTGGGAAATGGAACCCCCTATTTCAGTGGGAATGATGGCATCAAAGAATGCAGATAGCAACCAGCAACACCTACCTAACCACCAGAGGCAAGGTGAGCATGTTTACTGTAATAGGCAGCAGAGCAAGAATATTATTCAGAATGGTTTGACCTGCATAGGACTTAGATAGTAGTTAATTATTCATGAGGCTTTTGGAATAAAATAGGTGAACAGCCTACTAAATTCCTACTGGATGTGTATAACATGGTTCCTTACCCAATTCCCAAACATGAGACAATTCCCAGGACAAAGCCCCTTTAGGAAGGATCCTATAATACCATGATGAGTATGTACTATACATCTTTCTTCATAGATTTACCAAAAGGAACTTGTAGTCACTTACCAGGATTATTGCATACTGGGGAAAGGGAAATACCTAAAACCTTTAGGGATCATTGGACATGGTTTGCGTTATGTTCATCCCAGGGATCCAAAACATCACTGTGTTTTACTGGTGCTTATAAGCAGGGGCTTATAGGAATCAGATGACAAAATGGAATTCTGGTCATCTCACAGTGGGCTCAGTAGGTCTGTAAACTGATCGTGTGACTATTTCTCCAGTTCCCAAATGCATAAATTGAAATTATTATTTGGTAATTGCCAAATCTCCCAAACCTGTAAAGCAAGGACTATTACAGAAAGAAGGGCCAAGTGAAGGCGTATGGAACTTCTCTCCCCACCAAAAGAGTACACACCAAGAGTTAACACTATATTCCTGGGAAAAGCAGAGTAGTGATATCCAAGATGTGCGAAGGGATTGTGATCCCTATCACTTCCCATTTAAGCAGTTTATTTGCCTTTGCTGAAGACTCAGGTCTTTGGGACTGACAGCTTAATCAGTGAAAAACTCCAAATTGCAGCTGCTGTTCTAGATGTAGCCTCTTAAAGAGACTGGAACAAATCAACACAGTTCTCAGCACCTGGTATGCAGTTATCAATCTGGCAAATGCTTATTTACCTCTGTACCACTCAGCAGGAAAGACCAGAAGCAACTTTTCCTAATATAACAGGTACTGATCTTAGATGGACACTTTTATTACAGGGATACATAAACTTTTTGGTCATAATTTAGAACATGAGAACATTGATTATCCCATAGGACATCATGGTAATGATGCTAGAATAATATTTTATTTTGTTTTATTTATTTTATTTTTGAGAGGAAGAGAGAGAGAGAGAGAGAGAGAGAGAGAGAGAGAGAGAGAGAGAGAGAGAGATTGACCAAGGGAGATGGGCACAGGGAGAGAGAGAAAGAATCCCAAGCAGGCTCCAAGTGGGGCTTGATCCCACAACTCTGGGATCATGACCTGAACTGAAATCAAGAGTTGGATGCTCAACAGACTGAACCACCCAGGCACTCCAAATAGTATACTATTATTGATGACATCATGGTGATAGGGATTTTCAGGAACTTCAGATGCCTTGGTGGTAGGAAGATTAAAATCCATGAAAATCGGGGGCCTGCTACCTCATTGAAGTTTCTAGAGGTCCACTGGCCAGAGATATACTGGGGTATTCTCTCCAATGAGAAAAATAAGTTTCTGAATCTGATAGCTCCAACCACTAAATAAAAAGGCACAATACTTGGGGGCTTCTTTGCAATTTTGTGGCAACCTATACCATATTTTAATGAGCTCATTTGATGCATTTAGCAGGTAACTCATAATTCTGTCAATTCTGTCAATGCTCTGAATGAGGCCCAGAGCATTAGGAGATCCTCCAGGATGGTCAGGCTGCAAAGCAAGCAGCTCAATCACTTGGGCCCTAATGGCAAAATATTCAATGGAAACTTAAAGATACCTAGAACTGAATAAAGTAAAAATATATAATAAAACTTCCAGGGTATAAATAAAAGCAGTATTTTTAGGGAGATTTATAGCCTTAAAACCCTATAATAAAGAGAAAGTAAAAAAAAAATGATGAGATCATTGTCTTTCTTAAGAAGTTATTTTTAAAAAACCCAAGAGAATAAGCCCAATGAAAATACATGGAAAGATATAATAAATGTAAGCTTATAAATGAAGGAAATTAAAAAACACAAATATACAGGGGTGCCTGGGTGGCTCAGTCAGGTAAGTGTACAACACTTCATTTTGGCTCAAGTCATGATCTCATGGTTTGTGATTTTGATCCCTACATTACGCTCTGTGCTGACACACTTTCTCTCTTTCTGTAAAAAAAAATAACATTTAAAAGATATTTAAAACAAACAAATATTCACAACCAGTGCATTTTCTCCTTGGAAGGAAGGTAGCAAAACAAACTTCTAACCAGATTGATCAAGGGGGGAGAAAAAGAGAAGATATAAAATATATGAATGAAAAGAGGGAGCATAACTACAAATAATAGTATTTTCTGTTTGGTAGTTTCTTATTTATTTATTTATTTATACTATCATTTATTCTTAAATTGGCTAATGTACAGTGTGTACAGTGTGCTCTTGGTTTTGGGGGTAGATTCCCATGCCTTATCACTTATATACAACACTCAGTGCTCATCCAAACAAGTGCCCTCCTAAACGCCCATCACCCACTTTCCCCTCTACCCCCCCACCCACAGTTTTTTCTCTGTATTTAAGAGTCCCTTATGGTTTGTCTCCCTCCCTCTCTGTTTGTAACCATTTTTCCCCTTCGCTTCCCCCATTGTCTTCTGTTAAGTTTCTCAAGTTTTACATATGAGTGAAAACATAAAAATAAACTCAAAATGGATGAAGGACCTGAATGTGAGACAGGAAACCATCAAAACCCTAGAGGAGAAGGCAGGAAAAAAACTGTGATCTAGTTTCATTCTTCTGCATGTTGCTGTCCAGTTCTCCCAGCACCATTTGTTAAAAAGACTTTTTTTTCCATGGGATATTCTTTCCTGCTTTGTCAACGATTAGTTGGCCATACTTTTGTGGGTCTAGTTCTGGGGTTTCAGAACTAGTTCTAGTTCAGAACTAGTTCTAGTGTCTGTTTTTGTGCCAGTACCATGCTGTCTTGATGATTATAGCTTTGTAGTAGAGGCTAAAGCCTGGGATTGTGATGCCTCCTGCTTTGGTCTTCTTCTTCAAAATTACTTTGGCTATTCGAGGCCTTTTGTGGTTCCATATGAATTTTAGGATTGCTTGTTTTAGCTTTGAGAAGAACGCTGGTGCAATTTTGATTGGGATTGCATTCAATGTGTAGATAGCTTTGGGTAGTATTGACATTTTAACAATATTTATTCTTCCAATCCATGAACATGGAATGTTTTTCCATATCTTTGTATCTTCTTCAATTTCCTTCATAAGCTTTCTATAGTTTTCAGCATACAGATATTTTACATCTTTGGTTAGGTTTATTCCTAGATATTTTATGCTTCTTGGTGCAATTGTGAATGGGATCAGTTTCTTTATTTGTCTTTCTGTTGCTTCATTATTTGTGTATAAGAATGCAACTGATTTGCAATTTGATCTTGTTTGGTAAGTTCTTTATAGATTTTGGATACTAACCCTTTATCTGATAGGTCAGTTGCAAATATCTTTTCCCATTCCAGAGGTTGCCTTTTAGTTTTGTTGATTGTTTCCTTTGCAGTGCAGAAGATTTTATCTTGATGAGGTCCCAATAGTTCATTTTTGCTTTTAATTCCCTTGCTTTTGGAGGTGTGTTGAGCAAGAAATTGCTGCAGCTAAGGTCAAGGAGGTTGTTGCCTGCTTTCTTCTCTAGGGTATTTATGGTTTCCTATCTCACATTGAGGTCTTTCATCCATTTTGAGTTTATTTTTGTGTATGGTGTAAGAAAGTGGTCTAGTTTCATTTTTTTTGCATGTCGCTATCCACTTCTCCCAGCAACATTTGCTAAAGAGACTGTCTTTTTTCCATTGGATACTCTTTCCTGCTTTGTCAAAGATTAGCTGGTCATAAATTTGTGGGTCCATTTCTGGGTTCTCTATTCTATTCCATTGGTCTATGTGTCTGTTTTTGTGCCAATGCCATACTGTCTTGATGATTACAGCTTTGTAGTAGAGACTAAAGTCTGGGATTGGGATGCCTCCCACATTGGTTTTCTTTTTCAACATTACTTTGGCTATTCAGGGACTTTTGTGGTTCCATACAAATTTTAGGATTGTTTGTTCTAGCTTTGAGAAGAATGGCGGTGCAATTTTGATTGGGGTTGCAGTGAATGTGTAGATTGCTTTGGGTAGTATTGACATTTTAATGATATTTATTCTTCCAATCCATGAACATGGAATGTTTTTCCATTTCTTTGTGTCTTCTTTAATTTCCTTCTTAAGTTTTCTATAGTTTTCAGGATACAGATCTTTAACATCTTTGGTTAGGTTTATTCTTAGGGATTTTATGGTTCATGGTGCAATTGTAAATGGGATCAATTTCTTGATTTCTCTTTCTGTTGCTTCATTATTGATGTATAAAAATGCAACCTATTTCTGTACATTGATTTTGTACCCTGCAACTTTCGTGAATTCATGTATCAGTTCTAGCAGACTTTTGGTGGAGTCTATTGGGTTTTCCATGTAGAGTATCATGTCGTCTGTGAAAAGTGAAAGCTTGACTTCCTTGCCAATTTGGATGCCTTTGATTTCATTTTTTTGTCTTATTGATGATACTAGGCCTTCCAAAGTATGTTAAACAACAGTGCTGAGAGTGGACATCCCTGTAGTGTTCCTGATCTCAGGGGGAAAGCTCTCAGTTTTTCCTCATTGAGGATGATATTAGCTGTGGGCTTTTTGTATATGGCTTTTATGATGTTTAAGTATGTTCCCATTCTATTCCCACTTTCTTGAGGGTTTTTATTAAGAAAGCATGTTGTATTTTGTCAAATGCTTTTTCTGCATCTATTGACAGGATCATATGGTTTTTATCCTTTCTTCTGTTAATGTGATGTAACACATTGATTGATTTACGAATACTGAACCAGCCTTGCAGCCCAGGAATTAATCCTACAAGATCATGGTGAATAATTCTCCTTATATGCTGCTGAATTTGATTTACTAGTATCTTGTTGAGAATTTTTGCATCCATGTTCTTCAGGGATATTGGCCTGTAATTTTCCTTTTTTGCAGGGTCTCTGTCTGGTTTGGCAATCAAGGTAATGCTGGCTTCATAGAATGAGTCTGGAAGCTTTCCTTCTGTTCCCATTTTTTGAAACAGCTTGAGAAGGATAGGTATTAATTCCGCTTTAAATGTCTGGTAGAATTACCCAGGGAAGCCATCTGACCCAGGACTCTTATTTGTTGGGAGATTTTTGATAACTGATTCAATTTCTTTACTAGTCATGGGTCTGTTCAATTTTCTATTTCTTCCTGTTTGAGTTTTGGTAGTGTGTGGGTGTCTAGGAATTTATCCATTTCTGGACATTTCTAGGATTTCTGAGGGTTGTGATAAGTCCATTTTCATTCGTTGTTTTATCTATTTGGGCCCTGTCTCTTTTCTTTTTGAGAAGTATGACTAGGGGGTTATCAATTTTATTTTTTCAAAAGGAACAGCTCTTAGTTTCATTGATCTTTCCTACTGTTATTTTGGATTCTATATTGTTTATTTCTGCTCTGCTATTTATTATTTCTCTTCTTCTGCTGACCTTGTGGTTCTTGGCTGTTCTGTTTCTAGTTCCTTTAGTGTGCTGTTAGATTTTGTATGTGGGATTTTTCTTTTTTCTTGAGATAGGCCTGGATTGTAACATATTTCCCTCTTAGGACTGCCTTTGCTGCATCCCAAAGGGTTTGGACTGTTGTGTTTTAATTTTCATTTTTGTCCATATTTTTTTTATTTCTTCTCTAATTTCCTGGTTGACCCATTCATTCTTTAGTAGGATGTTCTTTAACCTCCATGCATTTGAGTTTTTCCAAATTTTTTTCCTGTGGTTGACTTCATGTTTCATAGCATTGTGATCTGAAAATGTGCATGGTATGATCCCAGTTTTCTGTGTTTATTGAGAGCTGTTTTGTGACCGAGTATGTGATCCATCTTGGAGAATGTTCCATGTGCACTTGAGAAGAATGTATTCTGCTGCTTTAGGATGAAAAATTCTGAATATATCTGTCAAGTCCATCCTGCCCAGTGTATCATT
The DNA here is from genome assembly GCF_018350175.1 of Felis catus. Classification (NCBI taxonomy): domain Eukaryota; kingdom Metazoa; phylum Chordata; class Mammalia; order Carnivora; family Felidae; genus Felis; species Felis catus. Next base: position 84,303,197 of record NC_058386.1, on the reverse strand, counting down.
CAGGGCCATTGTTTATTGATTTTCTGTCTAGGTGATCTGTCTATTGTTGTAAGTGGTGTATTAAAGTCCCCTGCAATTATCACATTCTTACCAATAAGATTGCTTATGTTTGTGATTAATTGTTTTATATATTTGGGTGCTTCCGAATTCAGTCCATAAACATTTATAATTGTTAGCTTTACTTGATGGATAGACCCCATAATTATGATGTAATACCCTTCTTAATCTCTTGTTACAGCCTTTAGTTTAAAATCTAGTTTGTCTGATATAAGTATGGCTACTCCAGCTTTCTTTTGACTTCCAGTAGCATGATAGATCGTTTTCCATCCCCTCACTTTCAATCTGAAGGTGTCCTCAGTTCTAAAATGGTCTAATAGTCTCTTGTAGACAGAAAATAGATGGGTCTTTTTTTTTTTTTATCCAGTATGATACCCTATGTCTTTTGAATGGAACATTTAGTCCATTTACATTCAGTGTTATTATTGAAAGATATGGATTTTGAGTCATTGTGTTATCTGTAGATTTCATGATTGTAATGATGTCTCCAGTTCTTTGTGGTCTCTTTGCAACATTCCACTCACAGGGTCCCCCTTAGGATCTCTTGGAGGGCTGGCTTAGTGATGATGAACTCCTTCAGTTTTTGTTTGGGAAAACCTTTATCTCTCCTTCTATTCTGAATGAGAGCCTTGCTGAAAGGATTCTTGGCTGCATATTTTTCCTATTCAGCACTTTGAATATTTGAATATTGAATATTTCCTGTCACTCCCTTCTGGCCTGCCAAGTTTCAGTAGATAGGTCTGCTACTACCCTTATGTGTCTACCCTTGTAGTTTAAGGCCCGTTTGTCACTAGCTGCTTTCAGAATTCTCTTTGTATTTTGCTAGTTTCACTATGATATGTTGTGCAGAAGACTTATTCCTGTTATGATTGAAGGGAGTCCTCTGTGCCTCCTGGATTTCAATGTCTGTTTCCTTCCCCACATTGGGGAAGCTCTCAGCTATGATATGTTGAAGTTCACCTTCTGCCCCTTTGTCTCTCTCTTCTTTTGGAACTCCTATGATATGGATACTCTTACATTTCATTAAGTCACTTAGATATCTAAGTTTCCCCTCATGGTCTAGAATTTTTTTATCTTTTCCTCGGCTTCCTCTTTTTCAATAATTTTATCTTCTAATTCATCTGTTCTCCCCTCTGCCTCTTCAATCCTTGCTGTCACCACCTCTAGTTTATTTTGCACCTCTTTACAGAATTTTTAAATTTATCATGACTTTTAGTTCCTTGATCTCTGCAGCAATAGGTTCTCTGCTTTCTTCTATGCCTTTTTCAAGCCCAGCAATTAATCTTATGACTATTATTCTAAATTCTTGTTCAGTTATATTGTTTATATCTGTTTTAATAAATTCTTTAGTTGTCATTTCTTTCTAGAATTTCTTTTGAGGAGAATTCTTTCGTTTCATCATTTTGGCTAGTTTTCTGTCCCTTATGAGTTTTAAAAGCTTGTTATGTGCCCTACACCTGTGAACACTACTATAATAAAGAGGGGTCATACACTGTCCAGGGTCTGACCCTTCAGGAGGTGTTTTTTGGAATGTGTTACTTTCTCTCTGTTGTTGTGACTATGGTTGCTTTATCTCCCTACTTGTAGTGATGTTTTGGACTCTCCACCAGGTGTGCTTTGATCTGTTCCTTTACATAGCCCTGGAAAGGAAAACAAGCAAACAAAAACACCAGCACAAACAAAACAACAGAGTGAGGGCAGTGTTGAAAGAAAGGACCTTATCCCATACAAAGCAAAAAGTGACAGGGGCAGGGAAAAAGAAAAGAAAAGAAAATTGACCAGGCAGAAAAACTATACAGCTTAACCCAGAGAGAGAGAGAGAGAGAGAAAGAAAGGGATATAGAACAGGTATGAAGAGAATAGATTAAATATGTCTTCTTAAACAAGCCAAAAACCAGAATAATGAGACTAGAGAAGGGAATAAATAAGAGGGAGAAAAGGAAGGAAAAAATATATATATATATAAATTTTGTCCAAGAACTAAATCAGAAAATGCAAAACTACTGTGTGCCTTGGAACTGGTGGCAGTGCTGGTCTGGAGGAGGGGCTGCCTGGTTGGTCAGCATCAATCCTGCTCTAGTAGATATGCAGTTACCTGGCATGGAGGGGCGTGGTTTGGTGTAGGCCGGTCCTGCCTCCACTGTGGGCCCACTATCCATTCCCTGAAGCCCCACCTTGTTGGTGATGGGAAGAAAAATGGTGACACCTTGATCTCTCCTCCATGGACCAGGTGTCACAAACCACTCTGTTCAGGCCATCTTCACAGTGCTGTGGGCGTGAATGAGGCAGTTTGTCCTACTCTGCTGACTCCCATGCCTCCCTGGCACTTGGCTGGGCTTTAAACCCTGATGTCTTTTAGTGTCCTGTTCCATGCACCTGGTTCCAGGGAAGTGCTGCTCCATGTCGCCAATATATCGCCTCTGGCTGGTGGGCACAGGCAGTCTTTGTCCTTTGAACGTTTATATACCTTCTTCCCACAGCACTCCAGGGAGGTAATTGCTTTGTTCTACTGCAGACTGCACCTCTAGACTAGTTACCTAGCCCAGGGCTGGCTCCCCTCCTCCCCAGGTGTGTGAACAGGGCAGCCGGCCCCAGTCTGAAGAAAGCCCCGCAGTTAGAGATTGGATCGTTCTCTGTCCTTGTCTGTTGTTTTTCTCTTGTCCAGATACACACTTCCACAATCTCTCTTTCTCTTCCCTTTTTCTCTCCACAGAAGGGGATCCCTCCCATCTGTGCCTACACTGCCCGTTTTATCTCTCCCAGTTCAGAATCACACACCTATGGCCTGCCAGGTTGTCCCCATGGGCCCCTGGAGATGTCTCTGTCACTTTACAGCCTGTACTCTTGGAATTCAAAGTCCTTTAGCCTCAACATTGCTGTGTTTGAGGGATGAGGGAATTTTGGGTCCCCCTACTTCTCCGCCATGTTGGATCTCCAAATAATAGTATTTTGAAGATAATAAAACAGTGTCATCAAAACTGAAGGCCAACACTTTTAAGAACTTTGGAGAAATGGAAAAATCTGTCAAAAAATATAACTTACCAGAACTCACTCAAAAAGGAATTTAAAAGTCTTAAATCACCTTAAAACTATTTTCAAGATATAGTGATTAAAATCTTCCTTCAAAGGAAACACTAGATGAAGACTGTTTTATAGACAAGCTCTACCAAACTTTCAAGGAAGAGATAGCTCCAATTTTATGCAACCACTTTAATATAATAGAAAATGAGGGATTATCACCTAACCTATTCTGCAAGAGAAGTATACCCTGACACCAGAACACAAAGAATTATGAGAAATGATTATCGATTACATTAATTTGTGAATACAGATGCAAAATCCTAACACAATATTAGCAAATCAAATGCAACAGCATATAAAAATACAATTTATTATAACCAGATGGACTTTATCCCAGCTATGCAAGAAAATCTATAAATATACTTTAATATATTAACAAATTTTTATGGAAAATCACATGATCATTTCAGTACATATGAAAAGACTTTTCATCAAATTTGAAACCTATTTATGACAAAAAGAAAACTCTTCTTAAATTAGAAATAGAAGAGATTTCTTGGGCATCTTGGTGACTCCAGCAGTTAAGCATCCAACTTTGGCTCAGGTCATGATCTCACAGTTCATGAGTTCAAATCCCACATCAGGTGAGCTTGCGCCCTGCTCCTGGCTCCACACTCTCTCTCCCTCTCTCTCTGCACCTTGTGATTCTCACTCTTTCTCTGCTCTTTGCTCACTCATGCACACATGCTCTCTCAAAAATAACTAACTAACTAAATGAATGAATGAATGAATGAATAAATAAATAAATAAATAAAAGAAATTGAAGAGATTTCTTAACCTGATAAAAAGCATCTGTAAATTAATCCTAAAGTTAGCATTACTTTAAATGAGCACATATTGGAAGCAGTCTCACTAAAATCAGGAACAAGACAAAGAAACCCATTATTGCCACTTTTCAGTATTGTACTGGAAGTCCTATCCAGTGAAGTAAGACAATAATGTATACAAGGATTGGAAAGGAAAAAAAAATGCGACTATTTGTAGATGATGTGATAATTTCTTTAGAAAATGCAAATAATATACATTCACATTAGGGTGCCGGGGTAGCTCAGTTGGTTAAGCATCCAGCTCTTGATTTCAGCTCATGTCATGATCTCACAGTTCATGAGATCAAGACCCACCTAAGTCTCCGCACTGACAATACAGATTCTGCTTGGGATTCTCACTCTCCCTCTCTCTCTGCCCTGCCCCACTTGTGCACTCTGTCTCTCTCTCTGTCTCTCTCTCTCTCTCAAAATAAGTAAATAAACTTGGAATGTAATTTTTTTAAAAATACATTCACATCATTAGAAATAACAGAAGTGTTTACCAAAGTGGCTTAAGATAGGTTAACATATGAGTATTTTGCATTTCTATTCACTAACAGCAAATAGTTAAAAGTATACTTATAGAGAAGACACAATTTACAATAGTATCAGAAATATCAAGTATCTGGGAATAAACCTAATATAAGATGCACAAGACATCTATAGGGAAAATTATAGTGTTATTAATATATGTTTTTTTAAAGATCTTAAAAATGCTTATTGAAAAGAATATTTAATATCTTACAGATACTGGTTTTCTCCAAATTTCTCTAGAAAGAAATTCAATGAAATTTGAACTTATATTCTGTTTTCATGTGACTTGATTATTATAACATTTGTATTGAAGACAAAAGGCTCAATGATAAGTCAGAACATAAGTGATGATGAAGAACAGGTGTAGGGCATTTGCCTTACCAGATATTAAGAATTACAGTAAAACCTTGGTTTGTGAGCATAATTCATTCCGGAAATGCTTGTAATCCAAATCACTGATATATCAAAACAAACTTCAAGAACCATTGGCTCAGTTGTGATCATGTGATGTTCAATGTCACATACTACTTGTATTATAAGACATCACTCATTTATCAAGTTAAAATTTACTAGCATTCTTGTCCTCCTAAAGAAGACATCCGGATGGCCAACAGGCACATGAAAAGATGTTCAGCGTCGCTCCTTATCAGGGAAATACAAATCAAAACCACACTCAGGTATCACCTCACGCCAGTCAGAGTGGCCAAAATGAACAAATCAGGAGACTATAGATGCTGGAGAGGATGTGGAGAAACGGGAACCCTCTTGCACTGTTGGTGGGAATGCAAACTGGTGCAGCCGCTCTGGAAAGCAGTGTGGAGGTTCCTCAGAAAATTAAAAATAGACCTACCCTATGACCCAGCAATAGCACTGCTAGGAATTTATCCAAGGGATACAGGAGTGCTGATGCATAGGGCCACTTGTACCCCAATGTTCATAGCAGCACTCTCAACAATAGCCAAATGATGGGAAGAGCCTAAATGTCCATGAACTGATGAATGGATAAAGAAATTGTGGTTTATATACACAATGGAATAGTACGTGGCAATGAGAAAAAATGAAATATGGCCTTTTGTAGTAACGTGGATGGAACTGAAGAGTGTGATGCTAAGTGAAATAAGCCATACAGAGAAAGATACCATATGGTTTCACTCTTATGTGGATCCTGAGAAACTTAACAGGAACCCATGGGGGAGGGGAAGGAAAAAAAAAAGAGGTTAGAGTGGGAGAGAGCCAAAGCATAAGAGACTGTTAAAAACTGAGAACAAACTGAGGGTTGATGGGGGGGTGGGAGGGAGGAGAGGGTGGGTGATGGGTATTGAGGAGGGCACCTTTTGGGATGAGCACTGCGTGTTGTATGGAAACCAATTTGTCAATAAATTTCATATATAAAAAAAAAGAAAAAAAGAAAACATAAAATAAAGGGTTTGACATAAAAAAAGGAAAAAAATTACTAGCAATGATGCTCATCTTGTGGAACACTTGCAGAAGATGTTACTTGCATTCCAATGTTTTACTGTATTATAAAGCTATAATAATTAAAGCAGTATAGTATTGGAGCAGAGATAGATCAAATAATCAGCGGGATAGAGGAAACATACCCACCCATGAATGAAACTTTGATATAACACAGAGATGGCACATCTGCTGAGTAAAGAAAGGAGGAGCTGTTCAATAAATGAAGCTGGGAAAATGACTACCATATGGAAAAAATTAAATTGATTTCTGCCTCACACCACACCTAGAAAACAACTTCAGATGGATTAAGGATTTTAAAGTCAACAATAAAACTTTAAAATTATTTGCAGAAAATATGCATGAAAATATTTAAGCCATTGGGGCCTTTTTAACAAGACACTAAAAATGATAATTTTTTAAAACAAGACTAAAAAATGGTAATAAAACTCATTAAAAGACAACTTAGAGAAATTTAAAAATACAAGCTACAGACAGGAAAACTACTTTTGGTAAATACAGCCAAGAAAGAGTTAGTATCTAAAATATATAGAGAAATTCTATACAACCATAAGAGAAGCACAAACAACCCAACAGAAAAAGAAAATGGACAAGATTCATTTCATAGAACATGAGACACATAAGGGCAAAATTGTGTGAAGTGAGTTTAATATCAATGATGACTGAGGAAAGTCAAATCAAAACATCAATGAAATACCAGTTTATAGACATTCTAGCAAAAAAAGTAAAATGTCTGGGGTGCCTGGGTGGCTCAGTCGGTTGAGTCTCTGACTTTGGCTCAGGTCATGATCTCACAGTTTGTGAGTTGAGCCCCACGTCAGGCTCTGTGCTGATGGCATGGAGCCTGGAGCCCACTTTGAGTTCTGTGTCTCCCTCTCTCTCTGCCACTCGTCTGTTCACATCCTGTCTGTCTGTCTCCCTCTCTCTCAAAAATAAATAAACATTAAAATATTTTTTAAAAAAGTAAAAGTCTACTAATACTTAATACTAGAGATGTTGTAGAGCTACCATATGACTTACTCCTTACTTCTGGGAATGAACATTTCTGAAATGACTTTGTAAAACAGTTTCACATTACCTCCTAAAGTTGAATATTTATGTAGACTATGGCTTAGTAATTCCACTTCCAGGTATTCATCAAAGATAAACTATTACACATACAACCAGAAATATGTATAAGAATATTCATAGTAGTACTACTCACATTACTAAAATCCTGGAAACAACCCTAAAGCCCATCAATGGGAGAAAGGATGGATAAACTATGGTACAGACACATAATAGATTACAATAAGCCAGTCAAAATTAATTAATTACAGCAATACACAATATCCATGATTTTTAGAGAAATAATAAGGATAAGTCAAAAAACCAAAACAAATCTTAAACATTACATGCTTTGTATCTATTCCATAAAGTAAAACACGCAAAAAATATTTTTTAAGTTTATTTATTTTGAGAGAGAGAGGAAGTGCATATGTGTGTGTGAGCTGGGGAGGGGCAGAGAGAGGAAGAGACAGAATCCCAAGCAGGTTCTGCACTGTCAGCACAGAGCTAGACACGGGGGTCCAACTCACAAACTGTGAGATCATGACTAGAGCTGAGATCAAGAGTTGGAGGATTAACCATTTGAGCCACCCAGGCATACCACACAAGTAAAAATTTAATGTATAATCTTTAGGAATATATTTCCATGAAATATAACTATATAAAAATGAATCAAGGGAATCATGAAAAGGAGAAGCAGGTTGGTGGTACTCCAAATGGAGGGAAATGTGGTGCTGGGAAAGGTTACAGTCAAAATCCTAACTTTTGTTTTGAGTGGTTGGGTTGAGAATGCTTATTACATTATTAAAAACAATTATAGTTAATCAAATAACCAATACATAAATAAAGGAAGGCTATATATGAAGCAGTAATAAGGGTATGTTCCTGAAATCCAGTAAAAAAAGAAAATAATTGAAGACTGAAGCAGAACTATGAAGGACTCATGCCCCTCAGGAGTAGTTTTAGGTCACTTTACAAATTAAAGAACCCAAATCTGCTGAAGTGCTGGCTGAAGGCAAAAGAACATGAAAATGATAGAAAAAGAAGAAAATTTATAACAGCTTATGAGACCATTTTATAATCAGTTCCAAAATGAGAACTGTGATAGTCATCCTATTTTCTTCCTTGCTTACACACACACACACACACACACACACACACACATACACACACACACACACACACACACACTGTTCCCTTTCTTTTTTCTCAACAATTTTATGTAAAAATGTGTTGGTAGTAATTAAGTTTATTATACTCTTTAAGTCACAGTACCTCCAGGTGGGATTATGACAAAACCACATGATGAATGAACATCATGCAGAAATCTATTCAGTTACTGAGGAAACTCTAGATATCTCCCTCTTTGAAAGAGGATGTATCCAGCTTCGTTTTTATCAGAAAGAGGTGCATTATGTTAGACATTGCCATATTGTCATCACTGTTTTTTGTTCAAAGTATGTAAAGTATGTATGTAAGTATGAAAAGACACATACGTACAATGTTTAGTACTGAGAGAGGTGAATTGCATTCGGCACCCGTTTTCAGCACCTTCTAGCATGGCCCCCTGTACTAGAAAAATAAATAAAATCTACATTTCAGAGATTCTCTTACAGTTAGGCTTCTGGATGCAAATTAGGCTCCACCAATTACATTTATTTTCATGAGATTTAGAAGGCAGAAGTGATTTGAAGATCATTTTCCTACTGCTTTCATGGTTGTTGCTGGCAAGCAAAATCTTGAAGACCTTGAATTTTTCTGTAGCCGCATTCTAATGTCCATTAGCTTAGCTGGTGTTGAGAGGTAGTTGTACTGGGGTGAAGGGTGGACTCAGCTTTGAATGCCCAGACACCAGCTTCATGAACTAAAAAGGTAGCTGCAGTAGTCGTGGCCTCTGGATCCAAGCACAGCCATGCCTGTGTCTTTGAACTTAACAGTTACACTGCCTTTCTGATGTGAGCAGAGGTAGCCTATCCTCTGATAGATCAGTTCTTCAGTGTTATTCTGAGATTCATTTCGGGAGGCCCAATTCAAAATTCACTCCTCTAGCCCAGTCAATATTTTTAGGAGGCCCCTATTTCATGTATTAAATACCTAGAAGGGGAGAGTGGCCCTTTTTTCCTACAACTGAATCCCAACTGATACAGATGTGTTCTTGAGAAACAATTTTTACAAGGAATCCTTATTTGCTTATTAAATAACATAGTATAAAAGACCACAGTTTTATTTTGGTTGAATTTCAGGGGATATTTGGCTTATAAAATGTTAAATTTAAATTTCTGTAATGCCCGGCTTATCTATCAAGCTTTTAATTATATATGCAAACACGGTTTCACAAAATAAATAATTAACTACAAGACAAAGAAAAAAGCCTACTCCAGATATTTATGGATTTGTAAATTACCCCTGTCATTTAAACTAAGCTTTTAAAATACAGGCATTTTCACTAAAATAAATTGAATTAAGTTTAGTCTAATATCAGCTTATATTTATTGAGGGCTTATTCTGAACTAAACAGTGTTCCATCCTCCTACTTTCCTTTCTCCTCCTTGCCACAGATCTTTTGATCCCCAGAAAATAGTCTTGTTGTTTTCCAAAGACAAGCTAACATGGGATTATTTTAATGGTTATAGCACACACAAGTGTGTTTGCAGCTTGACAAGGTGCAGTCTTCTATGGATTTGGGCTAATTTCTAGGTCTAGCTACATTGCTATATTAGACTTACCACAAACAATACAGAGAAGACAAATTCAGTAGTCAGTAAAGCCCAATTGTACATTGATAGTAGGAAATATCATCCCTCTCCCATAGGGACTGTGCTATAAGAACTTAACATAATGGTGATGCAGTTAAATATTCTAATTTCTAGAAATACATTCCCCATTGGCAAATGAGATATGTCTTTTATTTTAAATATTTCCACTTCTCCCCATCTCCACACTACCACCCTGTTACAACTTTTATCATCTCTCATCTTGATTTCTACTGCAGCCTCCTAACTAGTCTCCTTGTTCCACTCTTCCCTTCTGATGCAGTCTTTACACAGCAGCCAGGGTGATCGTTTGTTAGTGGTTAAGTCAAAACATATCCCTGCCCTTCTTAAAACTCTTTAATTTCTTCTCTCTGCACTCAGAACAAAAATCCAAAGTACTCAACATATCTGTCATTATTGTGCATAATCAGTACCTGCTAACTCTCTGGCCTTTCTCACTACTTAGACACCTCAATTTTTCCATACACTGGACTTATATTCACTTTCTTGAACATCAAAGTTCTTTCCTACCACAATGCTTTCTCACCTGCCATTTCCTCTCCTTGGAATATTTCCCCCTCTACCGTCACATTACTGACCCCTTCTCATCCTTCAAGGTTTTAAATGTCACTTCCTCAAAAAGCCTCTTTTTTCTCAAGGGACTCTGTGCTCTTCCTTCATAACACACATTACAGTTACATTTATATACTTGTTTGAGTTTACTTCTTTATTTAGCATGTCTCTTAGCCATACTAAGTTTCATATTGGTAAAAATGAAGGGCTTTGGTACCCTATTTCAGAGGTGTTGATGGGAGCAGATTGGAAAGTGAATCTTCCATCTCTTATGTGGGAGAAGCAGGCAAAATGATTTCCTTCACATACTGGTTTTGGTGAGCTGAGCAAGGAGCTGCATCCCTTCCCAGGGATGGTTCTCCTGCTCTGATTCTCCTGCCTTGTCTTAATGAGATGGAATGAGGCAGTGGTAGGCAGGGTTAGTTAGCATTCTACTTTCTCTTCTTCCACTGTTGTCAGTAGGTACCAGTGGGATCTGATAGTCTTCCCCTTACCCTGCAACAACAAAGCAGTGTAATTCAGCCTATTTCTCCAAGCAATGAGGGCAGTGGGGCCCAGCAGGGAGCTGATCTTACACCTTCACAGAGTGGCAATGAGGTGATAAGTTAGTGTCCTACTTTCATTGGAAAGTGTCAGCAGGGCCAGGCAGGTTGCTGATCTTCTACATCAGCCATCTACAATGAAGCAGTGTGAGTTAGCAATCCACTTTTGTCAGTGGGGCCAAGTGGGGAGCAACTCTCATGCTATACTTCAATAGGGAATTATCTGTTTAAAATATATATTAAATAGGATTGAGTTTCATAATATCTAAAATGTCTAGGATAGAATAGAAAATCACTTGTCATACCAAGAACCAGGAAAATTGTTAACATGGATGAAAAAATACAATAAACAAGTGCCAACACTGAGATAAGTCAGATGTTGGAAATATCTGAAAATGATTTTAAAGCAAATATCATAAAAATGGTTGAACAAATTATCTGCAACAAATGAAAACACAGAACATCTCAGAAAAGAAATACAAGTTATAAAAAGAACCAAATGGAAATCATAGATATGAAAACTATAATAGCTAAAATTAAAAATTCACTGAATGTCTCAAAAGTAGAGTGGAGATGACATAGGATAGAACCAGTAAACCTGGGGACAGGCCAATAGAATATATCCAATGTAAGAAAAAAAGGGAAAATAGAATGAAAAAAATGAATAGTGTTGGGGTCTGTCAGACAGACAAAAGAACTAACATCCATATCATTGTAGCCACAAAAGCAGAGGAATGAGAGAGTAGAATTGAATACATATTTTTTAAAGTTGAAATTTTCCCAAATTTGGCAAAAAAAACCCCTCAAAACAAACAAAAAAACACATAAACCTACAAATTCAAGAAGCTGAGAAAATCCCAAACAGGATAAATCCAAAAATATCCATGCTGGCAACCTAACTAAATTTTTGTAAACAACAAAGAAAGAATCTTGAAAGCAGCCAGAAAGAAATGACACATTACCTATAAAGGAAGAACAATTCAAATGATGGGGAACTTTTTATCAGAAACACAGGAGTCCAGGATAAAGTGATGCATTTTTCAAATACTAAAAGTATTGTCACCTGCAAATTCTATATAAAGCAAAAATATCTTTGAGGAATGAAAGGAAAATACATTCCCAAAAGAAAACTAACAGAATGTGTCATTACCAAATATACTCTTAAAGAAAGGCTAAAGGAGATTCTTTAAACAGAATGGAAATGATAATAGAAGACTTCAAACTTCAGAAAAGAAAGAAAATATTAGAAGGAGTGAAAATAAGGATAAATAGGATTATTCCACATCTCATGAATTTATTAAATCATATTTTATAGTTGAAGCAAAAATTTTAACATCAGCTAATATGGTATTCAACGTATAATTTGTGAGAAAACAATTATATATATTTTAAAATTTATTTATTTATTTTGAAAGAGAGAGCAGGAAAGGGGCAGAGAGAGAGAGAGAGAGAGAGAGAATCCCAAGCCAGCTCTGTGCTGTCAGCGCAGTGCCTGATGCGGGGCTTGAACTCACAAACCAAACTGTGACATCATGATCTGAGTCAAAATCAAGAGTCAAACGCTTAACCAACTGACCCACCCAAGTGCCCCAGAAAAACAATTATATTTTAAAAGGAGGAAGATAAAAAAAAAACTATAGCAGTTTTCTATACTTCATTCAAAGAAGTAATGTGTCAATACTAGTAAATTGTGATATGTTATGTATATATATATTGTAACACCTAGAAGCACCACTATAAAAATTATCCAAAGCAATGTGCTTAACAACTAGCAGCAAATCAAGATGGATTTCTCACAAATTGTTAAAGTAACCCATTGAAATATAAGAAAAGTTTTGTTGATTGTTTCCTTTGCAGTTCAGAAGCTTATTATCTTCATGAGGTTCATTTCTGCTTTTAATTCCCTTGCCTTTGGAGATGTGTCAAGTAAGACATTGCTATGGCTGAGGTCAGAGAGGTTTTTTTCCTGCTTTCTTCTCTAGGGTTTTCATGGTTTCCTATCTCACATTCAGGTCCTTTATGCATTTTGAGTTTATTTCTGTGAATGGTGTAAGAAAGTGGTCTACTTTCATTCTTCTGCATGTTGCTGTCCAGTTCTCCCAGCACCATTTGTTAAAGAGACTGTCTTTTTTTCCATGGGATATTCTTTCCTGCTTTGTCAAAGATTAGTTGGCCATACTTTTGTAGGTCCGATTCCAGAGTCTCTATTCCATTGGTCTATGTGTCTGTTTTTGTGCCAATTCCATGCTGTCTTGATGCTTACAGCTTTGTAGTAGAGGCTAAAGTCTGGGATTGTGATGCCTCTCACTTTGGTCTTCTTCTTCAATATTACTTTGGCTATTCGGGGTCTTTTGTGGTTCCATACAACAAAACTAAAAGGCAACAGATGGAATGGGAAAAGATATTTGCAAATGACATATCAGACAAAGGGCTAGTATCCAAAATCTATAAAGAACTCACCAAACTCCACACTCGAAAAACAAATAATCCAGTGAAGAAATGGGCAGAAGACATGAACAGACACTTCTCTAAAGAAGACATCCAGATGGCTAACAGACACATGAAAAGATGTTCAATGTCACTCCTCATCAGGGAAATACAAATCAAAACCACACTCAGATATCACCTCATGCCAGTCAGAGTGGCCAAAATGAACAAATCAGGAGACTATAGATGCTGGAGAGGATGTGGAGAAATGGGAACCCTCTTGCACTGTTGGTAGGAATGCAAAAAAGTGCAGCCACTCTGGAAAACAGTGGGAAGTTTCCTCAAAAAATTAAAAATAGATCTACCCTATGACCCAGCAATAGCACTGCTAGGAATTTACCCAAGGGATACAGGAGTACTGATGCATAGGGGCACTTGTACCCCAATGTTTATAGCTGCACTTTCAACAATAGCCAAATTATGGAAAGAGCCTAAATGTCCATCAACTTATGAATGTATAAAGAAATTGTTGTTTATGTATACAATGGAATACTACTTGGCAATGAGAAAGAATGAAATACGGCCTTTTGTAGCAACGTGGATGGAACTGGAGAGTGACATGCTAAGTGAAATAAGTCATACAGAGAGGGACAAATACTATATGTTTTCACTCTTATGTGGATCCTGAGAAACTTAACAGAAGACCATGGGGGAGGGGGAGGGGGAAAAAAGTTAGAGAGGAAGGGAGCCAAACCATAAGAGGCTCTTAAAAACTGAGAATAAACTGAGGGTTGATGAGGGTGGGAGGGAGGGGAAAGTGGGTGATGGACATTGAGGAGGGTACCTGTTGGGATGAGCACTGGATGTTGTATGGAAACCAATCTGACAATAAATTTCATATTAAAAAATAAATATAAGAAAAGATAAACAGAAAAACAAAACAATAAAGTGACATCCATTAAAAACATAAGGAAATTCTATGAATAACTCTGTACCTAAAAATTTGATAACATAGATGGAATGGACCCATTCCTTGAAAGAACATAAACTACAAAACTCATGCAAGAAGAAATATACAATGCAATTGCAACTGGGCCTACTCAAAATTAAAAATGTTCATTCTGTAAAAGACTGTTGAAAACATGAAAAAATGAGCTGGAAAACCGTAGAAAATATTTGTAAGCTCTATATAATACAAAGTGCTAATATCTAGAACATTTAAAAAAGCTCAAAACTTATCAATAAAAAAACAAACCAATGATTTAGAAAATAAGCAAAAGACATGACCACACATTTCAACAAAGAGGATACAAAGATGGCAAATATACACATAAAATGTGTACAATATCATTACCTATCATGGAAATGAAAATTAAAATTACAATGAGATGTAATTATATACCTATCAGAAAATTAAAAAAAATAATGATGATATCAAATCCTGGTGAGCATACTGAGAAACTGCATCACTCATACCATACATTGTTGGGCATGTAAAACAGTAAGGCACTCTAGAAAACAGTTTGGCAGCTTCTTATAAAACTAAACATGATATACCATATGACCCAGCAATAGAACTCTCAGGAAATTTATTCCAGAGAATGAAGGTTATCTTCACACAAAACCTGTACACAAATTTTCATAGCAGCTGTATTAGTTTTCTCAGGCTGCCATAAGAAAAATACCACAAACTATATGGTTTAAACAACAGCAATTTATTCTCTCACAGTTCTGGAGGCTGTCAGAGATCAAGGCATTGACAGGGTTGGTTTCCTCTGAGGCTTTCCCCCCATGGCTTGTTGATAGCCAGCCTCTTGCTGTTACTTCTCATGGTCAACCCTCATCCCTCTATGCACACGTGCCCCTGGTGTTTCTTCTTTTTCTTATAAGGACACCAGCCACATGGGATTAGAGCTGTACCCTAACAGCCTCATTTTCACCTAATTACCTCATTAAAGATAATACCACCAAATATAGTTATATTCTGAGGTACTGGGGATAGGGGCTCCAACACATGAAGTTTGGAGGAACACAATCCAGTCCATAATAGCAGCTTTATTTGTAATAACCAAAATGTAGAAACAACCCAAAATGTCCTTCAATGGGTGGACGGCTAAGCAAACTGTGGTATACTTATACCAAAGAATACTACTCAGAAATAAATAGGAACAGATTATTGATACACATACCAACTAAGATGAATTCCCAATGAATTATGCTGTGAAAAACTCAATACCAAAATGTTACACACTCTATGATTCAATTTACATAACATTCTTAAAATGAAAAAATTATAGATATAGAGATGAAATTCATGATGGCCAGGGTTCAGGGACAGGGAGTTGTATGGCTATAAAAGGGCCACACATCTACACAGAGAGATGAGTGTGACTGTAAAAGGGCAACATGAGGGATCCTTGTGATGAAATTCTCTTTATCTTGATGGACTCGATGTCAATATCCTGTGAGATTGCAGTATAATTTCTGAACCTATTACCTTGGTGGAAACACGTAAAGGGCACTTGGGATCTCCATGTATGATTTCTTCCAACTACCTCTGAATCTATAATTAACCCAAAATAAAAACTAAAAAAATTACCTAATTGCTAAATAAACTGTCATAAAAGTAAATATAAAAATCAGTTATAGTTATCTATAAAAAAACATTTGTTGAATAAATGAATAAATGCATAAATGGTTTAACTTTACAGCCTGATCTCATAACCACTGCTCATATTATTTATCCAGATATGACCCTCTGCGTAGACATGTGTCACTCTGAAGGAAATGTTGATGCCAGAAAGTTTTGTGAAAGCTGTAAGACTGTAAAGGAGATTATATATAAGTGATGAATCACTGGGTTATAATTCTGAAACCAATACTACACTGTATGTTAACTAACTTGAATTTAAATAAACAAATTTAAAAATTAAAAAAAATACTGTAAAGGAGAGAAGATAAGAAATTGAGTGAGCAGATATTACAAACAGTTATAGGAAACTACCTTGGGGCTGGTGCGAAAGAACAAGGGCAGGAATAGAACAGCTCATTGGGATATAAGTACACAGGAATAGGGCCTATTAGAGGAGGTTCCTGGGAGTAAGGCACTAAGGAAGCTTTAGTCAGCTAGAGTTTGGATGGCTGTACAGAGAGCAGGTTTGATCTTGCACTAAGGGGTGGAGCAAAAATGGAGCTTCCTTCATCAGAGTCAACAGCAGCTGAGAGGGAAATAGCTGTAAACTTGGCCCAGGATAAAAGTGAAGGAGAAAATGTTGAGGACTGGGAGAGTTTTAGGGGTGAGTCAGTCAACTTAATTCTGCTTACTAGTGAGTTCAAGTGTCATGAGAATTAAGTGATGAGATCCATGCCCTGTAACTAATCAACTTGTATGTAGAGTGTACTTTAAAACCACTACATGCTGCAGTAAAGAAATATTGTCATTGACTGACTTACTTATCATGGGCCAGGCTGAAGAGCACTGTTGAAAGAGATGGATTTCTGGGGAAATACAACAATGGAAGTTCAAAGTTTGAAGAGCAGCCTCTTTGAAAACCCATTCCTTTCCCTCTGGTCTTTCCCTGGTAGAAGCAGTTTATTAGTGTTGTCAATACACTAAATTTCCTTTTGTAGTTGTCTTCTATTTGGTTTGCCCTCCCCTCTCCTTTTAACTGCTTTATTTTACAAAGCATTTTTTAACATATCAAATTTTCTTAAGCTGAAGTAAGCTCGTACTTCTAGTTAAGAGATAGGTTCTAATGCAAGAGTTATTACTTTTTTTAAAATTGAAGAGGAGAAGGGGATCTCTATGTTTTGATTTTTAAGGTTTAAAAGGAAGGGTTACGGGGGAATTCCCAGAAGATGGCTGCGTAGGAGGACACTGGGCTCACCGCACGTCCTGCTGATCACTTAGATTCCACCTACACCTGCCTCACTAACCCAGAAAACCTCAAGAGGATTAGCAGAACGGAGTCTCTGGAGCCAAGCGCAGACAAGAGACCCAGGGAAGAGGGTAGGAAGGGCTGCGAGGTGGTGCTTGCTCCACGGACTGGCAGGAGGGAGCCGGGGCGAGGGGCAGCCTGCCGGGCAAGCAGAGCCCCCGAGTCTGGCTGGCAAAAGCGGAGGGTACCGACAGAGTGTGTTCCAACAGCAAGTGCGACTTAGCCTCTGGGAGGTCATAAGTTAACAGCTCTGCTCGGAAAGCGGGAAGGCTGGAGGACAAAGGGAGGGAGAGTTGCTGAGCCCCCCGACAACAGAGCTCAGCTTGGCGGGGAACAAAGGCGCTAGCCAGCGCCATCTCCCTCACCCATCCCCCAGCCAAAATCCCAAAGGGAACAAGTTCCTGCCAGGGAACTTGCTTGCTCTGCGCAAACACCCAAGCTGTGCTTCTGCAGAGCCACCCCTCCAGCAGGGGTCTGATTCCCTCCCGCTGCCACATGGCCCCTCCTGAAGTGGATCACCTAAGGAGCAGCGAGCTAAGCCTGCCCCTCCTGCCCCCGTGCACCTTGCCTACCCACCCCAGCTAATACGCCAGATCCCCAGCACCACAAGCCTGGCAGTGTGCAAGTAGCCCAGACGGCCACACCACCCCACAGTGAATCCCGCCCCTAGGAGAGGGGAAGAGAAGGCACACACCAGTCTGACTGTGGCCCCAGCGGTGGGCTGGGGGCAGACATCAGGTCTGACTGCGGCCCCGCCCACCAACTCCAGTTATACATCACAGCACAGGGGAAGTGCCCTGCAGGTCCTCACCACTCCAGGGACTATCCAAAATGACGAAACGGAAGAATTCCCCTCAGAAGAATCTCCAGGAAATAACAACAGCTAATGAACTGATCAAAAAGGATTTAAATAATATAACAGAAAGTGAATTTAGAATAATAGTCATAAAATTAATCGCTGGGCTTGAAAACAGTATAGAGGACAGCAGAGAATCTCTTGCTACAGAGATCAAGGGACTAAGGAGCAGTCACGAGGAGCTGAAAAACATTTTAAATGAAATGCAAAACAAAATGGAAACCACCACGGCTCGGATTGAAGAGGCAGAGGAGAGAATAGGTGAACTAGAAGATAAAGTTATGGAAAAAGAGGAAGCTGAGAAAAAGAGAGATAAAAAAATCCAGGAGTATGAGGGGAAAATTAGAGAACTAAGTGATACACTAAAAAGAACTAATATATGCATAATTGGTATCCCAGAGGAGGAAAAGAGAGGGAAAGGTGCTGAAGGGGTACTTGAAGAAATAATAGCTGAGAACTTACCGGATCTGGAGAAGGAAAAAGGCATTGAAATCCATGAGGCACAGAGAACTCCCTTCAGACGGAAATTGAATCGATCTTCTGCATGACATATCATAGTGAAACTGGCAAAATACAAGGATAAAGAGAAAATTCTGAAAGCAGCAAGGGATAAACATGCCCTCACATATAAAGGGAGACCTATAAGACTCGTGACTGATCTCTCTTTTGAAACTTGGCAGGCCAGAAAGAATTGGCACGATATCTTCAGTGTGCTAAACAGAAAAAATATGCAGCGGAGAATCCTTTATCCAGCAAGTCTGTCATTTAGAATAGAAGGAGAGATAAAGATCTTCCCAAACAAACAAAAACTGAAGGAAATTGTCACCACTAAACCAGCCCTACAAGAGATCCTAAGGGGGATCCTGTGAGACAAAGTACCAGAGATATCGCTACAAGCATAAAACATACAGACATCACAATGACTCTAAACCCATATCTTTCTATAACACTGAATGTAAATGGATTAAATGCACCAACCAAAACACATAGGGTATCAGAATGGATAAAAAAAACAAGACCCATCTATTTGCTGTCTACAAGAGACTAATTTTAGACCTGAGGAACCCTTCAGATTGAGAGTGAGGGGATGGAGAACTATTTATCATGCCACTGGAAGTCAAAAGAAAGCTGGAGTAGCCATACTTATATCAGACAAACTAGACTTTACATTAAAGGCTGTAACAAGAGATGAAGAAGAGCATTATATAATAATTACAGGGTCTATCCACCAGGAAGAGCTAACAGTTATAAATGTCTATGTGCCGAATACCAGAGTCCCCAAATACAGAAAACAATTACTCATAAACATAAGCAACCTTATTGATAAGAATGTGGTAATTGCAGGGGACTTTAACACTCCACTAACAGAAATGGATAGGTCATCTAGACACACGGTCAATAAAGACACAAGGGCCCTGAATGAGACATTGGATCAGATGGACTTGACAGATATATTTAGAACTCTGCATCCCAAAGCAACAGAATATACTTTCTTCTTGAGTGCACATGGAACATTCTCCAAGATAGATCATATACTGGGTCACAAAACAGCCCTTCATACTTTACAAGAATTGAAATTATACCATGCATACTTTCAGACCACAATGCTATGAAGCTTGAAATCAACCACAGGAAAAAGTCTGGAAAACCTCCAAAAGCATGGAGGTTAAAGAACACCTTACTAAAGAATGAGTGGGTCAACCAGGCAAGTAGAGAAGAAATTAAAAAATACATGGAAACAAACGAAAATGAAAATACAACAATCCAAACGCTTTGGGACGCAGCAAAGGCAGTCCTGAGAGGAAAATACATTGCAATCCAGGCCTATCTCAAGAAACAAGAAAAATCCCAAATACAAAATCTAACAGCACACTTAAAGGAACTAGAAGCAGAACAGCAAAGGCAGCCTAAACCCAGCAGAAGAAGAGAAATAATAAAGATCAGAGCAGAAATAAACAATATAGAATCTAAAAAAACTGTAGAGCAGATCAACGAAACCAAGAGATGGTTTTTTGAAAAAACTAACAAAATTGACAAACCTCTAGCCAGGCTTCTCAAAAAGAAAAGGGAGATGACCCAAATAGATAAAATCATGAATGAAAATGGAATTATGACAACCAATCCCTCAGAGATACAAACAATTATCAGGGAATACTATGAAAAATTATATGCCAACAAACTGGACAACCTGGAAGAAATGGACAAATTCCTGAACACCCACACGCTTCCAAAACTCAATCAGGAGGAAATAGAAAGCTTGAACACACCCATAACCAGTGAAGAAATTGAATCGGTTATCAAAAATCTCCCAACAAATAAGAGTCCAGGACCAGATGGCTTCCCAGGGGAGTTCTACCAGACGTTTAAAGCAGAGATAATACCTATCCTTCTCAAGCTATTCCAAGAAATAGAAAGGGAAGGAAAACTTCCAGGCTCATTCTATGAAGCCAGTATTACTTTGATTCCTAAACCAGACAGAGACCCAGTAAAAAAAGAGAACTACAGGCCAATATCCCTGATGAATATGGATGCAAAAATTCTCAATAAGATACTAGCAAATCGAATTCAACAGCATATAAAAAGAATGATTCACCATGATCAAGTGGGATTCATTCCTGGGATGCAGGGCTGGTTCAACATTCGCAAATCAATCAACGTGATACATCACATTAATAAAAAAAAAAAAAAGAAGAACCATATGATCCTGTCAATCGATGCAGAAAAGGCCTTTGACAAAATCCAGCACCCTTTCTCAATAAAAACCCTTGAGAAAGTCGGGATAAAAGGAACATACTTAAACATCATAAAAGCCATTTATGAAAAGCTCACAGCTAACATCATCCTCAATGGGGAAAAACTGAGAGCTTTTTCCCTGAGATTAGGAACACGACAGGGATGCCCACTCTCACTGCTGTTGTTTAATATAGTGTTGGAAGTTCTAGCATCAGCAGACAACAAAAGGAAATCAAAGGCATCCAAATTGGCAAAGATGAAGTCAAGCTTTCGCTTTTTGCAGATGACATGATATTATACATGGAAAATCCGATAGACTCCACCAAAAGTCTGCTAGAACTGATACAGGAATTCAGCAAAGTTGCAGGATACAAAATCAATGTACAGAAATCAGTTGCATTCTTATACACTAACAATGAAGCAACAGAAAGACAAATAAAGAAACTGATCCCATTCACAATTGCACCAAGAAGCATAAAATACCTAGGAATAAATCTAACGAAAGATGTAAAGGATCTGTATGCTGAAAACTATAGAAAGCTTATGAAAGAAATTGAAGAAGATTTAAAGAAATGGAAAGACATTCCCTGCTCATGGATTGGAAAAATAAATATTGTCAAAATGTCAATACTACCCAAAGCTATCTACACATTCAATGCAATCCCAATCAAAATTGCACCAGCATTCTTCTCCAAGCTAGAACAAGCAATCCTAAAATTCATATGGAACCACAAAAGCCCCGAATAGCCAAAGGAATTTTGAAGAAGAAGACCAAAGCAGGAGGCATCACAATCCCAGACTTTAGCCTCTACTACAAAGCTGTCATCATCAAGACAGCATGGTATTGGCACAAAAACAGACACACAGACCAATGGAATAGAATAGAAACCCCAGAACTAGACCCACAAACGTATGGCCAACTCATCTTTGACAAAGCAGGAAAGAACATCCAATGGAAAAAAGACAGCCTCTTTAACAAATGGTGCTGGGAGAACTGGACAGCAACATGCAGAAGGTTGAAACTAGACCACTTTCTCACACCATTCACAAAAATAAACTCAAAATGGATAAAGGACCTAAATGTGAGACAGGAAACCATCAAAACCTTAGAGGAGAAAGCAGGAAAAGACGTCTCTGACCTCAGCCGTAGCAATCTCTTACTCGACACATCTCCAAAGGCAAGGGAATTAAAAGCAAAACTGAATTACTGGGACCTTATGAAGATAAAAAGCTTCTGCACAGCACAGGAAACAACCAACAAAACTAAAAGGCAACCAACGGAATGGGAAAAGATATTTGCAAATGACATATCAGACAAAGGGCTAGTATCCAAAGTCTATAAAGAGCTTACCAAACTCCACACCTGAAAAACAAATAACCCAGTGAAGAAATGGGCAGAAAACATGAATAGACACTTCTCTAAAGAATACATCCGGACGGCCAACAGGCACATGAAAAGATGTTCAACGTCGCTCCTTATCAGGGAAATACAGATCAAAACCACACTCAGATATCACCTCACGCCACTCAGAGTGGCCAAAATGAACAAATCAGGAGACTATAGATGCTGGAGAGGATGTGGAGAAACAGGAACCCTCTTGCACTGTTGGTGGGAATGCAAATTGGTGCAACCGCTCTGGAAAGCAGTGTGGAGGTTCCTCAGAAAATTAAAAAGAGACCTACCCTATGATCCAGCAATAGCACTGCTAGGAATTTATCCAAGGGATACAGGAGTACTGATGCATAGGGGCACCTGTACCCCAATGTTTATAGCAGCACTCTCAACAATAGCCAAATTATGGAAAGAGCCTAAATGTCCATCAACTGATGAATGGATAAAGAAATTGTGGTTTATATACACAATGGAATACTACGTGGCAATGAGAAAAAATGAAATATGGCCTTTTGTAGCAACGTGGATGGAAGTGGAGAATGTGATGCTAAGTGAAATAAGCCATACAGAGAAAGACAGATACCATATGGTTTCACTCTTATGTGGATCCTGAGAAACTTAACAGAAACCCATGGAGGAGGGGAAGGAAAAAAAAAAAAAAGAGGTTAGAGTGGGAGAGAGCCAAAGCATAGGAGACTGTTAAAAACTGAGAACAAACTGAGGGTTGTTGGGGGTGGGGGGGCGGGGAGGGTGGGGGATGGGTATTGAGGAGGGCACCTTTTGGGATGAGCACTGGGTGTTGTATGGAAACCAATTTGAGAATACATTTCATATATTGAAATAAATAAATAAATAAATAAATAAGTGTTAAAAATAAATTAAAATAAATTAAAAAAATAAAAAAATAAAATAAAAGGAAGGGTTACTTCCCAACAAGCTGAATGAGACATTTATTTGAAACTGGTAACATAGGTATCTTTCCCTAGAAAATAATGGTCTCAAGTCACATATATTTTGTTAAGCAGATCGCAAGAAATTTATAATTCGCAATTTAATAGGAAAGGCTATATTCAAATTACCAATGCCTTGGATTTGGATTTAATGCTTTTAATTTCTGACAATAAGTAATATCAGATTATAAATAAGAATGGTCACTGTTGCAACTGGCTCCATCCTTGAAGGAACTCAGCATCTACTTCTGTTCACCTTGATCCTAGGCCTTTGAACAAGACTCACTCAGGAAGCCAGTATCAGTTAAAACTAGATTAAGCTATTCAGCCCCACTCACAGAAATGATTCTGGAATCACTTCTGGCTCCATGTCCCATGTTGGACTATTGCTCTTAGCTGTTTTGCAATGTCAACCAGCTGCTAATCCTTTTGACTTTCTTTTTTGTTTATGTGCTTTCCCTTGCCCCTGAGAAGACAGAAAAAACTGTGCTTCCCATGCTTTTATTTAAGATCTTTATCTCTGGCTATTCCTACTTCTGACCTCCCTTGGTGTTTTAGTCCATATGGGCTGCTATAACAAAATACCTCACACTGGGTGGCTCATAAACAAGATAAATTTATTACTCATAGTTCTGGATGCTGGAAACCCGGGAACAGGGTGCCAGAATAGCTAGTGAGGGCTCTCTTCTGGCTCACAGACTTCTTGTGTCCTCATATGCTGGAAGGGATGAGCCAGCTCTCTCAGGCCTCTTTCATAAGGGCACTATTCCCATTTGTGAGGGCTCTGCCCTCATGACCTAATCACCTCCCAAGGCCACACCTCCTAATACCATCACAATGGGCATTAAGGTTTCAACATATGAATTTGGCAGGGAACACAAACGTTCACACCACAGCAATAGGTAATAAATAACACTCCACATTGTGTCCAATTCCAGACTCTGAAACTCCTTTAAGGCCCTTGCATACTTGACCAGAACCCCTGCCAGACTCACACAGGTCCCCCTCCAAGAGATGAATGAAAAAATTCCATTTCAATCTCAGGTTCTCAGTTAATGTTTTAGGGGTGGGAGAAGATGGATGACCTCATATTTGCACCTTCTGAGTCAAGAACAGACCAGAATGAATGCAAATAATGACAATTATTGAGCAACTACTATGTGCCAGACACTGTTCTAATATTCATATGTTTAACTCATGTAATATGCACAACTAATGAGGTAAGTGCTATTATTATATTCATTTTACACACGAAAAAACCCAGGTACATAGATAGTGAAAGATTTGCAGCTAGAAAGTGCTATCTGGGAGACAAACCAAGGTAATTTTGTTCCAGTCTTTATTCTTAACAAGTATATCATAGGAGGAAACAGTGAGGAGGTGGTCTTCTTCAAGCTAGGAAGAGCGCCCTTACCAAAATCTGACTACGCCGGCACCCTAGTCTTGGACTTACAGCCTCCAGGACTGTGAGAAATGAATTTCTGTTGTTTAAGCCACACAGTCTTTGGTGTTTGTTATGGCAACCTGTGCTAAGACAGGACTATATAAGCTTGCCTCATTCATCTGCCCTCTTAAAACACTGGCTCTAGATAAAATGCTCATAAGGAAAACAGAAAGTATATTTTCATGTACCAACCTATCTCTTAGGTGGCTATGGGAGAAGTTATTTAGAAATTAGTTTTGGGGCACCTGGGTGGCTCAGTTGGTTAAGTACCTGATTGTGGCTCAGGTCATGGTCTCACAGTTCACGGGTTTGAGCCTCGAATCGAGCTCTGAAGCTGACAGCTTCAGATTCTGTGTCTCCCTCTCTCTCTCTCTGCCCTTTCTCTCTCTCTCTCTCTCTCTCTCTCTCAAAAATAAATAAACATTAAAAATAAATTAGTTTTAATGGAATATAAAAGATTCACAGAAAAGTAATTTCACTCTAATATCACATTTCAGGGGTGTTTTACAACGTTGCCAGATGCCAAGTTGGTTAAAACCTAATGTAATATAGTGACCTGAAAGGGAAAAAGGAAAGCCACAAAAAAGGGAAAACCAAGTTAGATCTCTAAGGGAGTAAAAACAAATAATATAAGACATAAAAGATAACAGGAAAACATTCCCAGATCACACAAGGTAAAAAAGAAGGACCAAAGAACATGGTCAGATGCCCCTCAGATAAATGAGGAGAAAAAGCTGAGAGTAGGTGACTGAGTGAAGTTCTTTTCCTGGTCTTTCTGAAAATGTCCAGGTGTTATCAGTTATCCAAAATAAAAGCCACTAGTGAAGGAATGATGGCATGTCAGACCATAGGAAGGACGAGACCATCTGAAAAGAGCATTAAAATTTAGAAAACTGGCAGATGTGAAGCCTTAGCTATCTCCGTTAGCAGTGTCCAAGCCTATAATACACAGCGTAGATCACCAAGTTTAAAACACATTGGTTTACTTTACTTGTGGCTCATTAACTCACTGCAATATGAAAAGCGAACTCCTCTTTCTTTCCCTAGTACCAGGAACAAAGTGGGATTTATGATTGATGCTTAGTAAATCCTTGCTGACATCATCACTTAGAAGAGATTCAGATTCTAGGTAGCAACCAACACACTTCTGTGCAGAGAAACTTATAACAAATTATAACAATCTCCCTATGAATTGACCTCTGAAAAAATATGGGGATATAGCAGGTGAAATGTCACTGGATATAATTAAGAAGTTTTATATTGCAGTATCTGGCACATGCCCTAAGGGAGATTGGACTTACACCAAGGATAATAGCTTAAAAAACAGTAAGAAGAGAATTCACCACTATCATTGATGAAGGTCCACGATGAATCTAAATCTTACATACAAAGGGCAACTTAAATACTATTACTATTGTAATAAAAATACTACTCTGATCTTTTAAATTTTGTCATGTGTCTCTATTTTGCTATATAATTCTATGTATTGAAAACTACATAGTCAATTCTAATCACAAAATCATTTAAAGTAGGTGGTATTTTTTTTTCTTTACATTTGTTTTTTGGCCCTATCTGAAGCTGTGAGGAGCTATACAAAGCCATGGGACATTAGTTTGAGCATCCCTGTTTGGCTAAATATGAATAGAAGTGGTCAGCCACTAATTGAATATCAATTACAAAATATCAATTATACTTCTTCTCTGCCAAGTGCTATTCTAGGCAGTGGAGATGCAGTGGTTAATGGCATAGACAAGGTCTGTACCTTCAATGGGCTTATGTTCCAGTGAGGAAGACAGGCAATAAATAAGGAAACATAAAATGATAGTTTCAGTTACTGATGATTATAGTAAACAACATGATAGAGTGAAAAGTGGTAGAAAGACATGGCCAAGGTGGTCAAGAAAGGCTTTGATGTGGAGTGATATTGGAGGTGGGTTCTGAATGGTGAAAAGGAGGCAGTCAAGTTCCGGTGGAAGAGTATTCCAAGGAGAGAGATACACAATGAGTTGAAAGATAGTTATTACTCTCAGGGAACATATTAACATACCCTTCTCTATCTACTTTTTGCCTTGGCCTACCTTAGTCATACTACACTTTTAACTTCTATTGTGTATCTTTGAACATGCCATTTCCTCTGCCTGCAACACTCTTCTCCCATTTCCCTTGGTTATCCTCTCTTAGCTTTTAGGGTTCATGCTACTCAGGCAGGCCTTCCCCCAGTACCCCTCAAATAAGATTAGGATCCCTTTCTGGACTTACATAGCACCCTTTACTTTCCTTTAATAACTCTCATCCTACATACAATTCACTTAACGTCCACGTTCTTTGCTTTGCTGTAAGTCCCATGAAAATAGAGGCCATGTGTTATCTATTTCTGTCATTTACTGTTGCTGTTATTATTGGTAGTATCATCATTATCATCTGCCCTTTGATGGTTTATTTATTTTTTTAAGTTTATTTTGAGAGAGTGTGTGTGAGTGGGAGAGGGCCAGAGAGAGAGAGGGAGAGAGAGAATCACAAGCAGGCTCCATTCTGAGCCCAACGTGGGACTCAATCTCCTGAGATCATGACCTAATCTGAAATCGGGACTCAGTCACTTAACTGAATGAGCCACCCAGGTGCCCCCCTTTGATTATTTAAATAGTCACCTGCTGGAATCAGGAATCTGAGCTTATTAACCTCTTCAGGGTACTGTGATTCATTTAATGTACAGATAAAACATTTTTTCACAGATTCTTTAAGGTTTAAATATATATCTTTCCACTTAGTAAATTCAATTAATTCCTTCTATGTTCACTATTTTCATTCTTCCACAAATTAAATTCACTGAAGTGACTTTTCCAATATTTTGAAAACATCTGCCATAATCAGGGATTCTCAAACTTAGAGTGCATCAGAATCACCTGTGTTGCTACTTAAAAATACATCACACTGATTTGTCACTATGCTTTAAACATCTTGCACTGCGCATTGCTATCCAATTTTAAGGTGGCAAAGGAGTAAAATGTAATCTGAGATCTCTAGATTAAGGAGAGGTAATTTTGAGCTCTGATAACTTTTTAGCTATTAATACAGCAAGCAAATCTTGTCACATAGATGTGAATGTTTCTTATTTGAATCTGAAAAAGAAAACACAATAGAAAGAGTGAAAATTCCTTCCAAGCCACTTTGGTTTTTCCAAGCTTTCTGTTGAAAAGTGAAATTTTAATATAGCAAAATTGGCTTGAAGTTCTGCAGAAAGTACTGGGTGCAGTGCAGCTTTGAGCATGTTCTCTAATTTAAAAAGTCAATAATTGGAAGGTGAAAAATAATGAGCTCTATTAGTGCTAATAGCTTAATGAGGGATTTGGGGTTTGTTTATGCACTTGGTATTGTTTTTATAGACTGGCCTCCTGTCAGAAATCATTTTAAAGCAGTAGCACAGAGTAGATTGGAAAATGAAAGGCAAATTGTGATCTACATGAAAATTCTACATTCAGCATGGATTTTTTTTCATATCACATTTAGTCTCTGACCCTAGAACGTGAGTGTCCATGGGATTTGTGCTCATAGCTCATAGTGTCTGCTTTACTGTACTGGAATGGAGATGGGGATTTCCTTAGCACCTGATGCATCTGACCGTGAAAGCCAAGGTTGCACTAAAAAGTCTAAAGGAAGCCAGAAAGACTTGCAAGAATGATGTGAAAATCCCTCCTTATTACAGAATAATTTCCATCCCACCACACTGTTTGATCCAAGTGAAGATACTTTTAGGGGGTACATACCAAATGCTCCTATTGAAGGTAAGATGGCTGGGCATTTTGAGAAATTCCCATGTTGGAAAGCACAAGAAAGAAGCACCCAGCATATAACTGTGTGAAACATGCATGCTTTGAAGTTGAAGGGGAAAGGTTTTTCTAATATCATTGTCTAAATGTGGCACTTTGCAATACACTCTACACCAAGAAACACTAAAGGGCTTTTTTCTTCAAGGAAACATACAACACACATTCACCAGATTCTCAGAAAAAATTGTAGAATGAATTGGGGTGTCTTTGGCTGTCACCTAACCTTTCTGTACTCACAACTCTCTTCCCATTTGCCACCTTCCAGCACCCACTGCTTGCCTTCCCCAGTTCTCTCATGCTGCCTCCTAAGGTGAGTCCTAAGCAAGCACCCTAGGTATTGAATTTCTCCCTCCCTATTCTCAAACCACATCACATTACCCATCCTCTATTCCACTTTACCAGAACCTCTCTCCCTCTCTCTCTCCTTTCTACCTCTCTCTCTCTATCTCTCTCTCTTTCACCAGCTGCCATTTTGTGAGCAATGCTATGGAAAGGCCCACATGGGGAGGAATTGAAGACTTCTGCTAACAGCCACATGACTGAGCTTAGAAGTATGCCCTTTACCTTCTGTCAAGCTTTCAGGTGACCACAGCCCTGGATTACAGATTGACTAAAACCTCATAAAGGATCCAAAGCCAGAATAATCCAACTAAAAACCACATTTGACTGTTATTCAACATAGAATTGGAAGTCTCAGCCTCAGCAGACAACACAAAGAAATAAAAGACATCCAAATTGGCCGGGAGGAGGTCAAACTTTCACTCTTCTCAGATGACATGATACTCTATATGGAAAACCCAAAAGATTCCACGAAAAAAACCTGCTAGATCTGATCCATGAATTCAGCAAAGTTACAGGATATAAAATCGATGAACGGAAATCAGTTGCATTCCTATACACCAACAATGAAGCAACAGAAAGAGAAATCAAGGAATCTATCCCATTTACATTTGCACCAAAACCCATAAAATACCTAGGAGTAAATCTAACCAAAGAGGTGAAAAATCTATACATTGAAAAATATAGAAAGATTATGAAAGAAATTGAAGAAGACACAAAGAAATGGGAAAAGATTCCATGCTCCTGGATAGGAAGAACAAATATTGTTAAAATGTCGATACTACCTAAAGCAAACTACATATTCAATGCGATCCCTATCAAAGTAACACCAGCATTCTTCACAGAGCTAGACAAAATAATCCTAAAATTTATATGGAACCAGAAAAGACCCCAAATAGCCAAAGCAATCTTGAAAAAGAAAACCAAAGCGGGAGGCATCACAATCCCAGACTTCAAGCTATACTACAAAACTGTAATCATCAAGACAGTATGGTACAGGCACAAGAACACACATTCAGATCAATGGAACAGAATAGAGAACCCAGAAATGGAACCACAAACATATGGCCAACTAATCTTCGACAAAGCAGGAAAGAATATCCAATGGTATAAAGACAGTCTTTTCAACAAGTGGTGCTGGGAAAAATGGACAGCGACATGCAGAAAAATGAAACTGGACCACTTTCTTACACCATCTACAAAAATAAACTTAAAATGGATGAAAGACTTCAATGTAAGACAGGAAGCCATCAAAATCCTCGAGGAGAAAACAGGCAAAAACCTCTTTGATCTTGGCCACAGCAACTTCTTACTCAAAATGTCTCCAGAGGCAAGGGAAACAAAAGCAAAAATGAACTATTGGGACCTCATCAAAATAAAAAAGCTTCTGCACAGTGAAGGAAACAATCAGCAAAACTAAAAGGCAACCGACAGAATGGGAGAAGATATTTGCAAACGATATATCAGATAAAGGGTTAGTATCCAAAATCTATGAAGAATTCATGAAACTCAATACCCAGAAAACAAATAATGCAGTGAAGAAATGGCCAAGATATGAATAGACACTTTTGCAAAGAAGATATCCAGATGGCTAACAGACACATGAAAAAATGCTCAACATCACTCATTATCAGGGAAATACAAATTAAAACCACAATGAGATATCACCTCACACCTGTCATAATGGCTAACATTAACAATCAGGCAACAACAGATGTTGGCGATGATGCACAGAAAGAGAATCTCTTTTGCACTGCTGGTGGGAATGCAAACTGGTGCCACCACTCTGGAAAACAGTATGGAGGTTCCTCAGACAATTACAAATAGAACTACCCTACAATCCAGTAATTGCACTACTAGGTATTTATCCAAGGGATATAAGTGTGCTGTTTCAAAGGGGCACATATATCCCAATGTTTGTAGCAGAGCTATAGACAACCAAAGTATGCAAAGAACCCAAATGTCCATCGATGGATGAATGGATAAAGAAGTTGATGGGGGGTGGGAAGGAGGGGAGGGTGGGTGATGGGTATTGAGGAGGGCACCTTTTGGGATGAGCACTGGGTGTTGTATGGAAACCAATTTGACAATAAATTTCATATATTGAAAAAAAAATAAAAGGTTTAGTTTGGGGGAGGGGAAAGTTGCAGACTTAACTCCCCTACAATTGCATGGGAAAGTTTTTTCCATGGTATACACAACGCTGAGCTACACTCTAGGTACTGCTGGTCACTGAGTGTGGAGACACAGAACAACAGGGAGGTCAACCTTAACCTTAACGTGTAGGGGAAATTCCTTGACATCAAAGGGGGCGCTGATTCACAGCATTACTCTTCCCTTTTTTTTTTTTTTTTTCTTTTCTACCTTGGTCTATTTAACTGTTCTGCATTTCAGAACATCAATACCATTGAGCAGCACCTAGGTGGCTCAGTCGGGAAAGCATGTGACTCTTGATTTCATCTCAGGTTATGATCTCATGATTTGTGAGTTTCAGTCCCACATCAGGCTGTGCGCTGACAGCATGGAGCCTGCTTGGGATTCTCTCTCTCCCTCTCTCTGCCCCTCCCCCACTTGTGCTGTCTCTGTGTCTCTCAAAATATATTCATTAATTATAAAAAACGTTTGAAATCAATACTGTTGACAAAACATGAAAAGAGTAAAGGCTTTTCTTTAAAGATGTAATTCAAGTACAATATTCATAAGGAAAAGTGCATATATTCAATTGTACCACTCCACAAATATTTACAAACTGAAAACATCGCTGTAACCAGCATCCAGATCGAGAAATAGACAACCACCAGCACTCTAGAAGCACCTCATCCACACCCTTCTGGGTCCAAAGGAAATCCTTTTACTCACAGAATAAACCAGTTTTTACTCTAATTGAACTGTATGTAAATGGAATCACACATGATGTACTGTTTTTTATTTGGTATCTTTTGCTTAAATTATGTTTATCAAATGTCTCCACAGTGTTACAATTGTGGAGATTTTAAATAAGGAAATTTTTGTGAAAATAGAGCAATGTTTGATACAGAGGGGGGAAAAAGCTGAATTAAAAATTATGGCTGATTTACAACCTGGGCCCCACAGAATGGCTCCCGCAAAGAAAGGTGGCAAGAAGAAGTGGTGTTCTGCCATCAATAAGGTAGTGACCAGAGCATACACCATCAACATTCCCAAGCGCATCCATGGAGTGGGTTTCAAGAAGCATGCCCCTCGGGCTCTCAAAGAGACCCGGAAATTGGCTATGAAGGAGATGGGAACCCCAGATGTGCGCATTGACACCAGGCTCAACAAATCTGTCTAGACCAAAGGAAAAAGGAATGCTCCGTATGTCTGTGTGCGGTTGTCCAGAAAACGTAACGAGGATGAGGATTCACCAAACAAGCTCTATATATTGGTTACCTATATACCTGCCACCACTTTCAAAAATCTACAGACTGTTAATGTGGATGAGAATTGCTGATTGTCAAATAAAAGTATAAAACTGTGTATACACATACACAAAAAAAAGAAGATATGGTACATATATACAATGGAGTATTACTCAGCAATCAAAAAGAATGAAATCTTGCAATTTGCAAATACTTGGATGGAACTAGAGGGTACTATGCTAAGCGAAATTAGAGAAAGACAAATATCATATGATTTCATTCATATGAGGAATTTAAGATACAATACAGATGAATATAAGGGAAGGGAAGCAAAATAATATAAAAACAAGGAAGGGGACAAAACATAAGAGACTCTAAAATATAGAGAACAAACAGAGGGTTGCTGGAGGGGTTGTGGGAGGAGGGATGGTCTAAATGGGTAAGGGGCATTAAGGAATCTATTGCTGAAATCAATGTTGCACCATATGGTAACTGACTTGGATGTAAATTAAACAATAAATAAATTAAAAGTACAATAAAATAAATTATCCAAATATTTGTCAACTATAAAGCCTTACAAATACAACTTGGGGAATTCTTTGTTTTTATTTTATTTGTTTTCCCTTAAGTCTTCTTTTTTAGTTCCTGATTATAAAGTAATGTTTGTTCACTATAGAAAATTTGGAAAATATAGTACCAATCCTGAAGTGGCTATTGTTTGGTTATTTTCCAGGTTTTTCTTAAATTGCATTTAATATACAGGATAATATTAGTTTCACTTGTAGAATTAAATGATTGAACACTTACATTATAACACCTGGTGCTCATCACAACAAGTGCCCTTCTTAATACCCATCACCTATTTTAACCCATCCCCCCACCCTTGCCCACCTCCCATCTGGTAACCATCATTTTGTTTTCTATAATTAAGTCTTTTTGATAGTTTGTCTCCTGTCTTTTCTTTCTCTCCCCTATGTTCATCTGTTTCTTAAATTCCATATATGAAGGAAATCATATCATTCTCTGACTGACTTATTTCGCTTAGCATAATACTGTTTAGCTCCATCCAAATGACATGGCTGAATAATATTCCATTGTATATATATACATATACCATATCTTCTTTATCCATTCATCAACTGATGGACACGGGTCTCTCCATAATTTGGTTTTTGTTGATAACACTGCTATAAACATCAGTGTGCATGTATCCTTTTGAATTAGTATTTTTGTATCCTTTGGGTAAATACCTGTAGTGCAATTGCGGGATTGTAGGGTAGTTCTATTTTTAACTTTTTGAGGAACCTCCATACTGTTTTCCAGAGTGGTTAAATTAGTTTGCATTCCTACCAACAGGGTATGATGGTTCTCCTGTCTTCAAATCCTCAACAACACCTGTTTCCTGAGTTGTTAATTTTAGCGATTCTGACAGATGTGAGGTGGTATCTCATTTTGGTTTTGATTTGTATTTTTCTGATGATGAATGATGTTGAGCATCTTTTCATATGTCTGTTAGCCATCTGGATATCTTTTTTTGAAATGTTTCTGTTGATGCTTTTGCCCTTTTCTTCACTGGGTTGTTTGATTTTTGGGTGTTGAGTTTGGTAAGTTCTTTATAGATTTTAGATACCTACCCTTTATTAGATATGTCATTTGCAAATATCTTCTCCCATTCCATCAGTTGCCTTTTAATTTTGTCAATTGTTTCTTTCACTAGGCAGAAACTTTTTATTTTGATGAAGTCCTCATAGTTTATTTTTACTTTTGTTTCCCTTACATCAAAACTACAATGAGATATCACCTCACACCAGTCTCAATGGTTTTCACTGTTGGTGGGAATGCAAACTGGTGCAACCACTCTGGAAAACAGCATGGAGGTTCCTCAAAAAATTAAAAATAGAGGGGTGCCTGGTGGCTCAGTCAGGTACGTGTCTGACTCTTGATTTCAGCTCAGGTCATGACCTCACAGCTTCATGAGTTCAAACCCCACATGGGCCCTGCTGACAGGGGAGCCTGCTTGAGATTCTCCCTCTTTCTCTGCCCCTCCCCCACTCACACTCTCTCTGTCTCTCTCAAAAGAAATAAATAAACTTAAAAAATAAAAAAAAATAAAACTACCCTACAACCAGCAATTACACTACAAGGTACTTACCCAAAGGATACAAAAATGCTGATTCAAAGGGGCACATGCACCCTAATGTTTATAATAGCACTATCAACAATAGCCAAATTGTGAAAAGAGCCCAAATGTCCATTGACTGATGAATGGATAAAAAAGATGTGGTATACATATATAAAAGAACACTATTCAGCAATCAAAATGAATGAAATCTTGCCATTTGCAACAACATGGGTGGAACTAGAGTGTATTATGTTAAGTGAAATAAGTCAGTCAGAGAAAGACAAATATCATATGATTTCACTCATGTGGAATTTAAGAAACAAAACAGAAGAACATGGAGGAAGGGGAGGAAAAATAAGATAAAAACAGAGGGGGAGGCAAACCATAATAGAATTTTTAATGCAGAGAACAAACTGAGGGGTGCTGGAGGGGAGGTGGATGGGGGGATGGCCTAAATGGGTGATGGGAATTAAGGAGGGCACTTGTTTGGGATGAGCATTGGGTGTTATATGTAAGTGATGAATCACTGAGTTCTACTCCAGAAACCAATACTACACTGCATGTTAACAGTGTGAACTTAAATAAATAAATGTATAAAACCAATAAAAATTAAAATTAAAAAATGAAGTAAAATACTATGAGAAGCATTGCCATCAGTAACAGAATTTTCCAAAATGGTGACTGCAATTTGCTAAGGCTGTGTGGCTGGCCTTGAGCAAGTTATTTAACTTCTCTTCACTTCAGTTTCTTCATCTGTAAAATGAGAATAATAATAGTATGTGCTTTTTAGGGTATTGTGAGGATCAATAAAGTTAATATATATAACATGTTTACAACAATGCTTGGCACATAGTAAGGTGGATAAGTATTAGCTATTATTATTATTAATAAAGTTCTAACAAAGTAAAATCTTTGTTCAATAAACCATTCATTCTTTTTTTTTCTTTTAGAAAGAGAGAGAGAGTGCATACATGAGTGGGTGAGAGGGGTAGAGGGAGAGAGAGAGAATATTAAATAGGTTCCATGCTCAGCATGGAGCCTGATGTGGGGCTCAATCCCATGAACTTAGCTGAAATCAATAGTCAGATGCTCAACCAACTGAATCACATAGGCACTCCAACCATTTCATTCTCAGAAAATTTAGCATATCTTTTTTTTTTAATTTTTTTTAACGTTTATTTATTTTTGAGACAGAGAGAGACAGAGCATGAACAGGGGAGGGGCAGAGAGAGAGGGAAACACAGAATCGGAAGCAGGCTCCAGGCTCTGAGCCATCAGCCCAGAGCCCGACGCGGGGCTCGAACTCACAGACTGCGAGATCGTGACCTGAGTTGAAGTCGGACGCTTAACCGACTGCGCCACTCAGGCGCCCCTAGAAAATTTAGCATATCTTAATAACTGTGCAAGCAAACTGTTTACAAGCAAAATTTACTTAGGTTCTAGGATTGGGTAATTTTAAACATGTCTTACACCTACTTGAACACCTTAACATTCAAAAGTCTTGTGGGACATAATTAGGACAATTCTTCATTGTGTTAGAATGTCCTCATTGCAGAACATCTAACATTACTGACCTTCCCTTTTACTGAGTAGAACCCTTTAACATGTGACCACTAAAAACACCCTGACAAAATTTCAAAACAACCCCTTCTGGCAATATAATCCTATTAAGAATTCTAATCCAGGAGCAGACCTAGGTACTATGCACCATTGTCTAAAATCAATGGGATAGACAGCTAGTTTCCTGGAAGGAGAACTTTGCTACATTCTAAATGTACTTCTATCTCAACCTGGGCTCAGATACTTATTACACACGTGATCTTGGGCTAGTCTTTTAATTGCTACGTGCCAAAGTTTGTCATTTACTTGTAAACTGTGGTTATAATAGTTCCTACCTTACAGGGTTGTATTTGTTGAGATAATGTATGCATAACACTCAGCAAATTATCTGGCTCAAAATAAATAGTAGTAGTTGTTGTTAACATCACTGTATACTATGAGAGGAAAAGAGTAATCCCTTTATCTTTGCAGGTACTAGTGGCAGAGACTATTGGTATCCACCAAAGAGTCCATTTATTCTCGTATATTTCCCAGTCTCCATTGCAGTAAGGGTAGAGCCTTGTGATTGGTTCTGGCCAATTGAATTATGAGCAGAAGTGATGTGTCATTTAGAGGCCAAAGTACATAAGAGCTGGTATGCTGTATCCTTGTCTTTATTCTCCATATCAGCTTTGCATGACAGAGAAATAAGCCTCTGATCAATACATCCCTATTTAGCAGATGAAATTAAGGTACAAAGAATGTAAGACTAAATTGGCTTTATATGCAGTGACATTCAGTCTCATGTCTACTAATAGGCCATTCATGTAAACAAGGATTATGTTTCCAAATTCACCATTGCATCTAATTTCCCTCATGAAACTATCTAATAGAGGAGAATATAACCCTGTTGAGAGGAATGTGCTAGGTTGTTAGTTATGCTCACTCACTAGCTAGGCAACTCTCTCCCAAAACCCAGCCTCATCTATGAAATTCACTTTCATGTCTTAACAAAATGACAAACTTATCCACCATGGACATGAAGTGTTATTCTTAAAGAGTCAACAAAACAAATGATAAAATTATATCCATTAATGATCTCCTACAAACAATTCACTTCCATTTAGAAGTGGAAGTGGATATTAGAGGTCATGTCATCTAATACCTACCCTTTATAAATGAGGAAATTGAGGACAAATAATGGAAAAAGTATGACTCCACGATGACCAAGCTAGATAGTGATAGTCCTGGGATAATAAACAACACCCTAGATCAGTAATTCCATTAATAGAACATTCCATTAATGATCACTACCTCTGACATATGACAATCTAAATACACATGGCCTTGTTTCTACTTTTTTTTTTGGTATGGGTCCATGAAGTTACATAAGAGGTTGAAACAGCACATCAAAATGAGCTGAGAGAAAGGCTAGATTTCATTAGAATATGAGAAAAGCTAGTTAAGAATATGTAAATGTATCCAGGAAAGGAAGATTAACACACCAAATCCCTATCCAACATTCTCTAGAATCATTAATCACCACAAAACATCTGTGCTGTCCATGAAGAATACATATTTAGAGTTCTTTGTCCCCAGGATGGGATTGCACAGAATGCTCTACCATTGTTCCCAGTAACTTCTGAAGTGAATGGATATCACTAAGGATAAAACATATGGCTAGGGTCAGGAGTGTGACCTATTAATGTATGGTGGAGACACTAGCTGGTTTGTAGAAGGAGTGATCCCAACTTATATCTTGAATTTCTAAGCCTTAGGTCTGATGAAGTGACCAACCCAGCCCAACCCTTTGGTCTTCAGAAGCACCAGGAATCAGAGAATTTCATTCATCCCTGAGAAGTTTGTATCTCCAGCCAAATATTTCCTCAGCCACTCCAGCCTCTCCAGTCTCTCCATATTTAGTCTCAGGACCATACAAAAGGAGAAAACATCATCAGGATGCAATATGCCTTGATCTCAAACTCCCTTGCTGTGGAAAAGCTCCTAGCTTGCTCTCTCCATTCCCACTGCCATATTGTAAACAGTAAATCTCAGCACCGATGAAGGCCACATAGGCCCAGCTGCCCTGTGTAGGCCTTGGGAAAAACATTTGTCATGTGTTACACACCAGGGTCTTGAATTACAGCATGCAGTGCTGAGGAGGATCCATTTATATAAAAAGAACTTTTTTAAAGTATATTCTGTTAATTTTTACATCATCTATACCTAGAAATTGAATATTTTCTTTCCTTGGTGGGAGGGGGATGGAGGGCAGACAGGGCCCAGTGAATACAGCTGCCAGAATACCTCCATTACGCAGAATGCTGACAGGGCAAAACGTGGTGCATACACAAGTGGGTTTTCTCAGGTTTTCCAGTTGTCAGTGTCTTAGTGAAATCATTAGTGAATTCCCTCAAGATCCCAGAATGCATATTATCTGGACCTGCTGATTAGTATATATTTCAAATTTGTTCACTTGCTTTCTTCTTTTTTGTTTATCAGTCGCTCTCGCTAAGAATTTTATTACACTCAAAGGTCTCTACTCTTTCTGTTCTTTTTTTGTTCTTTTTCTTTTCTTTTATTTTTTATTTTAATTCCAGTATAGTTAACATACGGTGTTATATTAGTTTCAGGTATACAATATAGTGATTCAATAATTTAATACATTACTCAGTGCTCATCATAATAAATGTACTCTTTAATCTCCATCACCTGTTTCACCCATCCCGCCCCCCCACCCACAACCCCTCTGGTAACCATCAGTTTGTTCTCAAGAGTCTGTTTCTTGGTTTGTCTCTTTCTCTTTCTTTTCTTCTCCTTCGCTTGTTTGTTTCTTAAATTCCATATATGAGTGAAACCATATGGTATTTGTCTTTCTCTGACTTATTTTGCT
This sequence comes from Felis catus, assembly GCF_018350175.1. Taxonomy (NCBI): domain Eukaryota; kingdom Metazoa; phylum Chordata; class Mammalia; order Carnivora; family Felidae; genus Felis; species Felis catus. The sequence goes on along the minus strand of NC_058386.1, from coordinate 84,264,490 downwards.
TAGCATTATACCCTCTAGCACCATCCATGTTTCTGCAAATGACAAGATTTCATTTTTTTATGGCTGAGTAATATTCAATTGTATGTGTGTGTGTGTATACATATACACTACAACTTCTTTATTTATTCAACAATCCATGGACACTTGGACTGTTCCCATAATTTGGCTATTGCAGAAAATACTGCTATAAACGTAGGGGTGCATGTATATATTTGAATTAGTATTTTTGTATTCTTTGGGTAAATACCCAGTAGTGGAGTTTCTGGATCCTAGGGTAGTTCTATTTTTAACTTTCTTAGGAACCTCCATATTGTTATTCAGAGTGGCTACACCAGTTTGCATTCCCACCAACAGAGCAAGAGCTTTTCCCTTTCTCTACATCATTGCCAACATCTTTTGTTTCTTGTGTTGTTGATTTTAGCCATTCTGACAGGTGTGAAGTGATATCTCATTGTAGTTTTGATTTGCATTTCCCTGATCATGAGTACTGAGCAACTTTTCATGTAGCCATTAGCTATCTCTATGTCTTCTTTGGAGAAATGTCTGTTCATATCTTCTGCCCTTTTTTAAAATTGGATTTTTTTTGGTATTGATTCGTATAAGTTCTTCATATATTTTGGACACTAAACTTTTATCAGATACATTATTTGCAAATATGTTCTCCAATTGAGTAGGTTGTCTTTTAGTTTTGTTGATTGTTTCATTTGATTTCCAGAGCTTTTTATATTGGTGTAGTCCCATAGTTCATTTTTCCTTTTGTTTCCCTTGCCTCAGGAGACATATCTAGAAAGATGTTGCTATGGCTAATGTCAGAGACATTACCGCCTGTGCTCTCTTCTATGATTTTTATAGTTTCAGGTCTCACATTTAGGTCTTTAATCCATTTTGAGTTTGTTTTCATGTATGGTGCAAGAAAGTGGTCCAGTTTCATTCTTTTGCATGTAGCTGACCAGTTTTCCCAATACCATTTGTTGAAGAGACTCTCTTATTCCTATTTCATATTCTTGTTTCCTTTGTCAAAGCTTAATTGACCATATAACTGTGGGTTTATTTCTGGGCTTTCTATTCCATTCAATAGAATGGAATCTATGTATCTATTTTTGTGTCAGTACCATACTGATTTTATTACTGCAGTCCCGCAATATACCTTGAAGTGTGGAATTGTGATACCTCCAGTTTTGTTTTTCTTTCTCAAGATTGCTTTGGCTATTCAGTGTCTTTTATGATTCCCTACAAATTTTAGGATTCTTTTTTTCTATTTCTGTGAAAAATGCTGTTGGTATGTTAATATGGATCGCATTAAATGTGTATGTTGTTTTGGGCACTATAGACATTTTAACCATATTTGTTCTTCCAATCCATGAGCATAGACTGTGTTTTCCATTTCTTTGAGTCATCTTCAGTTTCTTTCATCAATGTTTTAGTTTTCAGAGTACAGGTCTTTCACCTCTTTGGTTAGGTTTATTCCTAGGAATCTTAATATTTTTGGTACAACTGTAAATGAGACTATTTTCTTAATTTCTCTTTCTGCTGCTTATTAGTGTATAAAAGTGCAACTGATTTCTGCACATTGATTTTGAATACTGTAACTTTACAGAATTTGTTGGTCAGTTCTAGCAGTTTTTGGTGGAGTCTTCAGGGTGTTCTATATATAGTATCATGTCATCTGCAAATAGTGAAAGTTTTACTTTTTCTTACCAATTTGGATGCCTTTTATTTCTTTTTATTGTCTGATTGCTGTGTCTAGGACTCCCAGTACTGTGTGGAATAAAAGTGGTGAGAGTGGATATCCTTGTTCCTGACCTTAGGAGAAAATCTCTCAGTCTCTCAGTTTTTCCCCATTGCAGATGAAGTTAATTGTGGGTTTTTCATACATGGTCTTTAAATGTTGAGGTATGTTCCCTCTAACCCTACTTTGTTGAGGGTTTTTATCGTGAATGTGTGTTGTACTTTGTCAAATGCTTTTTCTGCATTTATTTAAATGATCACATGTCGCTTATCCTCCTATTGATGTGATGTATTATGTTGACTGATGTGCAAATATTGAACCCTTGTATCCTGGAAGTAAATTCCACTTGATTTTGGTGAATGATTTTTTTAAATGTATTGTTAGATTCAGTTTGCTAGGACTTTGTTGAGGAATTTTACATCTATGTTCATCAAAGACATTGGCCTGTAGTTCTTTTTTTTTTCTTTATTTAAATTTACATCCAAGTTAGTTAGCATATAGTAAAACAATGATTTCAGGAGTAGATTCCTTAATGCCCCTTACTCATTTAGCCCATCCCCCCTCCCACAACCCCTTAAGTAACCCTCTGTTCTCCATATTTAGGAGTCTCTTATGTTTTGTCACCCTTCCTGTTTTTATATTATTTTTGTTTCCATTCCCTTATGTTCATCTGTTCTGTGTCTTAAAGTCCTCATATGAGTGAAGTCATATGATATTTGTCTTTCTCTAATTTTGCTTAGCGTAATACCCTCTAGTTCCACCCATGTATTTGCAAATGGCAAAGTTTCATTATTTTTGATTGCCAAGTATTACTCCATTGTGTGTGTGTGTGTGTGTGTGTGTGTGTATATATATATATATATATATATATATATATATATATATATACCATATCTTTATCCATTCATTCATTGATGGACATTTGGGTTCTTTCCATACTTTGGCTATTGTTGATAGTGATGCTATAAACACTGGGGTACATGTGCCCTTTCAAAACAGCATACCTGTATCCCTTGGATAAATACCTAGTACTGCAATTTCTGGGTCATAGGGTAGTTCTATTTTTAATTTTTTGAGGAACCTCCAACTGTGTGGCTCTCTTTTTTAGTGCTGTGTTTATCTGGTTTTGTTATCAGAATAATGCTGGCCTCATAGAATAAATTTGGAAGTTTTCCTTCCTCTTCTATTTTTTGGGATAGTTTGAGAAGAATAGGTATTAACTCTTCTTTAAATGTTTGGTAAAATTCACCTGTGAAGAAGTGTGATCCTAGACTTTAGTTTGTTGGGAGTGTTTTGATTACTAATTCAATTTCCTTGCTGGTAATTGCTATGTTCTGCTCCTTTCTAAAGATTATTTTAATTTAGTCAATTTGCTTTAATTATGTATATAACATGTAATTATATACATAAATATATGCATATTTATATACATATACAAACATATATATATACATACATACACATACATATATACATATATGGTTGAGTGTTGTAATTCTGTGTGTGTGCACAATATTTATAGCTATTTTCAGGAAAGTTGCTGTTTAAAGATCTGATCTCCCTTAAGCACAAATACCCTAAACAAGATCTTTGTGATTAAGTAATTAATTCCTTAATTACTTAATTCCTTAATCCATACCTATATTTTCCTGCTCAAATCAATTCCTCCTTTACATTTCCAGCTGCTTCAAGGTTTAGAGAGAATGCAGTTTGGGGTAGTAAATTCTTTAGGGCAGTTGCTTTCGAATTTTAGCATGCATCATAATTCCTTGGAGGGCTTGTCAAAACATGAATGCTAAGAACACTCAAGTTTGATTCAGTAGGTCTAGTGGAAAGGAGAGTGCTGTGAATTTGCATTTCCATAACAAATTCCCAGGTGACAGTGATGCTGCTGGTCTGAGGACCACACTTTGAGAACCACTGCTTTGGGAACTGTGGTGAAGAGGCTTGGAATCTTACTGATGCAAGCCTGCCTGACTCTGACTCTGACTCCATAGATCAAAAATCCTCCTAGGGCATACAACAAGAGAGAAAAATAAGATTCCTGTTTGCATGTGCCAATCTGAGGAAAAAGATCAGAGTATTATTCCACCCTTTACTAGAACTATGCAAGTTTACACAGAATGGTAACCCACACTTGTGAGAAATGAGGGGGTAAAGTATGTAATAACATGTATAAATTAGCTGTCCATGTTTGCTGGACACTGATTAGACTAGAACAGATAAAGGGAAAAAATCATGTATTTATCTCTGGCCTAGGCAAGCTTAACATTATCTGTCTCAAACTTTAGTGTGAAAATTTAGATTGCAAAAGTCCTCATCAGACCTCCTTGATGTGCATCTTACAGCACTTGCACAGGAACTCACACTTTAACAGGTAATTCTGGTGCAGGTGGCATAAGGACCACACATTGAGAAGAACTGTTCTAATAGTACAAAGGCAGGACACATCATAAAGAGACCAGAATAATGCTTATAAGAAAATCTAGAGCAGGTGTCACTTTATGTAGTGGGGGCAACATACTCAGGGCTAGCAAACCAATGGAGTGACCAGAGTAAAATGTGTTCCTGAAAATGGCATTTAAGATTTTGGGAAACATGAACAGAGATTTATTTAATAAAATAAAATTTAAAAAACTATCTCTAGCACTGAGCGACTGAAAAATAACTAAACTAATGTTTTGTTTAAAGACTTACATATTTTCTTCAAAGCACTTGTATTAACTAACTGCATCTTCAATATATTTCTGTGAACTCACCTTGCTCCATTTGAAAGATGAATGAGTAGAAACCTAGAGGCCACTTTGCCCCTGGTCACACAAGTGGCTTAATTAAGATTAGAACTCAGGCCTCAGGACTTTCCTGAAACCCCTCAGTTGTGCCAGGTTAAAGCCACAGTATGAGATGAGCAAAAATACACTTCATGGTCTATAAGGTTGGCTTCATTTTGGGTGTTATGCCATGTTTTTGTGCTGGAAGCTCAAAGAACATGGTGCTAGTTAACATGAACCATAATAAATAAGTGGATTGCTTCCTTCACTTTGGTGTATTTTGCCTTCTGGACTATACTTCAAAATCATCCAAGACTATAATCACAGGGTGGAGGGAAAGAGAGGATAGACACCACCCACGCCCATTACTCTCATTACTCTTTGCATTATCATTGTTTCAGGAACGCAGCATAAGACTCTGCTCTGTTATAAGCTTTTGAAAAAGTTATTTTGGGAAAATTAGCATAATCTGGTATTCCTTTGCCATCTGCAAACTGCATTTACCTGAAGCAGCTGTCCCTAATTATTAAACACCCTTATGCATCTAGTATGGTCCCATATGTCTATATAGTAAATAGCTTTTCTTAAATGAAAAATCATTGACCAAAGATAGACCAATCAGGGCCAAGTTTAAAAAGCCAGCAAATAGTTACTCTGTTGTTGGTTAGAACATGCAACACTCCAAATTTAAAGACTATGATACAGACGGTCTCAAAGACCACCCAGCCATAGGAATTAGAGGGCACAAAAGCACTGGCCAGAAGAATAGAAATTGTATAAATATGAAATATTGGGTGGAATTTCTAAATCTAACAGAATCCCTCCTATCTTACAGATCAGGTCAAAAGGCATGTATTTTATCCCTACCAAACTTCCTGATCCTTAAATTTCATTAGATATGAGAAAGAACACTCAGTCTCCCATTTCCTAATTATTGGAGGAAAGCAGACATTTTGAAAAGAGTTTTTATTGATTTGCTTTTTGCATAATCTATTCGCATTCCAACTTGTCAGAATACTTGTTCTGTAGCATTTGGGTGGGGGGAGTTATAAAGAAATAGAGCTGTGAGAGTACAGCACTCTGTCAGCAGGGCTTGCAAGCCATCCCATTATAAAAACACATTCTAGAGTTTGCCTTAATACTTTCTGCATTCAGTAGCTGGCCTCTGCCCTGCCCAGAGGAATAACTTAGGTATTTGACATTTCACCTTCCATTTCTTCCAGCTCCTACTTTTTTTCCCCTACTTCAGGGAACAGGAGCAATGAGCCTCACTTCACAGGATATAGAGACAGTTTTAATGAATATAAGGGTGTTCACTTCACAGGATATAGAGACAATTTTAATGAATATAAAGGTGTTAGGTGCAAGAAAAAAAATGCAGACACTATTTTTTCCTTACTGTGAACTAATGCTCAGTATCAAAGGACAGAAACAAAACAGCACAAAAGTAACAAACTTTCATCAGAGCCCAAACTTTTATAGCCAATTATTTATTCCCCTTTCAAGATACACAAGAAATGCAACAGATCAAATAAATATGATTTTCTACTTTTCTGACATATTTTAAACCTCTCCCTGGGCAGTTCTTTGTAAACCAACATAAAACATTACCTTCATTTGTATTTCCATGGAAGAGCCCTATACAACTATACTGCTTGGACTTCATGTGGTTGAGACCCTCCAGTATCCTTTGATTTGAGCAAAAATTGCAGTGGTCTTCTCTAATTGTTGTGGTACCAGAATGCATGGAAGGTGTTCTGGGAGAAGTATGTAACTGTGTTCTGGATCCATTCTGAGGGAAAGCCACACTTTAGTGCCTCCTCTTCCTTTTTCTACTTCCAGTTTGCCCTTTCTACCCTCCTGGCAGATAGTGTGAGTTTTTGAAAAAAGAAAAAAAAAAGAGAAAAACTCCTTTTTCTCTTTTCTCCTAACTACCTTAAGTCTTACATGTAAATTGGTACTTGTACAATTTCTCCTACATTTCTCCTGGTAGAAATGAATTTCATCTAACATTCTGAGACCAGATCTTGAGATAGTGACCCAGATACAGAATCTAGCTCATTTGCTCAATAGGTGTACTGTTTTTGCAAACAATAAAACAAACCACTACTACTTATTGATTACTTATTGTTGCAAAGCACTTTACCTGTTCCATCCCATTTCACCTTCACTATTTACTGTTACCTGCATTTTACAGTTTGGAAAACTAAGGCATTGAGAAATTGTTTAACTTCTGGTAATGAAATTGAGACTTCAAACCAATATGTATGACTCCAAAGCCTGCGCTTTTGATCACTATATTTTACTGCCATTCAGTCAGATCAATTCTTCCAAGAGGCAAAAAAAAAAAAAAGTGTTTAAAAGAAGTAATAGTTAGAAAATTATTGTGCTTTTCTCTTTTGCCTTCTTGAGTACTTAACTTACACCTTATTCTGCCTGAGGCAATCATTTGGTGAGAGGATAGGAATGGAGACATTAGCATTTATGACAGAAGGAGAAGAAATGAAGAGAAAGTCAGGGCAGTATTCACTTCTAACATAAAAAAAAAGATTATGGAGTAGGGCAATAGCCTTATAATCCAAGCTTTTGTCCTATGACAGTAACAAGTGTAATTGATATGATTTTTACTATTACCTACATGTCTCTTTTCCTTTGTCTCCTCCTTTAGCAAATCAAGGGTTAAGTCTTAAGGATTCAGGTTACAGAGTGCCCCAGAAAAAGACATTTCCTCGTGACAGCTAGGCCAACTCTATGTTAGAAGCAGGATACAACCTAGTAGAGGTAAAATAATATTTCTACTTTCCCAGTCTGGGGGAAATTACGAGAGGAATACAAGAGAGACAGAGGCAGGAAAGAGAGATAAGTCTGCAGAGAGAAGCATAGTAAGTAAGGGTAACACTACTCCCCAACTAAACTATGAGAGGCTACCTCACATACTTCCCTATAGACATATACTACTCCTGGAGAGGTTGAAACTGCACTTAAGTCTTGGTTTGCTACCTTGGGGGCAAATGACTTCACCTTGTGCCTGTGGCTTTATTTTTAACAACACTATGAGGTTCCACAAGCCCTCTCCTCATATACTCAGACACCATCTTATGGAAAAAGTAGGGAAAGGTTATCCGACACTGCGTTTTTATTTAAGAGAAACTGAACACTATCTAAAAAGATCATTTAGGGCGCCTGGGTGGCGCAGTCGGTTAAGCGTCCGACTTCAGCCAGGTCACGATCTCGCTGTCCGGGAGTTCGAGCCCCGCGTCAGGCTCTGGGCTGATGGCTCGGAGCCTGGAGCCTGTTTCCGATTCTGTGTCTCCCTCTCTCTCTGCCCCTCACCCGTTCATGCTCTGTCTCTCTCTGTCCCCAAAATAAATAAACGTTGAAAAAAAATTTTTAAAAAAATTAAAAATAAATAAAAATAAAATAAAAAGATCATTTAAATTGGAAGTTGGCAAAAACTGGTCCATGGGTCAAATCTGCCACCTGTTTTGGTAAATAAAGTTTTTTGGAACTTAGCAGCTCCTGTTCATTTATATACTGTGTATAGCTGCCTTCATTCTCAGAGTTGAGTACTTTGCAACAGAGACTATAGGCTCATAAGCCTAAAATATTTATTATGTAGTTCTCTACAGAAAAGTTTGCCAATCCATGGTTTAAATTACCAAATCAGACTAAGTTTTAAGCCAAATTAGATACATATAATTTTGGTACCCACTCTTCTTAAGTGAGTAGAGAGATGGGCTCAAAAGAAAGGCCAGATTAGATATAGGCACAATTGTACAAGTTGGTTTTCTCTGCACATCCAAGTTGTCCTGTACATTACATCTGCAATGTTGCTATAATCATTTCAGATAATAACATTTATCTTTTACAATTATACAGTGCTTTATAACTTTTAAAGTGCATTTATTTCCACTGGCTCATCTAATCTTCATAAAAATTTCTGTGAGAAAGGGATTATTAGCCCCATTTCATAGATGAGGGCATAGTTGAGTCTCAGTGAGTTTAAGTCTCAAGATCACACATCTAGTAAGAAATACACAATGTGACCTCAGTTGTTCAATTACATGTCTACTGTACTTCCCACTCCACCACAGCCAAACTACTAGGAGTATAAATTCTAACGCAACCAAAGTAGAATCATCATGTCCCTACAAACTTAGAAACGGGTTCTCCAGATATTTTCTGAGTCATCAAAATAGAGTTTTTAAGCCTAAATGTCGAACCAATACTTTCTAAGAAGTATGTTGCATTATTTATTTGCTGTATGACAAATTGGAAAACTTACCATCTGCTTTACTTGGAGCCCTTTTCCAAGGGAGTAAGTAGGATAGTGTCATTTTTAAGAGTACATACATGCTCTGGCATCTAATTGGCCTGGATTGAAGTTCAGCTCTGCAACTTCCCACCTGTGTGACCTTGAAAACATGACTTAATCTCTCTGAGCTTCAATTTCCTCATATGTTAAAATGGAAGGTTTTTTGTTTTTGTTTTTGTTTTTTTTTAGGATTAAATGAGATGATGCATGTTAAGTACTTAGCACAGGACCTGGAACATAGATAGCATAAATAAGTGACTACTCAATAGAAGACGTTTAATGTAAATGGTACAGCCACTCTATAACAGAGTATAACAGAGCCTTAAAAATTAAACATACAAATAACATATGACCAAGAATTTGTATGTACTCCTGGGCATTTATCCAAAAGAAATGAAGATTTATGCTCACATATAAGCCTGTACATGAATGTTTATGGCAGCTTTAATTATAATAGCCGAAAACTGGAAACAACCCAGATGTCCTTAAATAGATGAATGATTAAACAAACTGGTAATGCATACCATGGAATGCTACTCTTCAAAGAACAAAACAAAACAAAAAAATCAAACAAATGGGTGGGGAGGAAACAAACTATTGATATACAAAACAACTTGGATGAATCTCCAGGGAATTGCATTGCCTGAAAACGCCAATTTAATTTTTTTTATATATGAAACTTATTGTCAAATTGGTTTCCATACAATACCCAGTGCTCATCCCAAAAGATGCCTTCTTCAATACCCATCACCCACCCTCCCCTCCCTCCCACCCCCCATCAACCCTCAGTTTGTTCTCAGTTTTTAAGATTCTCTTATGCTTTGGCTGTCTCCCACTCTAACCTCTTTTTTTTTCCTTCCCCTCCCCTATGGATTTCTGTTAAGTTTCCCGGAATCCACATAAGAGTGAAAACATATGTTATCTGTCTTTCTCTGTATGTGAAAAAGCCAATTTCAAAATGTTACATACTGTATGATGCAATTTATATAACATTCTTAAGATGACAAATTATGGAGATGGAGAACAGGGCAGTGGTTGCTAGGAGTTAGAAAGGGGGAGAAGGAGAGATGGCTGTAACTATAAAAGGGTAGTACAAGAGATCCTTGTACTGCTGGAACTGTTCTGTAACTTGACTTCGGTGGTGGTCACAAGAATCTACACATGCGATAAAATTACATGGGCTAAATGGGTAAGGGGCATTAAGGAATCTATTCCTGAAATCATTGTTTCACTATATGCTAACTAATTTGGATGTAAATTTAAAAAATAAAAAATAAAATAAAATAAATTTAAAAAATAAAAAAAATACATAGAACTAAGTACATGCAAACACACACAAATGAACACATGTAAAACTAATAAAATATGAATAAGACCAATGTATTATATCAGTGTCTATTTCCTGGTTGTACTATATGTTGTATTATAGTACTACATATAATAAATGTATATTATATATAATATACTACTGTACTATAGTTTTGTGAGATATCTTTGGGGGGAACTGAGTAAAAGGTACACAAGATCTCACTATATTAGCTCTTAAATCTGTATAAGAATCTATAGTTATCTCAAAATAAAAGTTTAAAAAAGACTATTAATGTATTTCTTCTACAACAGGCATAACCCAATATAAGCTGCCACTGTATATAGCAAAGCCCCTTGTGCACCTGGGCATCATCATATTTTATAATAAACAAAGGTCAATTTTTTAGATGTTTTCTTGGGATCCTGGATTTAAACTTTTACTACTATTTATAATCATTTCGGCAGAGAGAGCAGTTTCCCACTTATAACTTAACACCCAGTATTTGTCTAAAGAAGCCTGTTAACCATCACATCACTCACAAATCAACAGATACAGAAGTGTCTCCACAAAATCTGAGATGTACAGTCAGCTAGACCTGGGTTTTAGTTCTTGCTCTGCAACCTCACCAGCTTTCTGATAATTATCAAGTCATTGAACTTCATTATACCTAGTAGTTATGAAGCGGAAACAAAAAGAGAACAGTGGGAAAATGTAGAGGATCTTAGATTGCAGGTATATTTCTTCTACACTCCCTTATGCATACACAGACTCCTACCTAACACAGTTCCCATTCATGAAAATATGATGTAATCATGTGTACATTTAAAAAAATGAAAAAAAAATTCTCTGGTGACCTCAGACTATTTAAGGGAAGTACAATTTTTTTAATTTTTTGTTTATTTTTGAGAGAGCACAAGAGGGAGAGGTGCAGAGAAGCGGGGACAGAGGATCAGAAGCAGGCTCCACGCTGACAGCAGTGAGCCCAAAGCAAGGCTTGAACTCATGGACCTGAGCTGAGGTCAGACGCTCAGCCAACTGAGCCACACAGGCGCCCCAGGGAAGTACATTTTTTTAATAAAAGTACCATGTCAGTATCCTGGTTATGATATTGTACTACAGTTATGTAGGATGTAACTATTGGGGGAAACTGGGTAAAAGATGAATGGGATTTCTCTGTACTAATTTTGCAATTTATATGAATCTGTAATTACTTCAAAATAAGAAAAGTGTTTTTAGAAAGGGGTAAATGTGTAATGGTTCTGACGCTCTTGAGTATAATCATCTATTAAAACTAAAAATTTGATTCCTGTCCCCCAAATACTTTGAAATTTTGTTTAAAAAACCCTCAGACTTGAGTGGGACCTTAGAAATTATTCAAATCAGCTGATACAGAGATCTCTTGCACAATTTCCCTAACATATTTGAATACTTCCACTGACATAAAACTCACTCCCTGCCAACGGAGTCTATTAATTTTTTCACTTTTCAAATTTCAATTCATGTTAATTAACATATAGTGTAGTATTGGTTTCAGGAGTGGAGGGCCTTATCTATTTAGAAGCAGATTTAATACTTGAAAAACTTTTTATTGTATTGACCTGAAATCTGCCTCCTTTCAATTTTAACCTTTGGTTCATATTTTTCCCTACTCCTCATTCCCAATGTAGTAAGAAAGCATTTTGGGTGGGCTTTTTTAGAATGTTGAAATAAATATTTATTTCTCCATGTAGTCTAGGAAATAAGAAAATAGCTGATACCTTTCTCTTTTATCCATAGAGGCAGATAACTGCTATCATTTCCTATGGAAACATCAGAACAATAATCAACCTAACTTAACAAATTCAACAATATATAGTGATAATAATGGGAAATTATAAGACTGTGCCTTAGATTTACATAATACCTTTTCTCTGAACAGCAGCTAATAAAAAGGCTGGTGTTAGTGCCTCTTATGTCTTAGAAGCAAGGAACTTCTCAGAAATACCTTGTCTTTATTGTAACTTATGTCATTTGGAAGGGCAATTTCCAAATTTGTGCTTTTTTTTTTACCCATTGTATTATGAAAAGCTAAGAGGGAAAAAGGATTTCTTGAGGGAAAAAGGATTGCTTAAAGCACCGTCCAGGTGTAAAGAATTAGCACTTCTTTGGATTTTCTGGAAATTTACATGTGAAATCCTCACTAATACTAATGTGAATTCTGGAACTGTGTAAATAAATCCTCCATATCAAGAAGAAAAACATGCTATCTAGAGGACTTCAACTGACATATTCCATTAACTCCTGAGATTCTTAATTAATTGTTTTTTTTCCTTTTAATCATTGCCCTGTCCCCACTACTGCCCCCACAATAGAAAAAAAATCTATTTTCCATTATGAAAATCAATGCAGCTCCCTCTCTCCTTGACCAAGCTCAGAATGGGAACTATAAGCATAACATGACCCTTTGAAACCTTCTTTCACAGCCAAATCCTCTGCTCTCTCAGATTTCCATGTGATAGCAAGGGCTTTTGCCCTCTGTGGCACTAAGCACTCATAAAAAAAATTTTTATTGGTAATTATTGTAATTATTTTCCATTTGGTAAGTGGAAATATTGTCCATTTAGGCTAAAAGGTCTCATCCCGTGTACTCCTCCCTACAGCTCATGAAATGGTACTGACACTGCTTCAAAATGTAAACTACTGTCCTTGGTTGTTTTGGTGGTGCTGGGCAGGGCAAATGGGGAAAAGTTTATGAGATTGTCAGCCCTGCGGAATATATATGGCAGTGAGTCATGAGTGCAAATGTAGGATCCAGGATCAGAAGAGCCGAGGTAAGTCTGAGACAGAAGAAAGGGAATTGGCACAAGAATGAGGTAGTCCTGGGGAAGGACCTGGGACCCAGTGCCCAAGGCAGGGGCTGGTGTGAGCATTCCAGAATTGGAGTAAGGGTAGGGAACCAGAAACAAAAGGTTATAGCAAAGCTTCAAGTCAGAACCATCCAAGCAAGATAGAGTTGGGCTCAAAGGCAATAGAAGGCACAGAGTGTCCAAAAAGTCAAAAGTTTAGTGGGTAAATTAGCAGCAGGAGGTCATACTTATTAGGGTCTGAGCAAGGTGGAAAAATGAAACTTCAGGCCAATAGACTGACCCCAGGAAGACTATAGGAAGAGAATAAGGATAAAGATAAGAAAGAGCAATGAAAAGAACCTGAAAAACTGAGGCATTTTACTTAGCCCTTTGCAAAAGATTTAATGGACTTGTGAAAGCAGAAACCAATTACTGTATAGCCAACTCTAGCTGAGCACATAACTGAGAATTTGTGACTGAGACAAGTACCAACTTCTGACAGAGAGATCTTGGCTTGAATATAAATAGATGCACTGGAGGAAAATTCAAGGAGACAGAAAATCTTGCAGTGTGAAGGGCAAATGCCATATCCTATTACTTTGGATTCTTCTGGGCAAGAAGATTTTAGTTAAGCTATCATTAGCCTGACAAGTTTATAGATTTCTGAAGTGGCTACTAGTGGTGGAGTAAAGAAGCCACATTCTTCTAAAGTAGTGTTGGGCAACCAAAAATCAGAGGCAGGAAGGTGGCATTAGAATTTCCAAGGATGATATACAGTCCTGGGAAACTTTTGGTGTGTGTGTGTGTGTGTGTGTGTGTGTGTGTGTGTGTGGTGTTTTACTCTGAGGTAGATAGTTGAATTAACCATATTCTTTGGTTCCTGGTACATTATCATAAGTGGTCACTAGTTTTATTTATTTGTTTACTTATTGACTTATTTCCTTTAACCTGCATTTCCATCCCCTATCTCCACAGCCAATAATTTTAATGTGATACTATGAATTTAAAAAAAAATATGTTTTCAAGATATGTGTACTGTTGTGTACATACATTTTCCCCATTTTTATTGAGGTCTCCCCGACCACCCAATTTAAAATTGCAACCTTGTACTGTATATGTTCTATTGGTCCTCCAGACTCTCTGCATTTCTTCATCCTGTTCTCTGTTCCTCTCTTTAGGACTGACATCCTGAAGCTGGGCTTCCTTGCTATTCTGGCTTTCTATTATGTTTGGCCAGTGAAAGACCAGAAGATCTGAGAGAGAAGGAGAGTCTGGATGTTTATTAACCCAATTCCCTCCTTGCAGAATCATCTAGGGGTGGCTGATTCCCTTGATCTGAAATCACAGTGTTTGTCAGAAGACTTCTCCAAATAATCATCAGTCGCTCCTTATTCTGATGATTTCTCCATTCTTTTGACCCTTCAAGTTTGAGAGGTAACAACTGAAGCCTACAGTACACTATCCTTTGATTTACCTCTATTTTGCCCACACCTTCATAAATAGTTCCTTTAGGAAACACTCCTCAAAGTATCCAGTCTGAGAGTTCCATCTCTTTCCTGCCAAGACCTTGATTGAATAAAATGACCTGCCCCTTACTACTCTCCCTATTCCTCTTTCCTGCTTTATTTTCCCCTATAGCACTCACTTTATCTAACCTACTATATATTTTACCTTTTTGTCTTGTTTATTATCTGCCCTTCTAAACCAAGATGTCAGGGCAGGGATTTTCATCTGTTTTACTCACCTTGAACATGGTAGAGACTTATAACTATTTGTTGAATAATTGAAAAAAATTCATTAATATAGAAGTAGGCAGGGGCCAGATCATGCAAGGTCTTTCAGGCAAATATTAGGAGTTTTCATTTTATTCTGTGTGCCATGGGAAGCCATTTATGAAGAATTTTATGCAAGACAGTGATAGGATCTAAGTTTTAAGATCACTATAAGTTCTGTGGGGATTGTGTGTGGACAAGAATGGAAGTTTAAGAGATCAGTTTAGTGTCCCTTGCAACAGTCCAAGTGAGAGCCTAGAATGAGGTGATGGTAGCAGTAGTGATAGAAAGGAGAGAAGTGATATATGAAGGAGCCTCTTCCTGGAGCATTCTCAAGCTATAGGCCATAACAAAATTTTTTTAATGGGTATTTACTTTTGAGAGAGAGAGGGAGACAGAACACAAGTGGGGGAGGGGCAGAGAGAGAGGGAGACACAGAATCTGAAGCAGGCTCCAGGCTCCAGGCTGTCAGCACAGAACCTGATGCTGGGCTTGAACTCATGGACCATGAGATCATGACCTGAGCTGAAATTGGATGCCTAACCGACTGAGCCACCCAGGCACCCCAAGCTATAGGCCATAATGGAACTTATTCAGTAGTCAGAGTTGGTCTGGTTTGGCTGAGGATGTTCTCAATACCCCCAAGCAATGATCTCAGCAGGGTTTGTCCAGCTTTGTAATGTTATAGACCTATTTGCTGGATCTTAGCAATTCAAAACCTGAGGGTTACCCTCTGGGAAAATACCCATTTGGAGTCCCACTAGACATGGGATTTTCACAAGGGCAAAAAAAAAAAAATACATTCCTTATATTCAAAACTGAGATGTTGAAAATATCATAAGAGCTTCTGAATAATATGATTTTAAAATAAGAACCTGGGCACTTAAAAGCAAAATAATACAGTATAGAAATCATTAATCCAAATGGTAATCTACGGCCAATACTGTGCAGCTATATGATTAGTCTTTTTTTCTCTCCAGAAAATGCTCTATGATTCCATTAGCAGATAATATGCTTCAAAAAAGTGATCTCACATATAGACAAATTCCAGCTTAGTAGCAATTGTATGTCAATGTTTCTGAAATGGAATTAAAGGTTAAAAAATGATAAGAGTCCTTCTCTTGTCAGAGTAGATATTTAGAACATTTTTCCCCAGGAGCTTCCTTAATACATTTTCCATTATAGAAAAATGGAATTTTACCTTACTTATTATAGCAAGCAAGTTCAAAGGGTTTTTAGGAGACCTAAAGTCGCAATTATTCATGGATTAAGTTATTTTTCTAATGGCATCTATAATTCCTAGCATTTTGACATTAGAAATAGGAATATTACACCATATTATTCTCTGAGTCTTTAGAGTAGTTGGAAGACACCCCAGCACAGACTTACTGACTAAATGATAAATGTTCATGGGATCCCTACAGATGATGTCAAACCCCAGCAACAACTAAATTATGTTGAGACTTAATCTACCCTTGGGGATATTTCTTACACTTTGAATTCTGTGGGATCTATGGGATAAAATGTTACTCTTAGGAATTAATACTTAAAATAGCAATCTTAGTCCCATAAGAGGTTTAGAAGTCTGGAAGGGAGGTGTATAGAACTCCTGATTTAAACAAGTAGAGAATACCACTAAAGCCAAAATAGTGATTCCCAAGTGCTTGTTTGTGAACTCATGCCAGTCCATGATGATATAACTTGACCATGGTGAAATGAGAAAAACAGCGACAATATATGTTTTTCATAATGCTAAAATCATTCAGTATTTTTATTGTAAGCCAATTATAAAATGATAATATAAGAAGATGGTAGGTGAGGTGTTTTTTTTTGTTGTTGTTTTAATGTCCTTACTTCACACGATAAAATGTTGGTAGCTCTACGTCAGTCTATCAATTTGGTGTGTTTGTGGTGGGGAGTGGTATTAATTTTTGAAATCAAAATTTGGTTATTATTATCTTAAATGATTTTTTCAGATTCACAAAATATTGAATGATCCAGGCTCAGAAAATATACCCTACTCTCCTTTCTATGAGTTTTCACAGCATGTTATCTTGACAAGAATTATGGCACTGACAACCTTTGCCCTCCCTCTATCTTCTATTAACATGAAGTGAAAGGAGGATTAGAAATTCTAACTTTTATGTGTGGCTCTGTAGCTGATCCTGCCTGTGTCTTGACCATGAATGTAACTCAAAGCTCCCACCACAGAAGTGACCATCTTTGCATCTGTCCTGTGTAAAGGAAAAGTGGCCACCTGTGAATCTAGGCAAACAACTTTGCAAGGCTACTCATTCCATTGTCGGGAAGCCCAGGTGACTAGAAAGTATTTCTTTACATTGAGTTCAAATATACCATCCTGTAATTTTCATCTATTGGCCTTAGCTCTGTACACCAGGGCAACATAGATTAAGGCTAATCCTTCCCTTGCATCGGAGGACAACCTGTTTATCTACCTCCCTCAAAGTATTTTTCCTCAAGCTGCCATCACTGCTTCTCAGGACACAAATTTTAGGCTTTTCTGAATTCTGAGATTAGCCTTTTTTCCAGGAAGACTTCTCAAAACCTTCTTCATGCCCAGATCTGAACCCAAGTTCAGTCTGGCAAACTCCTAACCATCCACTGCCTCCTTTTATACAGACACTTGCTTAAATTTTTTTCTTGATTATAAATATCTTTTCTGAACATATCAGCTATATTGGAGTCATAATATACATACATCTGGAATCATTACAATGATATATTCATTTGTCCATTATTTCAGGAAATACTATAAGACCTCCTGTATGCATCACACTATGGGCACAGAGGGACTGCATTAGTCAGGGTTCTCCAGAGAAACAGAACCAGTTTAATATAAAAGGGGTTTTATTATGAAGAACTGGCTCACACAGTTATAGGCTGGGGAGTCTCATGGTCTGTCTTCTGCAAGCTGGAGACCCAGGGAAGCCAGTGGTGTAATTCAGTCCAAGTCTGAAGGTTGGGGATCCAAAGATTGAAATCCTAGTTCAAGAGCAGAAGGTGAGATGTTCTAGATCAAGCAATGAGGCAGAAAAACAGGGTGAATTCCTCCTTCCTCCACCTTTTTATTCTATTTAGGCCCTAAATGAATGTTGCCCACCCACACTGGGGAGGGCCATCTATTTTAATGAGTCCACCAAGTCAAATGTTAATCTCATCCAGAAACACTTTCACAGATACATGCAGAAATAATGTTTAACCAGCTATCTGGATAACACCTCAATCCAGCCAAGTCGATGCATAAGTTTAACTATCATCAGGAGTATGTGAATATTGAAAACATACTTCTTGTCCTCAGACAGCCTTAAAAAATAATTCAGAAATGGGAAACATCAAAAAACAGAATAACAAAATAGCTAATATATAAAATACTACTACTTGCTACATAATACTATTGGCCAAGGATGTGCTAAACGCTGTATACATTTTAACATTTTTCATTCTCACAATCCTATAAGGGAAGTGCTATTATTATTGTCTCCATTTTTCAGATTAGGAAACTGGGACATGAATAGGTTAAGAAAATTGCTCCAAATCACACTACAATTACATGGCAGAACTGGCACCAAACCCTAACAGTCTGACTCCAGAGCTCAAGTTATTATCTACTGTGCTATAATGCAGAATGTAAGTGTATAAAACATATTGTTAAAGTTAAAAGTCTGCTTAAATGCCAAGAAGTACAATAAAAGAATAATATTGAGGGATATTGTGGGGGAGACTACAGGTGTGGAGAGGGTTGTGGATATGTTTGGAGAATAGTTGGTCAGAGAATTACTCTTAGAAATAATCAGTTTTGTGCCAGACCTTGAATGAAAGGGTTGATTGTCAGACTTGCTATTCTTAACCTTAGTAATTTTAGTACAGAATGAACTTAATAAGATTTAAAACAATTATCCCATAATAAGGTTGTCTGGTTCTTGGCCTCACATATAAATTTGAAGCAATCTGGCACATGCAATCTACAGGGAGACATAATTAAAAGCAAGTAAGGGCTGATTTACAAGACTTTATGAAATGGACCATAAACTTCAGAAATTGGCCATAGCAGTTGCAGATGTAGTTAATCTTGTAGGATTGAAGAGTGAGTTAGCTATTCAGAAGAAATCACTGATAGAGAAATCAATGCATCTTGGATAAGATCCTGGGGTAAGAATGGTGAGAAAGTGTTTTTGGAAAGGGGCATAAAGTAAATTCCTTACAATATCAAATGCAGTAAGTATTAATCACTCCCAAATGCTATTTGCAAATATCAGTGAAAATCATTAGGGTTTTTTCTCCCTTCAAAGAAGATGATTCACTTAATAGTTCATAAAGCTTGCTTAGTTTTATCATCACTTTGATGCCCTTTAATCGACTTTATATTTTTAATCATTAAATGGCATTACCCTTATTTTCTATCTTCTATTTGCAAATTTATGTACTTCATATATAAATTGCTTTAAAGAAAACAAAATGGGAATGACTGGTATCTTGAAAATATAGTTCCATTGCTTTCAGAACCATGACTCTTCTGTAAGTAGTTTATACAAATAATCAAACAATTGTTTTTCATCAAACCATGGGTTTTACCTTGGAGCTTTTTACTTCTTTTCAGCCAGCTTAGGCTAAAATTAACTACAAAAACTGAAATCACAATCACTTTACGAAACTATTTATGGTATGTTCTTTCACCTATTATTAGCACGTGGAAAAATAACTGAATCAGCAAAGAATCCCTTTAAAAATAAACCATTAGGTTTTTAGTCTCTTTGGGGCTAATTTATACATTGAAGATATTTAAGAGAGGTGAACATTCAGCACCAAGCACAGCATGGCTATGTATGTACAACAACAAGTTTTCCAATAAAAGTGAAAATTTCTTGTTATCTAGGTTGTTTCAAATAACTAGATTGCTTATACTCTGTAGCAGAACATCTTGGCTACAATTTTTAGTTTTACCTGAGCTTTTCCTATTCATTCTTGTTCAACTGAGCACTTGAAATATGTGATAAAATGTACTATTCCTCATGACTGCATGGCCTTGTTTTGCATCTCAGCTCCCTAAAGATAGGAACTGTGTCTGTGTACTGCAACACCAGAGTCTAGCATAAAGTTAATCTCAGTTGATGTTGATAATGAGAATGTGAGTATATCAATTTGTCCCTCAAGGCTCTCAAAGATCAACAAATAAGAACAAAATTGACCAAATAAAGCTTCACATTTGTACAAATTTATACACAGGATTGTACATTCAGGCATTTTCTTCAGCTATCTCCTGAAAATAGCACTGAATCAGAGTCATGTGACCAGAATGTATAAAGTCCAACAGGGTTACTGCTACTGTGCAAGATTCAGAACAATACAACCAAATATCCTAAGAACAAACTTTAATTTATTTTTTAAAGTTTATTTATTTTGAGAGAGAGAGAAAGATGACAGGGGAGGGGTAGAGAGAGAAGGGGAGAGAGAGAATCCCAAGCAGGCTCTGAGCTGTCAGCTTCAGAGCCTGATGTGGGGTTCAATCTCAGGAGCTGTGAGATCATGACCTAAGCCGAGATCAAGAGTCAAACACCTAACCTAATGAGCCACCCAGGCACCCCCTAGGTTTAATTTAATACCCCAAGTCCTGTGCTGGGTACTGGGGATAGAAAAAGAAATAAAAACATGATCCATTTTCTCAAAGTGCTTTTAAACCAGTGAAGACACAGACAAGTAAATGAACAACCACTGACCATCTCTTGTGTAGCCAGTCATACGAAGGCTGTATTACAGAAAAATTACAAAGCATATAGCTCTAATAGTATTCAACCTCAGTCCCAGTCTGCTTTAACCTAAATATATCTTGCCCTGCACCTTCTGAACATCCTCTACAGAAAGAGAATAACCCTACCAAGGAGGAAGAAGGCTCAGGTTTAGTCACACCCATGATGTAAACCAGCTAAGCAATTTTGTAAAAGGTGGGACAGAGAATAGAGATTACATAAGCAAACCAAGAATGATCAATATATTACATTTCTGAGGCATATGATTAAGATAGAATTGTGTAATTCCTATGAGACTGAAAATGATTAGCATAGTTTAAGGATGCAATTGTTAAAAAATCTTCTGCACTGACATTATGTTCAACAGATCGTGCTTTTCAATCTCTATTTCAATTAGAAGTTAGCCATTCTCCAGGAAAGGTGAACTTATAAACTTTGGCTTTTAAAAATCTCTTTATCTGTCAGCATCTGGACCAGGTTTGCTAAATTCCCTTTGTCTTTTCAGCCTAAGAAAAGTGCTGCCACCTGCTGATAAGAATTAAAATTAAATTCCTTCCCTACCCCCCACAAATAACAACAGATAAAACCCCCTAGAGTTTGACTCTCCCATGCTGCAGATTATAGTCAATTCTTTACCTTTTTTATTTATCATATCCCTGTTTCTTTCTCTTTTCTCAGAGGAATTTTTCCTCTAAAAACAAAGTTTTTTTTTTTTGTTGTTGTTTCGTTTGGGGGTTAAATTAAGTGAAAAATAAAAGCCTCAGCTGATTATTTGCTTTTGCTGACACTGCTGAGGACAGAGTGAGCACAGATAAAGAACAAAAAGCTACTCTTTTCAAATTTTATTCTAGTTAAATAGAAAAAATAAGTATGGAAAGAAAGCAGCAATATGGAATAATCGAAAGATCGTAGGCTTTGGAAATGCTTACACATGGAATTTAGTTCCACTTCTGTCACTTTGTCACTCATTCAGCTATGAACAAGGAGCATCTACTATATGCCTCGGACCATTCTAAAATATATATTTTTTAATGTTTTGGACTACTCTAATGCAAGGCATACATTGTTGAATTTAACAAAATGTCTACCTTCATGTCATTTCCATCCTGGTGTAAGAGAAAGATAATAAACAGGAAAACAAACACGCAAACAAAAAATGAGTTCAGATACTTAGTAGTAATGACTATGAGGATAGAAAGCCTCTAAGAAGTTGGAACGCCTCCTGGAGCCTAGGTTGCTCAGTCTGTTAAGCATCAGACTCTTGATTTCAGCTCAGGTCATGATCTCATGATTGGTGAGATTGAGCACTACATTGGGCTCCGTGCTGACAGGGGCTAAGCCTGTTTGGGATTCTTTCTCTCTTCTCTCTCTCTGCCCTTCCCCCATTCTCTTTCTCTCTCTCTCTCCCTCAAAATAAATAAACTTCTAAAAAAAGAAGATGGAAAGCATCTAAGAAGGTTTGTGAAGCTACATGACAAGGGGAAAGTCACTAATCTCTGAAGGTCAGTTTTCTCATCTAGAAAATGGGGATAATAATAGTTCTTATCTCATAACATTGTCGTGAGAGTGAGAAACTATATGTATAAAGCATCTAGCATATCCTGTCATATTATAAGCAGGAAATGAATAGCAAATATTATTATCATTGTTGTTCTGTTATAATAAAACTATAATGAACATAGAGGATACCAAATGCCCTAATGAGTCAAAGAGAATTTTTTTCCCTTAATGAATATTATTGAGCCTCTTATCTTTTAAGCACACTGCCTGGACATAATGTGATTTTATGTCAGACAAAATACTTTCAATGTAGTTCATTTCTCTAATTCCATTATGCTCCTTTGAGGTCCTGGATGACTCCATTCCTTTCCCACAGGGGCTAAATGCAATTCTATTTTCTCAGTAGGAAAATTCTGGCATGAAAGAGTGTTTGGTCTTAGAATGGTTCTGTATGGTGAGTATTGCACACTTTCACAGGCTCATGCACAATACATCCTGATTTCTACCTCTAGTTCTTCTCCCTTCAAATAATGCTATTCTGTCAGGAAAAGGTAAAGCATTCAAATCAACAAGAAAAGAGACAGCTTACTCTCAAACTTGCTTTTCCCTCTTTATTCCTCTAACCCTGATCTGCCAGTTGGCTTTCTAATTTGTTGGGTCCTCTTGGTGTACATTGGAGGTCGGCTTCCCTACCACCTTTCCCTAGCCTGAACTTGTATTAATCTTCACTTTCTTGGAGCCTCTGCTGTGTTTTACCTCCACTGCGGCCTAATATTTGAGATTCACCAAGCTTCAGACAGAGAAATTCAACAAAAACTGCTTTTAAATGATGAACTACTTTCAAAGAACTTTTATTTCACATCTCTTCACAACTAAGGTGGATGTAGTGAATATTATTAGTCACAATTTTAGATGTGGAAGTGGGGTCTTGGGGAATCAAGTGAACTACAAATGTCTCATAGCAAGTCAGTGGTGGAACCTAACTATTAATGCTTCTAAATTGGTTGAAGAACTTGTAAATTCAGGCATGTTTCCATATGGGCAAAATGAAGTATAAGTACAAAATCCTAGCATAAAAAACTGTTTTTACCTTCCTTTCTGATAGCAGCAAGAAGACAGTACATGTGGTGGTGAAGAACTTTGATGCTGGAGCCAGACTCCTGATATGTGGAAATCATAAATCATAGCACTGGTGCTTTGATTTAGCAGCTATGTGACCCTGAGCAAGTGAATTTACCTCTCTGAGCATCAGTTTTCTCCTTATGAACTGGGGGAAATCATAGTATCACTCCACTGCATTGTAGTGAGAATTACATGAGTAATACCTACTTGCTTATACAAGCAGTCCTCACTTACATGCAGGGGATACATTCTAAGACCCCCAGTGGATGCCAGAGATTGTACTAAACTCTCTCTCTCTCTATATATATATATTATGTTTTTTTCTGTACATACATACCAATGATAAACTTTAATTTCTAAATTAGGCACAGTAAGAAATTAACTATTAACTACAATAACTAATAATAAAATAGAACAATTATAACTATAATAGAAGTTATGTAAATATGGTCTATCTCTCTCTCACACAAAATATCTTATTGTGAGGTACATTTCTTCTGATGATGATGATGATGTGAAATGATAAAATGCCTACATGATGAAATGAAGTAAGGTGAATGACATAGGCATTGTGACATTAGCATTAGGCTATTGCTGACCTCTGACAATGCATGGAAAGGAGAATCATCTGCTTCTGGACTGCAGGTGACTGCAGATAACTGAAACTGTGGAAAGCGAAACTGGGGATAAGGGGAAACTACTGTACCAATTCCTGGAACATAGTAAGAACTCAATAAATACTATTATTATTATTATTATTGCTGAGTGGTTCTACTATATGGATAAACCATAATTTCAGCAGTTTCTTAACAAGTTAAACATACATCTACCACATGATCCAGCCAATTCCATTTCTAGGTATTCTCTCAAAAGAAATGAACTCTTTGTATACACAGACTTACACTTGAATTCACAAACTGTGGTATATCCAATATAGTAGAATAGTACACAGTAATAAAAATGCAGGAGTATGGATCTCAAAATATATATGTTGAGGGAAATAGGCCATAAAAAAGTACATACTATATGATTCCATTTATATAAAACTATATAAAATGCAAACTAATCTATAGTGACAGAAAGCAGATCAGTGTTTGCCTGGGGTCAAGGCTGGGGTGGGAGGGGGTGCTACAGAGAGTCAGGAGGAAACTTTTTGGGGCTGGTAGATATGCTCATTTTCTTGATTGGGGTGATGGCTACACAAGGTTATATACATATGTCTTGTTAATATTTTATTTTATTATGATAAGAACACTTAATGTGAGATCTACCCTACTTATAGGTTTTATAGGTATATGATACAGTATTCTTATCTATAAGCACAATGCTGTACACTAGATCTCTAGAACCCGTTGACTTTGAATAACTGAAATTTTATACTTGTTGATTAACAACTCCTACTTCCCTCTACCCCCAGCCACTAGCAACCACCATTCTATTCTTTTATTCTATGAATTTGACTATTGTGGATGAAAAGTTTATCAAATTTGCTTGTTTATACCAACGCCTGACACATAGTAATAACTCAATAAATGCTAGCTATTATTATTATTGCAGGGATCTAAGGTCCTAATATTTCAATGATTCAATTCTGTCAGGGCAGAGTCTATATTAAAGAGATTATATCTGGTCTGTGGTTTAGGTCAGCTTAGCTCACTAGGGTGTAGCTGTAGTTGTGGATCTTTGTTTGCTGGTGAACACTTTACTGGTTGTTCTATCCATATCAATAAATCTATATGAAAGGGCTGACATATTACAATGATGTCAGGCACGTGCAACATAGCAAAACACAACAAAGAGGTGATACTGGTGACCTAGCAATAACTCTCTGCTGACTCCTGAATTGGGGAAGGCCTCTTACCTGATAGTCACTAGGGTAGCAGTTCAGGGCATAGCTTTTATAAGCAATGGTGGGCAGGTGCCAACCTGGCTGTCAGCTAGGAAATCTCTCCATGTTCCCTGGGCATTAGTACGTTTGCTTTCATGTTGTGTCTGCCTGAGATCTGAGAATATCGGTACTCATAGGCAAGGTAATACTACTCCATTTTAGATATATCACTGGTCAAATCCTGTTGCCCAGAACAACTCCCGTCAAAGCTTCCTATTATAGGCTTTAGAGTCCAACAAGAATGGTAATCTTGTCCCATAACCCCATGGTAGCCCATGGTTAACTGAAAGATCATGACTCTCCAAATAAAATACCAATACATCACACTGTTTCAAGAACCTCTCCATAGTAGGAAAACATTCTATATTCATTTCAGGAGAAAAATATTTGGAATATTTTACTGTAATGGGAATTTGCCTCCATGGTGCATTTATGCCAGGTGAACTTCCAAAGGGAATTGCAACTGTAGTTCCCAGGGAGGTACATCTGTAAAGAATTTACTAGGCAGGAGGAAAAAAATCTTCATGGCATTCTCCCAAAAGGGAAATTTCTGTAATCTTTTTCTCACAGGAAAGTAATAAGTATTCACACTGGAACATATTGCTTATATTCCTCTGACAGGCCAGAACGTTTTTTATCCTGGAAAAAATATGGAGGATAAACTGCAGGTATATTTCTTGTGCTAATCCAGATGCAAGATTTCATTGACTGAGTGAAGACAAAGGCAAAGAGTCAATAAAGCACTCAAAGAGTATAATAGGAGACAAAAGTAGATCTTGAGGTATAGACAAAAGACAGATCTTTGGGGTTCCTGTGTACTTAAGCTGGCTTCAGTCTCTAGAAAACAGATGAACCTTTTGAGGACCTCTCTGCTTATCTCTAACATGGGAAAATGTGACTATTAAAAATGATATTCTTGGGGCACCTGAGTGGCTCAGTCATTTAAGTGTCTGATTCTTGATCTTGGCTCAGGTCATGATACCACAGTTCATGGGATCAAGCCCTGTGTCAGGCTCTGTGCTGAATCCCAATCCCTGATTTGTATTCTTTCTCTCCCTCTCTCTTTGCCACTCCTCCACCAATGCTCTCCCCCTCTCTCTCTCCGTCCCTCTCTCTCTCTCTCTCAAAAATAAATAAAATTTTAAAAAATGATAATATCTATAGGTAATGGCTACTATGGATCAATGAGAAGCATTATATTGGCATCCTTTTCTTACACACATATTTTATACTTTTTATACTTATTATTTACAGCAATAATACTGATGACTAGCCTTGAGAACTAAAATAGAAACACAAAACCAGTTTATTGGCAAGGCTCAGTGAAACTTATTGTGAGTTGCCAGTACTCCCTAACAATGGTAACTATCAGTTACACAAGGAATTCTAGAGAGAAGAGAAATGTCAGCAGAAATTTCATGGTATATTTCTGACAGGACTTAGGAATGTACTTTTATCTCTGACAACATGTGATAGTGCCTGTAGTCTTAGATATTCACTGAAAGGATGCACTGGAGGTCTCTGAATTGCTTCTAGGCACTGCCATGTCCTGCTCTTTGAGGCTAATGTTATGAGCTTTACTGGCAGTCCAGCTGGTTGCAGAATGGCTTCAGCAGGCTCAACACAGATATTAAGAAGATAACCAACAAGTCACATTAAATATTTGCTTCATATATGGGTCACAAGAGAACTGGATTAGTGTGGCAGTGAGGGTAAGAGCTGTCAGGTTTGATGGAGAGGAGCACCAAATATGCCTTTATTCTCTCAGAGATGTGGCTTGGTTTATTATTCTGTTATCCACTCTAGTGCTTCCTTCCAGGGATGTGGCCTTCCAGTTTTCAAATCCTTGCTCTTTCTTTCCATTTCAAGCTTCTCATTCCTTCTCGTAATTTCTGTGGCTGTCCAACATTTCTGGTTCTTTAAAGAATACACCCTTTCTGAGGCTCCAAGGTACACTTCTCCAAGTTGTCAGTGGTCTAACTTGACCGCAGAGATCCAAGGAATCCTTTCCTCTCTACCAGGACACTGCACTGAAGCAGACAGTACTCTATTTGCTCAGTTTTTTCCGCCCTGAATACCATTCTATCAATGTCTTATTTTGCATGCAATGCTAATAAGCTCACTTTTGTTAGTGGTTAATGGGTTACTCAAGCGCTTGTAATTTATTATGTCTTAACTGGAAACTTTCTGGAGATAATGTTGTGGCCCCCAAATAGTTACTTCAATAATGAAAATACTAGAAAGCGAGGCAGGGAGAGATCCTTCTTGTCAGGAAAAAAACTGGTATAGACAGAGACCTCTAGAACATACCTTAAACAGCATCCAATAGCAGGACTGGTCCAGATCACAAGTCTGCTGCATGTCAGCAGTCAGCACGGTTCTGCTGCATCCATCCTGAAAAAAAAAGAGGGTAGTGTGAGAAGTTTCCAGGCAAGATAAACTGAATTACCCAGGGGTAGACGATACCCATCCCATTGAAAGAAGGTCAGTGTTTTCTACTAAAAAAAATGATTAACAAATATAAAAGTGACAAATTCTGTAAAAATATATATATATATACATAAGACACCCATAACCAGGAACAATTAAGCAACCAACTAATTATGGGAATTCAAATGGCAAGACCTTCACAAGTTTCTAAGTCAATTGCTAATATCTTTTCACCTTCCTTCTATGGAGTAGGAGCAGGAGCATCATTATGCCAAAGCTGTTTTTTACCAAGTGCTTGAGGAGGTGCTTGAGTTTAACTGCAGCCAGCCAACCTACTTCCCAGGAGCCATTAGGCAGGTGTGGAGCAAGGGAAAGGCAGGATGTGGGTGGGAGATGAATTAAGTCCTTTCCAATGCATGTTAATGTGCTTTAAGCTACATTTTCCTTATCCAAGACTTTAAAGGGTCCAGAGAAACTGAACTCTCTATTGCAGTAGAATGTTTGTTTTCATACCCTTTCCTTCTTGGTAAAGGGATTAAGGGGTAATAGAATGTCCAGCTGGGATCCCTGATCAATAAAGGTCACATAGAAATAATTACAAAGCATCTTGAAAAATGTTATGATTCATGAGACAATTGACCTGAAAGACTAGTGTCCATGCATTAATTCTGAGTAATGAGGAGCCTATAAAAATCCTAAGAAAGACAATGATGACTACCCCCAGAGACTCTCTGCCTTGGTCAGCCTGGTCCTCTTTAATGTTAACTTTATACTAGAAGCTTTAACAGATAAACCCCGAAATCTCAGTAGCTTAACACAATAGAAGTCTTACTCAAGTAAAGTAGTCCAAGATGGATGTTCTTTTCTTTTAAATATTTATTTATTTTTGAGAGAGAGAGAGAGCATGAGTTGGGGAAGGGCAGAGAGAGAGAGAGAGAGAGAGAGACAGAATCCGAAGCAAGGTCCAGGCTCTGAGCTGTGAGCACAGAGTCCAACTCAGGGCTCCAACTCATGAGCCACAAGATCATGACCTGAGCCAAAGTGGGTCAGACACTTAACCGACTAAGCCACCCAGATGATCCCAAAATGGATGTTCTTTATGGGAGAGGGTTAGTCACATTTATTTGTGCATCCACACTGGTGGAGGCTTTGCCAGCTTTACTACGTTGATTCCATTGATTCAAGGCATCAACATCTAACCTGTAGAAGGGAAAAGAGAAACAGTAGGAGATCATGTGGGAGAATTTTATGGGCCCGTATTAAAAGTGACACTACAACTTCTACCTACATTCCATTGGCCAGAGTTCAGTTAAATGGCCACACTTCATTGTGTGAAGGCTAAGAAATGTATTTCATGTGCCAAGAAGTAAAAGAAAACTGATTTGGTGAATAGCTAGCCAGTCTTTGCAATATATCCCATTTTCATCCCCACCCCCCAGTAACCCTTTCTTAAATCTCCTCTCACCACCTCTTCTCCAAATTCAGCTCACCCTTCCCAATTCCAATCAAACCTTCTCTGGTCACTCCCAGCCCTATGTGTCTCCCCATTTTCACATATTTTTTTTAGCCCACTGCTTCCTAAAGTATGGTTTAGGGGCCTCTGACAGGAGAATATCCTAGAAATCTTGATAAAATGCAGATTCCTGGGCACCATCTGTACCCTGCAGCATCTGGCTCCCTGGAGGTCAGGAATTTGTGTGTTTAACTGATCACAGGTGATTCTGAAGCATACTAATGTATAAGACCACTGACCTAGAAGGCTTGCAGTCTCTGCTGTTGATATTTTTTATAGTTTATTTATTTAAGCAATCTCTACACCCAATGTGAGACTTGAACTCACGACCCTCAGATTAAGAGCCACATGCTCCACCAGCTGAGCCAGCCAGGGGCTACTCTGCTCTTGATTATATAAGACTTACCTTTCTTTAAGATTTTTCCATCTCTAAGCAATCTCCAGCAAAATCTTAGGCTTTCTGTAGACTGAGATGATGTTTTTCCTCCTATTATTTCCCCCACAATGTCTAACACCATGTTGGGCACATAATAGAAGGTCAAAATGCGTTGCCAGATTGGTCGTGGATTGATCAATGGATGGGTAGCTGTCAAGTAAAATGCACTAGATGAAGAGGATTTTTCAACAGCAAAATCCAGAAAGCACATTCAAAAATGGGTAAAAAGACGAAACAGAAGGATTACTTTGCACCATGACTAATGAACTCAAAGAATTTGTTACCCTCAAAAGAGAATATATATAAATAATTTGGAAATTAAAAGAGAATATACATAAATAATTTGGAAATTATAGATCCAATGCAGGACACTAATAGAAACTAGGAAGTCGAAGGACATCCCTAACCTAAGAAAGTTTTAATGTCATCAACAAAAGACACATCTGCTCTTCAACTTTCCCCTTGTACCCTTTCAAAAATGGAATTTTTGTCTGGACAATGGGAAAGACCAGGTATCTTTTCAGGGACAGAGTTGTGACAAAATTGGTTAAATGCTGTGCAACTAACTGTATACATTTAGACCAGGTCACTAACTCATGTACTATGTGGCCATGAACTCATAAAATAAGCCAGTGTTCAACTTTGCTCCCTCACCTTCCCTCTATTCTTGTTCATGCTCTCCTCTCCCCTACTCCAAACAAATTCTGCCCTGTTTCTGAGTCTTTTCTTTTATCTACTGTTTCTACTTCTACTCTAAAAAAGAAGCGTTGGCTTCTTTGATTTTAATTTTTGGCACTCAGTAAGTACATGATTCCCATTTCTTGTCACTTTGGAAATAAAACCTTTAAGTCCCAAATCAAGTCTTTAGGCCCAGGTGCTGGCCTACATCAGCCTGGGGAAAGGAGGAATCAATCAATTTCCTTGACACTGAAACACTGGATAGTTTCCAGAGATGAACCTTGCTACTCCTTCCATATTCTAAAATTATAGAATGATGATTGCTATAAGGCATCATGTCACTGTCCCCTCAACTCATCTGAATTAAGAGTGGAAAACAGAAAATATTTAGCTCTTTAACATGGTAAAATATCTTCTATTTCTCAGTCCCCTGGTCAGGGATCAATATGATCAGGGATTTCATAAGTACCATCTGCATTAATAGCATGTTATATTTATGAGGTGTTTATTCTGTGCTACTTTGCATTTATTATCTAATTTTGTCCTCAAAATGACCTATGAGATAGGTATTATCATCATTCTTTACAAAAGAGGAGACTGAGGCTGAAAGAAATTAGATAACTTTCCACAAATCATGCAGCTGGGAACTGGTTGATCTGGACTTGAATAGAGACTTGTCTGACTCTAGAGTTCACATCAAGATTGCCCTATCTATAACTGCTGAAAGACACTGGTGTCACTGGAAGGAGTTCACATAGAAAAATTCCAAAGAGTCATTTTCAATAGGTCTGTTTAGCCATAATGTCTATCAATGAATATAAGTTTCTTGAAGACAGAAGGCATATATAATCTATGCATAATAATTAGGAAATCAATATTACAAAGTTCCTGCTCATGCAAGATACTGGGAGAGGTGTTACTGCCTAAAATAACTTAAGTTTCAGATACTGGTTGAAAGGCAGAGTAGAAAGTAGAGTTTGTGTGGAGGGGAAAGCTGAAGGGGGAAAATATTGAACCCTATACTGACAATAGGCTTTACCTGGAGATTCAGAGAAAGTAGAACTCTATGTGCACCAAAACCAGATATAGCACTATAGAATGAAATTTTTCATAGCTTTGTGTTTTAATATGAGGAAAGACAGTGAAACCAGATAAGAGAATAGAGCTTACATATCATAAAGGCTCTTAATTGGGAATATGTAAAACCTACATTATCCAAGATGGGGCAACAGCTTCAAAATCATCTTTAACAACTCCAGTGAGTCAAGCTCTTAAAATTTCCCCAAGTCAAAAATAGGAGTATTACAGTATTTGGTCCTAAAATGTGTCTCCAATTGCTTTAAGAAATTCTTTTAGTCCTACAGTGACTAGGTAAGTAATCACTGTATTTATATATTATGACATTGGTACAGGACAAGAGATGTTCTTAGCCCCCAGCAAGGATAGTTTAAAGGTCAGAACTTATTTCTGGAAAGTGAAATAAAGGGCCATTTAAGGGAAATCAACTGCTTAAAAATAAAGACCTGAATAAAGCTTATACATTTATTTTATTTTTATTAAAGTTCTCAGTATCCTAATAAATTGATAAAGAAACAAAGGAACAGAGATATTAGTTAATTTCCCATCCTTGCCAAAGAAAACTGAATATATATATATATATATATATATATATATATGTGTGTGTGTGTGTGTGTGTATGTATAAATTATATATATATATATATATATAATGTGAGTAAATTGCCACTTCACATTTTCAAATCGATATACTGTTCTGTTTTCATATCTTTTAGTGAATGTAAAATGCTAGAACATGTTTTGCTTTAAAACAACTTAAGCCACCAATTCCTTATTAGATTAATAACTTAATGGGCGAGCACTCAGACAACTGTTTCAGTGGCAACCAATACTGGAATTGTGATCACAGCAGTCCTGAGCAGAAATCCTAGTTGAATTCAAGAGGGAAATGACCAGGAAATGCTTCTCATTATTTTTTCAATCAACATCATCATCATCATTACCATTATGTGTGTGTGTGTGTGTGTGTGTGTGTGTGTGTGTGTGTCAGAGAGAGAGAAAGAGATACAGCAAGAGAGACAGAAAGAAAGCACTCTGTATGGCATAAAACGTATTCATTCTGCCATTATCAAGGATTTAGAGAAGTTTGGATAGATGACATTTGACATGTTACTGAAAGTCAATGAAATAAGTGGTTCCCAGTTTAATACATCAACCAGTTTTTTAACTATCTTTTTTTTCCCAAAAAGCTCCAATTGAAATGAAAATACCAAAGTAGGAGGGCAAGCCACTAAATCCTACTGCAAAGTTATCAGGTTTGTTTTAGTCACTAAGAGACTGACTAGCTATCCATCAAACCCATTTTCTCTCCATCCTAAACATACACCTAGTGTATTGAAGTTACGCATGGCCATAGACTGTGAGCACAAGCTATACTTCCAGTCCTAGCTCATAAAAATTTCATACACATGATTATCCATCCTCTTTCTTCTGCCAGCTTGATCCAGATGAGCATGTCAACCTTGGGATAGACATAACGAAGATGATAAAGCCACAAGATGAAAGTAGCATGAGTTGCTAGAGAGGGACCTCCAAACAATCAGGAGTGCTGATTTTGAACTTTTTGTGCATGAAAAATCAACTATTGTGTCAAGCAACTGAGAGTTGAGAGTCTAACTGTTACTGCAGTCCCATTACCCTATCTCCCACATCCAACAAAGCCTTTAGAGAATGAAATATAGTACAGATAAACCTTTGATGTCAGAGAGAAGAACTGGTTATTGGATGGGTCCTACAATAGGTAGTACTGGGCAGGTATAGGGCAGCTCAGGGGGTCTAGAATCCTAGGAGGGAAAGAGGCAGCAAAGACAAACTTCTCTACTTTGCTATTTTCCTGGGGACAGCCCTTGTTACAGTAATAAACCTGAAGCCATAAGATGAATAACCTCAGCATGGTACTATTTATACCTCTGATCCCTACTCATGTTCTTGTGCAAAGAGCACAGATTTATAATTTTAATTATCTAAAACTTGTAGAGATTTAAACATCTGTTTTAAGTGTTCAATACATATTAGAAAAGCAATCCATTTTTCTTTAAGCCAAGTCATAATTTACAGTTTTCTGCAACTTACACAACTCATTGCAGCCAAAGCCCAAGGGGAAACTTAAGAGAGAAGCAGGGAGCACTTCAATTAGCCCACAATTGATTCCATTTAGGCTGTCTCCATGAAATGTAACCACACTAAAGAACAGTAAACCATTCAATTGCCAATTTTGATGTGCTATTCAGCCTCAAAGCCAAAAGCAATAGTATTGATTTTGAGTGTCTTCAGCACTGAATGCAGTGGCAATCCAATGGTGACCTGTTTAGTCTTAGGAATACTTGGGAGGCATTTTAGTGATTCAGAAGCTGTTACCCAGTCCATAGGATAAGGGCTTGATCTAAGAGCCTTTATAATTTGATTCAGGAGACTTAGTGTGTCACCTTCCCCAAGAATAGTAGCTTAAAAAGGGTAGGGGCATGAGCCCAACAGATAAATACAAGATATTTAGAGAGACCCATTTCTAAAATCAAATAGCTGTCTCTTGAATTTCCCTTAATTAGTATATCATCTCTCCCTTTCTAGAGAAGAATCACATTCAAATGGAAAGAAAACAGAATCACAGTCAGGTAAACTGGGACCAGCTCTAGCTGAACCCAAAAGGCATATTTATTCATTCAAAACACAAATTGGATCATGTTTCTCTACTGCTCAAACATGTTCATGGTTTTCCACTACTTTTAGGATGAAGTCAAAATCCGTATCATGACATATAAGGTCTATATCATTCTATTTCCCAACCCTCATCCATATGTTCCATTCATACTGGCCTTTGAGTTTCTCTTAAATGTCAAGTTTCTTCCCATCTCTGAGTCTTTGAATAGTCTCTCTACCTGGAATGCCTTTTACCCTCATCCTTATTCATCCAAATTCCCCCTACTCTTACTTCAGATTTGTTCAAAATGTCCCTTCCCCCAGACAGACCTTCCATGTGCCCTCAGATCAGCCTAAGGCCACCCATTTTATGTTCTCATATCACTTCCTCTATTTCTTGCATCCCTAAACTTCTAAAATGTGATAATATTATTTTGAAAATAAAAAATAAAATTTGAAAATTATCAGCTACCAACAAAGTATGTATTACTATATCATATCAACCAGAGGACAGAATATAGGACAGAACTATTTGGTTGGGGAGGAGAATAAAGAACAAAGGCAGACTTTTAGGTTAGGAAACATGGAGGGAGCACTACTAGGGAGAGCCAGGGAAAGCAAAAGTGATGAAAACCTTGAATAGTCATCTAGGAGCAAAAGAGTAGAGAAGAAGAAAAGGAGGTTGAATACTGACCCTTATATTTTGCTGCTTATTTTTTCTGGTCCTAAACTCAATGTGCAAAATAGGATCACAGATGAGGTGAAGATGAGAGAGGGGTCAGGGATGAGGTTGGGGGTTAGACACATCTTGCAATTGCTCCACATTTAACCAAATGTCTCATGGTTATCAGACATGCTCATCTCAAAAAGGGCCATTGATCATTCTGAGCAGAGTAGGAATTCACTTGCTATCTGAAAAGTCTGCTTCTCAAATTCTTATAGAGTGCCTTCAAAGATACAATTTACTTTTAATGATAAATTTAACTGCTTGATAATAAAATTTAGTTTCAATTAAAATATCCAGAAGATGGACACCTCTGATATTTATAGGCTTCACAATTATACAAGTTTTATCTGATCAGTTATCTATTTTACAGTGTTACCAGAAAAACCACAACATGATCCTTTATTTTCATTTATAGACTTAACAGTTTCCACAGAACTCTTATGAAATGTACATATATTTAGTATGAGTACATGTCTCTATAGAAATTTTTAAAACAGGACTAGAGGCTAGCCCAATTCTAGTAGGTTTTCATAAAATCTTTGTCTTTATTGATGATTAAATGAATATATGCTCATAAAACTTTAAGTACAGAATAAAATAATAAAAATAGCTGATATTGACTAATCACTTAACTAAGGTACTATTCTAACTACTACATATCCATGAGACTATTATAATTACATCTTCCAGAAGAGGGAATTGTTGCCTAGAGAGCCCATATATCCTACCTGGAGTCACATGGTTAATAAATGATAGAGCCAGAACTTAGATCCAAGCAGTCTAGGTTAACATGGTTTAACCATTGTTCCATACAGCTAAATAGTAAACTATACACATAAAGGCTTTCAGCATGAGGTATGGGATAGCCTGGCTCAAGGGTCCATCAAGGATGTCCTGTGAATATTATTGATAATTAAAAATAAATGGTGCTTTTATAGTTTGACAAGGCTCTCATGATGCCATCTATTTCAAAATGACTGCGTAAAAATTTCCAGGTTCTGAATTCAACCCAAAACTCCTTAGAGATAAGGGTCTTGAGAATAAATAAAAGATCTAACAGACACCCAGTGCCCTGGCTCCCTGCTAGACCTGGGTTTAGCACAGTGACTATTCCCTTGGCTTCCTAGGTAAGATTGTCACTATACTGACCAAATATCCAGAACTAATTAAACCAGGAAAGCCCAAAGGAAGACTTGATTGAAGGAGATGAGATCTAGTCACAATCCAAGACTTGGTGCTTGTTCAATGTAAAGGAGACTAAATAGAGCAGGGCTCTTGCTTAAATACCGTGTAAGTTAACTCACTCTTGTTCTTTCTCCCTTCTCCCCTTTCTGTCTCTCCCTCACTTCCTCCCTCCCTCTGGTCCATCACACTCAGGAAAGGAATAGTGATGGTCTTTCCAAATATAAGAGGATTTCATTTCCTACTACCAAGCCAGGAAATACTCTTAGGCATTTAACTCTTCAATAACTTATTTGAAGCAATTGCATTGAAGGCAACAGTTGACTGGCCCCTTAAGGTACTGCTTCGTGTGAAACACACACAGCAGGCCCACTTTTGCTCCTAGCCACTCACAGAATGCTCACTATAGCTTTCTGACATCTCCAGGCTGGTAGAGGAGAGCTGCAGAACCTCCAGGCCATTTAAAGATTATTTTGGAAAACTTTCTTCATCTAACCCTGCTCTAACTACAGACCCAAAGAGCTGTTATCATCTTAAAAAACACTTTCTTAACTGGGTGAGAGCCTATCACCTGAACTAGAATTTTTCTAAAACATGATCAGTGATTGTCTTAGTTAGTCCTTTTCATTGTGTGTGTGTGTGTGTGTGTGTGTGTGTGTGTGCGTACACACACACACACACACACACACACCCTAGTCAATATATGAAAATAAGGGAAAGAAGAACAAGGAGGAGATAACCCTTAGGTATATGAGAACTGAAATAAATCATGGAATGTGGACACTGCTTTCCCTGCAGCACTCTGAAGTTATAGCTGATTATTTTCCAGACCCCAAGTACCTCAGGGCCAGAAGTTTAGCAAGTGTCATCTTTGCTTCCCATTGCTATTTCTAGTGCTCTTTACTCTTATAAACCTCTCTTTTGGCTTACATCACGACTATACCAACCTCCCTCTCTCCCTCTTTCTGTAGCTGTCAGCAATTCTTTTGTTTATCAGACCTTGGCATCATCCTCCTCAACTCAGGCCTTGTCATCATTCTTAGTGACACCAATATCCATTTAGATGGCTCTTCCAAATCCCTGGCTTCTTACTTCCTTGAATTCTGAATTTGTATTGACCTACCCTTCAACTCCAGCTTAACCATCCATCTCTAACATCCTTGAATCTATTTCACCTTCCATATCACTAACTCCAACATTCTGTTCTCTGTCAATAACCTCTTCTCTTTCTACTTTGCATGTTCAAGTACTTCCCACTGTAACTATTCTTTGACTTCTTTAACATTTCCAGTTCATTGACATCTTTATGCTCTCCCAATCCATCAGCTAGTTTTTCTTTACCTTGTTTTTTATCCAATGTAGATCTGTCAGTCATATATTTTCAATAATTCTTGCCAAAACCCTAACTCTTCTCTTGTGATTTCATTGCATATATCTGGCAAATCCTTAACTCTGGATGAACACTACTGTTCACATTCACCATGTCTGTATCAGAGTGATCAATAATTGCTAGACAAAGTCATACACATGGAAGACTGGGACTACTGTGTGTTCATGACCACCAGCCTCACACACTTCTTCCTTACTACCTGTAATCCTAATATATGTCTTTGGTCACTATATGGTAATTTGGTAATTATGTCATTCCCCACCCTCCACAGGATACTTCAAATTTTTTCCATTCTCCTCAAACCTTCATTCCTTGACTCCATCCTCCTCCTTCTCAGCAAATTACAGGGAAAACTAAAGCCATTAGACATAAATGCTGTCTTCTTCTTGATTATAAACATAAATATCTACTTAACACCTGTGTATATTACCCTTTTACAGGTTAGAGCCAGCTCTATTAGTCACTCGCTGTGTGAATTTTATCAAATAACAAGCTTTTTGTGATTTTTGTTTTTTTTATAATATATGGACAAAATTAATACCTAATTAATACTCTGTAACATTTTATGAGTTAGTATGTATAAAGTTCTTGGAATAGTATGTGGTGCATGGTAAGCCCTATTTATTTTCTATTTGGGGTATTATTATTATTATTATCATCATCATCCTTTCCTCCTGTCATATTAAATGAACTAGAATTCCTCCTAGCTGAGGTAAATTCCTCCACCTGCACTTAACATCCCATCTCTTCCATTTGTACAGGAACTTTTAATCATCCAACAAATATTTAAGTGTCTAATATGTGGCAACCACTTTCCTCGGCATTGGGTATATAAGCAGCCATGAACTTGTAGTTCTCAAAGTACAGATAGAGTAGAATGAGAAATATAGTCATATATGAAATGAGAAAGGTAGCTGGACCCATAACATAGAGGGACTTGAAGGATTAATGTCTGCTGAAATTTCATTGGCTGCCATTTTATTTCAAGATTATGAATAAAGCCATAAATTGAACTTT
Source organism: Felis catus (assembly GCF_018350175.1). NCBI lineage: Eukaryota > Metazoa > Chordata > Mammalia > Carnivora > Felidae > Felis > Felis catus. The sequence goes on along the minus strand of NC_058386.1, from coordinate 84,226,408 downwards.
ATATAAGACCTGATAGCAGATATTAGTGAGCCATCCAAATGAGTTAACTTCTTCAGAAGGTACTATGGAATATTAGGTTCCACCTTAAAATCAAGTTGGCTAATAGAGCTCATTCAATGATTAAAAGAGGCTACATCAAGAACCTACAAGTGGCCTTAACAAACCATCTACTGCCACCCATCCCTGTTATGACTTACACCGTGGCCTATCAATGATCCATTCCTCATCTTCATAGCTTATACCATCGCTTTGCTTTAGAATTTTCCTGTTTGTCTCACATAGTATGGCTTTTGTTTACACAGTAATGGATAAGAGCACTGGCTCTGCCATTTATTAAAAAGACGAATTTTATAATTTCTAGGTATCTCTGTTTCCTCATCTACAAAGTTTGGATAATAATACCATTTATGTCATAGCACTTCTGGAAGGATAAATGCTAAATTGCATGTAAAGTACTTAGGACAGTACTTGGTCTATAGTAAATGGTTAGAGCATGGTTTCCGGAGACAAGTTTGGCCCGAGTGTCATTCCCAGCTCTACACCTTACTAGTTATGTGACGTTAGGCAAGTTAATTTACCTAAGACTCCATTATTTTATCTGTAAAATGAGGATAATATCAGTACCTGCCTTACAAAGTTGTGAGGATAAATGAGACATAATGTATAGAAAGTGCTTAGCATACAGTAATCGCTTTTGTTATTATGATTAAACTCTCAAATTTTCAATTTTAAAAGCCAGATTCTCTATGCCTCCTCTCTACATAAAACTATATTGTCTGCTGCCATATATTTCCTTCCTTACTCCTTGGTCACTTTCCCAAATCCCAATTATCTTTACTCTGATTATAGAATCCTTCCAAGGATAATGTTACTACCCACAATCTGACAGCCGACCTAATATTATATGCACTTTCTGTCACCCAAAACAAGGGCCTCAGACAGAAGTAAACACATTTCAAGTATTGCATCTTTATCCCGTTTGTTTTTGTAGGTGATTAACACATTTTGGAATTCATCCTCAAATCAGAGTATTTTCCTGGCAGCAAGACGGAGCAGGCCTGAGAAGGAGCTGGAAGCTAATCATGGGAAGCTTATCACACAGAAGATGACAAAAGCAATACACTGAAGCACACAAAGCCTGGAGTACAAAGAAAAACCATATCAATCACACCAAGGGCTAGTGCTTAGGTTCTGATGGATACAGAAGGCTGGGTAGCAGGGGTTCTATCAGGGACAAGGAGACTAGGGAGAGTGATGCAGCAGTAGTGACCTCATCTCTTCCTTAGAATGACTTCAGTCAAATCTATTATTATTTTAGAGTTTTTGTTTTTCCTTTTGTAAGCGAGTTAAATATCCTCTCTAGAAGCCACCTCCCCCTTTGCCATGTAACTAGAAACTTCCACAACCAGAGATTAATTCATTTAGGTTGAATGACTACCCCCAAAGTCACCTTTTAAAATGCTCAGATTCCTGGGAGAGATATAGATGATCCCATTAGTATAAATCAGGTGAGAAACTTTGGTTTCACCTAGGGAAGTCCCAAGGGAATGGAACCCAGGGTTGAAACATTCTAGTTGGGGAGAGCTGGTTTCAGAAAAGGTCAGAGTAAGAAGGCAGACTCAAATTGTAGCACTTCCATGAGGACCAAGAGCATACAAGGTAAACATAAACATAAAGGAAGAGTATGAATCAGGAGTGGATGAATCATTGAAGACAAAGTACCAAAGACCCAATGACCTCCTAATTTTCCCATTCACTAGACATTTCTTAATTATTTTCTTACTTGATTTCATCATGAGAATCACTTGACCGACCTCTCACAAAACTCTCCCTTCCCCGGAGAGTCTCCTTTTTCATCTTCTGTATCTAAATAAATATGATGTCATATTGAGTCTGTTTCTGAAGTATTCTTTTAAGTCTCTCCCTTCCATTCCATCTCTTCTTCACCAACTTAGTTTTAGTCCTTCATTTAGCACCAGAACGCTATTGTAACCCCTTCTTAACTGCTACTTCTGCAAAGCTCCTATCCCATTTCTACACTAATACCAGGGTGTCTGAAGTCTCAAATCTAACAAAATCTTTCAACTGCTTAAAATCCTTCTGGATTCAAAAAGACGTGGCTCCTTGACAACCAGAGAATACAAATGAGGTTACGTTAACACTATTACCAACATCACAATAGCTCTGAGCATGTTTGAATACAGGAAGTTCAACCTTTTACAGAATATTTCTAGAAATCCTCAGGGGTGCTTACAAGTGTCCATAAGTCCTTCCCAGTCATCACTTACTGATACAGCTGTCTGAAGATTTTGCAACCTCAGGTCCCAAAAGTGCCTAGGAGGAACTATTCCCACCCAGAAGTTTGCTCTGGCTGAAATCACTACTGTCTATGGGCTCTGGACCTTGGAAACTACTCTGTGGTCTAAGTGGCATATTATTTGAATATATATTATTTGAATGTGGCTACTACCACAGCTTCTGTCAAGCTACTTCTAAGACACCCTAATCATGAGAAAAAGATGACAAGAATACAAGTCCACTGCTGTCCATTTCATAGTCAGGTGACTACTCAGCCTTCCAAGTAGCCACAGCTACCCTCTGGGAGGCTCCTACTAAAAACACTTGCCCCAGAGGATCATCACCCAGGCCTTCCTTCTACCCTCTGAGGCCAAACATGACTGAGAGACAACCCCTAGCCCAATATCCCTCCTCCCACCCTATAGAGAAGCCCATTTAAGGAATACCTGTTTCCATTCTCATCATCTTCTAGGGTGCTCATACTGTCCTAGAAACTGGAAAAAGTATAAGATGAATAGGGATACCTTGATGAGAATTCCCCCAAGATATTTTCATATCACATCTAACTAGCCTAAAATAGAAACAAATTTAAAAGCTGACAATTGTGTGGCACATACTATACACCAGGAGTTGTTTTAAGTACTTTAGTACCATATGGGATAGATTAATATCATCCTCATTTTACAAATGAGAAAACTGAAAAACACAGGGGTTAGGGGACTTACTCAAGGTTATACAGCTAACAAATTATAGATCCAGGATTTAAAACTCAGAGAGCCTGGTTCAAGAATCTATGTACTAAATCACTTATTTCACTGGAACTTTCCAGACATATCTTTGATGAGAAGTAATGAGTTAGCCCCAGCCAGGTATATGTCCTCCTTCTCTTCTTCTTCCATCCCACCTCTTTTCAAACCTTCTGGCTATACCTATACAGCCTTAAACAAGTCTGTCCCTATCATGTGTGGGGAACTGAGACAAGTGTACAAATGGAGCTCCATATACCATATGTCCAAATAAGTTTAACAAACTGTTAAATAAAATACGTTCTATCTGCCTACCTTGATAAATATACCTTTATAACAGCATGGCAGTCTAGGTTTGCAGAATTCCTGGACTCCTCAGAGTTCATAAAATTTTGTCAGCACAGGGAAAGTCCACCCACCACCTCCTTTCTCTTCCTACTCCTGGCTCCCCACTGCACCATCCTGTCATATGTATATAGATAGTCCAATCTAAGTATGAAAGATCCACCCACGCATCCCATAAGCAGTCATTGTTGGGCATAGAGATATGTACATTAGTGTTGAAATCTGCCTTTGGAAGGAGAGACCCTAGAAAGATGCTTATGAAAGCTCTGGAAGTGAGTTCCAAGCAATAAATTTGATATGAGAAGGAGAGGGGAGAGAAAAGTTAACAACAGTACCTGGTATACAGTAAGCACCATAGAAATCATAGCTATGATTAATCCTTTTGGGACAATGCATGCATCATATGTGTGAATGAGGCAGATACCCATCCCTTAAAAAGGCAGAGCAGCTCAGATTTCCCATGCACAGAATCCAACATATTTTGATAAGAATAAGTTTCTGAGCTGTGGAAACACAATCTTCCAGTCCAAACCTCCTCAGTTTCAATGTGTGAATTCAAACACATAGGAAAAAAAGGAATAGCACAGTATCATGTTGTAAGCAAAATTTTATTCCGTTGGTAAAGAAAATTAAGTAAAAACATGTCCTCAAGCTCATTATGTTGAACATATTCATTCCTCAGCATAAATACTGAGTTATTGGGTTTTTTTTCCCTATTGTCTATAAGAGCAAAGAATTGGAAAAAAATACAATGTGTGAAAATCAAATAAGTGACATACAGGACTGCCTGAATGATGTGCAGACAGAAAACAGAATGTTTCCCCACTCAAAGTTAGAGGGGTAGCCTGAACATGTTAGATGCCTGTGAGGATGAGGAAATGAACCATCTATTTTTTTTTATTTTTTTTTCAACGTTTATTTATTTTTGGGACAGAGACAGACAGAGCATGAACGGGGGAGGGGCAGAGAGAGAGGGAGACACAGAATCAGAAACAGGCTCCAGGCTCTGAGCCATCAGCCCAGAGCCTGACGCGGGGCTCGAACTCACGGACCGCGAGATCGTGACCTGGCTGAAGTCGGACGCTTAACCGACTGCGCCACCCAGGCGCCCCATCCATCTATTTAAAAATATGGCTGATGGTGGCTGCGTGGGTATAGGGAGAAGACTTGTTAACTGAAAATGTTTAAAATGATTCAGAACTCATTAACACTGCTTACTCTCAAGGTAGGCAGAGGACTTATTTCTCTTTGAATTTTCTCTTTGTAACATAACTGATTTTTTGACATATCTTCTGTGCTTTCACTTCAAGCCACACAACAATGTAAAAATACCTCATATCAGTGACTGCAACTCTTTGGGGAGGGGTGAACTTTCCATTTTAGTATTTTTGCTATGATCTTCAGCTATCCAATAATGGGCCTCAGGCCTTAGGATTTTTATGATTATAGCTTCCACTTAGTTGGTTCCTACTATGTGCCAGGTACCATACATATGACTCAATTCATACCTTCACTTTCATTCTCACAAGGGCTCTCATAACAATGCCTGTAAGGAAAGCATTATGCTCCTCATTTTCTACATGAAACTGAAGGTCAGGAAGGTTGAGTGAGTTAAGAAAAGCTGCATGGCTAAGAAGTAGTATAGTCAAACGTAAGTCTCTCTGACCCAGGATCCTGTTCTTTCCACACGTTGCCTCCCACAGTTCTATATTCCTTGTTTCAAAGCAGACTCCACCTGATGAAAGGGAAGAGCTGAAGTGGAGGTCCCTTCAAGTCCAAAGACTTGGGAGGGGGAGGGGCTGGAGAGGGCAGAGGTCTAGAAATGGAGTCGGGAGAGCCCATGAGACAACTTAACACTGAATTTCCAAGTACCTCTTTGTTCTATGAATTGGTTCAATCACTGAGTTTGGCTATCTAGAACTGAAACAGTATGGGATACTGGTATTGTCTGAACATGTAGGGTTTCTTGCTGGTTACCATACAACCTCCAAAACTATTGGCTCTCAAAGTCTGGTCCTGGACCAGCAGGATGACTGAGCACCCTGGTTTGCCTGGGATTGTCTCAGTTTTAAGCACTAAATGCCCCAAGTCCTTAAAACTCCTCAGTCCCAGGCAAACTAAGATGGTTAGTTACCTTATGACCAGCAGGAGCATCCCCTGGGATATTGTTAAAAATGCAAGTTACTGGGCACCACCCTAGACCTATTGAATCAGAAACTCTGAAAGTGGAGCTTGGAAATCTCCATGATTCTGATGCATGCTTAAGTATAAGAGCCACTGCCCTTTTTGCTGATTAGCTCAGCAAACTTTTGCTCAGTTTTCCTTTAGGATAATTCTTATCTGCATTTTGCTCTGAATCTCCAAATAAAATATGCTATTGAGAGGAAGCCTGTTGCTTTTGTTTCTTTTTTGTTTTTGTATTTCAAGGTTGTGTGGAATTACTAAGTCAGAGGTTTGTGTGAGATGAATAAATCTATTAGAAAATATTTATTGAACTGAAATATGGTCACTATATATTCCACCATTGTCCTTAAATGTTATTCATTTTTAATTTTGGTGGTTGCATTGTCCATAATATTGGACACTATCTTCTAGGTAATATTAATTAAGAATATAGCACTTTGGGCAGGATTTTGAAGATTTGATTACCTATAGTTTTTCCATGTTGCCTTTATGAACGTAGTATACTTCTCTACAGCATTAAGAGGTTAGAATAGAAAGGAAAGTGTGTGTGTGTGTGTGTGTGTGTGTGTGTGTAAGTGAAAATTTTGGTAAAATAAGTTACACCACTGCACCTTGCAGTCCTTATTTTAAAATGACTGGATGCAAATTGTGCCATAAATATTACAAGATAATGTACTGGCACACAAATGAACAGGAACCCTGAGATCAAGGGTGTTACAAATTAAGGCCTAACAGAGCAAAGGGGCCCAAAACAAGGTAGAGGATGGGATGTCGGCTAGTGAAAATACCTAGAAAAAAAATCAAGGAGTTACCTGGAGAAAGGAGGATTTCAGATCATGTCAAGTGCCATACAAAGCACTGAGGATCCTGCCTGGCATTTGAAGGGGAGTAGTCATATCTTTAAGGCTTCTGCCTGGTGTACAGGGTGCTGAAAATATCTTTCAGTCCCTTCCAAAAGGGGCACACTGAACCCAGGATCAGAAAAACTCCCAGGTTTCATGGCTATACATGTGATTGTGCAGGGCCTAACTGTTCTAGGATTTTTTTAATTGTGTGCTACAAACTAAGAATTGTTACTGATCAATAGAGGTGAGGTCTGCTTAGAGATCTTGGGTGAAAAGTTGTATGTACCTGTTCCAACAGGTTTACCTTTTTAGCTTAGTTAACAAAAGAGTAAGGTAGCAAGCATACACTTTTAACTTGTTTAATGAAAATGAACGAAAAATAGAAATGGTTCAAAATGCAACATACTTGATTCTATCCAATATTTCCATTATCTCTATTAAATTATGTTGTAAGCTGGGCTGATTAGTAATACATTAGCTCATTAACTTTCTAACCACCTTGTGCTAAGGATGGGATCTAAGTGCCCTCATTTTTATGCATTAAATTCACTCATGGAGGCTTCCCTGGGAGAAAAATAAAACTTATAATAAAAAAAAACCAACCACTAGGAAGACAATAATAATTCTGAGGAACAATATTGCAATTTTGCCTTCAAATTCAGTCAGCATAAATGCAAACCTACTTCAGGCAAGAACTTGTAAAAATAACAGGCAGATGGCATGTGGAAATTCATAAAGCTTTAGAAAAATGCAATAATATTGTGCTTTGTGTTGACAGAACTCTTTCTCCGAAAGGAGCTCTAATCCCCAGATGTACCTGCTGTCTCTTCAGTGCAGCCCTGGTAGTCTGGGTGCAGGTAAGACACCTGATATACTCCACCCATTATGGCTGCCTGTGCTTCATAACCAGGCAAAACAAGCAAAGCTGACCTCCACTATCCATCCATTCATTGATTCACTTAATCAGAGTTTACATAAAATGCAGTCACTCATTCCCTTAGTGAAGAGTTTCTCAGTCATGCCTGCATATTAGAATTAAAATTACTGAAGAGGGGAGTCTGGGTGGCTCAGACTCAGGCTCAGACAGAGGCTCAGTCAGTTAAGCCTCTGACTTTGGCTCAGGTCATGATCTTGTGATTCGTGGGTTCGAGCCCCACATTGGGCTCTGTGCTGACAGATCAGACCCTGGAGCCTGCTTCAGATTCTGTGTCTTCCTCTCTCTCTGTCTCTGTCCCACTCATGCTCTGCATGTCTCCCAAAAATAAATAAATGTTTAAAACCTAAAAATTACTGAAGCTGGGGTCCTACCCCAAAGCTTCTGATTTTTTCACCGGAAGAATAAATACATCATTTATTAAGCACAGTTCAGCATAGATTTTGTTTGCTAACAGACTTATTGAGCTATAATTCACAAAACATACAATTCACTCATTTAAAGTATATAGGGGCACGTGGGTGGTCGATCTGTTAAGCGTCTGACTTCGGCTCAGGTCATGATCTCACAGTTCATGAGGTCAAGTCCTGCGTCAGGCTCTGTGCTGACAGCTCAGAGGAGTCTGCTTCAGATTCTGTGTCTCCCTCTCTCTCTGCCCCTCCCCTGCTTTTGCTCAAAAATAAATAAATGTTAAAAAATTAATTAAATGAATAAAGTGTGTAATTCAATGGCTTTTAGTGTATTTGCGGAATTGTACAACCAACACCATGATCCATTTTGGAACACTTCCATCAACCAAAAAAAGAAACCTTGGTCTGAACCAATCCCAGTCCCAACTCATACTATCTGTGTAACCTTGGGCAAGTTACTTAACCTTCAGTATTTTGATTCCTTAACTACAGGAGGTGAATAATAATAATACCTTATTATCTGGAATTTCTGGACATTTAATACAAATGGAATCATAAAATATGTGGCCTCTCATGTCTGGCTTTATTCATTTACCATAATGTTTTTAAGGATCATCTATATTGTAGTATGTACTTCAGTCATTTTTATAGCCAAATAATATTCCATCATATAAATATACCACATTTCGTTTATCCATGTATCAGCTGACGGACATTCATATTGTTTCCACCCTGTGACTATTATAAATAATGCTGATACTAATGTTTGTGTACAAGTTTTACATAGACCTATGTTTTCAGCTTTCTTGAAAGGAAGTGGAACTGCTGGGTCAAAGTTAACTCTATGTTTAATTATTTGAAGAATTTCCAGAATGTTTTCTAAAGTTGGTATACCAATTTATATTCCCACCAATAACACATGAGGGTTCCAATTTCTTTACATCCTCACCAACAGTTGTTACTATCTGCCTTTTTGGTTATAACTATTCTAGTAAGTGTGAAATGGTATCTCATTTTGGTTTTAATTAGTACTTCTTTTATGACTAATAATGTTGAGCATCTTTTCATGCACTTATGGGACATTTGTCTCTTTTCTTTGGAAGAATCTCTTGCTGACCTTTTGCCTATTTTGACTTACTTGTCTTTATTATTCAGTTTTAAATATTCTTTATATATTCTAGATAAAGTCCTTTATCAGATATATGATTTATAAACATCTTTTCCCATTCTGTGGGATGTATTTTCATTTTTCTTAATAGTGTCCTCTGATTCACAAAAGTTTAAAATTTTGAAGAAGTCCAACTTATCTATTTTTTCTTTTGTCACTCATTTTCAGTGTCATATCAAATAATTCGTTGCCAAGTTCAAGGTCATGAATATTTGCCCTTATGATTTCCCCTAAGAATTTTTAGTTTTAGCACTTAACATTTATGTTTTGATCCATATTGAGTTAATTTTTGTATATTGAATGAGGTAAGAGTCCAACTTTTCCTTTGTATATGGATACTAGCTGTCTCAGACCCATATGCTAGAAATAATATACTTTCTCTCAATTAGATGGTTTTAACACCCCTGTTGAAAATGAATTGACCATAGGTGTATGGATTTAGCTCTGGACTCTGAATTTTACTCTATAGGTCTATACATCTATCCTTAAGCTAGTAACATGTCATTTTGATTACTGCAGCTATTTGTCAAATTTTGAAATAGTGAAGTGGGAATCCTCTATTTTATTCTTCTTTTTCAATATTGTTTTGGCTATTTGGGGTTACTCCCAATTCCATATGAATGTTACGATCAGCATGTCAGTTTATACTAAGAAGCCAGCTGACTTTCTGATAGTGCAGAGTTTCTTTAATTGGTCATTATAAAGATATTCTGAACAATTACTGTGGATAGGGGACTGTGCCAGGTACTGGGGATATGGCACTAAATACAACACAGTGCCTACCTTTGGGTAATTTATAGTCCAGCAGTCACACAAGGATATATACAGGAAACCTAAGTAGGATGCCAGATACATTATTAGGGTCCAATTTAGACTGAAACATGGCTCTACTTTGGCTGCTGTTTAATTCTCTCCCCAGAGTCAACAAGGGAAGAAAGGAATTATGTTGGATGGAATAAACAGCAGGCATTTCACAAACAGGAACTACCAGTTTTGAGAGAATAAATGGTTCTGGTCAGTCCTCGCCTCACATAAAATATACTGAATTTAAGATCACAGCTATGTATTTAGCATTTCTTGGGATTTTAGTACTGCACTAGGTGCTTCAGTAGATAAGAAGGAGGCAGAGCAGAGAGGAGACAAAAAGAGAAGAAGAAGAAGAAGAAGAAGAAGAAGAAGAATGGAAGGAAGAAAAAATACTTTGAACACCCACTACGTGGCAGACACTATATATACTATGGGCATTATATAACTCATATTATTTTTCTTTTATTTTTTCTAGGTTTATTGAGATATAATTAACATATAGCATTTTAAGGTGAACAATGTGGCGATTTGATACACCTATATATTGCAAAATGATTACCACAATAAGGTTGGTTAACAGCTCCAACACCTCACATAATTTACCTTTTTTTTTTTGGTGGTGGTAGGAATATTTAACTTTTGAGCAACTTTTGAGTATATAAAACAGTATTGTCAACTGTAGTCACAATGCTGTATATCTCATATTATTATAAAGAAATATGAGATGACCTTTTTGTCCTCAAGGAGCCCAGCTATATTCTAGGTAAAAACAACCACAGAATGATATATACCATTGATTAATCATATGAAATTGTCTAGTACAGGCTATAAGAGGAGTCCAGGGAAGAAAAAGGCCAATATACACTAGAAGAGGAAGGAAAGGTATGGGGTTAGCCATTTTGGTTCCCCAAATTCACATCTGATAAGGTGTAGGCTTTAAACTGGCTTCCAGGAAATAGAGAAACAGGAAAAAGCATGAGCAATCATAGAAACCATTAACTAAGAACTTACTACAGGGCAGGCATGACCTTAAGCACTTTATAGTTCACTGCATTCTCGATCAAACCCTATGGGGTATGTGCTATTATACCCACTCTACAGATGAGAAAACTGGTGCTTAAAAAGTAAATTGTCCAAAGCCACACAGCCCAGAAGTAGTGGAGCTAAAATTGGAACACAAATGTTTTAACTGCCAAATTGCTTCCAAGGTGATAGAATGAAACCTCTGTGAGGCAGAAACAAAAACAAGAACAACAGAGTTTGTGGTTAGTTTGTTCCATGACCCTAGCTGAAGCTACACAACTGCTGGCTACTATTACTTTCCTTGAGATCTGACCTTTACAGAGGCTGGTGGCCTCAGAATGACTCCCTAACAGAAACACAAGGTCAGATTCACTCAAAAATCACTCACCCAAGGATCATATGTTTGTCTAGAAACAGAAAGGAGCAACCATGGCAGAAATTCCACAAAACTCTGCATCATGGGACTTGGTCCAGTGTTAGAGCAGACAATTTGTCACAACTCAGTTTCCAGAAAAGCATTGCCTGAACACTCCTGATCTCTCTCCCTTCCTTCTTCACTTACTGCTTCCTATCAGAGGAGATCTTAACTGGATGGCAAAAATGAGGGAGAATACATGAAATAGGCATGCCCTTACTCCTCCTTCCTTCCTCTTTGCAAACCAGCCTACCATCTGAGACCACATTTTGGACTAGGTTTCAAGTTTAACGTTGAAGGTTTTGCCCTTGCAGGATGCTACTGTAGTGGTACAGGGCCTGCTGTAGCTGGATAGGTACATCTGTCTAACCCTCAAGTTCATTTAGCAAGCCCATTTGGCTCTCGCACTTAGCTACCTCCCCTAACCTACATTTTATCAGGAATAAAGGCAATGTTTTGTAGTCTGTTCACTTTACAATTCAATTGTTTCAGAACTTGGGAAGGGAAGATGGTGCTATTTATTCTCTGCCTCAATATTTCAACTCCCAAACTGCTTGAGCTCCTACACTCTGAAGGTAACCACCAAATTATAGGACTCTCCTTTTTAATATCACAGGTAAGTCTTTAAGGCAGAGAGAACACTGAGAAACACAGTCCACATTTCCTGAAAGCCCAGAATACACTAATATTTGGGACAGCAGGTGAATCTGATCAATAAGACATTCAGCAAAATTCTCTTTAGCCTGTTTTGGTGAGGCAACATAGTGTAGTATGTTAGGAGCAACAACTCTGAAACCAGAATGCCTAGGTTTGAATCCCAGCTCATTATTAGCTATGTGACTTTGAGTAAGATATTTTACTTCTCACTGCCTCAGTTTAGAAAATGGGTTGTTACTAAAACTAAATGTGTTAATAAATGTAAATTTCTTAGGACGGTGCCTGGCATGCAGCAAATACTGTATCAGTGTTTGTTGTGGGTTCAGCTTATCACATCGGGATCACCAATTGTGGGTTCGGCTTTCAGCTTTGTCCAGCAAAGCCAAGGGCGGCAGAAAGGATTAGTCAAGACTCCACAAGTCAAGAGAGGTCAGAGGGAGGCTAAAAGGAAGTCTCCCCGAGCTGCTCTCAAGCCCCTGTATCTATTAGGCATACATTATAGGGAAAACATTGCACAATACATCAGTGGCTAGTGCCAGTAAGAACATATAGAAAGCATGCAAAAAAACAAAACAAAACAAAACAAAAAAAAAAAAAACAAAAAACAAAAAACAAGGCATTCCCAATACTACAAAAGATGCCCCCACCTCCCGAAAGCAGGGTGTAGAACAAAATAACAGGGTCTAAGGAATTCATGAGCACAGGCAGGACCCAACTCCTCAATATGCATTTATTAGATACTGGTCAGCTGTTTCCAGCAGGGCCAGAAAGCAGTGTAATCCCTTCCCTACAATCTCCCTAACCAGGACATAGCTATTTGATTTCCCACAGTTTGTTAGCATTATCAGTGGATGGATTCTGTACATTAATCTATTGAATACATTCGCCCCTGCTGCAGAGTGACAATCACTCCTTCCTGTAGAAATTCAAAAAATATTCTTTTTTTTAATTTTTTTAATGTTTATTTATTTTTGAGACAGAGAGAGACAGAGCATGAATAGGGGAGGGTCAGAGAGAGAGGGAGACACAGAATCCGAAGCAGGCTCCAGGCTCGGAGCTGTCAGCCCAGAGCCCGACGCAGGGCTCGAACTCACGAACCGCGAGATCATGACCTGAACCGAAGTCAGCCGCCCAACCGACTGAGCCACCCAGGCGCCCCCCAAAATATTATTGTTTACTTACAGTATTAATGACAGTAGTGAAAGCAGGAGAGCTGAGGTCAGATTATTCATTAATATTTACCAGAGAAGTATATTCATGACTCTAATGAGTGAATTGGTTCACTACTCTTCTCAGCTTAGATATAGCAATAGACCTAGACTACCATTTTCTTTACTGAGATGGAATCTAGAATCCAGGATCTATCCTCCAATCTTGTTGAGGTGTTATTTGAGGAGAAAAATTTTTCGAAATAAACTGGTTTCAACTAATGCCCTATTATTTTCCAAAATGTTGTTTTCCTTTTTTTTTTAAATGCATCATTTATTTTTAAGATAATAACATGCAATTAACCTGTGCCTACTTGGTGTTCAGACTTTAACTCATACATTTCCCTATTTGTACTGTAACTTTGTTAACAACAAAACTCAGAGCTTTCAAATTATACAGACTTTTATTAAAATTAAATCAGACATTGTGCATGTGTGCATGCGTGTGTGTGTGTGTGTCCATGTTTACCTTCAAAAATAGGCAAACTGAAAACCACTAGTTTGTCCTCTGTATATATGAGAGGTGCATAGGGGGACAGGTGAAATAGGTGAAGAGGATTAAGAGGTAAAAACTTTCAGTTATAAAACAAATAAGTCCTGGGAATGAAAAGTACAGCATAAGAAATAGAGTCAATAAAATTGTGATAACACTGTATGGTGACAAATAATAACTACACTTACCATGGTAAGCATGGAGCAATTCATAGAATTATGGAATCACTATGTTGTAACCTTAAATTAATACAATATTATATTTAAACTATACTTCAATTAAAAATATATATCTATGTATACTATGTATACTCAATGCATTCTTGCTTTTGGAAAGGATTTTGAGATATAGATTTTTGAAGGTTGCCTGGATGTCATCAAGTTTCTGAACAAAGTTAATAATGGTAATAGTCAACAGTTCTTGAGTGCCTGCTATATGCCAGGCCCAGTGCTACATGCATATATCATTTGACCCTAATAACAACCTCATGAGGTGGATACCACTATGATCTCCACTTGACATACATTAAAACTGAAGCAAAAAGAAGTTAAGTGAATTTCCCAAGGTCAGAGAGCTATCAAGTGACAGAACTGAGACTGAAACCCAGCCTCCCTCTACAGTGCCCTCTGTCAAACAGTGCTTTTCCTTTCCATTCAGGTGGGACGTGGCTAGGTGCACTCTGCCTATTTGCTAGGAACAAAGAGTATAGGAGACAGAAAGCATGCCAGTAGGCAGAGAGGTTGAATGTTAGTTTAATACCTCTCACTGTCAGGGAGAGGAAAGAATGATGTGGTTGGCCCTTACCTTCCAAGTCTCTCACTGCACCCAACAAATATGTATTGAGAGTCTGCAATGTTCTAAACACCATGCCAAGTCCTCAACACCAAATCCCCTCATCTCTGCTAAATTATGTCTCTCTTGTCCTTTACAAGCTCATTTCAAGCCTTCTCTTCCAAGATGCTGAGATTAATTCAATTCATTCAACTCTGCTAACATGCTCTCAACAGCTGTCTTTACTCTTTATGCTCCCACAGAAGCACAGAGGACTATGCACACAGTAAGAATTCACCAGATGTAAATGGATGGCCTGGCACGTAATAAAAAGTGGGGAAAAGTTCATTGCTAATTCTTTGCATAGACACCAGGCCCAGATGGAGGCGAGAACAGCCAGGAGGTTAGGATTACTATCAGGGACATGGCCTTTGGAGTCAAGCAGACCTGAGTTTGTATAGTTGTTTTGCCATTTAAAGCTGCATGAGTTTGAGTAAGTTACTTAACCTCTCTCCACTTCAGTTTGCTCATTGGTGAAATGGAGATGATAACAAAAAAAAAAAACTCATACAGTGTTGGCATAGATAGATAGATAGATGATAGATAGATAGATAGATAGATAGACAGATAGATACATAGACAGATGCATTCAATAGACTATAACTCAGCCATAAAAAGGATGAGGTCTTGCCATTTGTAACAACATAGATGGACCTAGAGGTATTCTGCTCACAGAAAGACAAATACCACATGATTTCAGTTTTATGTGTAATGTAAAAAAAAAAAAAAACAAATGAATAAACAAAGAAAAGGCAGAATCAGACCTATGAATACAGAGGACAAACTGATGACTGCCAGAGAAGAGGGAAGAGGGGGGATGGGCAAAAGGAGTGAAGAGGAGTGGGAGATACAGACTTCCAGTTATGGAATGAATAAATCAAGAAAATAAAAGGCACAGCATAGGAAATAGTCAATGATATCATAGTAGCATTGTAGGGTGACAAACAGTAGCTACACTTGAGGTGAGCATAGCATAACATAAAGTATAGAACTGTTTAATCACTGTGTTGAATACCTGAAACTAATGTAACATTGTGTGCCAACTATACTCAAATTAAAAAAAAAAAAAACCTCTTACAGTGCTCCTGTGAAAATTTAATGATAAATTGAATGTTAATCACTTAGCATAGTCTGGCATATAAAAAACACTCAGTGGTAGAAAAGAGAGACCAAAAGTTACAATATAAAGGTAGGAAACACAAATGCAGTAATATTGAATATTTCTGTAAAAAATCAAAGAACTCACAAAATAAAAAGACATAAAATATAATGCCATATACATACCTAAAATGGGAGGAGGAGAGGAGTAAAGAATGGGTTCAAACTTAAATGAGCATCAACTTAATATAGACTGCTATATGCAAAAAAAGGTTATATACAAATTTAATGGTAAAAACAAATCAAAAATCACTAATAAATATGTAAGGAATATAGAGAAAAAAATCCAAGTATATTACTAAAGAAAATCAGCAAAACATGGAAGAGAGGAAGACAAGAATGGATCAAAGAAAATCTTTAGAAACAACCACAAAATAAATAATAAAATGACTATATATATATATATATATATCAATAATTACTTTGTATGTAAATGGACTAAATGCACTAATGAAAAACATAGGGTGACATAATGGATAAAAAAATCAAGAACCATCTATATGTTGCCCAAAAGAGACTCATTTTAGACCTAAAGACACCTGCAGATTGAAAGTGAAGGGGTGGAGAAATATTTATCATGAAAATGGATGTCAGACAAACTAGACTTTAAAACAAAGACTATAACAAGAGATGAATTAGGGCACAATATCACGATAAAGGGGACAAACAAGGAGACATGACATAACAATTCTAAATACTTATGAACCCAGCATAGGAGCACCCAAATGCATAAAACAGCTAATAACAAACATAAAGGAACTAGACAATAATAATGTAATAACAATAGGAGAATTTAACACTCCACTTACATCAATGGACAGATCATCTAAACAGAAAATCAACAAGGAAAGAGTGGTTTTGAATAACACACTGGACCAGATGGACTTAACAGATATACTCACAACATTCCACCCTAAAACAGCAGAAAACACATTCTTTTTAAGTGTACATGGAACATTCTCCAGAATAGGTCACATATTAGGCCACAAAACAAGCCTCAACAAATTCAAGGAGATTGAAGTCATACCATGCATCTTTTTTGACCACAACACTATGAAACAAGAAATCAACCACAAGAAAAAATCTGGAAAGACCACAAATACATGGAGGTTAAATAAAATGCTACTAAACAATGAATGGGTCAACCAGGAAATCAAAGAAGAAATTAAAAAAAAAACATGGAAACAAATGAAAATGAAAACACAACGGTCCAAAACTGTTACAATGTAGCAAAAGCAGTTCTAAGAGGTAAGTTTATAGCAATACAGGCCTACATCAAGAAGCAAGAAATATCTCAAATAAGCAATCTAATCTTACACCTAAAGGAGCTAGAAAAATAACAACAAAACCTAAAACCAGCAGAAGGAAGTACATAATAAAGCTTAGAGCAGATATAAATGATATAGAAACCAAAAAAAGGAAAAACAAACAAACAAGCAAACAATAGAACAGATCAATGAAACCAGGATCTGGTTCTTTGAAAAAAATCAGTAAAATTGATAAACTTCTAGCCAGATTTATCAAGAAAAAAAGAGAATGGACTCAAATAAAATCACAAATGAATTAGGAGAAACAACAACTGATACCATAAAAATACACACAATTTTAAGAGATTATGAAAAACTATATGCCAACAAATTGGACAAGCTAGAAAATATGGATAAATTCCTAGAACATATGAACTATCAAAATGAAACAAGAAGAAATAGAACTATCAAAACTCAAACAGGAAGAAATAGAAAACTTGAATGGCAAAGAAATTGACTCAGTAATCAAAAAACTACCAACAAAGAAAAGTCCAGGATCAGATGGCTTCACAGGAGAATTCTACCAAACATTAAAAGAAGAGTTAATACCTGTTTTTCTCAAACTTTTCCAAAAAACAGAACAGGAAAGAAAACTTCCAAATTTATTCTATGAGACCAGCATTACCCTGATACCAAAACTAGATAAAGACACCACTAAAAAAGAGAAGTACAGGCCAATATCCCTGATGAACATAGATACAAAAATTCTCAACAAAATACTAGCAAAAGGAATCCAACAGTACATTAAAATAATTATTCACCACAATCAAGTGGGATTTACTCTTGGATAGTAAGGGTGGTTCAATATTTGTAAATCAATCAATGTGATACATCACATCACCAACAGAAAGGATAAGAACCATATGATACAAAGAGGCTTTGCAAAGTACAACATCCATTCATGATAAAAATCCTCAACAAGATAGGTTTAGAAGGAACATGCCTCAAAATAATAAAGGCCATGTATGAAAAACCCACAGATAACATCATCCTTAATAGGGAAAAAAGGAGAGCTTTTCCCCTAAGGTTAGGAACAAGTCAAACTTTTCTTTTTAAAAAGTTTATTCATTTATTTTTAGAGAGATTGAGAATGCAAGCAGAGTAGGGACAGAGAGAGAGAGAATCCCAAGCAGGCTCCATGCCACCAGCACAGAGCCAGATGCAGGGCATGAACCCATGAACCATGAGATCATGATATGAGCCTAAGTCATGGATCAGATGCTTAACTGACTGAGCCACCCAGGTGCACCCATTCTCACCACTTTTATTCTACACAGTACTGGAAGTCCTAGCCACAGCAATCAGACAACAAAAAGAAATAAAAGGCATCCAAATTGGTAAGGAAGAAGTAAAACTTTCACTATTTGCAGTATGCATTATACTATACATAGTAAAATGAAAAAGATTCCATCAAGGAACTGTTAGAATTGATTAAAAAATCATTAAAGTTATAGGATACAAAATCAATGGGCAGAAATCTGTTGTGTTTCTATACATCAATAATAAAGCAACAGAAAGAGAAATTAAAAAAAAACAATCCCACTTATAATTGTACCCAAAATAGTAAGATACCTACAAATAAACCTAACAAAAGAGACCTGTACTCTGAAAACTATAGAACATTAATGAAATAAATTGAAGAAGACAAAAAGAAATGGAGAGACATTCCATGCTCAGGGACTGGAAGAACAAATATTGTTAAAATGTCTATACTAACCAAAACAATCTATACATCTAATGCGATCCCTATCAAATTACCACCAGCATTTTTCACAGAGCTAGAATAGTCAATCCTAAAATTTGCAATCACGAAAGACCCTGAATACCCAAAGCAATCTTGAAAAAGAAAAGCAAAGTTGGAGGTTGTCATAGACTCTGGCTCTAGAGTTCTTTCTTGTCCAGCAAGAAAGCTGGACACAGGATTAAAAAGTGAGAGATGGCTAATGTCCGGGAGAAGACAAGAACCCCGATTAAGGGTTCTTGTTCAATTTTTATTAGGATCAGAAGGCTTACAAACATGGTGATGGATGTGCACAAAGAGACAATGAAACTGAACATTAACTCATGGGCATGAGGTAAAAGGGGGTTTCAAAGATATGCAGGATTAGGGGTTTGGTTTAATACAAAACAAAATCCTGGCGCCAGGCGGAAGGATGTTTACAGCAGACGTGAGGCACCACCTCTGTTTACCTAAACTGATCTAGGGGACAAGAAAGAGCATGCTACCTCAGGAAAACCAAGGCACTTTTCTTTTTTTAATTAGCTCCACTCTGGGCAACTTTGCCCTGCATCAGTCTACAGCTCTACTTATCTGTTCACCTAACTTGGTCCTTCCTTCCTGTGAGAGCAGCTTTCTGCTATTGTAGTTAAGTTGGGGGCGTTTCTGCCCTGTATACCTAATCTTATTTACCTCATATACCTTTGTTTTATACTGGGGCCTTTGCCCTGCCCTATCTATACTTATTTATAGAATCTTGTTTACCCAAATTTGGGTGTGAGCATCCTATGGCTTTCTAATTCTTTATTCCTTTTTAACCCATTAGTACAAGCTCAGGAAATTCCTAAGCTTATTCCCCACAAAAGGTGTCACAATTCTGGACTCAAGTTATATTACAAAGCTTTAGTAATTAAAGCAATATGGTACTAGCACAAAAAGAGACACAGAGATCAATGGAAAATAATAGAAAACCCAGAAATAAATCCCTAATTATGTGGTCAATTAATCGTTGATGAATCAGAAAGAATATCCAATATGAAAAAGACAGTCTTTTCAATAAATGGTTTGGGAAAACTGGTCAGCTACATGCAAAAGAATGAACCTGGACCACCTTCTCCTACCACACACAAAAATAAAGTCAAAATGGATTAAAGACCTAAATGATACACCTGAAACCATAAAACTCAAATGAGAGCAGAGGAAATAATGTCTCTGATATTGGCCATAACAATATTTTTCTAGATATATCTCTTAAGGCAAGGGAAATAAAAGCAAGAATAAACTATTGGAACTAGATCCAAATAAAAAGCTTCTTTCTGCACAGTGAAGGAAACAATCAATAAAACTAAAATACAAAGTACCAAATCAGAGAAGATATGTCCAAATGACATACCCAATAAAGGGTTAGTTAGTATCCAAAATACATAAAGAACTTATAAAACTCAAGACCCCCCAAAAGTAATCCAATTACAAATGGGCAGAAGACACGAACAGACATTTCTCCAAAGAAGACATACAGATGGCCAACAGACACATGAAAAGTTGCTCAACATCATTGATCACCAGGGAGATGCAATTAAAACTACAATGAGATATCACCTCACACCTATCAGAATGGCTACAATCAACAATACAAGAAACAAGTGTTGGCAAGAATGTGGTGATAAAGGAACCCTCTTGCACTGTGAGTAGGAATGTAAACTGGTGCATCCATTGTGGAAAACAGTATGGAGCTTCCTCAAAAAGTTAAAAATATAACTATCCTATAATCCAGCAATTGCACTACGGGGTATTTACCCAAAGAATACAAAAAAAAAAAAAAACTAAATTAAAGGGATACACACACTCCTATGTTTATAGCAGCATTATTTACAATAGCCAAGAGATGGAAGCAACCCAAGTACGCACTGATTGATGAATGGATAAACATGGTAAGATGTGGTACACACACACACACACACACATACACACACACATATACAAAAGAATATTATTCAGCCATAAAAAAGAATGAAGTGTTGCCATTTGCAATGACATGGATGGAGCTAGAGGGTATAATACTAAGTGAAATAAGTCAAAGAAAGACAAACACCATATAATTTGTGGAATTTAAGTCATATGTGGAATTTAAGAAACAAAACAAATTAGCAAAGGGAGCAAAAGAGAGAGAGAGAGAAACTAAGAAACAGACTCCTAACTATAGAGAACAAACTGATGGTTCCCAGAGGGGAGGTGGGTGGGCTAATGAGCTAAATAGGTGATGGGGATTAAGGAACGCACTTGTCAGTGATAATCACTGGGTGATGTATGGAATTGTTGAATGTTATATTGTACAGCTAAAATTAATAAAACACTATATGTTAACTAACTGGAAATAAACTAAAAACTTTTTTTAATTTTTTTAATGTTTTATTTATTTTTGAGAGAGAGAGAGAGACAGTGTGAGTGGAGGAAGGGCAGAGAGAGAGAGGGAGACACAGAATCCAAAGCAGGCTCCAGGCTCTGAGCCCACAGCACAGAGCCTGACATGGGGCTAGAACTCATGAACTATGAGATCATGACCTAGGCCAAAGTCGACGCTTAACTGACTGAGCCACCCAGGCGCCCCTAAAAACTTTTAAAAACCACTCAGTGGTAGTCAATTTTATTAATGATATAATCTAATGAAAGGCCCACAGGTCCTTCTTAGGAGCGTAACTCAGACAGCTAGGCTATCTGTCTTACTTGGGGGAGGCACAACATAGAAGGAGGGCACAGGAGCTAATGGGGTTCAGATGTCCTGGCCATCACCTGACCAGAAGTGTTTCTGAGCCCTACGGTTCACCAATGAGTAGGACAGCCAGAAAGAGACCCAAGGCTGTGCACAGATACAGATCTTAGCTCCTACCACCTCTTAAAGACAAGGGCAAAATGTCAACTGTTGGGATAGCCCCTTCCATTAGGTAATACCAGCAATTTTTTTCCTAGGAATAATACCCAAGTGAACTTCAGGAAGCAAGCCACAGAGTGGGACTCAGCATTTATGCTTTCATTCTACTACTTTCTTAGGCTTCAGCCCTAAAACCTAAGACTGTTGAGGACTATCCCTGACTCACTGCATTTAAATTGCCTACTCCCTGCTAACTGTCTAAGTGGGCAGCCATCAGCTTTAGAGTCTTTTCCTGAAGACTCCCACTGTGCTCGGCTGCACAGAAATGGCACACACTAAGCAGCAGGAGTAGGCAGTTACTACCTCAGCTGGTACTTGGTGTCCATTCATTTTCAGCTCATTGAAGTTATTTTCACAATACTCTATCACTGGCTTATGGAGTCTCTGGCCAAAAACAGTAACCCAGTGGTCTGTCCACATTATTTCATTGGTATCAAGTTAATAGCATTGCCTTTAGACCCAGGCAAGAGGACCTGCCATAAGGCCTGCACTTTAGAGGACCCAACTCTAGCTCTCCTCTGGCTGCACCTCTCCCTACAAAGTGAGGAGTCTACAAAGCCAAGGGAACATACCCACTTTGAGTCTAGACTCACAGCTTCTAGGCCAACATCCAGGTACATAGACCCAGGAATTGTCTGTCCAAACAGCATGAAGTCTGTGCCAGGGGCTTTTACAGGCCTCTTCTCCAGGTCTGTCCTCCCAAGAGCAAACAGCAGCATAGCTTTACATATCCTTAACCTGTTGGGTGGTCCAGAGCCAGCTGTTTGGGATGCGGAAGTGCTGCATGGAGCTTGAACATACAGCCTGTTATGTCCATGTGCATGAGGCCTCTGGTGGTATGGAAAGAAAACCAGGAGTGGACAAATGAAGGGACAGAGGTATGCATACTATAGGCCAGATGATTTCATTTGTAACTTTGCCCTATGCTTTGCAAATAGAAGCAAGACTGCATGTGGATGCCACTTTGTTTTTATGAATAACGTGGAATAGGCAGAGGGATGGTAGCCCCATCCTTCACCCACCACAATAGAACATATCCAGTGACTTACTAAGTAGAAGCTTCTTTTTGGCAGGAGAGAGTAATCCATAGTGGAATCAACCATAATGCTGAGAATTTCTAGAATAGGCCAATTTCAAACATTCTATCCTATGTCAGGTATGTGTCCATCCATATGTTCCAATCTGGGACTCAATAAAGACTTCCATATCCACAGCTAGTTTCCAAAGTAAGTAAGCTCTTCTCCCACCACCTTTATTCTGTGACTGTCACTAAGCAGATCTGCTTTAAGGATGAACCCTAAGCCCCCTCCTAACAGGAGAGCATCAGACAGCCCCAAACATCCTCATGAGTGCCCTTACCCCTGGAATTCTCCTCTCTCCTTCTTCACACACAGTATGAACACTTCACTGTCCTTTATTCAATACTTGTTTCTCACAAAGAGGACACTGAAATTTACTAGCTCCAGATCCTGCTGGATCTCACCCACGTGCTGGCACTCACTCGCCTTGGGAAATATTAGTACTCAACACTGACTATTAACTTTCACGATGGGTTTGTTGATCTTTTCCAGGGTAAATCCTGAATCATAAAACTTATTTAATGCCAAACACTTAAAATGGATCAGAAAAAATTTAAACCACCAAAAAATAATGGTCTCCAGTAAAACAAGACCTCATCCAGGAGACTAAGTATTGCTAATACTGTCTTTAAAAGCTTATCCATCATTATGCTTATTCAGTATTATGCTAAGCAAAATGAGTCAGAGAAAGACAGATATCATATAATTTCACTCATATGTGGAATTTGAGAAACATAACAGATGCACATAGGGGAAGGGAAGGAAAAACAAAATAAAAACAAAGATGGAGGCAAACCATAAGAGACTCTTAAATACAGAGGACAAACTGAGGGTTGCTGGAGGGGACGTGGGTCGGCAGATGGGTTAAATGGGTGATGTGCATTAAGGAGGGTACTTTTTGAGATGAGAACTGGGTGTCATATGTAAGAGATGAATCACAGGGTTCCATTCCTGAAGTTGAAACTACACTCTATGATAACTAATTTGCATTTAAATTTTAAAAATTAATGAGAAGAGCACTTGTTGGGATGAGTACTGGGTGTTATATATGTAAGAGAATCACTGGGTTCTACTCCTGAAACCAATATCACATTTTATGTTAACTAACTTGAATTTAAATAATAAAAAAGGCTTATTCAGCTTCAAGTACTTTTCAAATGATGATTGTTTCACCATGAGTAGCTATGGCATGTCCAATGCACCACACTTCCAAATAATAAGAAAATCACTCACCTGTTTCTGTGTTGAAAAGGCTGACTTTTTTCTGGGCAGTATGGCCAGCAGAAGTCTCAGGGATCCCAGTGAGAAGTAGTAGGTTGCTGATTGGCATTTCATCTATGTATTAAGAACATCATCTACTGAAGAGAAGATGCTGGATTTTACCTCCATTGGCAGGTTGGTGAAAGTCCCTCAGAATTGAAGCTTTTACAGAACTGTGCCTTGCCCTCTTGTCTTCTCTCCCTGATCTAAGACTCACCAAATCTGGCCTGTGAGGTACAGTCTTGGCCTACTGCAGGGCTAGCCACCCCCAGACAAGCCCCGTATATACAGGCCAGGATAAAGAAAGTCTTCATCAATAAGGTAAAAATGACTCCATGCTCACTTCCCAGGCCCCCCATCTCCTCTTGCACTTTGTGTCCTCAATTCTGCACCAGACCTAAACAATATGATAAATTAGGAAAAATATGCTTCTTCTCTTGCCATCTTTTAGCACCTAACGTAAGGCTCCCAACTTGCTTCTTCAGTGGTGTCTTGTTTTCTATTTTTTGTAAGTTTTCCCAGCCCAGATTCCTTTCTCTTTTAAAACACTCATCACCCTCAGTTTCAAATAATCTGCATCCATCACATATTGGGCCCTCTTAGGTGATAATAATAAAAAAGCCAATTTGTACAACAATCAATTATGAACATAGGATAATAAGTTAATATTCTTCTCTGAAGTATCACACCTGGAATTTAACAGGAACCTGCAAGAACATGGGCAATAATTTCTTTGACATCAGCTGTAGTAATGCTTTTTCTAGACAAGTCTCCTAAGGCAAGGGAAACGAAAGCAAAAATAAACTATTACGACTAAATCAAAATAAAAAGGTTTTGCCCAGTGAAGGAAACCATCAACAAAACAAAAGGCAATCTACTAAATAGGAGAAGATATGTCCAAATGATATGTCAAATAAGGGATCAATATACAAAACATATAAAGAATTGCTACAACTCAACACCAGAAAACAAACAATCTGATTTAAAAATGGGCAGAGGACATGAATAGACATTTTTCTAAAGAAGACATACAGGTAGACAACAGACTCATGTGAAGACACTCAACATCACTAATCATCAGGGAAATGCAAATGAAAACTACAATAAGATATTACCTTACACTTGTTAGAATGGTTACAATCAAAAAGACAAAAAATAACAAGTGTTGGTAAGGATGTGGAGAAAAAGGAACCCTTGTGCACTACTGGTAGGAATACAAATTCGTGTAGTCACTGTGGAAAACAGTATGAAGGTTCCTCAAAAAAAATTAAAAATAAATATACCATATGAATCAATAATCCCACTACTGAGTATTTACCCAAAGAAAATGCAAACACTAATTTGAAAAGATATATGCACCTTTATGCTTATTGCAGAATTATTTATAATAGCCAAGATAGATAAATATATAAAGAAGATGTGATATAAATTGATAGATATCCTAAAAAGGGATGAGATCTTGCCACATGTGACAACATGGATGAATCTAGAAGTTATTATGCTACTTGAAATAAATCAGACTGAGAAAGACAAATACCATATTAATAAACAAACAAAAAGCAGAATCAGAGCTATGAATATAAACAACAAACTAATGGTTGTCAGAGGGAAGGGGGTGGGGGAATGAACAAAATGGGTGAAGGGGAGTAGAAGATAGAGGCTTCTAGTTATGGAATGAATAAGTAATAGGGAAAAAAAGGCACGGCATAAGGAATATAGTTAATTATACTGTAATAGCATTGTATGGTAACAGATAATAGCTATACTTGCAGTCAGCATAGCATAATGAATAGAGCTGTTGAATAACTATGTTGTACACCTGAAACTAATGTAACATTGTGTGTCAACTATACTCAAATAATTGTTTTAAAAAGTGACCTGCAATATCTTTAGGTAAAAAAGTTGATTTGTTAAGTATTTTACTTGAAGCATCTATAGGTATGCTATCTGATATGGTAGCCACTGAGTGCTACATGTGGCTATTAAACTTTTACACTAAATTACATTAAAATTTAATTTTTAAGTGTTTAATAGCCACATGTGATTAATGGCTACTGTACTGGATAGTGCAGATATAGAACATTTCTATCATTGCAGAAATTTCTATTAGGCAGTATTGACTCTTATGGTTGGGACTTTCAGGCATTGTGGTAGGCTGGTAAGGCTAGTAGGAGAGATGTAGGGAGTAAAAGGACTCTGAACTCTCTGTGAGACAGCTTTTGCCTGTACAGAATATTCTCTTTGTTGGTGCCCAAAAAGACTCTCGGTCTTTGCCAAAAAAATCATTTTATGCCCCACCCAACCATAAAGGTACATGGAAGAAAGTGACACACAGCTGCCTAGTCCTTGCTTTTAGAAATATAGCAACCTTCAATTGAGTTCCTACATTGGGGACATGAAAAATTATAAAGCCATTAACTTCTCCTTGCATTGTAAGTTACTAAAACCATGAAAAACACTCCTTGGCAAAGCCTAAAGTAGAAATCCCAATGATTCTACTGGTATTCAAGAGCCACCATGCTCACTGCAATCACAGCTAGACTATATAAGGTCCAACCCATAATCTTGGCAATAGACCCTTTGCCTCTATCACAGACTTGGAGATAATCACTAGACTCTGTTTACTAAAGTGAGAAAGTGACTACCGACATTTAAGAAAGATTTCCAACCACAAAGGTTGAAATCAATAGGGTATCCTAGTCAACCCTTGGTTAATTAACCAGAAAATGAAGCTCAGCATAATACCCCATACTGGATAATCAAGGTTTTACTGTAAACAGAGTGTAGTCAAAAGGTAAACATCATCTGTAATTTCAGCCATTTCTGTAATTGATTTAGTAACCTGTTATCAATCTCCAAATTAATTTTATTTCCATTAGTACTGGTAAGAGAACAAACCATATTAACGGTAACTGCTAAAACTTATTAAGAGTTAACTATGTTCCAGACACTATGCTAAGTACTCAGCATATTTTAATTCATTTAATCTTCACAGTAATCTAAATGAGACATGTACTAGTGTGGTCCCTATTTTACAGATGAGGGGAATGAAGCACACAAAGATTAGGTAACCTGCATAAGAACACACAGGAAGAACATGAGAGACTGTATTTGAGCCTAGGTGATCTGATGTCAAACCCTGCACTCTAATGCACTATACTGTCTTGCAACTATAGATGACATTGAATGAGTCACAGAAGCTCCTTGAGGACTGGCCATATCTCTAGTTAGCACAGTACATGGCAAAGAGCAGAGATTCTCATTAAATGTTTGGTGAATAAATAATTGCTAAAAATCTATTAAGCACTTCCTATCTCATTTAATCCTCAAAGGAATCCTATTGATACTATTATAATACCCAGTTTATCACTCTGTTTTTACAGATGAGGAAAATGCAACAGAGACTAAATCACTTGCCCCAAATCACAGAGCTAGTGAATGCTGCTGAAAAAATCTAAATCCAAACCCAGATCCCACTCATGAATGAATAAATATGCTCTTGGAGAATGTATAGTCTGCCCTATTACATTCTTAATTATGTGCTGTGTCAAGTGTGAGCTTGACAGTAGCCTCAACATAAGTCTTAGCTCTTCAAGGTTACTGAGCTCCTTGAAGCAGAGATCATGACTAACTACTCTTCCCTCCAAGCTCTTAATCCAAAGCTGAGCAAGGAAATAGTGTTGAATACTCACTTGTTAATCGATTCAGTGCCTTAGTAAGGAGCTATTCCAGTCTACAGCCAGCTGACTGGCTTCCTGTCTTCTCTTCTGGCCTTAAGCAGAACCTCTGGCACTGCGTGGACACCCTGAGAAACTTTGCCTCTCAGGACAGAGTGGTGCAAATGGTTTACTGCAGAAGGAAAAATTATTCTATTACTGACACTGTTTAGAGTTCCCAAGTCACCATGATAATAAAGACTGACTCAGAATTAGTTTTATTATTGTTTTTAAACTCTCTGCAATATACTCCCTAACTGCCTGCACCTAGGCAGACCATTCCCGCTGCCCTGCTCTCAACCATAGTATGCCATTGTGGCAACCTACCAGAAACAGTTTAGAGGAGCAAGGCTGTAATCATTCTAATCAAGCACTAGGTTAGAGACCAAAGGCTAGGATTAGAGTCTCATTTCAGTCAATAACTGTCCTTTGGCAAGTCACTAGACTCATTAGTATTCTAATCAGTAAAATGGGGGTACCATCTCCATCTCCTGCTCACACAAAGAACAGAATAAAAGGATGATATAAATATGCTACATAAAGTAAAGGGATAGTTGTTACTTTTGTTCTCCACTAAACTAGTGGTCACTGTTTTGTTGACCTTCCAGCCTTCTTTTGGCAATTCACAGAATTACTTGGATTTTTTTTTTAAGAATAAAAGCTTTTACCAAAATAAGGCAAATCCCTGGTTCAAGCTGTTTCAGATTTATCCTCAGTAAGAACCACAGAGCCCTTAATGGAAAATGTTACAAAATATCAGGGCAATGCCATAGCCACCTCTCCCCCATTGTAGCTAAAGTGATCCACCACCACAACTGAGGTGGCCTTTGGGCAATAAAGCAGACTGACAAGGCAGAGGGTGAAGAAGGAAATTCCACTTATCCAGAGGCCCCATGGCTTCTCTCAGTCAGCACTACCCAGCACAGAGCAGTCAGAACCATGAGTTTCTTTAAATAATACCAGCAAAAGCAGGAGTTTCAAAGGAAGTGAAGAACGGTGGTATAGTTCTCCTAGAGATTCCTTCACAAGCATATAGCACTGGTGCAAACACCTCAGTCATCTTGATGTACATCTTCCACAACAGTTGATAAGGCTGCTCTGTTGAAGTCATTTCCAAAGAAAGAATCCTAATGTACCATCATATTAGAAAACATTCCCAAAGCTTACCATCACTGACTAATGCAGAGATGCATCAAAAGGCCTTTGTTTTTTATAAAAAGCAGTCAATCTAGAGATGACATTTCAATGAATACTAATGTCTTAAAGTTTAATTTGGTTTCACAAATGGATGAGAGTTCATTATAGAGCTTTGTTTCTCCCTCACACACCATAGATGGTTTCCTCAGAGTAAGGCCCCAGGCAGAACTTCATGGCTGTGGACACTGTTATTAACAATTAATAGACTATTCGGGCCAAAGGGACCTTTGAACTCATCAAGTCCAGTCTTGTCAAATTATGGAAAAGAAAAATGAGGCCTAGAGAGTTTAACTGATGAACCCAAAGTAACAGAAGGGACCAGAAGCCAGGTCTTCTGATAACCAAACAAGCATTATTTTTCTAAAATACATGGCGTCATCCTTTCTTCTGAATTCTTTGGTAAGGCTACCACCTTGATTGGTCAGCTTGACAACTAAATAACCACTCTCACTTCACTACATTCTTACATAGACCATTTTTAATTATATGTTTGATAGGTCATTTAAAACCATTTTTTTTCCTTTTCAGATCAAATTATCATTCATACCCAAAACACTCCCAGTTTCTCCTACCAGTCAAAATTACAAATTCATAATAATATTCATTTCAGTGTCTTATAATTTAGAAGGCAAATATGCTGCCTATAAAAACAAAGTCAAAGATACTCAAATTACTCATTTTTCATTCTTTGATCACTAACATATACCATATCATTCATATTGCTGAGAATTAGGGAGTCAATGCATTTTAAAGACCACTTGTATATAAGAGGTGGTGCTGTGGTTCAATATTTCTTTTGGATGTATACAGTTAATCTTTCTTTGAAGCTGTATTTGTATGCAGTAAGATGGTTTTAGTTGCGGGAATTTTTAGCTATATAAAGTCCCATATTTATATCACTTTATTCCTAATTATTTCCTTGGGAACCCAACCCTGCAGGGTCTCTGTAAGAGAGGGTTGATTTCTATTTGACAATGAATGAAAACGTAATTTCATTCATACAGATTGAGGGTTGTGCCCACTTGGAATGCATATCAGAATTTCTAGAGGGTTGTTTACAGGAAGTCTGATGTGCCTCCTTAGTAGGTGAGTACTCCTGCTGGGTGATAATCACTGCATTTAGAAAGTCTAGTTACTAAAATAGTACAGAAGCAGGAAAAAAGGCTGATCACTACCAATATAACACTTTGTATTTTCTAGACCATTTTTAATGATAATGACTAATATTTATTGAGCATTTACTACATGCCAGATAAGGCTCTAAATGTCTTTACATGTATTTAATTCACTTAAATCCAAGATATACCTTGTGCAGTAGGTATTGCTATTTTCCTCATTTTGCTGATGAGAAAACTGAGCAGGGAAGTAAAACCATTTGCCTATGGTCACATAGCTAGTAACTGGCTGAGTCAGGATTAAGCTAGGCAGCCTGAAATCAAAAGTCCTCTTGACCCCACCTTCACCCCTGAAGTCCTAATTCCCTCCCTAGAGGTAACTGGAATCATCTGTTATGTAGCTTTCCCAAACTCATTCTATGCATTTATATACACAGGCATGTACCCACAGAATATAAATAATTTTGTTTTATTCTTTCTCTTTTGCCTATATAAATCATTGTGTCTAAACTTAACAGAAGACCATGGGGGAGGGGAAGGGGAACAAAAGTTACAGAGAGGGAGGGAGGCAAACCATGAGAGACTCTTAAATACAGAGAACAAACTGAGGGTTGATGGGGGGTAGGGGAGAGGGGAAAGTGGGTGATGGGCATTGAGGAGGGCACTTGTTGGGATGACCACTGGGTGTTGTATGGAAACCAATTTGACAATAAATTATATTTAAATAAATAAATAAATAATCATCGTGTCTGGTACTCTTTCTCTTACTGCCTCTTGAATAAGGGTAAGTCAAGCAGTATTTAAAAATGATTGAGAAACTTGTTTTGGATATCAGCTTTATCCTATGGAGTATGTTGAGACCCTTAAGAATTTGTAGTTCCATGATTTACAAAAGATCTGGGCTAAACCTGGAGCTAGAAAACACAGCTCTAGACCAGTAGTTCTTCTCAAACACAGCTGCATTAGAATCACCTGAGGAGGTTTAAAAAAGAATGATGCCCAAGCATGACCCTAGACCAACTTAGAACCACAAGAGACAGAGTCCAGCATCAGTACTTCTTAAAGTCTCCGCAGATATGCAACCAGAGCTGAAAACTGCTGGTCTAGAGCAGGGGTTGGCAAACTACAGACCTTAGGCCAAATCCAGCTGGCCACCTGTTTTCCTACAATCAATAAGCTAAGTATTTTTTTTACAGGTTTAAATGGTTGCAAAGAAGATCAATAGAAAAATAATATTTAAGAACACATGAAACAAATATATGTATACACACACACACACATATATATATATAATTTAAATTTGTGTCCATGAATAAAGTTTTGTTGAATCACAGCACACCCATTCATATATGTATTTTCTTTTTTTTATTTAACTTTATTTTTTATTTTTTAAAATTGACATCCAAATTAGTTAGTATATAGTGAAGCAATGATTTCAGTAGATTCCTTAATGCCCCTTACCCATTTAGCCCATCCACCCTCCCACAACCCCTCCAGCAACCCTGTGTTTGTTCTCCATATTTAAGAGTCTCTTTTGTTTTTCCCCCTCCCTGTTTTTATATTATTTTTGCTTCCCTTCCCTTATGTTCATCTGTTTTGTCTCTTAAAGTCGTCATATGAGTGAAGTCATATGATTTTCGTCTTTCTCTGACAGACTAATTTCACTTAGCATAATACCCTCCAGTTCCATCCACGTAGTTGCAAAGGCAAGATTTCATTCTTTCTGATTGCTGAGTAATACTCCATTGTATATATATACCACATTTTCTTTATCCATTCATCCATCGATGGACATTTGGGCTCTTTCCATACTTTGGTTATTGTTGATAGTGCGCTATAAACATGGGGGTGCATGTGTCCCTTCGAAACAGCACACCTGTATCCTTTGGATAAATGCCTAGTAGTGCAATTGCTCGGTTATAGGGTAGTTATATTTTTAGGTTTTTTTGAGGAACCTCCATACTGTTTTCCAGAGTGGCTACACCAGCTTGCATTCCCACCAACAATGCAAAAGAGATCCTCTTTCTCCACATCCTCACCAACATCTGAGGTGTTGCCTGAGTTGTTAATGTTAGCCATTCTGACAAGTCTGAGGTGGTATCTCATTGTGGTTTTGATTTGTATTTCCCTGATGATGAGTGATGTTGAGCATTTTTTCATGTGTCTGTTGGTCATCTGGATGTCTTCTTTAGAGAAGTGTCTATTCGTGTTTTCTATCCATTTCTTCACTGGATTATTTGTTTTTTGGGTGTTGAGTTTGATAAGTTCTTTGTAGGTTTTGGATACTAACCCTTTATCTGATATGTCATTTGCAAATATGTTCTCCCATTCTGTCGGTTGCCTTTTAGTTTTACTGATTGTTTCCTTCGCTATGCAGAAGCTTTATATTTTGATGAGGTCCCAGTATTTCATGTTTGCTTTTGTTTCCCTTGCCTCTAGAGACATGTTCAGTAAGAAATTGCTGCAGGCAAGATCAAAGAGGTTTTTGCCTGCTTTCTCCTCAAGGATTTTGATGGCTTCCTGTCTTACATTGAGGTCTTTCATGCACTTTGAGTTTATTTTTGTGTATGGTGTAAGAAAGTGGTCCAAGTTCATTCTTCTGCATGTCACTGTCCAGTTTTCTCAGCACCACTTGCTGAAGACACTGTCTTTATTCCATTGGACATTCTTTCCTGCTTTGCCAAAGATTTGTTGGCCATACATTTGTGGGTCCATTTCTGGGTTCTCTATTCTGTTCCATTGATCTGAGTGTCTGTTTTTGTGCCAGTACCATACTGTCTTGATGATTACAGCTTTGTAGTATAGCTTGAAGTCTGGGATTGTGATGCCTCCTGCTTTGGTTTTCTTTTTCAAGATTGCTTTGGCTATTCGGGGTCTTTTCTGGTTTCATACAAATTTTAGGATTATTTTCTATGGCTGTTTCTGAGTTCCTAACATAGAGCTGAATAATTGCAACAGAGACCCTACGGCCTACACAGCCTAAAATACTCACTATTTGGCCCTTTACAGAAAAAAATTACTGCTGACCCCTGGTTTAGGTCATAACCTTTCTAAGAGATCCACCTTCATAGACTATAATCTCAAAAGGAACAGGCACACCCCCATCTAGATGTTCTAAATCCAGGTCATGGTCTTCCTTGGCAATCCCTCTATGAATGGAATTATGAAAAAAATTTTGAATGGGTTTGCATTTTTCTGGGGAAAGTATCCATAGCAGGAAGAATTTCTTCACAAATTTTCCCAGATAATTAGTAAGCCTAACTGCATAGGTAAAGGCAAAAAGTATTAGGGGTAGGTTGAAAATCAGTGGCAACAAGGAAGGAATATTAAAATAAAGTTGCACCAGATTCAAGTTATTAACTTGGAAATAGAAACACCTCTGAACCTAAGCATGAGCCTAGATGTCACTTAATTTCCTCATCTGGGCAAAGGGAATGATCAATTACAATTGCAGAAGTGTATGAGGACCAGGTGAGATTATAGGTATGAAAATGCTTAGAAAAAGAATAAAGCATCATAATAAATTGTTTAAAAGTTAATTTCCTTTAAATATATATATATATATATATATATATATATATATATATATATGGCTTATCAGATCAAGAAAAAAAGGAAGATGAGGGAAAACAATATCCAGTGGACCCTTAAGAAATAATTCACTTGGACTGTGGCATTAGGGCTATGGATTAGATTTTCCAAATATTTGGAAATTTTTCTAAGAAATACATTGACATTACTGGCCCAGGGCCCCTGATGACCACATTCAACCTGTTTCTGGAATTCCCTGAAAGTTTTAACAGGAAAACTTTCTCTCAGGTCCTTATCAGTTGCTCTGGGGAAGGATTAAATGTCCATGTTCTTCAAGTCTCTTTCAAAAAGCTTGGATAACATCCTATCCCCTCCTGCCCCAATAAGCAAGCAAACAAATGAACAAATAGGAAAGAGTTTCCATCCCAAAAAGATAGCACCCTGATTTGAGGAACAACCATTCTAATGTGGTTGGCATATCCAATTTTTCCAAAATGTTTGCTATGTTTTGGTTTTTTTTAAATAGAAAAAGCTCATTATGTGATTGAGTTCATACATAGTGTGTATCTGGGAAAATACTTATGGATATCAGTTCTTTAAGACCCACCATGTGGGATGCATGGGTGGCTCAGTCGGGATGCATGGCTTCGGCTCAGGTCATGATCTCACAGTTCATGAGTTCCAGCCCCATGTTGGGCTCTCTGCTGACAGCTCAGAGCCTGAAGCCTGCTTCAGATTTTGTGTCTCTTTCTCTCTCTGTCCCTCCTCTGCTCACGCTCTGTCTCTCTATCTCTAAAAAAATAAATAAACATTACGAAAATTTAAAAAAAAGACCCATCATGTTAGGATGCTTCTTATATATAAATATTTATCATGGACACGTAACACAACATGCCTGCCTGTAACACAACATGCCCCATTCACTTGAGTTATGACCCTCCAGTCACAACAATCCAACAGTCATGGCAAACCCAGCTTAATAGGAAGGAAAAGCTACTGGGCCAGTGTCCCTGTAAATAAGGCTGTGGATGCTTACAGTAATGTTTTAGGCTCCTTGACCCCCACTGTGATTCACAGATGCAGTTTACATAAGGGGACCCTCACAGTTTCAAGCAGTTAAACAATCTGTCCCTGAGTAGTTCACTCAGGCCCATAAATAAATTCCTAATGAAAATCTGACTCAAGTAAAATTTTTTTAAAGCCTACTCTTTAGGTTCCTGGGAAATTTATGGTATGTATGTGCTAAACTTTCTGACTGCTAAAGTAAGACAAGCAAAGTCAGCACGTGGCTCATTATGAAAAACCAAATGGTATAGATGTTAGCATTTTAATTGTAGGTGGGTTTTCAGATTTCACAGAATGGCCTATTTGAAATCAGTTATATGCAATACAAGGTGAATTTACAAGAAGTCCCGTTTAATTGGGTGACCCCATTCTTGGTCCATACCTGATAAAGGGAACAATTAAGGACTGAGGCTTCATTTCACAAGTGCTTTGAGGAGGCAATCTCATTACTTTATAGTCATAACTCACATATCTGGTCATTGAAGAGAAATCTACGTGCAAGGAGTTTTTCTGAAGCCCATACTATTTTCTATTCTGATCCACTGCAAATGTTCTCTCTCCAAGGCACAGGAAAGACACATGGAGAGTATCTTGGCTACAACATATGGTGCTGAAACAGCAAGCTGATAAGTCTTTAGCAGTACTTGACAGTGGTAAGAGATCAATTATTGTCACATAAATATTAAAAAGCTCCCCTAGTGCTCTGTTGGAATCAGAGTATATTTAACCATGATAACTACCTCTCGGTTAATAGCAACCGAATTTGCCTGAGAAACAAAATGTCACTCCATCAGGTGAAGTTCAATTAAATGCTCAGTTGGTCCAAGGTTATGCTGCTGCTGCTGCTGCTTCCATCTGTAATGAAAGCCAAAACATAAAGTAAGTACTTAATACCTTCCCTAGAGATCATGATTCTTCCATCTTGCCAGTGATAGGAACTTTCTGGAGACTGCCCAGAGTGGATTTTTACCTAGGAGACTCTGACCTCCTAAATATTATAAGGAGGTTGAACCTGGCCCTGGAACTGATACAATCTGAGAGAATCCATTTTGCTTGGATGTTCCAAAAGTTTTTCTGTAGCAGATTCTAGCAATCGACCCACCAACAATCATTGACTGAGTGCAATCTGATAATCATCTCCAGCATCTACTGCCCATGGCCTAGCAATCTACTGGGCAGGATTAGGGGAAGGGATGAAGAAAAAAGATTTCTCCAGGAGATTGAAAATTCCAAGATTCAGATGCTTACCTAATCTCTGAGGATTCTAAGAGAATCATGTGGTCTGGAGAGCTCAAGTGCAGAATTTCTAGGTCAAGTCACTGAGAAATAACTTCTCCAAACCTAGAATGGCAAGCCATTCGCTGAAAACTGAGTGCTTCTCCCCTGATTTTTGGTGTAATTCATATTACAGTACACTCATAAAGCACACCAGCTCCAAAGAGAACAATTTATACTTACTAAATAAAGAAGAAAAATATTTTAATTATTTGATAGTATGTGCAGTTGTGCACAGAATGGGTAGGAAGGCACTCAAAGCACTAAGAAATTCCTGACTGAAGTGGCATTCAAAGCATCAACAAATTCCTAACTGAAGTGAGAAATAAATACCAACACATAGTTGTAGAAAGGATACAGATAAGGTGCTATAACAACCACCTTAGCTGTACAAACTGAACAAAAGAGCTGTTGTTCAGCTGAACTGAACAAAAGAGAATAAAACAGAGTGCGTAATGATGAAGAGCATCTGCACTGGAGCCAGACTTGCCTGGGTTCAAATTCTGCTTCTGCTACTTTAGGAAAGTGCTTAGCCTTCCTGTGTCTCAGTTTCTATTTAAATTTCAAATAAAAACTTTCTCAATCCTCAACTCTAGAATTCATCTCTATTTCTATTTTATCTTCAAAGAACAGAAGCTCCCACCATTTTAAGTCACCTATCTGCATCTCCATTTCTCTGGGCAGGAAAGCTCAAAGACTTAGAAGCAAAGATTTAGCTTTACAGGGGTGCCAGGTACTGCAAGGAAGAGGAAAGGTGGATCCCTTAAAAAGATAGACTTTTATCCCTATTTTCAACTGGCTTTGGAATGTGGTTGCAGATCAGGATCAACTGTTCTCAAGGTGCACCCACCCTACTGCTCTGGCTAGGAACACAGTTTCACAAGGAGCTCTCCTGAGAAGCAGATTCCCTTCAGGCTTGTAGACTTAGGGAGAGACTATTCATTTCTGGGAGTGTTATTAATTGTTTTGACACCTGCCTCTGGCGTCTGCACCTTTTGGTATAAATAAATGATTGGCTAGGGCCAGAGTGTTGCCTGCATCAAGATGATTAGAAGAAGGGGTGCCTTGGTGAAACCACCCATGCAGCTCTTCCCTACAGCCCCTCTGTAACAAGAACACATTTTTCTCCCTGTCCCCACTACCCTACTTTTTTTTTAATGAGAAAAAAAGAAACCTGTCTTTTCTTCATATTCTCATCCCAGATGGTGTTTATTCCCTCTCCCTCACCCCTTCTCCCTCACTCCACTTAGGGAAAAAAAAAAAGAAAAGTGGTTTCTAAGCGGTTAAAAAATGCCTTGTTCTGTGGTAAGGTCAGCAATTTGGGTTTGGAAGGGATAGAAAGGAAGAAGAATTCAGTGAAACCACCAGGAGTGAGTTACAGTCATTGGACTGAATGCAACCTCCCTGCCTTTTCCACCCACATTTGGATTGTTTGTGCTTCTGTATTTTATCTCATTTTGAATACAAGCTCTCAGAGGTCAGGGATATGGCTTCCTGAACACTATGACCAGTTCCTAGCATAATCATGGTAATAGTAGCTATCATTTGCTGATTGCTGACTATATGCCAGCCATGGAGATCAATGTACATCCATCACCTTCTTCACTCCTCATATTAGTCCTATAGGATCAGTACTCATGATATATTTTTGAAAGAGGCATAAAATGAATCAGAAAAATGAGGTAAGTTGCCTAAGGTTACACAGTAAGAGGAGGAGGCTCCAAAGCATGCATGGGTAAGCACATCTCAAACTGACTTGTTTAGTTGTCCTTAGGTCACATATGAGAACAGGCTGCAGCTACTATTCCACAAGTGACTAGCTTATTGGAGGCATCCAATCCATATAAAATAAGCCTTCTCATGCCTGGGAACAGAAGAGCTATTCTTTAGAGTTTCTTTAATGGGTTTAGAAAAGGCCATCAATTCTGAGGAAGTTGCTCTCCTGCTGTGCACCTGACAATGAGAGGTGAGCTATGAGCCCAACAGGATTATTCTGAGGTAAGGAACAGCCCTGTGCATGAGAGTATTCTTAAATTCCCCCCAACATAAAGTGAAGAGAAACATAATAAGCAAAATTACAAAGCTATTTTTTTTAATGGGGAAAGTAAATTTAGTGCCTGTGACAGTGCGGAACTCAGGATGATCTGGAGCAGACCACTGAGTTTCACAACTCAGACTCTGCCAATCTCCTCTGTAAATACCCAGTCTATTCCAGGTCTGTTTCCTCTCTGGAGCAGATGCCACCAGTCTCAGAACATCATGGGGATAGAGATGTACTAGGCAAAAGAGGCAAAAGACCATGTGGTAACACCACTGCACATTCATTTAGGGCTTTATAGTTTGCAACGTGCCATCGCCTACATGATCTCATTTGCTTTCTTTATGTTGGGAGCCAATTACTACCAACCTCATTTGCTACAACAGGTTCACAAAACTTCATACAGTCACTGGACATTCCCCAGCTCTCACAGCTACTGAAGTAACAGAATTGGGATTTGAAAACAGGTCACTGACTCCAAATCCCTGCATTTCCTGGTAACACAATTTAAGAAGTAGGAATTTGTTTTTTGTTATGTTAAAGCATACCAGAGTATTCCCAGATACCAAGGAATGTCGCATTTCCAATGTAGATATTAAGAGCCTGGCATATATACCCTATAGGTTTTCTGAGAAGGTACACACTCTTACTGAGTATGGTTAGGATATTACTGGGACATGTATTACCCAGCCAAACCTCCTTCAATCTCTGGCTCTGGTATTCCTCTTCACTGAAATCCTAGAGAACATAAGTACAGAGGGTCTCA
Organism: Felis catus; assembly: GCF_018350175.1. Lineage (NCBI taxonomy): Eukaryota > Metazoa > Chordata > Mammalia > Carnivora > Felidae > Felis > Felis catus. The sequence continues at coordinate 84,187,891 of NC_058386.1, read as the reverse complement.
CTCTGCAACTTTGCACATATACTCTACTTGATTTAATAGTCACACTCCATCTTACCTGGGTGAATGTTGTTTTACATATTAATTTTGTCACTGCAGATAGTTTGAAAGCTCTTATGTGTTTTGTTACTGTACCCAGCACTATGATGGCCACACAAAGAACCAGTAATATATGTGTTTTTCCTAGTAAATAAACATACGTATGTTAACAAGATTAGCTGTAGACCCTCAGAAAATCCAGAACAAAGTGGAAGATCAATAATGACAATGAAAATCATAGCTGTTTACTGAGCACCTGCTATATACCAGGCACTGGACTAGGAGCTTTATATGCCTTATCTCATTTAATCTAATGATTTTTATAAGGTGAATACTATCATCATTCCTAATCTGCAGAAGAAACTAAAAGTCTAGAGCAATGGTCCTCAAACTTTTTGATCTCAAGAACTTTTTGGATCCTCAGACCACACTTTCAAAACTATCAGCCTAGAGGGTTGAATAAGTGTTGAAGATCACTCAAAAAGTGGTCAGATTTGGAGAAAATGTGGTGGTTCTCTTGCTAAGATCAGGGGGTTCTTTCAGACCCCTGTTGTTGAAAGCAATTTGCCAGAAATACTTGCCAGTACTGCCAAAGCATTGCTGTGAAATGTGAAATACCTATAAATAATTGTCTTTTTGTTGTCAATATTTTTTGTTCTTTTATTATTACTTGCATGGCTCAGCATCAGAAATTGTTTTCTCCTTATATTCTTTGAGAGTTGAAATAAAACAGTATGGTGCCATTTTGAAAAAAAAAAGTGGTCAGGTTTGAACCACAGCAGTCTGAGTCCAGAGGCCCCTTTTTTAATCACTGGTTTATATTGTCTTCCTAAAAGAGATGTCTTTGGTTTGCTCTCAAGTCAGAGAGGAAGGAGGTAGCTACATTGCAAAGGGAGCAATTATCATGGTGGCAATGAGTATAAATGTTAGAGAAGTCCAGTGACATGTTGCATGCTCTGCTCACCTGAGAGTGATTGATTGCCTGGGGTTCTTGAACTTTCCTTTTCAGTCTGCCCTGAGGACAGAACAGATATGTTGCCTGGAGCCTTGATAGCTCTCCCTCTTCTTTACAGCCTCCTCCCTTTCTCACCATGTGGTGGGGAAGAGAGGAGGTTCTACTACTTACTGGTTGCATGTCCTTAAGTGATTTAATCTCTGAGTCTCCGTTTCTCACCTGTACAACAGAGGTAAGAATAATACCTATCTCACAGCTGTGATTGAGAGGACTAAATAAGATAATTATGTAAAGTTTTTAGCACAGAAATGGCTGCATAATTAATAAATTTTCCAAAGGTTATCAAAATGAGGAAGCACCAAAAAAAGAGGAAGCTCATATTATTACTAATAATAATTTGTTGACCATTTGCTGTATATGATAGTGTGTACTAATGCTTTATACATAATAATTCATGTAATCTTCACAAAAGCCTTTAAGATTGAGATCCTTTTGCCAATTAAAAAACTGGAATAGAGAGATTAGGTAGCATGGCCGAGGTCACAGAACTCATAAGTAATTCTCTAGAACTTAAATCTAGGCTATCTCATTCCAGAACCTGAGCTTATAACCATGGAATTCCCCTTTTACAAAAGTCAAAGGTGCTGTATTCACTGGAAGCAGAAAACCAAGTATCCATCCTAAAATCTCTGGATCCAATATGAACATAAGAACACAAATGCAAAGGGTCAAGGAGATGAGGATCTGCAATGCTCATGGATGGGATACCCACCACGGTTGCCTACGGGTGGCAGGATTAGAAGGCACAATTTCCTCTTTATCATCATTTATTTGTTTCAAAGCCTAGCAATTTCATGCATAAAACCTATGCACCAAATAAATGAAAACCCTGTACTTCATTCAATTCCTCTTCATTGATTAACATAATGACCAATGTAGTAAACTGCAAGCACCTAGCTGGCTCTAAGGCAATCTTATGGGAGCCAGAACCCCTCATCAGTGATCTGCCAAGTAATTAGTAGTTGATGGGCCACTTATTTTCCTGTCACTTCAAAGTGAAACACACACAAGACACTTACTTCATTTTACTACTTTGCAACATGGGAAGCCTAGGCAGCTGCTAGATTTATGCTTTGCCCTCATATTTATTCCTTCTTTAGAAACATCCATGACATTCAGAAGGCAGGAGCTAAAAAAAAAAAAAAAAAAAAAGGACCCACTCACTACCTGCCTCAGTGACATTAAATCAAGTAATGGAGTGAAATAGAGAATGTGGGCTAGGGGAGGGGGTGGTTAGGAATGAACCCAAGGACTATGAATCAAAAGGCTGTACAATATCTCTGCCACTGGTGTCAGAAGACATAATTTGTATAAAAAGAAGCTATACACAATTACTTAATAAAGCAAAGGATTTAATAATAGTTCACATTTATTGAATATAGTAAGTATGCCAAGTATATGCTTTACATGTATTAATTCATTTAGTCCTTACAAAAAAACTATGAAAAAGATGCAATTATTCTCCCCATTTCACAGATGAGGAAACTGAGGCACAGACCTTAAGTGATTTTACTGAGGTTACATGGTAAAAAGCAAACTGGGATTTGAACCCAACTACTTTGACTCCAGTGTTGCATTCATATGCTATATTGACTCTCTTCACAGAGGAAATAGTGAAAAATATTCTACTCCCATGTACTGGATATTATTTGATAAATCATTTATTTAGCAAACTGTTCCTGAGCACCTATTGTGTACCAAGAATTATGTCAACACTGAAGAGCCTGAAGGACAGGGGAAAAGTCCCTGCCCTTGTGCAACTTCCAGTCTAATGTGGGAGACACATTCATCAAAAAAATTACACTAGTAAGAATAAAATCACAACTGGGATGGGTGATACCAAGGAGAATTTTCTGGTTCTCTGGAAACAGGTAAGAGGGGACTATGACCTTGAAAGGGGTGGTAGAATGCTTCTGGGAATGCTTCCATGAATTGAGTTGCAGTCTCAAGTGTGGGGGGAAGAGCATTCCAGACAGAAGGAACAGCACGTGAAAACTATTTTTTCTCCTTTTCTCCAAGCTTCTTTGACAGCTGCACTGGGCTCGTTCTCTGGCCTCAGTTTGAATTAGATAGTTCGCTTTATCATGGTGAGACAAACATGACAAACCTAAAAATAATGACTTCCTTTCTTTTTTTTTTTTTTCCAGCAGCCTGATTGCATAAGATTTCAAGCTCAGGGCTCACCACTTTTTCTCTTTTCTCTAAATGCCCAAAGTTGAGGGGAGTGTAAACAAAGACTAATTGTTCCAATTGCAGCTAATTTGCCCTCTCCTTATTAACTGGTCCTAAGAGTTACCAGTAACAAAGGAAGAAGAGGGAGTCAGAGTGGGAAGGGAGAGACTCTGAGGTATGGTGGAAAATAAAGGGGAAGCTTAGAGGAGATGCTCCTTGTTGACTGCATCTCAGTCCCTCCCTCCCTGTTCTCCCTATTCTCACAAGCACATTGTCCTTCCCCTTCTTCCTGCTCCCATCTACCCACCAGCTTTGGAGCCTGAGCTTTGAGCGAGGCCCTCCTAGAATCCATTTGATCATGAGCTGCCAGCTTCAGCTGAGACCTGGAATCAGGCTAGCCTTTCAGCCAAGCAGGATTAGCACAACCCAAGGACAGAGACACATCAGGCAGGCAAGCATTCTCCCACAAGCCTCACACTTGCTGTGACCCTCTGACTTGAGGGCAAAACCACTTCTATCTTCTTCATAACCACAGAGCCCCAGAAGTACCCTGACATACAGGTCATTAAACCTGGTGCCATAGGGTGCCACCTAAGTAGCCATGAGCTCCCTTATTTATTTACTTATTTATTTTGGTAATAAATAAAGACTAAGGATACTCTTCTTCTGTTTGAATATGATGAAATTAGCAATTCTTATCCCAGCAGCAGCCACAGTTAGGCTACTTATTTCCCCACTCTGGGTCTCAAATTAAATACCTACACAATATGGATACAAGGGAGGAGGATGAACTTGGTATAAATGATCTATTAGGTTCCTTCCAGTGGAGTATAAAGAGGAGAAGCCCCTATTCCTATGAAGTGGTTATAAATACAGAATTCGACACCCTAGGTTTGAATCCCAGCCCTATTTCTTGCTAACTGTATGTAATCCTAGGCAAGTCTTTTATAAGCCTTAGTTACCTCTTCTGTAAAATGAGAGTAAGAACATAACATGCGAATTATAATAGTACTTACTTATAACAGAGCTGCTGTGCAGCTTGACTGAGGTCATACATGTACAAGTGTACTTGACACCCATTAAGTCCTGAATATTTCTTTGTTTTAATTTTTTATGTTTTTATTTTATTTTTGAGAGAGAGAGAGAGAGAGAGACAGCACGAACAGGGGAGGGGTGGAGAGAGAGGGAGACACAGAATCCAAAGCAGGCTCCAGCCTCTGAGCTGTCAGCACAGAGCCTGATGCGGGGCTTGAACCCATGAACCGTGAGATCATGACCTGAGCTGAAGTAGGACGCTAACTGACTGAACCACCCAGGTGCCCCAAGTCCTCAATATTTCTTAATTATTTTCTTTTATTAATGCAATGTCATGAAGATAATTAAAAAATTCAATGAAGACCATACAAATATACATCTAGTGTTACCTGTGATTCTTTTCATTCACCTCAGTTATACAGCTAAGTATTAAATATTTACATTGTCCCATGTGGCATTTTTTACAATCTTTGCCACAAATAGTCCACTCTGGTACTTGTTTGCTTTTGAGCTTGGATTCTCTAAAAGACTTTGTCCTTCCTTCATTGTGAACCTCTGAAGCACATTTCAAACCATTTTATGTCTCCAATACAGTTATACAATAGATTTCTTATAATCTCATGTAGTTGGAATTAAAATATGCCAACCCCAAAGGGACTTTTATTCTTCCTTTATAAAGGAGTCATATTACATGCATATATTTAAGCTCCAAGGTTGAGGTTTTTCTCATTTTCCCTAGATGCCTGGACATCAGTTAGTATAATGTGTGAAGACTCACTGGTCTTTTTTCCTGAATCAATAGTGACACTGATTTATAACTTAATAGTGAGTCCCCTGAGTACTTAATAACATAGATTACACCCTAACAAATGCATTTCCTGTAGGCTTAAGTGACTAACTCACTTATCTATTAGACTGGTAGAATAATATAGGAACTTCCTTGTTACTGAGAAAATTCCTAAGGAATTAGTACCTTTGAAAATAGAAGCATTAAATAAACATTTTTCTACTGGTATATTCTTTCTACAAATTAACTCTTACCTGAAAAATAGAAATGTATGATTTCATATTCTCAGAATATGCTCACCATGTGTATTTTGAAAAGTGAATCCTTTTATTTTAGTTAACTTTAATTATCCTTAAAACATTCAGGATCATTAAGAGAATTAAGATGTTTAGTACTCTTCAAGCGTGGTTAGCAATGTCAAGATTCCCACTTTGCATTTTATTTTCTTATTCCTGAATCTGAATCAAATCCGCATGTACTGCACATCCTCAAATATGCTTTTTTCCCCCAGTTCTCAGGCCCTGTTATGTGTTGATCAGTAAAAGAAATCTTAACACACAGATGCTTGTACTTAGTATCTGTCAGTAACCCCATAATTAATGACTCTTGTGTTGCCTAGTATGTCCAAACATCATAAGGCTTGGCTAATGTTTTGTTCAGGCCTGAACAGCATGTTTAAGAGCCTCCCTTATGGACAGCTAGAGGGTAGGAAATAATCACATTGAATGAAGAGTCCAAGTTCTTGCAGCTTGTGGTAAAATTGTTCTGAATATTGATTCCCTTTGCTAATAAGCTCAGAAGTTCAAAACAAGGACCTGAGGCCAAAGCTCTCCCTTGCTTCCTTCAGACAAACTGCACTCCTCCTATTTCTAAATGGACAGGATTATGAAACAGATTTTTTAAAGCTATGTTACCCACTTGACCTCTTTTCAAGACATTCTGTTATTAACATTAACTTAAATTCCCTCTGCCAGAACCAAGTTTTCAAATAAATTACACTCAGATCATTCCTGCCACCTCATCCTAGTGGTATTTTAAAACTGATGTAAAGTGGATAATTTTGTATCTTAGGGTGGGCTTTTAAAATTCAGCATTAGGTAAGTGAACATTGCTCTTGACTGGTGGCAGGCAGGTGTGGCAATTGATTGCTAAGCCTACAGAGAGTCTAGCACAGTAACTCAGATACTAAGACAATTTGGGGGTTTGCTTATCTCTTGGTCCTTACAGAAGCAGCAGGAAACCTCACCACATCCCAGAGAGTTGTGGACTGCTATCCTGCCAGCACATGGTAGACACACAAAATTATACATCAAATAAATCAATGAAAGAATAAAATGCTTATTTGATTTTTAATCACAGCAAGAAAAGAAAACCCAGAGCTCCTCCCCACCCCACCCCCCATTCCCTAGTGCCATTCCAGGAACAAGCATCATTATCATGAGTTCTCATTTGTCCCTCAAAAATAGAGACTGGACCTTTTGTATTTTGCCAAGTGACTGAGAACATCAATGTACCCAGGAAACCTTCCTTAATTAAAACTAAAGGTTTAAAAAGAGGCCACGAGATTGAGCATGCAGGAGGCCACTGGTAACTTTTAAAAAAGCAGTTCTAGCAGAGTGGTGAAGGTTTAAGTCAAACTGCAGTGGGCTGAGGCAAGTGGGTGGGGAAGTAATAGAGGCCAGAACTGTAGGCTAAACTTTTAAGAAATTTGCTGGCAAAGGGAAGGATGGAGAGAGTGAATAGAAGCTTTAGGGAGATAGCTTTCTCCATATCCTCTCCAGCAGGGGAAGGTGTTTTCAGGGAAGCCATCTATTTTATTTGGACTAGGTAATTAATCCCTGAACCTTCTTTTAAACCAAGGGCAAATAACTTACGGGACTGGAAAAATGAAGGATACAGGAAAAAGAAATAATAAAATCAGAAGTTTCCAAAGAGCACTTGAAGATTATCTGGTCCAAAGTGGCAAGAGGGGGGTATACATTTTCTGTTACTAGGATACGGAATGAGGAAAGAATACATTGGAACACACAGCAATGTTGAGAACAGGTGGAAGTAGTGAGAGGGATGTGTTAAGGATACAATGAAAGGATTCAAAAGGGGAGACAGGAGCTTTGAGGCTCAAAGGAGGTTTGGTGATAGTGGTGACTGAGAAAGAACAGAAGGCCTTCTTTTCTCCCAGCGAAGGGTAGTTATGGGGATATTTACAGCATCTTCTGAACCACTGGTTCCTGTAAGAATAAGGTTATGGCCTCAAATGAAGGTAAATGCTATCTGACCAGAGCCTACTTTCCATGTTTCTACTTCAAGAGTCTTAATAGAGACAAATGACTCAGTGGAGCAACCAACGTAGCTGCTATTTTTAACAGGAAAAAAAACTTAAGCTGATATATATATATATATATATATATATATATATATATATATATTTAGCATGCAGGGCTCAACAGTTCTAGAACTGTCTTCCTGTCAGTGGACAGGAGAAGGCTAGAGCTGTGTGATTTACATGAAGAACAAGCCCTGGTCAATAAGTAAGTTCAAGGGGAGTTATTAGGAGTCACTCTGGCTTCCTGGAGAGTTTTAATGTGATGCTCAGATCATTCTAAATTCCAAGTCTCTCACCTCATATCTTAAAACTTCATCTCTGTGTTTGGACTATGTTGACTCCCTGTCTATGTACCCAAAACACTCCCCCCAACAAACCAGCCATTGTGCCTGAATTCCCAAGTATTAGAGTCACTTATTTGGGCTAGGGCTATTTTTTGTGAAGATATGTTGAAATGAGAGAGATCAACCAGTAACACATGGGTACCCAGTGATACCCACAAATACATTTGCATGGAGCTTGGTATCATATTACCTTGCTGTCAGTTTGGGAGCATGGACTTTGAGAAAACGAAGCAACAGAGAGAACTTAAAGATTGCAGGATGTAGTGTCCTACCAGGAAGACACACTAGAAAGTGGTCATATAATGGGGGAAAGGCCAGGGCACTGGTATCTGGAAGCAGCTCCCATCTAGTGTGTTTGAAAAAGAGTTTAGAGGTCCCCCAGAAGACAACTATTAAACGCATTATATTTTTCTAGATCCAATATGAGGTCTTCCATGACGTTATTTCAATGAGAGCACATGGAAAAAGGATTCATCTTCCTGCTGACACTAACATCTTCCAAGTTACTCTTTTAACAGAACCAAAGCAATGCTATGATAGCTTCTATGGAAAGAGATCACTTAGGTCAAAATCTCAATCTATAAACTACCTCAATTCAGACCCAGGCCCAAAGAGTTATTCAGAAGGCCAAGGAAGGTCCAACTGCTGAAAGGTCTACCCTGACCCAAGATAACAAAGATCATTTTCTCCCTATAGAAGACCTGTCATAGGGCGCCTAGATGTCTCAGTTGGTTAAGCATCAGACTTCGGTTCAAGTCATAATTCTCACAGTTCTTGAGTTCGAGCCCCGCGTCGGGCTCTGTGCTGACAGCTCAGAGCCTGCAGCCTGCTTTAAATTCTGTGTCTCCCTCTTTCTCTGCCCCTCCTATGCTCCTGTGCTCTCTCTCTCTCTCTCTCTCTCTCTCTCTCTCTTTCTGTCTCTCAAAAATAAATAAAAGCATTATTTAAAAAAAAAAAAGACCTGTCGCTTTGCAATGAGGTAGATGCCTTAAGATGCATATACCCCTGGGAGGGGTAACACATTTACTTGTACATAAGTTGTGATTTTAATGACTGAGACTAGAGCCTATTCTGGGAGTGAGATTTTCTTTTTAAGAAATGAAAATATCTTCATTGTTATTGTGATTATAGAAGTAATACATGTTCTGTGTAAACATTCAACAATACAAGTGTATAGAAAGTAAATAGTGAAAGTCCTTCATGATGCCACTTCTCTAAAAATAAAAAGTTGTATATATCCTTCCATATTTTATTAAGCTATATAATCATTTCATTTATGCTATTTTGTACCTTTTTTTTTCACTCAACAATATGTCATGGCCAGCATGGAGAAGTAAGCTGCTAGTGAAACCTACCCTCCTGCAGATAATAATGATAAACTCTGGACAAAACACACACACAAAAAAACAACTACCTGAAGGATCTGAACAGTAAAAAAAAGAAATCAGGAAAAAAAAAATTCCCCTGAGAATTTGTAACCACAAGTGGGCCTCCATGTGAATCTCTGGTTGGGATTCATACTACGTGTACAAAATCCTAAGCAAAAAAAAAAAAAATTCAACTTCAAATGTCCCAAGGTTAGTAGCATCCTCCAGACTACTGGCAAAAGCATATGCAAATCATGTCTGAAAGAATTCTAACAGAATTCAGGTTGAATATGTATATACCATGTAACCAACCCAGAAATTCCTTTTTTATCTTTATACCTAGAGAAACTCTTACACATGTTAAAAGGCAAACAAGCATATGAATGTCACCAATGCTTTTAATATCCAAAAACCTGGCAATAACCCATACATCCATTAACAGTGTAAATAAGTCCTAATATAATTATACAATTGAATATCATACAGTAATTAAAATTAACTATAGCTACTCACATTAACATGAATAAATCTGGGAAAATATAATATTGAGCAAAAGAATAAGATACAGTCTGATTTAATTTATATGAATTTTTAAAACAATATGACAATATTTATTAATAAAAACATGTGATAAAAATAATGAAAATCAAGTAAATGGTTTATCCAAATTTCAAGCTAGCAGTTACCTTTGGATGGGAGGAAAGTGGATGCATAGACAGGTAACTTCAGAATGGGGATGCACACACAGGTAACTTTAGAATGACCAGCAATTTTTATTTTCATAAGCTGGGTGGTGATTACTTAAGTGATGATTTTATTTTGCTCTGTTTTTATTCTTTGAACTGCACATACAGAAATTGAGAAAGACACAAATAAATGGAAACATATCCCGTGCTCTTGGATCAGAATAATTAATATTGTTAAAACTTCCAAACTACCCAAAGCAATCTACAGATTCAATGCAATTTCCATCAAAATTCTTTTGGCATTTTTCACACAAATAGAACAAACAATCTTAACATTTGTGTGGAGCTACAAAAGACCCTGAATAGCCAAAGCAATTTTGAGAAAGAACAAAGCTGGGACATCATACTTCTTGATTTCAAACTATGTTACAAAGCTGTATTACTCAAAATAGTATGGGACTGGCATAAAAACAGACACATGAATGGAACAGAACAAAGAGCCCATAAATAAGCCCATGTATAAATGGTCAACTAATATTTGATAAATGAGCCAAAAATATTCAATGAGGAAAGGGTAGTCTGTTCAATAAATGGTGCTGGGAAAACTGGACATCCACATGCAAAAGAATGAGATTAGACACCTATCTTACACAATTCCCAGAAATTAATCTGAAGTGGATTAAAGACTTAAATGTATACCTGAAAATATAAAACTCCTAGAATAAAACATAGGTGAAAACATACTTGACAATAGTCTTGGAAATGATATTTTGGATATGACACCAAAAGCATAGGAAACAAAAACAAAATAAACAGAGGTCTATATCAAACTTAAAAACTTCCATACAGCAAAGGAAAGAGTCAACAAAATGAAAAGGCAAACAATGGAATGGGAGAAAATATTTGCAAATATCTATCTTGATAAAAGGTTAATATACAAAATATATAAGGAATTTACACAACTTAATATCAAAGAAAACTAAATAATCCAATTTTTTAAATGGGAAAAGAACCTAAATAGATATTTTTCCAAAGAAGACATAAAAATAGCCAATAGGTGTATAAAAGGTTCTCAAAATCATTAATCATCAGGAAAATGCAAAAACCACAATAACCTATCACATCCCACCTGTTAGGATGACTATTATCAAAAAGACAAAAAATAACAAGTGTTGCCGAGGGTGTGGGAGTATATCCGGTACACTGTTGGTAGAAATGTAAATTGGTACAGCCACTATGAAAAACAGTTTGGAGGTTCCTCAAAAAACTAAAAATAAAACTACCATATGTTCCAGTAATCCTACTTCTGGATATATATCCAAAAGAAATGAAATCAGATCTCAAAGAGATAGCTGCACCCCCCCCCCACCATGTTCACAGCAGAATTATTCACAATATCCAAGATACAGAAACAACCTAAGTGTCTGTTGATAGATGAATGACAGGTGAATGGCTAAAAACAATGTGATAATGATAGAGACAGAAATATAATCACACAGCTCTCCCTTTATTCTTTATTTCTAAAATATTTTAAAACAAATTTCAAGCATGTCCTTTAGCCTCTACATACTTCAGTATGTGTCTCTAAATAGTATAGACATTTTTATTACACATCCCCAATCAAGTATTATTCAGCCATAAAAAAAAGAAGGTAACCTTGCAATTTACAACAACATAGATGAACCTGGAGGACATTATGTTCAGTGAAATAAATCAGACTGATAAAGACAAATACCATATGACCTCACTTATATGTGGAATCTAAAAAATTTAAACTCATAGAAGCAGAGAGTAGAGTAGTGGTTGCCAGGGGCTAGAGAAATGGGTAAATATTGGTCAAGGATGTAAGTCTTCAGTTATAAGATGAATAAGTTCTGGAGATCTAATGTATGGCATGGTGACTATAGTTAATGATGCTCTATAGCACACTTGAAATTTCTTAAAAGAGTAGATCTTAAGCATTTTCACCATGCACAAAAAGAATAGTAACTATGTGAGGTGATTGATGTGCTAATTAACATGACTGTGTTCATGATTTCACAAATTATGTGTATATAAAATCATCACATTGTACAATTTAAATATATATAATTTCATTTGTGAATTAAACTAAATAAATAAATGCACATAGATATTATATATGCTCTTATAACTATTTGGCTATTAATTTTTTTAAATCTAGGGAACCTGGCTGACTCATTTGGTAGACTGTGCAACTCTTGATCTCAGGTTCATGAGTTCAAGCCCCACGTTGTGTGTAGAGATTACTTTAATTTTTTTTCATTCAATCAACCAATGGGCAACTGCTTATTCAAATGAGTTCTGAAGTGACTTTTTTTAATTTTAAAAAATGCCCTTTGCACGATGTTAGATGTCAAATATATTCAATGAAAGAAAAGAAGAAAAGATATGCCCTAAATCTTACAGCAGTAAAAAGAATTCAGATTTCCTTACCTTAGGCTTGAATATAGATGCCTGTGGCTGGAGTACCATGGAACAACAATATCAGAGTAGACCCCCAAATGTCATCTAGTCTGGCCTCCATTATTTTGCCATATCTAAACTAAATCTCATCCGAGAGTAGAATATCCAACTGTACACAAAAATTTACCTCAGGAGATGAATCCATAGTCTCCTCTAGTAGGTTGCTTTGAATATGCCGCTCCTCCACATAGATCTTTATCATTCTTTCTTCATTAACATGCATTATGAACACTTTCAAATGTACAAAAATGTAGAAAGAATATAGTGAACCAAATCTATCATCCAAAGCAACATGTAACAAAATGTCGCAATTATCATTTTAGCAATCCTTTTTTCTTTATTTCTAAAATATTTAAAAATAAATTCAAACATGTCCTTTAGCCCTTAGATTCTTCAGTATGTGTCTCTAAATAGTGTAGACATTTTTATTATACATCCCCAATGCCATTATCACACCAAGCACCAAAAATTAACAATTTCTAGTATCATCTAAAGACTGCTTCAATATTTAATTTTATAATTATTTTAATTGAACTGCATTTATTGTTAAACTACTGCTGAGTGTTTAATGTTCTTGGCCAGCCCTTATATTCCAGGATGGCTTACCATCGCACTGATAGCAAGGCTAGGCTTTGGACCATTTTTTTTTTCAAGTAAAGGGAAATGTGTCTCTAAACCTTCTAAACTCACTCACTTATTACCTGCCAATGTCAACAACACAATTGCCAGGTGGCTTTCTGGAGCACACATTGGAGCAATCAGACCCCCATGGTAGTAAAGTTAAGAAAAAGATTCCTTGAGTAGTAACCCCACTTTGCTTACTACTGGTTTATCTGCTGTGTTTTCTTACAACCCCAAACGTTACTCTGAATTCCACCTAGGGATATACACTGGCAGTAAAATCACATTGTTTAGGGGTCTCCAAATAATAGCCATAAAACCCAGGAGATGACTTGTATGTTTTACTATCTCCTCATTGACAAGAATTGTTTTAAAAATAAACTCATTAATGCTGTAAGAAGTATGTCTTAGGGAGAGACAGTCTCCCAGCTGCTTGCACATGGGTCAGAAAGGCCTATAATCCCAATACACTGGAAGGCTTCATTAAAAAAAAAAAATTAACACATACCTTATGACTCAGCAATTCCACTTTTTGATATTTTCTCTATTGAAACATTCACATGTGTGCTCAAGGAGCTGTGTATAAGGATTTTTCATTACACTATTGTTTGTAACAATTAAACCAAAAATTAGAAAAACACTAAATGTGCATTAGTAGGGGATCAATATATCTATCCTAGGAAATACAATACAGCAATTTAAAAGAAGGAAGTAGGGGCGCCTGGGTGGCTCAGTCAGTTGAGCATTCGACTTCAGCTCAGGTCATGATTTCATGGTTTGTGAGTTGGAGCCCTGAATCAGGCTCTGTGCTGACAGCTTGGAGCTTGAAGCCTGCTTCCGATTCTGTGTCTCCCTCTCTCTGTCCCTCTCCCCCTCATGCTCTGTCTCTTTCTTTCAAAAATAAATAAACATTTTTAAAAATTTAAAAATAAATAAATAAATAAATAAATAAATAAATAAATAAAAGAAGGAAGTAAACCTGCCTTATAAACCTGGTAAGATCCCCAATATATGTCATTAAATTTAAAAAGAAACTGCATATGGGGTGCCTGGGTGGCTCAGTCGGTTAAGCGTCCAACTCTTGATCTCAGTTCAGGTCTTGATCTCAGGGTTGTGAGTTCAAGCCCTATGATGGGCTCTGCACTGGGTGTGGAGCCTACATACCTGCATATATACATAAATAGCCAGTTGCAGCTGCAGAATAATACAGTATAACACCCATTGGTGGGAAAACACACAGACATAACCTATATATCTCTATGTATACATATATACATGTGAATGCAGAGAAAAATGTAAGGATACCCACCAAACTTAAATTGTGACTATCTACAAAAAGAGGACTGGGATGAGAAGGGTGGTCAAGGTCAAAGAGAATTTAACACAAACTTAAATCATTCGAAATTTTACAATGACAATGTAGTCATATGTTATGTGTGTAATTTATAATAAATAAAAATGCTAAAAGAAAGGAAAGACATACATGTATTTTCAGGGAAAAGGTGAAATTGCAGGTTTGTCTAGACAGGGTTTCAAACATTTATTGAGAGCAGACTTTGTGGCAGATGCTGTGGGGCTAGAAACATGAGCAATGGGCCCTGTCCTCCTATGGCTTTTCTTCCAAGCAGAGAGACAGCACATGAATACAAGAAAAGATTCTGCAAAATCAAATATCCATCTATACCCAGTACAGTGTTAATAAGAGGAAGAGACTGGGGTGGTTAGGGAAGGCCTCAAGAAAGAGAAGATTGCTGAGCTGGACCATGAAGATAAGACAAGATCTGAGGAAGGGCTAGTTCACTTATGTTTGGAGTTTGAAGAACAGAGACAGGTATTCCCAACCACTTCTTAAATTCCTCATAGGATCCCTGGGCAGTTTTGTCCACTGATAGACTTCATTCCCTGAGCTTATGACCAAAGAAGGCACAGCCAATGTACATCTCATTTAAAATTGAATAATCCAAGAATCATTTCAATTTGTCTTTGGAAGGTATCATTTATTTATTTTTTCTTTTTTTCTCAGCAGATTTGACTTCCCTAATTATGTTCTCCTCATCAGATGCCAAAATGAGTTTCCATTTTCTAAACCCACATCGTCAAAACTGTCACTGCCTGATTTTCCCTACCGCCTTTCCCCACTCTGTATCACTGTGTCAAATCTTATCTATCTCAGCTCCAACACAAGTGCAAGTCTAACAGGTCCTCACTCTCTGCTGGTGTGTCAGTGGATAATAATGAATTAATCACTAAATAATCCCCATTAATGTGTTATCTCTCCTAGATAATATATTGTCTTAATCAGGCTAAAATGAATAAGTCTCCCAAAACCCCTAAGAAATAATGGTGAGAATGTTAGACAATGGCTTCAAGGCTGAAGTAGAAGCTATTTGGAGAACTTGACTCATCCCAAAAGTGCAGGCCTCTGTGCTGGGTCATCTCTGCCTGAACATGGACAACTTCCAGACAACAGATGAGAAAAGACTCTCAGTGGGTTAGGCCTCTAGCATATACCACTTTACCTGGAGCCCTGAAGAACTCCAGAAGGAATCTACAAAGCTGGACTCAGGCAGGTTTCTGGGCCAATTGATTCAATGGCAAAAGCCTTCTGTTAATGAATCCAGGGCCTAAAGTGTGAGCAGGTTCTTTTTCATTCAGTTGTCCTGCACTTACTTATGACACTAAAACAGGTGCTTTTTTCATACCATCATGCACCCAGCAGAGAATTTATGGGTTTCTCCCTCCCTCTGACTTATCACTGAAATTTGAAAGACAGGCAGTGGAAAACAACTGAAATCTTCCTTTTTTGTTCCTTCTAGAGAAATCATTCTAATTTTCAGAAGAAAGATGTTTTCCTCTCCCCAGCCTAAGGAGAAAAGTCACTCAGGTCAGAATCAGAGCTTTGCCAACCAAGCAGCCTATACGTTTTTCTTTTCACTTCCTCCTCAGTACCTGGAACAAGAAAGAAAGGGGTGGCTTTTCCATTAACCATGACAGAATTAGATGGATCAGGTGATGGTTGGGAAGAGGGGCTGAGACAAGCCCACCTGGGCATAATGGGTGATACATGGAGTTCCCAGTGTAATAGCCAATGTTTATTGAGTATTCAGTAAGTACGTGCCATACATTCTGACTAGCAATTTTCACGATAGTCCCATAAGATAGGTACTGTTATTATCATTGAAAGCTGAGATATAAAAATGAGATTCAGAAATGTTCAGTAACTTCCCAAGGGTCACATAACAATTTAGTGGCAGATTCAAATCCAGAGAGTCTGAAACCACCACCAGTACTCTTAACTGCTATACCACGCTGCTATAAAAGTACCAGGAAAATTTCTGAGCCTGCAGAGGAAGAATCAGCAAGAAATTGACAGAGGAATAGCTGGGCAATAGGTAAATGACATCAGGGAATTCTAGCAGTGTCTGGGGAATGGGAGGGTGGCAGTCATGGCATTATATAGGGGAAGTAAAGCAGAAGGATCCTATTATCAGGCCTGGAATCAAGAGGTAAGCCCCTAATGCTCAGGAGGACAGGCAAGCACAAGACAAGAGCACAACCACATCAGAATAGGCACTTAGGCATGGGAAACATCCATCAGGAAACAGACAATAAGGCTGACTCAATGCTGAGCTGTGTGCTATGGGTCAAGGACTTCATAGATTTCCCCTGACCAGAAAGAGTACGTGAGTTAGGGCTGGGCCTTCATACATGTGGAAACTAAGTGGTCCAGCTATGGAGCCAAGAATCCAACAAGGATTAGAACAAAGGAAAAGGGAGTTATTTTAAAGTTGTATTTTTTAAATCTCTGTTCATGGCATGTCAAGGGGGAACTGGGATTACTTAAACTTTCATTATTTACTACACATCATCTGAATATATCTTAAGATAAAGATACTTTGACTTGGTTTTCTTTTTGTTCAAAGTAAAATGATGTCTTTATGTAGGGAATTCCCTTTTTACTCATAGGCAGCAGTAGATATAATGTGGTGAAGGGTGTCCTCTCAAAAAGTTCTCTATCACATTCAAATTCAGCATTTTGATATGCAATGCAGTTTTTCTACTTCTCTTTGGACCATGGATGGAAATGAAAGTCACTATTTGATATAGAAGTGGGGACAAGGGTTCATTTCCTGAACACTACATCCCAGAGCTCACAGCAGGGCAGGACTGAGAAAATGGCACAAAAGCAGTTCTGTTTATTTCCAGTGACCTCTATTTTCTTCTTTGGACTCTTTCCCCCACCCATACATGAACCGTCTGGGCCAGAACCTTGGTCCCATGAAAATGAACCTGTAATATGTCCCATCATATCAAAGCCTTATGATAAATTAAGTCCTGTTAATATGTGGATCACAGTAAGAATAATTTGGGGAAGGGAGATTGTTGAATCCCAGCTTCTGTACAGCAAACAAAACAATCAATAAAACTAAAACGTAACCTACAGAATAGGAGAAGATTTTTGCAAATGACATATTGGATAAAGGGCTAGTATCCAAAATCTATAAAGAACTTATCAAACTCAACACCCAACAAATAAATAATCCAGTTAAGAAATGGGCAGAAGATATGAACAGACATTTCTCCAAAGAAAACATAAAAATGGCCAACAGACACATGAAAAAATGTTCAACATCACTTTACCATAAGGGAAATATAAATCAAAACCACAATGAGATACCACCTCACACTTGTCAGAGTGGCTAAAATTAACAACTCAGGAAACAACAGATGTTAGCAAGGATGTGGAGAAAGGGGAACCCTCTTACACTGTTGGTGGGAATACAAACTGGTAAAGCCACTCTGGACAACAGTGTGTAGGTTCATCAAAAAGTTAAAAATAGAACTACCTTGTGATCCAGCAATTGCACTACCAGGTATTTATCCAAGGGATACAAAAATACTGATTCAAAGGGGCACATGCACCCCAATATTTATAACAGCACTATTAACAATAGCCAAAGTATGGAAAGAGCCCAAATGTCCATCGACTGATGAACGGATAAAGAAGATGTGGTGTGTGTGTGTGTGTGTGTGTGTGTGTGTGTGTGTAATCATTTGCTATTTGCAATGATGTGGAAGGAACTAGAGTATATTATGCTAAATGAAATAAGTCAGTCAGAGAAAGACAAATACCATATAATTTCACTCATATGTGGAATTTAAGAAAATAGATGAACACAGAAGAAGGGAAGGAAAAAAATAAGACAAAAACAGAGAGGGAAGCAAACCATAAGAGACTCTTTACTACAGAGAACAAACTGAGGGTTGCTGGAGAGGAGGTGTGTGGGGAGATGGGCTAAATGGGTGATGGGCATCAAGGAGGGCACTTTTTGGGATGAGCACTGAATGTTATATGTAACTAATGAATCACTAATTTCTACTCCTAAAACCAATACTAAACTATATGTTAACTAACTTGAATTTAAATGAAATCTTGGAAGAAAAAAATACATGCCAAAGTTCTTTAATAAATACAGGAAATTAAGAATGTCCATATCAATGCTAAGAAATTAATTACAGCATATTAAACGGTGTAGTGGATGCTATGATGTGCCTCCCAGTTCCACTATTCAGAACTAAGACACTTGTTTCCCATCTGGTGAAGGTATTGATGGGTCTATGCTGATCCCTCTCTAGGACTTGCACAAACCTGAAAGTTGAGTGCTCACTTGCCTTATCCTAGTCCTGGACCTGATGTCAATAGTCCTATATCTATTAAAGAAGTTGAATTTGTCATTAAAAACCTTCCCATAAAAAAACTCCATTACCAGGGGTGCCTGGGTGGCTCAGTTGGTTAGGCGTCTGACTTTGGCTCAGGTCATGATCTCAGTAGTTGGCGGGTTCAAGCCCCGTGTCAGGCTCTGTGCTGACAGCTCAGAGCCTGGAACCTGCTTCGGATTTTGTGTCTACCTAACTCTCTGCCCCTCCCCCACTTGCTGTTTGTCCCTCTCTGTCTCTCAAAAATAAATAAAAATGTAAAAAAAAAAACCAACCAACCTCCATTACCAGATTGCTTCACTGGAAGAAATAATGTCAATTCTATCCAAACTCTTACAAAAAATGGAAGAGTGGGAATATTTTCCACCTCATTTTTAGAGGCTAGTATTATTCTGATACCAAAAGTGGACAGAGATATTACAAGAAGCAAACCAAAGACCAATATCCCACATGAACATAGATGCAAACTTCTAAAAAAATTTTAGCAAATAGAATTCAACAATATTTTTAAAAAGGTTTGATATATCATGAGCAAATGGGGTTTATCCAAGGAATGCAAGATTGATGTAATACTTCAAAATCAATTAGTGTAATTCACCACATTGACAAAATTTTTTTAATAAACATATGATAATCTCAAGAGAGGCATAAAAAGCATTTGATAAAATATAACAACTATTCCTGATGTCAAAAAATCCTCAGGATGGTAAGAACAAAAGACAATTTCCTCAACCTCATAAAGAACATCTATGGGAAAAAAACTACAGTTAACATCATAATTAATAGTGAAAAACTGAATGATTTCTCATTAAGTCAGAATCAAGGCAACAATTTCTATTCTCATAATTTCTTTTTCAACACTGTACTGTAGGTCCTAGTCAGTACAATAAGGCAATAAAAAGACATAAATGACATACAAATCAGAAATAAATAATTAAAACTATCTTTGTTTGAGGATGACATGATTGTCTATGTAGACATTCCTATGTAATCTACATAAGAGCTACTACAATGAATAAGTGATTTTAGCAAGGTTGAAGGATACAAGATTAATATACATAATTAAATGTATATCAATATGGTATCAATAAAGAATTGAAAACTGAAATTTTAAACAATACCATTTACAATAGCATCATAAATATGAAATATTCATGGATAAATCTGGAAAAAAATTGTGTAGGGTCTATATTCTGAAAACTGAAAAACAGTGATGAAAGATCAAGGAGATCTAAATAAATGGTGTAAGTATACTGTGCTCATGAATCAGAAAACTCAAAATGTTCAGATGTCAATTCTCCCCAACTTGATCTATAGATTCAATGCAATCCCAATCAAAATTCCAGCAGGCTTTTTTTTTAGGTATGAACAAGCTCAGTCTAAAATTCATATAGAAATACATGAATATAGAATAGCAAAAACACTTTGGAAAAAGAAACACAATGTTGGAGGACTTCCAGCATCTGATTTCAAGACTTATAAAACACAAACATTATGGTATTGAAATAAAGATTAATAGATCAATGAAACAGAATAGAAAGTTTAGAAATAGGCTCACATATATTTGGACAGTGATTTTTTATTACCTGCAAGGCACTTCAGGGGAAAAAGATAGTTGGTAGTTGTTTTTTAAACAAACTGTGCTGGAAGATGGAGGGGGCCACATGGCAAGAAATGTGAGCAGCTACTATGAGCCAAGAGTGGCTTTGGAATGATAGCCAACAAGGAAATTGGAACTTCCATCCTACAACCACAAGTAACTGAATTCTGTGTCTACAAGGATGATCTTGGAAGGTGATTTTCCCCCAGAGCGTTCAGACAAAAGCTAAGCCCAAACACTATCTTAATTTCAGCTTTGTGAGCAGAAAATGGAGCAACACTGCTGAACTTCTGACCTACAAAACTCAGCTAATAAATGAGTATTATTTGAAGTTGGTAAGTTCATAGTACTTTGTTATACATCAATAGAAAATTGATACATCTTATAAGAAACTTGTATTTAGATTAAAGAACTATAAAAAGTCAATAATAAGAAAACAATCCAATAAAAATGGACAAAAGATTTGAATACTTCACCAGAGTAGATATATAGATGGTCAATAGGCACAAGAAAAGATCTTCAATGTTTTATGTCATCAGGGAGATATAAATTAAAACCTCATTGAATGGCTACTTTTTATTTTTTAATTATTCATTTATTATTTTTAAAAATATTTTAATGTTTATTTATTTTTTGAGACAGAGAGAGCACAAGCAGGGGATGGGCAGAAAGAGGTGGGGCAGAGGATCCAAAGCAGGCTCTGTGCTGACAGCAGAGAACCTATGCGGGACTCAAACTCCTGAACAGTGAGATCATGAGTTGAAATTGGAAACTTAATCAACTGAAACACCCAGGTACCCCTGGCTGCTATTTTTTTTTTTAAATGACCATACCATGGTGAAGATGTAGAGCAACTGGAACTCTCATATACTGGTATTGAGAATGTAAAATGATACAACTTTTTAAAACTTTTGTTTTTAATTTGAGTATAGCTGACACACAATGTTACATTAGTTTCAGGTGCACAACACAATGATTCAACATCTCTATACCTTATGCTATGGTCACCAAAAGCGCAGCCACTATCTGTCACCATACAACACTATTATATCATTGACTGTATTCCCTATGCTGTGCCTTTTACTACTATGACTTATTCATTCCAAAACTTGGAATATACCTCCCACTCCCTTTCACCCATTTTCTCCTCTACCCACTCCTCTTCCCTCTGGAAACCATCAAGTTTGCTCTCTGTATTTATAAGTCTGATACTGCTTCTTATTTGTTTATTCATTTGTCTTTTTTTTTTCAGATTCCATGTATGAGTGAAATCATATGGTATTTGTCTTTCTCAACCTTACGTATTCCATATTGATTAATACACTCCAGGTCTATCAGTGTTTTCACACATGGCAAGATCTCATCCCTTTTTATGGCTGAGTAATATTCCATTATATATATATATATATATATATATATATATATATACACACACACACACACACACACACACACACACATCACATCACATCTTTATCCATTCATCTATCAATGGACACTTAGGTTGCTTCCATATCTTGGCTATTATAAATAATGCTGCAATAAACAAAAAAGAGCACATATCTTTTCAAATTAGTGTTTTTGTTTTCTTTGAGTAAATACCCAGTAATGGAATAACTGGATAATATGATATTTCTATTTCTAATCTTTTCAGAAACACCCATACTGATTTCCAAAGTGGCTGTCAGAATAGCTAAAATCAAAAAGAAAAGAAATAGCAAGTGTTGACAAGGATATGGAGAAAAAGGAACCTTTGGTACAAACACATTAAAATAACTTTGTGGGGAATGCTGGGTGACTCAGTCAGTTAAGCATCTGATTTTGGCACAGATCATGATCTTGCAGTTGGTGAGTTTGAGCCCCACATCGGGCTCTTTCCTGACAGCTCAGAGCCTGGAACCTGCTTCAGATTCTGTGTGTGTGTCTCTCTCTTTCTGCCCCTTTTCTGCTTGCACTGTCTCTCTCTCTTTATCAAAAATAAATAAACATTAAAAAATCACTTTGGGTTTCTCAAATTCAACATATATATGAGTGAAATTATATGATATTTTTATTTCTTTGACTGACTTATGAACATAGAGGAGGGGAAAGAAAAATGAGATAAAAAACGGAGAGGGAGGCAAACCATAAGTGATTCTTAAATACAAAGAACAAATTTAGGACTGCTGGAGAGAAGGTGGGTGGGGGGATGGGTTAAATGGGTGATAGGCATTAAGGAGGGCACTTTTTGTGATGAGCAATGGGTGTCATATGTAAGAGATGAATCACTGGGTTCCATTCTTGAAACCAAGACTACACTGTATGTTAACTAACTTGAATTTAATTTTTTAAATATAATTTATTGTCAAATTGGTTTCCATACAACACCCAGTGCTCATCCCAACAAGTGCCCTCCTCAATGCCCATCACCCACTTTCCCCTCTCCCCACCCCCATCAAACCTTAGTTTGTTCTCAGTCCTTAAGAGTCTCTTATGGTTTGCCTCCCTTCCTGTCTGTAACTTTTTCCCCTTCTCTTCCCCCATGGTCTTCTGTTATGTTTCTCAAGATCCACATATGAGTGAAAACATATGGTATCTGTCTTTCTCTGCTTGGCTTATTTTACTTAGCATATTACCCTCCACATTGCTCTAAATGGCCAGAATTCATTCTTTCCCATTGCCAAGTCGTATTCCATTGTATATATTAACCACATCTTCTTTATCCATTTGTCAGTTGATGGACTTTTTTAAAAAAATTAAAAAATCATTTTAGCAGTTTTTTTAAAAAGTGTTATCTACACAAGATAAATAAAAAATATTTTATACAGAAACTTGTACACAAACGTTTATGAGCACTTTATTTGTAATGGCTAAAAACTTGAGACAACCCAAAAGTCCATCAACAGATGAAGAAATAAACAAATTATGGCATATTTGTAGAACCACACAAACAAGGCTAAAAAAGAATGATTTATTTATACACTGCACAACATGGATGAATCTCAAAATAATCATATTGAAGGAAGACAAAAAATAATACATACTCTATGATTTAATTTATATGAAAGTTTAGAAAATGTAAAATAATCTATAATGACAAAAAGCAGATCAATAGTTGCCAAGGCACAGGGCAGGGAGGAGTGACAGGGAAGGTTTGTAAAGGGGCACAAGAAAACTTCATACTGATGGATATATTCATTATATTGATTGTGTTGATGGTACACATGTGTAAAAACACTAAATTGGATAAGTTTAATTCATATTTATGTATTTATAGGGTGCACATTGCATTAAGAAAATCTTGAGTGACGAATAAGCTGATAAAGGTGTTCCCCTTCCCAAATATTTGCAATTTTAAGAGTAATTTCATTGCCTTCACTCAAATGGTTGACAAAAATCAAGTTTTGATGTGAGATAACAGAGTGCTTAAACCTATTAGCGCTTGAACCAGACTACAGAGGTTCAAATCCCAGCTCTTTCAATTTACTAGCTGTGTAACTGCAGGCATGTTACTTAAATTCTCTGTGTCTTAGTTTCCTCACCTGCATAGTAAATATCAATATAAGTGATCTGTTACTACTCAACATATATTTCTTAATTCTAGTTAGTTAATACACAGTGGTATATTAGTTTCAGATGTACAAACTAGTGATTCAGGGAAAGGAGTTTACATAGCAGAGCAGTATGGAGACCCTGAGTTTGTCTCATCCCTGAAATGCAGCTAGTGCAGCACCAAATCATTTTCAACACCTAGGAAATTGATCTGAGGATTAATGCAACAATCTGCATAACTTGAGCCACAGAACTTGGCAGATGAAGGAATTCACCCCAGAAGAAAGAACAGGAAGAAATGATGGCCAGGGATTTAATCAACACCGATAGAGGTAAGATGTCTGAACTGGAATTTAAAACCACAATTGTAAGAATACTAGCTGGGGTTAAAAAGGCAGAGAAGACACCTGAGAATCCCTTTCTGTGGAGATAAATGAAGCTAAATCTAGTCAGGCCGAAATTAAAAATGCTATAACCAAGATGCAATCTTGAATGCCATGATGGCAAGGGTGGACGAAGCAGAGCTGCAAATCAGTGATACAAAAAATAAAATTATGGAGAATAATGAAGCAGAAAAAAGAGAGGAACAAAGGCAAAAGCTCATGATATAAGACTTAGAGAACTCAGTGACTTATTAAAACGAATATTCTTATTAAGAAGAATAATGGTGTGCCTGGATGGCACAATTGTTGAAAACGTTTGACTCTTGATCTCAGCTCAGGTCATGATCTCACGCTGAGTGAGTTCGAGCCCTACATCAGGCTGTACGAAGATGACAAAGCCTGCTTGGGATCCTGTCTCTCCTTCTCTCTGCCCCTCCCTGACTTGTGCTTGTGCCCTCTAAATAAATAAATAAACAAATAAACTTAAAATTTTTTTTAAAAGGAATAACATCCAAATCATAGGAGTCCCAGAAGAGGAAAAGAGAAAAAGGGGCAGATGTTTTATTTGAGCAAATTATAGCAGAAAACCTTCCTAATTTGGGGAAGGACACAGATATCAAAGTCCAAGAAGCACAGAAAACTCCCATTAGATTCAACAAAAACTGACCATCAGCAAAGCATATCATAGCCAAATTCACAAAATACACAGACAAAGAAAGAATTATGAAAGAAGCACGGTTAAAAAAAAAAGTCCTTAATCTACAAGAGAAGACAGATCAGGTTCAAAGCAGATCTGTCATTAGAAACTTGGCAGACCAGAAAGGAGTTGCAGGATGTATTCAATGTGCTCAATCAGAAAAATATGCAGCCAAGAATCCTTTATCCAGTAAGGCTGTCATTCAAAATAGAAGAAGAGATAAAGAGTTTCCCAGACAAACAAAAACTAAAGGAATTCATGGCCACTAAACCAGTGCTGCAAGAAATTTTTTAGGGGGACTCTTTGAGTGGATAAAAGACAAAACAAATCAAAAAAGACCAAAAGCAGCAAAGACTAGAAAGGACAGTCCAATCCAAAACTTCTGGTATGCAACAGAGGCTGTCATAAGAAGGAAGTATATAGAAATTCAGGCATTCCTAAAAGAAGGAAGCAAGGTCTCAAATACACAGCCAGCCATGTGAGAAAAAGAACAGCAAATAAAAGCCAAAAACAGCAGAAGAAGGGAAATACATATGATAGAAGAAATTAATGATATCAAAATAAAAAACACAGCAGAACAGATCAATGAAACCAAGAGATGGTTCTTTGAAAGAATTTACAAAATTGATAACCCTCTAGCCAGATTTATCAAAAAAAAAAAAAAAAAGGGAAGGACCAAAATAAATAAGATCACAAATTAGAGGAGAGATCACAACCAAGACCACAGAAATACAAACAATAATAAGAGAATATTATGAGCAATTATATGCAAAAAAATGGGCAATCTTGAAGATATGGACAAACTCCTAGAAATATGTAAGCTACCAAAACTAAAACAGGAAGAAATAGAAAATTTTAACAAACCCATAACCAGTTACAAAATACAATCAGTAATCAAAAAATCTCAAAATTAACAAGAGTCCAGGGCTCTTTCCAGGAGAATTCCACCAAATATTTAAAGAAGAGTTAAGACCTATTCTTTTGCAGCTATTCCAAAGAATAGAAAGGAAGTAAAACTTCCAAACTCATTCTATGAGGCTAGCATTACTTTGATTTCAAAACCAGACAAAGACCCTACTAAAAAGGAGAACTACAGACCAATTTCCCTGAAGAACATGGATGCAAAATTTCTCAACAAGATACTAGCAAAACAGATCCAACAATACATTAAAAGAGTTATTCACCACAATCAAGTGGGATTTATTCCTGGGATGCAGGGCTGGTTCAATATCCACAAATTAATTGGTGTGATACATCATATTAATAAAAGAAAGGATAAGAATCCCATGATACTCTCAATAGATGCAGAAAAAAATTGACAAAATACAACATCCTTTCTTGATAAAAACCCTCAAGAAAGTAGGGATGGGAGAAATATACCTCAAGATCATAAAGGCCATATACTAAAGACCCACAGCTAATATCATCCTCAATGGGGAAAAAAATTAGAGCTTTCCCCCTAAGGTCAGGAATACAACAGGGATTTCCACTGTCACCACTGTTATGCAACATAGTGTTGGAAGTCCTGGCCTCAGCAATCAGACAACACAAAGAAATAAAAGGCATCCAAATCAGCAAGGAGGAAGTCAAACATTCACTCTTCCCAGACGACATTATACTCTATGTGGAAAACCCAAAGACTCCACCAAAAAACCCTGCTAGAACTGATGCATGAATTCAGCAAATCGCTAAAATCAACATACAGAAATTGGATTCATTTCTATACACCAATAATGAAACAACAGAAAGAGAAATAAAGAAATTGATCCCATTTACAACTGCACCGAAAGTCATACAATACCTAGGAATAAACCTAACTAAAGAGGTAAAAGATGTATACACCGAAAACCATAGAAAGCTTATGACATAAATTGAAGAAGCCACAAAAGAAATGGAAAAACTTTCCATTATCATGGATTGAAAGAAGAAATATTGTTAAAATGTTGATACTACCCAAAGATATCTACATATTTAATGAAATCCCTATCAAAATAACACCAGCGTTCTGATGTTCAGGGCTGGAACAAATAATTCTAAAATTTTTATGGAACTAAAAAAACCCCAAATAGCTAAAGTAATGTTGAAAAAGAAGACCGAAGCTAGAGGCATCACAATTCCACATAGATAGATAGATAGATAGATAGATAGACAGATAAATAGAGTAATCAATTTGGTTGAATTTGTGTAATCAATTTGGTTGAATTGAATTGTAGTTCCCCACCTTCCTAGGCCCTAGATTGTTAATTACCAAATATCCATTCTTCCTGTCTTTCGAATTAACAGAATCATGATACTCAGCTGGGCACAATGCTTTCCAACTAAAATTCTATATCCTTTGGAGGTTGGAGTAACAATTTGACTAACTTATGGTGAAAGAGTTGTGAGAATTCATGGTAATCTCTTTATGATGAACACAGTGCCACCTTCTTCCTCTCTTCCTCCATCCTGCTGCTAGGAAGGCAGGCATGATGGCTAGAACTACAGTAAGCCATTCTGAACCACAAAGATGGCCTAAGAATATCAGAGAAAAATACCAGAAAGGCCCGAGTCTCTCATTTAGATTGTGGAGTTGCCCATACTAGCCCAAGACTGTCTACCTTTGCATTTTTGTTGTTGAAAAATAAACTTCGATGCTATTTAAAAAAATAGTGATTCAACAATTCCATATATCAACCAGTCCTCATCACAAGTGCACTCCTTAATCCCTATCTCCTATTTAACACATCCTCTTATACCCCTCCTCTCTGGAAACCATTAGTATGTTCTCTATAACCATCAATATGTTCTCTGTTTCTTGATTTGTCTCTCTCTCTTTTTTTGAATTTTCTCATTTGTTTTGTTTCTTAAATTCCACATATGAGTGAAATCATATGGTATTTGTCTTCCTCTGGCTCATTTATTTGCTTATCAGAATACCCTGTAGGTTCATCCATGTTGTCACATATGGCAAGATCTTAACCTATTTTATGGTTATGGCTATTCCATTGTATATATATATATATATATATATATATATATATATATATATATATACCACATCTTCTTATCTATTCATCTATCAATGGACAGTTGGGTTACTTCCATATTTTGGATACTGTAAATAATATTGCAACAAATGTAAGGGTGCATATATCTTTTCAAATTAGTGTTTTCATTTTCTTTGCATAAATACTCAGTAGTTGGACTATTGGATCCTATGTTATTTCTATTTTTAACTTTTTGAGGAAACTCCATACTGTTTTCCACAGTGGCTTCACCAATTTGTATTCCCACCAACAGTGCAAGAGGGTTCATTTTTCTTTTCATCCTCAACAACACCTGTTGTTTCTTGTATTGCTTTTAGCCATTTTGACAGGTGTGAGGTGATATTTCATTGTAGTTTTGATTTGCATTTCCCTGATGGTAAGTAACGAACATTTTTTCATGTGTCTGTTGTCCATCTGCACATCTTCTTTGTAGAAATGTCTGTCCATGTCTTCTGCCCATTTCTTTCTTTTAATATTTACTTATTTTTGAGAGTGATCATGAACAAGGGAGGGTCAAAGAGAGAGGGAGACAGAAAATCCAAAGTGAACTCCGTGATAAAAGCAGCAAGCTCCATGTGAGGCTCGAACTCACAAACTGTGAGATCATGACATGAGCCAAAGTCAGATGCTCAATTGACTGAGCCACCCAGGTGGTCCTCATGTCTTCTGCCCATTTCTTAACTGAATTATTTGTTTTTTGGGTGTTGAGTTGTATCAGTTCTTATATATTTTAGGTACTAACACTTTACCAGATATGTTGATTTGCAAATATCTTCTCCCATTCTGTCAGTTGCATTTTAGTTTGTTGATTGCTTCCTTCACTGTGCAGAAACCTTATATTTTGAAGTGGTCCCAATAATTTATTTTTATTTTTGTTTCCCTTGCCTCGAGAAACATATGCAGAAAAAAGTGGCTTTGGTGAATATCAAAGAAGTTACTGCCTATGTTCTCTTCTAGGATTTTTATGGTTTCCTGTCTCACATTTAGGTCTTTAATCCATTTTGAGTCTATTTTTGTGCATGGTGTAAGAAAGTGCGCCAGTTTCATTCTTTTGCATGTCGTGGTCAAGTTTTTCCAACACCATTTTTGAAGAGACTGTCTTTTTTACATTGCATATTCTTTCTTGCTTTATCGAAGGTTAATGAACCATGTAGTTGTCAATTTACTTCTAGGTTTTCCATTCTGTTTTATTGACCTATGTGTCAATTTTTGTGCCAGCACCATACTGTTTTGATTACTACAGCTTTGTTTTATTACTTTAAGTCTGGCATTATGATGCCTTCAGCTTTGCTTTTCTATTTCAAGATTGCTTTGGCTATTCAGGGTCTTTTGTGGTTCCTTACAAATTTTAGGATTTTTTTCTTCTAGTTCTATAAAAAATGCTGTTAGTATGTTGATAGGGATTGCATTAAATGCGTAGATTGTTTTGGGTGGTATAGACATTTTAACGATATTTGTTCTTCTGATCCATGAGCATGGTATGTCTTTCCATTTCTTTGTGTCATCTTCAATTTCTTTCATCAATGTTTTACAGTTTTCAGAGGACGGGTCTTTCACCTCTTTGGTTAGGTTAATTCATTACTATTTTTGGTGCAATTGTAAGTGGAATGATTTTTAAATTTCTCTTTATGTTACTTCATTATTGGTGTATAGAAATAAGGGGTGCCTGGGTGGCTCAGTCTGACTTCAGGTCAGGTCATGATCTCGAGGTTCGTGGGTTCGAGCCCCATGTCAGGCTCTGTGTTGACAGCTTGGATTATTTGTCTCCCTCTCTCTCTGCCACTCCCCCACTCTTGTCCTGTCTCTCTCTCAAAAATAAATAAACATTAAAGAATTTTTAAAAAAGAAATGCAACAGATTTGTGTACATTGATTTTGTATCCTACAACTTTACTGAATTAATGTATCCATTCTAGCAGTTTTTTTTTGTGGATTCTTTTGTGTTTTCTAAATATAGTATCATGTCATCTGAAAACAGTGAAAATTTAACTTCTTCCTTACCCATTTGGATGCTTTTTATATCTTTTTGTTTTATGACTTTTTTGGCTAGGGCTTCCAGTAATATGTTGGATAAAATTGTTGAGAGTAGACATCCTTGTCTTGTTCTGACCTTAATTAGGGGGAAAGCTCCAAGTTTTTTCCCATTAAGAATAATGTTAACTGTGGGTTTTTTCATATATATGGCCTTTGTTACGTTGAGATATGTTTCCTCTAAACCTACTTTGTTGAGGGTTTTTATCACGAATGGATGTTTTACTTTGTCAAAGGCCCTTCCTACTTCTATTGAAATGATCATGTTTCTTATCCTTTCCCTTAATGATATGATGTATCACACTGATTGATTTGTGAATATTCAACCACTCTTGCAACCCAGGAATAAATCTCATGTGATCATGGTGAATGATTTTTTTAAATGTATTGTTGGGTTCAGTTTGATAGTATGTTGTTGAGAATTTTTGCATCTATGTTCATCAGGGATATTGGCCTGTAGTTCTCTGTTATAGTGGTGTCTTTATCTGGTTTTGGTATCAGGGTAATGCTGGCCTCATAGGGTGAATTTGGAAATTTTTCCCCTTTTCTAATTTTTGCAATAGTTTCAAAGTATTAAGTCTTCTTTAATGTTTGGTAGAATTCGCTTGTAAAGCCACCTGGGCCTGGACTTTGGTTTGTTGGGAGTTTTTCTTTGTTTTGTTTTGTTTTGTTTTGTTTTGTTTTGTTTTTTTATTACTGAGTCCATTTCTTTACTGGTTATCAGTCTGTTCAAGTTTTCCATGTCTTCTTGTTTCAGTTTTGATACTTTGTATGTTTATATGTTTCTAGGAATTTATCCATGTCTTCTAGGTTGTCCAATTTGTTGGCATATAGGTTTTCATAATATTCTCTTATAATTGTTTGTATTTCTATGGTGTTAGTTGTTATTTCTCCTCTTTCATTTGTGATTTTGTTTATTTGGGTCCTTTCTCTTTTTTTCATGATAAGTCTAGTTAGAGGTTTATCAATTTTATTGATTTTTCAAAGAACCAGCTACTGGTTTCATTGATCTGTTCTATTGTTTTTGTTTTTGTTTTTTTTTTTTTTTTGGTTTCTATGTCATTTATTTCTGCTGTAAGCTTTATTATGTCCTTCCTTCTGCTGGTTTTAGGTTTTGTTGTTATTTTTCTAGCTCCTTTAAGTGTAAGATTAGATTGCTTATTTGAGATATTTCTGGCTTCTTGATGTAGGCCTATTGCTATAAACTTCCCTCTTAGAACTGCTTTTGCTGCACCCTAACAGTTTTGGACCATTGTGTTTTCATTTTCATTTGTTTCCATGTATATTTTATTTCTTCTTTGATTCCCTGGATGAGCCATTCATTGTTTAGTAGCATTTGATTTAACCTTCAAGTATTTGTGGTCTTTCCAGATTTTTTCTTGTGGTTGATTTCTAGTTTCATAGTGTTGTGGTCAAAAAAGATACATGGATATGGAACCACAAAAGGCCCCGAATAGCCAAAGGAATTTTGAAGAAGAAGACCAAAGCAGGAGGCATCACAATCCCAGACTTTAGCCTCTACTACAAAGCTGTCATCATCAAGACAGCATGGTATTGGCACAAAAACAGACACATAGACCAATGGAATAGAATAGAAACCCCAGAACTAGACCCACAAACGTATGGCCAACTCATCTTTGACAAAGCAGGAAAGAACATCCAATGGAAAAAAGACAGCCTCTTAAACAAATGATGCTGGGAGAACTGGACAGCAACATGCAGAAGGTTGAAACTAGACCACTTTCTCACACCATTCACAAAAATAAACTCAAAATGGATAAAGGACCTAAATGTGAGACAGGAAACCATCAAAACCTTAGAGGAGAAAGCAGGAAAAGACCTTTTTGACCTCAGCCGTAGCAATCTCTTACTCGACACATCCCCAAAGGCAAGGGAATTAAAAGCAAAAGTGAATTACTGGGACCTTATGAAGATAAAAAGCTTCTGCACAGCAAAGGAAACAACCAACAAAACTAAAAGGCAACCAACGGAATGGGAAAAGATATTCGCAAATGACATATCGGACAAAGGGCTAGTATCCAAAATCTATAAAGAGCTCACCAAACTCCACACCTGAAAAACAAATAACCCAGTGAATAAATGGGCAGAAAACATGAATAGACATTTCTCTAAAAAAGACATCCAGATGGCCAACAGGCACATGAAAAGATGTTCAGCGTCGCTCCTTATCAGGGAAATACAAATCAAAACCACACTCAGGTATCACCTCACGCCAGTCAGAGTGGCCAAAATGAACAAATCAGGAGACTATAGATGCTGGAGAGGATGTGGAGAAACGGGAACCCTCTTGCACTGTTGGTGGGAATGCAAATTGGTGCAGCCGCTCTGGAAAGCAGTGTGGAGGTTCCTCAGAAAATTAAAAATAGACCTACCCTATGACCCAGCAATAGCACTGCTAGGAATTTATCCAAGGGATACAGGAGTACTGATGCATAGGGCCACTTGTACCCCAATGTTCATAGCAGCACTCTCAACAATAGCCAAATGATGGGAAGAGCCTAAATGTCCATCAACTGATGAATGGATAAAGAAATTGTGGTTTATATACACAATGGAATACTACGTGGCAATGAGAAAAAATGAAATATGGCCTTTTGTAGCAACGTGGATGGAACTGGAGAGTGTGATGCTAAGTGAAATAAGCCATACCGAGAAAGACAGATACCATATGGTTTCACTCTTATGTGGATCCTGAGAAACTTAACAGGAACCCATGGGGGAGGGGAAGGAAAAAAAAAAAGAGGTTAGAGTGGGAGAGAGCCAAAGCATAAGAGACTGTTAAAAACTGAGAACAAACTGAGGGTTGATGGGGGGTGGGAGGGATGAGAGGGTGGGTGATGGGTATTGAGGAGGGCACCTTTTGGGATGAGCACTGGGTGTTGTATGGAAACCAATTTGTCAATAAATTTCATATATATAAAAAAAAGATACATGGTATGACTTCATACCATGAATTTGTTGAGGTTTGTTTTGTGGCCTAATATGTGATCTATTCTGGAGAAGGTCCCATGTGCACTTGAAAAGAATGTGTATTCTGCTGTTTTAGGATGGAATGTTGTGAGTATATCTGTTAACTCCATCTGGTCCAGTGTGTGATTCAAAACCACTTTTTCCTAGAGTATCCAATGGAAAAAAGACAGTATCTTTAATAAATGGTGCTGGGAGAACTGAACAGCAACATGCAGAAGAATGAAGCTAGGCCACTTTTTTATACCATACACAAAAATAAACTCAAAATGGATAAAGGACCTGAATGTGAGACAGGAAACCATCAAAACCCTAGAGGAGAATGCAGGAAAAAAACCTCTTTGACCTCAGCAGCAGCAATTTCTTACTTGACACATCCCCAAAGGCAAGGGAATTAAAAGCAAATATGAGCTATTGGGACCTCATCAAGATAAAAAGCTTCTGCACTACAAAGGAAACAATCAACAAAACTAAAAGTCAACCAGCGGAATGGGAAAAGATATTTGCAAATAACATATCAGACAAAGGGCTAGTATCTAAAATCTATAAAGAACTCCCCAAACTCCACACCTGAAAAGCAAATAATCCAGTGAAGAAATAGGTAGAAGACATGAATAGACACTTTTCCAAAGAAGACATCCAGATGGCCAACAGGCACATGAAAAGATGCTCAACGTCGCTCCTCATGAGGTAAATACAAATCAAAACTACAATGAGATATCACCTCATGCCAAAGTGGCTAAAATGAACAAATCAGGAGACTATAGACGCTGGCGAGGATGTGGAGAAACAGGAACCCTCTTGCACCACTGGTGGGAATGCAAACTGTTGCAGCTTCTCTGGAAAACAGTGTGGAGGTTCATCTAAAAATTCAAAATAGAACTACTCTATGACCCAGCAATAGCACTGCTAGGAATCTACCCAAAGGATACAGGACTGCTGATGCATAGGGGCACATGGACCACAATGTTTATAGCAGCGCATTCAACAATAGCCAAATTATGGAAATAGCCTAAATGTCCATCAACTGATGAATGGATAAAGAAGTTGTGGTTTATATATACAATGGAATACTACTTGTCAATGAGAAAGAATGAAATCTGGCCATTTTCAGCAACGTGGATGGAACTGGAGGGCATTATGCTAAGTGAAATAAACCAGGCAGAGAAAGACAGATACTATATGTTTTCACTCATATGTGGATCTTGAGAAATGTATCAGAAGACCATAGGGGAGAGGAAGGGGAAAAAAAGTTACAGAGAGGGAGGGAGGCAAACCATAAGAGACTCTTAAGGACTGAGAACAAACTAAGGGTAGATGAGGGTGGGGGAGAGGGGAAAGTGGGTGATAGGCAGGGAGGAGGGCACTTGTTGGGATGAGCACTGGGTGTTGTATGGAAGCCAATTTGACAATAAGTTATATTAGAGAAAAAAGAAATACTCTCTTCTTGTTGATTTTCTGTTTAGATGATCTGTCCATTGTTGTAAGTGGGGTGTTAAATTCTCCTATTGTTATTGTATCATTTTTGACTGGTTCCTTTATGTTTGCTATTAACTGTTTTATGTATTTGGGTGCTCCTATGCCGAGTTCATAAATATTTAAAATTGTTATGTTTCCTTGTTTAATTGTCCATTTTATCATGATATTGTACCCTAATTCATCTCGTTATAGTCTTTCTTTTAAAGTCTAGTTTGTCCGATATAAGTACTGCTACTCTGGCTTTCTTTGGACATCCATTTGCATAGTAAATATTTCTCCATCCCCTCACTTTCCATTTGCATGTGTCTTTAGGTCTAAAATGAGTCTCTTTTTGGGGTGGCTCGGTTGAATGTCCAGCTTTGGCTCAGGTCATGATCTCACAGTTCGTGAGTTCAAGCCCCACGTCGGGCTCTGTACTCGCAGCTCAGAGCCTGGAGCCTTCTTCAGATTCTGTCTCCCTCATTCTCTGCCCCATCCCCACTCATGCTGTCTCTCTCTCTCTGTCTTAAAAATAAATAAAACATTAAAAAATTTAAATAAGTCTCTTTTGGGCAGCATATAGATGGGTCTTATTTTTTATCCATCCTGTCACCCTATTCAATGTATTTTTCTTGAATATCTAGTATATGCCTGTTCTTCTGGCAGCAAATGGGAAACATTTGGCAGGAATATTTATGGGCCATTAGTGGACTCCAACCCCTTTACCACTACCACACATAGGGCCAGGGCTCACCTGCTTTCTTCTGAATACACTTGTGTTCTGATGCAAAACTTAACTTGATGGCCCCTTTGTACTGATGCCACTACCTTATGCACTTCTTAGCCTCTATACTGCCCTCTGAATAAAATCAACAGAATTTCCATGGTCTTTTCTTTCTTAAAAGAAACTTTTATAATATGATCTCTTTATCTATCTGACATACATTATCCATGTATTCATTCAACATACATTTAATAACCACTATGTCCTGGGAAAGGTATTAGGAATGGCCAAAACAATGGTGAAGATATATTACTGCCCTCAATAAGTTCACAGGTTTGTGGAGGACAGGGAACCCTGAAAATAACACATCCTGCCTAAAAAAGATTTGTTGGTATTGCCTTCATGAACATGTGTGCCTGAAACCAAATAATCTCTGATCACCAGATAAATTCCACAGGGAAAGTTAAGGAGTATGAGCAAGTGAGATGATAAGGACAGGTTGACTTTTGATTCCTTTTCATGCAAAACTGCTTGAGTTCCTGAAGAACTATGAAGATAGAAAAATCCTATTCTAAAAGGCATGAGCATAACTAGTGCCACCATCCTTTCTCGAATACTTCCTTGCCTGCTTCCTGCTTCTCCCCGCCCCCCAAATCCCTGCTCATTACAACTGTTCTTCACTATACAGAGTGCTCTTTGTCTAGCTGTTGTCACAGCATGCATTTCCTCTACATTCTCTCTCTGCTACCAGCCTGTAATTAGATGCTCTTTAAAGATTGTTGGGAAACAACACAAGTGATACCATCCCAGTCAATACTCCTGAGGAAGTGGAAACATGCTGTTGTCGAAAATCAACAGAGGAAGCCAAGCTCAAATATAATCTCACGCCAGCACACTCTGGAAAAACCTCCAGTATAGTCATTCAAAGGCAAATCTTTTGGGGAAACACCCTTTCCCTACCATGGAACCAGAGTCTGTCACAGGACCAGCTCCTAGGTAGTCTTACTCTTGTGAACACACACACACACACACACACACCATTTAGATAAAGGGGCAGAAATTACCCAACAGCCTCATAGCTACTGATAGCAGATTTGGGACTAGGACTCTGTCCTTTAAGCTCCAATTATCTGCTAAGCCTCCAAAGTCTCAATTCAAGCCATAAGCTCAGCCATTTTAGTGACTAAGTGTCAGGGGAAAGACTATCTGATTTGGGACCTGGAGTACCTGTATAATTTGGATAGGTTGAGAGTAGCAAGAAGACAATTCCAGTCATATCACTGGGGCAAGGGAACAATGAGAAGGCCCTTAGGAAGAAAAGCATAAAACATGTGGGAGACAGTGAGAAAGAAGCCCAATTTGATTGCAGCATTGGATGCCTAAAATTCGATGGGAACAAAGCCCGGCATGTTACACGGAGAAAAGCACAATGCAGTGGTTAAGAGCATGAGTTTTAGTGTTAAACTGCCTAAATGTGAATTTTAGCTCTATGTAAGTAATCTTGGATACATTACTAAACCTCTGTGCCTCAATCTCCCCACCTTAAGAATGGGGAAAATAACAGAATGGTCTTAATATTGTTTTGAGGATTCAAAAATATATAAACTTGGAACAGTGGCTGGCACATATGAAGTGCTCAATAAATGTTAACTGTTATCATTTTCATGGAAACAGATTGTGAAGGCCTTAGAATTGTAGCCAGAGAGAACAAGGTGGGGTCAGGTCTTGTCTCCTCTTCAGTCTCTACTCCCTTCTCTATGACTGGAATTACTTGCAGGGGGTCACACACTCCAAGCTGCTGACTCAGCTCTGCTTTGGGCTCTAGGATCCACCCTGACCACAGGCTAGAGGAATATCAGCCATACCTGCCCAGCATACCTGCCCAGGACTTTTCCTCAGGTCACCCTTGCTGCTGGGCCAGCCTTGACCTTAGGGCCCAGCTCTGAGAAAATAGATATTCATTTTACTCTTGAGACTCAGTTTCCTTCATGACCGCTCCATAGTTCTTGCTACTTTTTCCCTTCATATGTCCCAGTGCAGGTATCCTTTATAGTTGTCCCATCCCTCAAGGACTATAGCATTGCATTATTCTTTCCAGTTACATCCTTCCCAGGGACTGTGCCCCAGGCCATTCTAAGTTGGGTCATTCTACCTCCTAACAGATTTCCTTGATGCTGGCCAACTTCCAGCCTGCCTGTACTTCTAGCATCTGTGTCTAGATTCCTGTCCCCATGATACACCCACGTCAAAACATCTGTACTACTTTGCACCATGATACACCCACATGTCAAGACATCTGTACTACTTTGCACTGAAGCCCCTGACAGGGAGGACATGCCAGGGTTATCACCTGCCAAGCCATGTTCTGCAGTGTTCTGCCTACTGGATCACAATTACTTCTATTATCTGCACTGTATGATCCCCAGGGTGTGTTCTTTCCCTTGATGAGAGAAAAGCCAGGAAAAGATCATGCAGGGCTTCCAATGATACTAGAGACCAGTTGTCTATAGCACTTTTGGTATATCACTCTCCTGACAGCAAAGAATTTGAGCATGCACTTCTGACTCACATATATATGAATTGATTTATACATTAGTTAGTCCTGTACTAATATATTATGGACATTATAGAACACACAAATATAAAAAATTAAGCAATGAATAAAAATAAATAAAAGCTCTAATACTTTCTTCTCACAGAGGTTCTACATCTTAGAAATGTCCCTGTGGAAGGCAGAGTGTGTAATATGGCTTGAAAAAGGCAAACATGGAGACAAGTTAAAAAACTAATTTAAGTAAGAGATAATAGTAACTTGAACTCTGGACTGTGGTATAATGCATAAAATAAAGACATGGAATAAAATGTCAATAAGCCTCTTGAGAAGCTCACAATCTAGCAAGGCAGACAAACAGGAAAAGCAATATTATCTATAACAAATGTTCTGATCAGTTCCACCATTAGTTCTGGGCAAGAAGGGACCTGTCCTCCCCAGCCCCCTGCTCCTAAACACACACACACACACACACACACACACACACACACACACACTACATTTATTAAAGAATACATAGCTGTCTATGTCACTCCAGATTCAGGATTCAGCACTGTCATGGCTCAATCCGTAAACCTATATATACACTCTTATGACTAATGCTGTTCAGGCAGTGATTTCTATATCTCTTGCTCTGTTCTCAAAACAAAAAGTAACCAAAACTGAATGCCCTTGGGCTTTGGAAGGGCACCTCTGCAAACTTTGAAGATTGATAATGTCTTAGCATATGGGGAGGATTTAGGCAGGATAAACACATTGGAAAGAGAAAAAGCAAATTGCCAAATTAATAGTCTATATGAATACAGTAGATTCTTGCATAAGGAAGTATAAATTTCAAGTAATGCCAATCATCCATTTTCTTGTTTCCTTTTATATTGTAGTTCATAGTAATAGAGGTATCCATGAATTAGCTCATGCAGGTGGCAATTGCACATGGCCACTAAAGAATAGTTTGCAATATTAAACAATATTTATTAATCTTAATATATACATGTAGATATAGATGATATATGCATCAAGCATGATACCAATTCCTATACTGGCAACTAAATGAACATTGAACATTAGAACTGATAATCGTTTTATTTTTATAAAGACATTTATATTTAATTGTTCAATGTACTTAATTAAAATCTTTGGTCAAATTTAAATAATTTTATTTTAAAATTATTCACAGCTAATTATAATTTTACTCTTTATTTTAAGGGATAATCTTGAATATTTCTTAAGAAAAATTACTTTTTTAAAAACATGAAAAATAATTTTAGCTTTTTCACTTCTACACACTTTAACATTCCAATAAACATATATTCAAATTTTTGCACTTTGAATACAGTTATATTTTATTTAATTCTTTAGATAATTACTCTCCATGGAATCCATAGAACAATTTATATAGAAATTTTGATTATAACAATATAATCAATGATTTTACTGATATAAAGGCAAGAAAAACACATTTTATGGAATAAATACATAATAATTTATTAATTATATGTCCTTATTTTATGACTTATCCTAACATCACCAGCCCAACACAGAATATCCAGACATGTATAATAATAATTAAATCCAGTTATCTTGATATTTTTCTTACTTTCAGTCATACAAAAACATTTAAACGGTTTTTTTTTCCAGTTCTGTCATTATGAAGGTGTTTTTTTCAAGGTGAAGGCTAGAGCAAATTTTATTTGTTAATGTTATTAATAACTATTAAATATTTAGACATAAGTTCCATGGGCCTTCATTTATACTCTTTCCCTGATCTCATTTTTTATAAAATAGTACATAGTGGGACTATGGTAAAAAAGGGGAAGGAAAAAAAAAACAAAACAAAACAGGTTAGAGTGGGAGAGAGCCAAAGCATAAGAGACTCTTAAAAACTGAGAACAAACTGAGGGTTGATGGGGGGTGGGAGGGAGGAGAGGGTGGGTGATGGGTATTGAGGAGGGCACCTTTTGGGATGAGCACTGGGTGTTGTATGGAAACCAATTTGTCAATAAATTTCATATAAAAAAAAACAAAAAAACAAAAAAAACAAAACAAAAAACAAAAAACAAAAAAAAATTCTGCCCTGCTTGAAGTGCAATTTTATAAAGGAATTGAGGGCTCAAGAGGATTATTTAACTTTCCCAAGGTCACCTAGCTAGTAAGTGGCAGAGGTAGGACTTAAACTGTAAAATATCTTTCTGTAAGAGTATTAAGGACACAGCCTACCCTTTGTTAAACTTAACTTCAATTTCAGCATAGTTAACATGCAGTGTTGTATTATTTTCAGGTGTACAATACAGTGATTCAAAATTCCACATATCAACCAGTGCTCATCATGACAAGTGCACTCCTTAATCCCAATCTTTTTAATCATTATGCTATGTGATCTCTCAAAGAGGCAGTGTGAACTAAGAATCAAAATATTTAGGAAATTACTGTGATCATACAAATAAGAAGTGATAGGGGCCTGAACTAATGTGATAGCTGTGGAACTGTAAAGAACGGGTTAGAGTAGACTTTTAAGAATGGGGAAATCTCATCCAGATCCTAGCCTTTCTTATCACTTTTGGCTGCCATTAATGGGGCTAAGGCTTTAGACTTTGATTTATGAGACCTGTTTCCAGACCCTAGCTCTGCCTCACTGAGCAGCTGTTTGACTTTGGGCAAGTTATTGCCCATTTTGTACCTAAAAGGCATAAATATTGGATAATTTTTCTTTCCTTCCAGCTCTTGGACACTATTACTCAACATGTAAGGCACAGGAGAACCACTGAGAATTGTGTTCTTTTTTTGTTTGTTTGTGTAATATGATGAAATGCATACATGAGTCTAGAAAATTAAGTAGTAGCATTCAAGAGAAACTAGAGTGGGAAGAAACGAGGGACAGACCCTTTAGTAAGCTATTGCAATAGTCCAAGTAAGAGGTAATGAGGTGTGTCTCTTACTATCCAGATTAAATTAGTACAAGTGTGTGCACACACACATGCATTGTGTGTCATTTATCACATACTCCTGTTTTCTTCAAAGCACTTACCATTATTTGAAATTATCTTTTGTCCTGTGTTAATTATCTTCCTCCCCCTCTAGGATATAAAGTCTAATAGTGGAGTGATTTTTGACTGTTCTGTTTATTGACATGAAGCACACACATTTGTTGCATAAATAAACAAACCAAGAAGGGGTGGTGGTGATAGAAAGTGGCAGGTGCCAAAGATGTTCTAAAGAGTCAGTCTCCAGATTGATGCCATCAACATTTGAACAACATCAATGTCCCAGCCCCCTTGTAAGCCTCAAATGCTTCTAAAAGTCTAAAACAAGGAAATAAAAATCTAACTTGTTAGCACTTTGGGTGGCCCTTGACCCATTTTTACTACCTTCTCTCTGTCTCTTCTCTGGGATTTCTCTCTGCTTCAATATTTTGTTTTTCTCATCTCCTTGATTTACACTTCTCTAATTATGCCTTCAGCATGCCTGAGGCTTCATACCTAGATATCTTTCTTAGTTCTTCTTGGAGCCCTTGGAGCTAAAGAGATTGCTGGACACTTCCTAGAATCCATTTCCTGCATATTCTTCTTTTATCCTGGCAAATATTAGTGATAAATCCCCTTTCTTAAACAGAGAACATCACCCAGGGGGTTGGCCAAGATAATTGTTATTATTCATTTAAAGATAACAGACATTCTGAATTCAAGTTAGAAAAGCATTCCCTTCTCATTTAAGTAAAGCTACTCAAGAACTCTTTTGAAAAATTGTCTACAGGGCACCTGGGTGGCTCAGTTGGTTAAGCATCTGACTCTTGATTTTGGCTCAAGTCATGATCTCACAGTTTGTGAGACTGAGCCCTGTGTCGGGTTTTGTGCTGACAGAGTGGAGCCTACTTGGGATTCTCTCTCTCTCCCTCTCCCTCTCTCTCTCTCTCTCTCTCTCTCTGCCCCTCCTTCTCTCAATCTCTCTGTTAAAATAATAAATAAACTTTTAAAAAATGTCTAATAGGTTACTGGGTCTACTCTAATATCAATGATTTTAAATTTTCTCAGAGGTTTTAAAATAGAAATCAAACTAATACTGTGGTGAGGATCAACTATTTTATGCTCACTTCCTACTGAATTGATACCAAATCAATCCAGTTAACCAAGTCACCATAAAGAATGAAATAAAGATTGAAACACATACTTTAAACAAAGTTCCTAGCTATATGGATACACACAACCAACTTCAGGTCTTGGTAGCTCAAGGAAGAGTCTAGGACAGGTAATTTTCTCAACTGAATATTAGCCATAATTCATACTTATCTCAAGTCTATAGGCTTTATTATGATTTTAAACTCATGAGTGTTAGATTCACTGTTATTGACAGTTTAGGGCAACCTCTCAGCACCTTTTCTGCTTCATTTGTTCCAAAATCTCAGGAAGTTTGGGTGTGATTCTTAATAAATGCTGTTTCATGATGACTTCAAAAAGCCACCTCTAGCCTCTCTATATATGTCTTAATCTAGTCCTGGTTGCTGAGAGTTATGTCACTCCCCTATCTGCTCTTTCCTGGTGGCAGCACTCACAGCATTCCATACCCAGTGTGATACTGCAAATAAGAATCTCTATTCAGCAAGACAGATTTTGCTATGACACTGTTCTCATCCTTTTGCTTCCTTATCCAGCCTTACTTCATTTTGTTTAGCAGCTGAGTTGCTACTTTAGCAGAGGTGGTGTGCTACTTTACCCAGTCAAGGAAGCCTTTTATTCACTCTTGAAGGATTCCTGCACCAGAGTTCTAAAACAATGTGTCAATGAATATGATTCTAATTGCCAGAGAAGGACCATCCTAATTCTTCCTCTCCCTGGCAACCAGAGAGCTGCTCTCTGCGCTTCCTGGAAGAGATGAAGATTTGAAGCTCAGCCTCAGGGTTGGTCAGCTGATTTGAAATGGACCCAGTGACTACAATGCCCTAATAGACCATATCAACTAGCAAAGTAGGAGTGTGGGGATCAAAGGGAAGTGTTTCTATGTGTTCAATGAAAAAGGCTGCGCATTCAGAGGTTTTCTGCAATCTTACATCTGTTACCAGAGGCTGTGAGATGAACAATGAGCAAGAAAGGCATA
Source organism: Felis catus (assembly GCF_018350175.1). Taxonomy (NCBI): domain Eukaryota; kingdom Metazoa; phylum Chordata; class Mammalia; order Carnivora; family Felidae; genus Felis; species Felis catus. Next base: position 84,145,227 of record NC_058386.1, on the reverse strand, counting down.
GGCAGGGAAAATGGCAGTACTAGGGCAAATACCTTAGGTATTTCCTGGGAAGTATCAGCACCAAAGATTTAAAAGGCTTCTAATGTCTTTCTCCAGCACTATAAACTTCACTGTTCAAAAACAAAAATCACAACTGAGACCGACCTTATGCTGTCTCCCCACCTCTACCACATTCTCCCCAAACCAAAAGTGCACAGGAGGAATCAAGGTTCCCAAACTACTCCACTCTTCTGAAGTGATGGAAACAGACCCCAGCTGATGCTCTACTACATCAAGAAACTGAAATTGTATTTGAAGGCTTAGTTTGCTTGGAACCCACAATGTGATGAAAAGACTTCAGAAATCCATCAAATAAGAATTCTGGTTATTGGCCTGCTTGAGATGGAAGTAACTGGAAGTTGGGCCTCTTTGGGTACCCATGTGCATTATGCAGCTTTGTCTGGGATGCCCTGGCCCAATTCAAAGGGGAGTCTTTCTCCAAAGCTCCCTTCTTAAACCAAAGCCAAAAGCTCTCATTTGCAAAATGCTAAAAAGGAAATCTGCGACTACAATTCAGGTTTCTCACACTACCATTCTCCTTTTGGTGGGTGCTTCATTAATCCAGCTGCCAGGAACAACCCATTCACCTCAGTTTTTTCCTCTACTCCAACCTGGTTATTAGTATGCATTCATTCTTGTGACACTTTGGTCTGGATTCCAATAGGAACATCTGCACACACACACACACACACACACACACACACACACACACAAACTCTCTTGTACCTCTACTATTTGTGAAAAATACTAAAGATCTCATATCAACTTTTAGCAAAGACAGTGGTTGAGATCAGAACAGCCAAATACAAATAACTCTCATCTAGCTAGAACAACAGAGGCCTAGTGTCTAGACCTTCCACAGAGTGATACTTGGCAAATCACTTTCCTTCTCTGGGCCTCAGTTTCTTCACTGTAAAATTAAGATGTTTGACTTACATTGGAAAAGCTAGTTTATAATCTAAGTATCACTAAATGGTCTTTGGCTGAAAATTTTTAGTTTTTCTAATTTGTTATTTGATGGCCTGCAGAGCTGCACTAAACATAATGTAGTTTGAGGGCACTAGAAAGCCTGCTTCTCCCTCCTTCTAAGGAAAAAATAGATTGCTCAATTTGTTTGCTTCAGTGACAGAATTTCCAGTTTTTCTGCCTTGAAGCAGCTTCTTTTAAAACGTATATCACTCCAGAAAGAATGGCATGTTAAGCTACCATCAGCCAGGAAACTGTAAGCTTATTGAAGGGAAGGGAAAATGAAAAGGGAAAAGTTAGCTTCTCATCTTGGGATGCCACCAAGCATGGCAAACCCCAGCCAGAGAGCTTATGGACAACAGGAGGTGTTTTGGGCATGACATAAAAAGACAACATCATCAGCTTACCACCTTCTCCAACAGTCTGCTACCAGGCAGAAAAGCATGAGCCTTTTTTTATTTCTCCCAAAAAGAATCTTCTTTCCTTGCTCATGTCAGCACAGTTGTATGCTAATGGAACAATCTGATCAATACTTGAAAAGTCAATATTAAATCAAATAGCAATGAGTCCCAATCAGATAAACATGGCCTAGAATCAGGTGCAGACAATGGAGATGTCCTGGTAGAGGGACATCAAGCCAGGCCCTTCACTATCTCTGGAACCCAAACTTTCTCTAACTTCATAAGCTTACAAGTCTACAAACCAAACCCAGCACTCTTACTGAGTAACCAATAGGTGTCAAACTCTGTTTTAGGTGCTAGGAGGCACCTAGCACCTAGCAGAAAAAGCCTGAACTTTGCCTTAAAGGAGCTTGTGGTAAAGGTGAGATGATTAGATATATTTGTACCAAACACTGGAGACTAGTGCACACTGTAAACAAAGTTAAGATGCAGAGATCTAGACAACATTCTAGGATGCTGAGGTAATTCAAAACCATGGAGTTATCAAGTCCCAAACTTGAGCTGCTGGGAGCAAACAGGGCAGAGGAGAGGATTCTCATGACATGTCAGAGTCAGAAACTGAAAATGGAATCAGATTCCAAGTGAAGGCAAGTCTGGAAGCTTGGAAGATCATAGCTAAAAACGTAGAGGCAGGAAAGCAGCCTGGTTCAAAGACAGACATAGTAACAGGAGCCTGAAAATGTAGGCAGATCAAACCAGGCAGGTATTGGATGGCCTATCAGACAGGGCAAAGGCACAACAGCAGACAGAAGAATACCAAGGGAAGTCAAAGATCAATCAATGTCAATGTGATTGTCAAAAGTCACACAAGGGACTAAGGAACAATTGTAGCTGCTTTTCCAATTTGTTTTTCCACCCCCCCCCCAGAGCTCTTTTCTAATATTTGCTTATTTTTGAGAGAAAGAGACTGTGTGTGTGGGGGGGGGTGGGCAGAGAGAGTGAGGGAGACAGAATCTGAAGCAGGCCCCAGACTCTGAGCTGTGAGCGCAAAGCCTGATTCAGGGTTCAAAATCACAAACTGTGAGATCATGACCTAGAGCTGAAGCCAGACACTTAACCAACTGAGCCATCCAGGCACACCTCCCCAGAGCTCTAAGACAGGGCTTCTCAACATTAACTGACCACTTGAATCAGCTTGAACCAAAGCCCAAGCCCCACCACAGATTAACTGAATCAGATTCTACCCAGATAATTACAATGATTACAATGATTAGTGAGGATTGAGCACTACAGTTTTAAGGTGCTGAACAGCTTTAAGAGAGTACCACAGGATAACCTTGGTCAGAAAGGCTTCTGAGTAGGGGCACCTGGGTGGCTCAGTCGGTTATGCACCAGACTTCAGCTCAGGTCATGATCTTGCAGTTCATGAGCTCAAGCCCCACATCGGGCTCTGTGCTGATAGCTCAGAGCCTGGAGCCTGCTTCAGATTCTGTGTCTCCCTCTCTCTCTGCCCCTCCCCCCCTTGTGCTCCGTCTCCCTCAAAAATAAATAAAAACACTTTTTAAAAAAGAAAGGCTTCTGAGAGAATGTGAATATTCATCAGAGTCCTCAAGGATAAGTGTATTAGGGTTCTCCAGAATAACAGAACCACTGGAGATTAGACAGAGATAGGTGGACAGATAAATGATAGACAGACTTGTAAAGGGGAGTTATTATGAGGAATTGGCTCATGCAGTTATGGAGGCTGCAAAATCCCACAATTTTCTGTCTGAAAGCTGGAGGCCCAGGAGAGCCAGTGGCATAATTCAATCTGAGCCTAAAGGTATAAGAATCAGGGAAACCAATGGTGTAAATCCCACTCTGAGGGAAAATTAAGTGAAATTGAGTCCACCAATTCAAATGTTAATCTCATCTATAAACACACAGACACGCAGAGAAATAATGTTTATTTAGGCACCACCATGGCCAGTCAAGTTGACACATAAAACCAATCATCACAGTAAGCAATATTTAGGCTACAGACAGAAGGAAGTGAATCTTCTGCAGTGGAGGAACAAGGAACATGAAGTCAACAAAGGATTGTGAAAAAGTGATTAGCTGATGTGATGCAACACCAGTAAAGGGAAAGCTACTGAAAATCTATAAAAATGGGCCAAGGGGAGGAAAAGGAACCTGGGCTCCTTGAAATTTGGGTTAAGCAAGTTGATCTTTTGCACCATGTGAGGGGTAGTTCAAATAAGGAGTCTATACTTGAAGGCTGTTCATGCCTATGTTCTTTGGTTCCTTCCATCAATTTTCTATTAAAGGTTCTTTCTGAAAATTCCAAACTTGTTTCTGATTAACTAAGGTAAAGACATTTTTTTCTCCAATTGGAGAAGATAAGTGAGGCAGATGTTCTGTTCTCCAGGCTTAGAGGCCATGGCTTTCTTCAGAGATCAGGAAATGATAGATTTCTTGATCAACAATGGCCAGACGGGCCACACACTACAAATTTAATGATGCCACTCTGCTCAGCAGCTAGGTAAACATTACTCCCAAACTGACAATTTAAGACTTGCATCACAAAGTGCCCCCAGCTCTCTCCCAATATGGTTCTCTCAGCAGATAGTCTATTTCCTGGCCCAGAGTAAACAAAAATCACTGTGTATAAATTTCCCCAACTTCCTGAGCCCCTCCCTGCATACTTTACTATATCTGTACTAATGCCTACCTTCTTATCTAAAAGGGGCCCTCCCCCTAACCCAGGCCAAACCTCCACCTGGGCTCTTAATCCCATCATACATCTCCAATGATGAGCTTTTACCTCTCCCCTATTTTTAACATTTGATTGGCTCATTCTCCTCCACAAATTAAAATCTACAAATCTTGCTCATCTTAAACAAACAAATTCCTGCCTCCCTTGATACTCTATCCCTTCTTTACTGTCCATCACCCCTACTTACATGAACAAGGTTCTAAAGCAAGTAATCTGTACTTGGTATCTCTCCTTCCTCACCACTAACTCTCTCTTCAAACTATAACCTGGCTGATCTACTGAAATTGTTCTCACTGAGGCCACCAATGTCCTCCTTGTTTCCCAAATACATGGAGCCTTCTCAGTTCTTATCTTAACCCTCAGAAGCATGTGATATTTGACAACTCTCTTCATCTTTATGTTTCCCCTTCCTTTAGCTTTTATGATGACATACTGCCCTGGTTTTCCTCCTACCTCTCTGGCTGCTCTTTTTCAGTCTCTTTTTTGGCTTCCTTTACCCATATTTAAATATTGGTGAGCATCAGGATTCCACTCAAGACTCTCATCTTATTCTCCCTGGGAGATTTCATTGACTCCTAAAGTGTCTACTATATGCTATACACTTATGACTCCCAAATATAAATGTCAAGCCCAGATTTCCTATAAAATTCATACTCATGTGTGTAAATACTTGCTAGATACCATCACTTGTAATGTTCCACACTGAAGGGCAAACTAGCCTACTGGTTTATAGTGTGATTCAAATTCTAGCTCTGACATATATAACTATAAGCAAGCAATTTGACCTTATGCCTCAGTTTTCTCACCTGTAAAGTGGAAATGAAAATAGTACCTACCTGTGAGAATTAAATAAGCTACTAAACATAATATGCACATCACAGGACCTGACACAGTAAGCATCCAATAAATTCTAATTATTGTTGCTACTTACTAATATTACTGCTGATTCAACATAACCAAACTGAAAATATAATTTCCAACCTTCTGACTTTTTTCCTCCTCCTTAATTCCCTACAGCTAGTAGCATCATCATCCTCTCAGTCCAAATATAGAATCCCAAGAGTCACCCTAGTCTTCCTCCTCTTCTCCCCTTCTCTCTCTTCCCCTCCCATCCCTTGCCCTCTTCCCTCCTCCTTTCCTCCTGCTCCCCCTCTCCTCCTCTTCCTACCACTTCCCTTTGCCCATCCCCAACGACTCCCTCATTAAAGGTCACCAACTTCTTGTGCTCCTGTGTGCTTAATGTTATTCAGCTCTGCCCTTTCTTCTCTATCCTCTTACCCACTCCCACTACTTAGTTATTATACTCTTCATTTCTCACTCACATTTTCCCAATGACTTCCTGGCTGGTCTACCTCTGCTTTCTTCACCTACTTCCAATCCATCCTCCACTATTTTTCCAGAGTAATCCTCACAACACAAATCTGATAGTTTTACTTCCCTGTTCAAGATCCTTCAATGGGTATTCACCAGCCACAGCACAAAGTCCAAAATCCTTTGGGTGGTATACTAGACCCTTAATAATCTGGTCCCTGCCTAACTGGCCCCTGTCATATCTCCCACCACTTTGTATCTTGTCCATCTCACTCTCTGACTACATACTTTAGCAGTTCTGAGTCAGTGGTTTTCAGTTCTTGGAAAGTCCTCTTTCTCATATATCCATTTGGCAAACTCCTATTAAATCTAAAAGTTTAGTTCAAATACTTCTTACTGCTCTCATGGATCTTACAATTATGTGAGGGAGATAAACACCAAACAACTAAATAGATAAAAATATTAATAATTTCAAAAGTGATGAGTGACATGAAGAAAATAAAATGTAGTAATGAGAAAAGAGAATAGTTAACTGAACAATAGTTAGAATAAATCTCTCTGAAGAGGTGGCATGTAATCTGACACCTAAATGATTTGAAGGAGACAGGCATGAAAATATCTGGAAGAAGAACAATACAAGATACTGAAAGTATCTTAAAGTCTTAAAGACTCTTAAAGACCCTTAAAGTCTTAAAGGGTCTTTTAGTAAAAGTAAGGAGTTACTTTGTTTATTAGTAAAGATTTCTTTCCTTCTTTCTTTTCTTTCTTTCTTTCCTTCTTTCTTTCTTTCTTATAAAAATATTATTTTAGCAAAATACTAAAGAGTATTTATTTTGTTCTTTTTTAAATTTTTTAAATTTATTTTTGAGAGAGCACAAGTGGGGGAGGGGCAAAGAGAGTGGGACAGAGGATCCAAAGTGGGCTTGCTTCTGATGTGGGGCTTGAACTCACGAACTGCAGAACATGATTTCAATGTGGGGCTTGAATTCACGAACCACAGATCATGACCTGAGGTGAAGTTGGACGCTCAACCTACTGAGCCACCCGGGTGCTGCTATTTATTCTATGTGTTATTAAAAACCACTAGAAAAGAGACAAATTGTGATTTACATTTTTAAAAGATCATTCCGGAGGATAAATTGTGACTGAGGCAAGAGTGGAAGAAGGAAGACCAGTTAGGAAGTTATTACAGTGGTCCAGATGAGAGATAATGGAGGAATGAACTAAGGAAGTAGCGGTCAAGGTGGAAAAGTGAGAGAATTTATGACATATATTGGAAACAGATAAGACTGGAAGGTTTTGGAGGGTGAGAGAGAGAAATCAAGGATGACGAATTTTCTGGCTTGAGCAATTGGGTAGATGGTTGTGCCTTATACTAAAATGGAGACTACTAGAGAAGGAATAAATTTGGGATGAGAGAATGGGAATCAAAACATTTACACCTCTATAGGTATTCTAACTAAATTATTTTAGACTTTGGAATTCCAGTCCATATCACACTTTTAGCCAAACCATTCCTTCTACATTCTGTGTCAAAACCCATTTGTCTCCAGCAAACTGTCTGCAGATCATCTAAATGCTCCAGAAACACCTTATTTGGTGCCACTTTGGTCACCACTGAGAGAGAGAACACTGAGAATTTCACTTCTCTCTAACACTGAACCTTATGTCTCTTACTGACATCCTAGATGTAGCTTGAAACCATGGGGAGAACTGGAGACTGTTATGCTAAGTGAAATAAGTCATACAGAAAAAAGACAGATACCATATGTTTTCACTCTTATGTGGATCCTGAGAAACTTAACAGAAGACCATGGGGGAGGGGAAGGAAAAAAAGTTAGAGAGGGAGGGAGCCAAACCATAAGAGTTTCTTAAAAACTGAGAATAAACTGAGTGTTGATGGGGCGGTGGGAGGGAGGGAAAAGTGGGTGATGGGAATTGAGGAGGGCACCTGTTGGGATGAGCACTGGGTGTTGTATGGAAACCAATTTGACAATAAATTTCATATTAAAAAAAGTTGCCCCTGCCCAAGGAAACACAATCACAACATCAAAACACATTACTCCATCTGTCTAGTAGCAACATTGTGGTGGGAGGAAGTTTCTAAATGCCACCCAAATTATCTCTGACTTAGTTTTCTTGAGGGACACCAAAGCTGACTATGGGATGGCTCATCCCCCTACCCTAAAAAAAGGCAGTTATTTTTGCAACACAAATCCTGAAGGGCTCCTAAATTCTTCTGTTACTTTTTGCCTGAAAGTTGCATCAAGAAGTTTAAAAGAGCTACTTAGTTCAATCAAGTTAGTTGTTTCACGCAACGATATAAGATAGAAGATGGCCAAATACCTTTTCAGTTAATGACTTAGATGATGATGGTGATGATAATGATGATGCTATTGCTGGTGCTTTTGCTGACAACAGCTAACAGGCATTGTGTGTGTACTATGTGTCAGGCACTGGCCTAAGCATTTTAGCTAAATATATTCAACTGCCTATTTGACATTGCTACTTATAGGTCTCATAGGTACTTAAACCTTACCATGCCCAAAATAAGACTCTTAAAGACAGAAAAGATTTCCGGGAGCCTATAATCTAACAGAAGAAGACAAATAATAAATAAGGAAATAAATAAATATATAATATCAAGCTGTGATGACCACTACAAAGAAAACAAATTATGGCAATGTGATAATGACTAGATATGAGAAGGTACATGTAGCTATTTCAGATGAGATTGTTAAGACTTTTGAGAAGAGATGACCTTTAAACTTGACACCTATTTTCCCTGTCTCTGAGACAGAGCAACAGTGCAAAGTCCCAGTTGCAGGAAGAAGCTTGATGTGCTTGCAGGAAGAAATTTGATGTGCCTAAGGAAGAGAAAGAGGCCAGTGTAACTAGAACTGAATTAGTAATGGGGGTCAGGGTGGGGAATTAGTACAAGATGAGATGAGAGAGGTAGGCAGGGGCCAGATTATGCAGAGGTGGTAGGCCATCATAAGAAGTTTAGGGTTTATTCTAGATGCAATGGGAAGTTATTAGAGGATTTTAAAGGGAGGGGGCATATGATCTGATTTGATGCCTATTGTGTAAACAGCAGGAGGACTAGAATGGAAAGAAGGATGCCAAATAGTAGGCTGTTGCAGTAGTCAAGACTAGAGATGATGTTGATTTAGAGAAGGGTATTAAATTGCCACAAGTTGTAAGAAGTGTTTGAATTTTGGATATATTGTAGAGACAAAAGAGACAGAACTTAGTGGTTGACCAGATGTGAGAGGTGAGAAAGAGAGGAAAATATAAAAATGATCCCCCATTTATGGCTTAAATAATTGAGTAGATGGTGTTACAATTGTGTAAGATGGGAAAGACTTGGGCAAAGTACAGGTTTTGAAGTAGTATGGAAGCAATGAAGAATTCCATGTGGGGCGACCTAAGATTGAGAAGCTAGTGATACATCCAAGTGGAGATGTCAAGTAGCCAAGCAAATATAAGTATCAGAAGCAATCATAAAGAATAAGAAAGGTGAAGTATCTAAATAAACTAGTGTCAATTACATTTACCCCCAAATAATTATCAATATTTGTCACCCCCACTCAAATGTGAGCTCCATGAGGGCAGAAATCTTGTCTGTGTTATGCTCCTTGTATTTCTAGTACCAACCACATTTCCTGGGAAATAGTAACTATCAAATAACATTTGTGAGAGGCACAGAAATTAATTCTCTGACTAGATCAGATTTTAAATGGAAAAGCATTGAATATCCACTCTCTGCTCTTCTCCAAAAAAAAAAACAAAAACAAAAAACAAAAAACAAAAAACAAAAACAAAAAAAAACTACTGATCTGGTTGGTCCAATGTAAGGACACTTTTAGGGGAGCACATTTTATACAGGCAGAGCTTTCAAAGAAGCCAAAGACTGATTACAATCTCTCCTTCTTTCCACACAGCAGGAATGACAATAGCCAGTGCTAGCCTCCATATGAGAGAAGGACAGCTGTCCCCTTTGCTTGAAAAACCTTCCCAGATAGAGAAGAACTATTATTTAGTCAAGTGAATCTAAGTACTTCTACTCCTTTGCTAGAATCTCCAATTTGCATGCATCATTTCACAGATCAATAAACTATAACACTTGGGTCAAATCTGGTTCCCACTTGTTTTTGTCTGACCAGAGAGCTAAGAATGGCTTTTACATTTTCAAATGATTAAAAAAATCAAAAGAAGAGTACTATTTCATGAAACATAAAAATGATATAACACACCCATGCACATTAATTTGCATATTGTCTATGGCTGCTTCAGTGCCACAATAGCAGATTTGAATAGCTGTGACAAAGACCTTATGGCCTACAAGGCTGAAGATACCACCTGGCTGTTTACAAAAAATAAGTTTAAGAATCATGCATTATTTCATTTCATGCTCATCACAGAAAAAACTATGTATCATTTGGGTGATATATTAATCCCCATTTTACAGAAGATAAAGGTGAGGCTTACAACATCCTGTAAGTAGTAGAACGTGGATGAAACTTCAAAAAACACAATAACAAAAATATAAATAACAATGATATATAATAATTTCAAATGCCACTGAGTGCTCACCAAGTGTCACAATCAGTATCAAGGAATTTCCGTGATTTAATCCCTTATTCACATAATCTTCACCACGGTCCTATACGAAAGATACTGTTATTATGATCCCCATTTCATGGATGAGGAAACTAAGGATCAGAGAGGTTAAGTGACTTGGACAATGTCTCATTTTAAGAGAACCAGGATTCACAGCCAGCTCTGAAGGAGCTGAACTTTAGCATCCATCTTATCAGAAAACAGGAAGTTTACTGTAGGTACTGATGAGGTCACAGTTTAAATGGAAAGGCATTAAATAGCTTCTCTCTGCTCTTCCTCATTCTGCAAACCTGTTGTTCAGGTTTCACCAGGTTGAATGATTTCTACATGAGAATGTTAGAGATTTGCATCTGGAGTTCAGGTGAGAGCCCTGAACTGAAGAGATCAGATTTGAGGGTCATGAGAGTGGATGAAATCAGTCACTGAGAGTATGTAGAGTGAACAGAGAACAGGATCAATGTGAGAATTCAAAGAAACATCAACATTAAGAGAGAGACTTAGAGAAAGGAGTGGCTTGAAAGGAATGAGGGAAATCATGAAAGAATAAGCTCACAAAAGCCAACGAGGGACAAATTCTCCAGAAAGGAGTGATCCACAGAAACAAATGCTGCAAGGGAGGTCAAAGATATATAAGCACAGAAGACTGTTCATCTAATTTAGCAACACGGAGTTCATCAGTAATCTTAGTAAAGTGCCAATGTACTAAAACGATATAAGTGAAACAGACTGTAGTAGGTTCAGCAGGTCAAAGAGGAGAGGAAGCAAAAAGATATAGAGATTCTTTCAAGAATGGTGGCTATGTAACATCATCTTCAATGGGGAAAAACTGAAAGCTTTTCCCCTGAGGTCAGGAACAAGAGAAGGGTGTCCACTCTCACCATTTTTATTCAACTTAGTACTAGTCAGCCATAGAAATCAGATAGCAAAAAGAAATAAAAAAGTATTCAATTGGGCAAGGAAGAAGTAAAATTTTGCAGATGACATGATACTATATTTAGAAAACTCAAAAGATTCCACCCAAAATCTGCTAGAACTGATAAACGAATTCAGTAAAGTCACAGGATACAAAATCAATGTACAGAAATCTGTTGCATTTCTGTACATTAACAATGAAGCAGAAGAAAGATAAGACAACAATCCCATTTCCAATTGCACTAAAAATAATAAGACACCTAGGAACAAACCTAACCAAAGAGGTGAAAGACCTATACTCTGAAAATTAAAACATTGATGAAAGAAACTGAAGATAACACAAAGAAATGGAAAGACATTCCATGCTCATGGATCGGAAGAACAAATATTGTTAAAATGTCTGTATTATCCAAAGCAATCTACATATTTAATGCAATCCTTCTCAAAATACCAACAACATCTTTTTTTTTACAGAACTAGAACAAAAGTCCTAAAATTTGTATAGAACCACAAAATACCCCAAAGAGTCAAAGCAATCTTGAAAAAGAAAAGCAAAGCTGGAAGTACCACAATTCCAGACTTGAAGCTATATTCCAAAAGTGTAGTAATCAAAACAGTATGATACTGGCACAAAAATAGACACATAGATTAATAGAACAGGACATAAAACCTAGAAATAAACCCACAATTATATGCTCAATTAATCTTTGACAAAGCAGAAAAAGAATATCTTATGGGAAAAAGAAGGTCTCTTCAACAAATGGTGTTTAGAAAACTGGACAGCTACATGCGAAAGAATGAAAATGGATCACTATCTTATACCATACACAAAAATAAACTCAAAATTGGGGTGCCTGGGTGGCTCAGCCGGTTGAGCATCCGACTTCAGCTCAGGTCATGATCTCGCGGTTTGTGAGTTTGAGCCCCATGTCGGGCTCTGTGCTGACAGCTCGGAGCTTGGAGCCTGCTTCGGATTCTGTGTCTCCTTCTCTCTCTGCCCATCCCCCACTTGTGTTCTGTCTCTCTCTGTCTCTCAAAAATAAATAAATAAATGTAAAAAAAACCCTCAAAATGAATTAAAGACCTAAATTGTGAACCCTGAAACCATAAAAATCCTAGAAGAGAGCACAGGCAGTAATTTGTCTGACATCAGCCATTGCCACATTTTTCTATTTACAACAAAAGCAATAATAAACTATTGGGACTAGATCCAAATAAAAAGCTTCTGCACAGCAAAGGAAACAATCAACAAAACTAAAAGACAACCTCCTGAATGTGTGAAGATATTTGCAAATGACATATCCCGTAAAGGGCTAGTATCCAAAATATATAAGGAAGTTAATACAACCCAACACCCAAAAAACAAATAGTCCAAGTTAAAAATGGGCATAAGACATTAACAGACATTTCCTAAAGACATGCAATGACCAAGAGATACATGAAGAGATGCTCAACATCACTCATAATCAAGGACATGCAAATCAAAAATATAATGAGGTATCACCTCACACATTTCAAAATGCCTAGTGTCAGCAACACACAAAACAAAGTTGTGGGGGAAAAGGAACTTTCATGCACTGTTGGTTGGAATGCTAACTAGTGCAGCCACTCTGGAAAACAGAATGGAGACTCCTCAAAAAGTTGAAAATAGAATTACTCTACGATCCAGTAATCACACTACTATTTACCCAAAACAATACAAAAACATTAGTTTAAAGGGATACATACACCTCAATGTTTATTGAGCATTATTTACAACAGCCAAATTATGGAAGCAGCCCAAGTGTCCATCAATAGATAAATGGATAAAGAAGATGTGGTATGGGAAGCCTGGGTGGCTCAGTCGATTATGCATCTGACTTCAGCTCAGGTCATGATCTCACGTTTGGTTGGTGAGTTCAAGCCCCATGTCAGGCTCTGTGATGACAGCTCAGAGCCTGGAGTCTGCATTGAATTCTGTGTCTCCCTCTCTCTCTTCCCCTCCCCACTCATGCTCTGTCTCCCTCTATCAAAGAATAAATAAACATTAAAAAAGAAGATGTGGTATATATGTATGTATAAAAATGATATAGATTATAGATATAGATATATAGATATAGATACTGTAATACTATTCAGCTATAAAAAAGAATGAAATCTTGCCATGCAATGGCATGGATGGATCAAGAGAATATAATACTAAGTGAAATAAGCTGGTGAGATAAAGACAAATACCAAATATATGGAATTTAAGATACAAAACAGTAAAGAAAAGGAAAAAAAGAGACTAATCAAGAAACAGGCTTTTAATTATAGAGAAAAAACTGATGGTTTCCAGAGAGGAAGTGGGTGGGGAGATGGGTGAAATGGGTAAAGGGGATTAATAGCACATTTATCTTAATGAGCACTGAAAAATATATGGAATTGTTGAATCACTATATTGTACACCTGAAACTAATATAACACTGTATTTTAACTACACTGGAACTATTTTTAAAAATAATTTAAAATATTTTTTTAAATGTAGCTATGAAAGGAGAGTAGTGGACCTCAGATAAAAAAAATATTTTTTTTAGATGGGAGAGTTGATAACTACAACTTATCATGGTGAGCATTTTGTAACGTACATAAATGTCCAATCACTGTGGTGTACCCCTGAAATTAATATAATACTAAATGTCAACTATACTTCAATTCAAAATAAAATTAATTAAATAAAAATAAATATATGGGAGAGATGTGAATCTGTTTATATGCAAAAAGGTAACAGCCTATAGCAAGAAAGAAGTAATCCTAAATTTTACACAATTCTAAATAAATCAAAATCCAGCTTAAAACTAATTCCACATCTCTCTTGTAGTGTAAACTGCATGGTGGTGTGATTATTGCTCACTTATAGTCACAACTATTCAAAGCAACTCAGATTTCCGGAAGCCTGACTGCCAGGTAAATGTGTTGCTATCCCAAGACCCCCACTTGCCTTGAAGTCTGCATTCTGTCACCTGCAGCAACCAGAAAGGCATGAAATCTGAGGGATTTTTAATTTTTTTTCCTTTTTTAAAGCTGTATCTATTGCGGAAAACAATTGGTGAAGATTGGGTGATGACAAAAGTAGCCAAGAAAACTCCAATAAAGTAAATTTGAAAAACAAAAACTCACAATCAATGAAGAAACAACAAGGAAAAGGACAAGGAAAACAAGCAAGACAAAAATTACAAAAAAAAGAAAAAAAGTGGGGGTGCCTGGGTGGCTTGGTTCGTTAAGCATCTGACTTTGGCTTAAGTCATGATCTCATGGTTTGTGAGTTCAAGCTCTATGTCAGGCTCTGTGCTGACAGCTCAGAGCCTGGAGCCTGCTTCGGATTCTGTGTCTCCCTGTCGCTGTTTCTCTCTCTCTCTCTCAAAAATAAATAAACATTAAAAAGGAAAAAAAAAAGGAAAAGGAAAAAGTGAGTCAAAGAGGGGCAGCATACCCAAGGAGCAAGAGCAACATACAGCAAGGATGAGTGCTGCAAGCAGCAATGATCCCAACTCATGTGCCTGCTTCCTGTGTGCATGTGCAAGTGTTTTTCTAGAGTATATCTCTAGAGGTCAAATTCCTGGATCAGAAGATATTCAGAAGTTCAACTTTAACTGAGTTTCAAAAGTGGCAACTCCAAAAATATCTATAGTGACAAAAAGTAGATCAGTGGTCACCAGGGACTGAGGGTTCAGTGAAGCAGTCAATTGTAAAGAGGTAGTGATTTCACAGGTGTATACATTTGTCCAACTCATTAACATATATACTTTAAATAGGGGCATTTTATGGTGCCTACGCTATACTTCAATAAAATTGGTCTCATTTTGTATGCACTCTTAATTATTATATTTTTATATTATGCTTTGGAGAGAAAAAAACCCCACTCCCACCCATGGCCTCTTGTTCTTTGAGAGTATAAAGGCTATTACTAGCTGTTGGCTATTCCATATGTTTTAGAAGCAGCTTATCAAGTTCCATGGAAAATTCTATTGAGAATTTGAATGGAATAGTGTTGAAACTATAGATAAATTTGGGGAGAGTGGGGAGAATTCACTAATTACTAGTATTGAGTCTCCTTATCTGTAGTATATCTCTCCATTTTTATAATGTTTCCTGTAAAGGGCTTCCACCAAAAAAAAAAAAATTCTGGATTGCCTTATATTTGTGGTTGCTATCAAATGTTTTCTTTTTTATTATACTTTCTAACATTTCTAATATTGTTACTGATGAATAGAAATGTAATCAATTTCTGTGTAATCTGTCAATCTTGCTAAATACTTATTACTTCAAATAATTTATCTTTAGATACTTGAAGCTCTTTACAGTACAAAATCATATAATGTATGAAAACATTGACAGCTTATTTCTTCCTTTCCAATTATATCTTATATTTTTCCCTTGTTTTTTGTACAAAAGCTAGAACTTCTAACATACTACTGAACAGAAGAAATGAGAGTCAGTCAGCATCCTTATCTTCTTTCTTAACTTAAAAGAGCTAATTTCAATATTCCTCCATCAGAGATGATATTTGGTGTTGACTTACAGATTGTGTCAGGTTACAGGTATTCCCTGTTATTTCTAGCTTGCAAAAGCTTTTTCTTTTTTTAATCAATGGACTTTTGCCCAATGTTTTTTCACATTTATTGAGATCATCATATATTATCATCTGTTAATGAGATAAGTTACATTAAATTATTTTCTAATGTTAAATTGACCTTATATTTCTAGGAATACCCCTGCTTGGTTCTGAAATATCTGTCTTATACTTTGTTGAAGTTAATTTTATAATATTTTCCTTAAGATTTTTACATCTGTTTTCATGAAAAACTTTGTCCCATAATTTTACTTTCTTTAATTGTCCTTATCTAATTTTGTTATTGAGGTTTTAGGGCTCCATAGAAAAAGCTGAGGTATATTCTGTTTTACTTTCTCTAGAATAATCTATATAAAATTGAAATTACCTCTTCTTTAAGTGTTTGAACTCTAAACAATCTAAGTCTGGTGTTCTCATTATGGGACAATTTTAAAGTATTTTATAGGACTAGCTAGTTATTCACCATCACATTGAGGGTGTGTCTTTGGAGTCCCAGCTTTATATGAGGATTTCCTGTAAAAACCATCTGTCTTGACTCTAGGCTTTACCTCCTGTTCCCCATTCCAAAAGTAGTCTTTAAGGGAGAAGTTCAAGGTCTCTAGAATTCAAGAAAAGCTTTGAGGGTGAAAAAGTTAGTTTGAAGGCTAGCTTACCTCTCAGGTTCTCCTGTTTTCAACTATTTTTTGGCCTCTGTAAAATTGTTGCTTTTGTGCGAACTCAGCAAAGTCTACCATATGCTGAAAATGGAAGTTCCTACAGACTTCTCAGAAACTAAAGACATATATTCTGTGAAATCTCAAAGTAGAGCTCTGCTATAGAGTTTCCTAAATTTATTAGATCACAAAAATCTTTTCTCTCAGAGAACTTTAACGAATAAATGCTCCATAGATCACAACTTGAGGAACTCTGTGATAAATGATCTATTAGTGCTCTTCCACCTCTAGCATGCTATAGCTCTGTCCTTTTGTACCTTTAGAGAAAAATCATAGGCTTATATGAGAGTAAAATTATTCAGTTATTCACTTTGAGGCAGTTAGATTAGTACTGTCCAGAACAGCTCTGCAACTTTAAGCAGCCAGCGCAGCAAAACATGCCAAAGCTCATACAGTAGACATTCTTGAGACTCTGGCAGTTAGAAAACACACCAGGCCGATGGAACCATTTTTATATGGGAGTAATTCTTAAAATCAAATGCTCAGACTTTTGGCTAAGCATGGAAAACTAAACACACATGTCTATCTCCACTTTCTCCTTAATCCCCACTGAAATGACAATAAATGAATAAAAAGGCATAAATCCTTAAGTACAAAGAGAATGGGAGGGAAGAAATCAGCAGACAAGTAAACATCTTAAAAAATGGAAAGCTGATGACTAAGTAGTAGATGACTTACCAGGCCAGATAAACTTGAAATCTAAACCTGCAATAATAGTAGTCATCAACTAGCAAGACTATCTTGGCCTCAAAAATCCTGGAAAGTCTCAAGAATTAGAGATACAAGATATTACTGAAGAAAGCGGTACAGAATGGGGCCAGTGACAGACAACTACTTCCTACTCCACCCAGATCAGTTTTCAATAAGGTTAAATCACACAGGATCTGGACTTGGGGGATCCCAGGAACAGTCGAAGATGGAAATGAAAGATCTTATTCAAATAAAAGGCAGTAAATGAATGTCCATATGCCAAATAGTGAAACCCTGAGCTCTCTTCCCTCATGCATCTCTCACAATACCAGCAGACATGATTATACTTCTCAGGCAAGAAACTGAAAGATAATTCTTCAGGGGTACTGAGCAGCCTGTGAGAAAAGATCTATAGATAGAAATTAATGGACTCTTAGATAAAAATTTGTGTATTCATGGGGCACCTGGTTGGCTCAGTCGGTTAAGCATCCAACTCTTGATTCCAGCTCAGGTCACAATCTCAGTCTGTGAGTTTGAACTGACAGGACACGGCCTGCTTGGGACTCCCGACACAGGGCTTGAACTCATGAACCATGAAATCATGACCTGAGCCAGAATCAAGAGTCAGATGCTTAACTGACTGAGCCACCCAGACACTTCAACTGTAAAAATTAAAATTTTTTTTTGTCTTCACATCATTTTCCAGTGTGAATTTTACTTGTCAAGTACTACCCACAGATACATATTCACTCATGTCCTTTCATATTTACTAATGCCTCACAATTAAAAATAAAGGACAGCCAGGAATCACTAAACATTTTAGGAAAGGCACTAACAAAAAAGTTAAAAAAAAAAAAACAGGCAATAGAAAATGCTGAGAGTAGTAAAGATTATGATTAATAACCCCAGAGAGATTAAGGATAGTGCATCCATGAACCAAGAACAGAATGCTACAAATAGAAATAACCAGAGAACAAGAAAAAACTCTTAGAAATTAAAAATATGATTGTGTTCATGGGGACAACCTTCTCCCATGCTCTTCTCACCACAACCCAGCTTTACTTTGGACAGTATGAAGCCCAGTATTTTACACTAAATGTAATGGGATTCTTCATCTCATTTTGTACATCAGGGGAAGGCTTCTTAATAGATTCAAATTCCAAAGATTAGTACACTATGTTAAAAGGCCAACAACAACAACAACAACAACAACAACAAAATAGTCGAAGAATGTAACAGGTCACTGAAAAAAAAAATTCTAATGGCTCTTAAACATATGGGAAAATGTGCAACTTCACTAGTAATAAGAGAATTATACAATAAAACTTAAATGTGCCTTTTTATATATTAGATTGACAAAAATAAAAAAAATCTGATAACTCACAATGTGGTGAGGCTACAGAGTTAGGCATTATCCTATATATTGCAAAAATGCAATTCCATAAATAGGGACTAGTTGAAAAACTGGGGCATGGTTATTAAATAGAATACTGTACATCTGTGAAAAGGAATGATGAAGTCCTCTCTATATTGATATCAAAGTATTTCTAAAATTTCTTAAGTGAAAAGAGCAAAGGGCAGATTGATGTGTATGTTATACTATTATTTATGTTAAAAAAGATGGAGATAATCCTATATTCATATTTGCTTCCCTTATATAAAATAAAACTAGAATATTTAGAAAACTAATAACTGTTTTTGGAAGATCCTTCTAAAAATTACTCCCTTTCCCTCAGGAACTCATGCACTCCTGTAAAATCCAATCTTTTCCTAATTCCCTTCATCCACCAACCTTTTAGAGGAAGTCAGTTACCCACATCACTCTACCACCCTTATATATACCTGCCTTGCTCTTCAGCATCCTATTCATCTCCCAAACTTGTGCTGACAAACTATTTTGAGTTCTGTTGATGGCTTTGTGTGGGAAATCTCCTGCTCATAAGATTTGAAGAGGCACTTTCAAAATCTTACAGGCAATAAGTGTTGGTTTAGAGACAATTACATTGTAAAGCTGACTAGAAGACAAGGGCTGAGAAAAATGAAGCCAACTTTCATGTATTTGTGGCTTTGCAAAGGCCTTGCTCATTGCAAAAATTCAAGTAGTAAATGAGAGACCCAATATGGGGTAATGTGGCCAATTAATATCAAGTCCTTGCATCTTTAAAAATAAGGCTCCACAAAGAGCTTCTTTAGAGCCTGAGGCTTTAGAAATTTTAAGCTGTGACAAGAATTTCTGTGAGCTTTAAAGGTCATATGTTGAAAAAGAACATATAGTATTTGGTTTTATACCTTGCTTCCCACGTTCCACCTTTCTTCGAATACCCAGCTCTTTTCAAGGGCCTTAACATCTCCCTTGGATAGGCCTCTATCATTGGAGGAAAAAGGCAGTACCTCCATCCAACCAGAAGGTGAGCTAGATGACGAATGCTTTTACAGGAGGTAAAGACTGAGCAGGGACAAAAGACAAGGAAGCTTGCAGAAGTGAAGAAAGCCACTGCTTCTTTTGTTGAAGATGATGGCATTGGAAAACAATGAGCTGGGACCATTAAAGCGTTTGAAATCCCTGGGCAACCAAAGCTCTGTGGGTCCATTATGGCAGCCTTCTAAGTGAGAGCCTCTGCCAGACTAGGCTAAATGGGTATCTGACTCATTGGAATGTGTTCACTTCTTTTTCAGCAAAGGCTATTAAATGCTGGGTTGATTTTTTTGTTTGTTTTTTGAAACAGGGTGAAAAATAAAGACAATGAAAAGGTTGGTGCTGAAAGAAGGAGAAAAATATCTGCTGACAGATATGAAAACATACAAGTTCACAAACTTTCAATCATTCCCAGCACCTCCTGTACATCATAAGCAACATTTCATTTTCTTATCTCTGGGTACAAATAGCTGTCACCATATTTCTTCAGCATGTTATCTATCTCTCTGACCTCTGTGATCCAGAAACACAAATATCGTGTATGATACACATGTTCAATTGCTAGGCAACACTCTTACCCTCCCCTTTGGTACTTGGTTTAGCACTTTGTATCTATAAGGATTTGTATTTTCAGATCAAATATGAGATATGAACAATTCTTCTCAGCAAGGTAGGGCAATAGCTTTGGCTAGTGCCCATCTAAGCAAGTGCTTCCCAATACTAGTCTTGATAATACCCCACAGTATCTCCCCATATCTCAAAATGGTCTTGTAAAGTCTCAATAGAAAATCAACTCCAAGTTTTGAAAGTCTTATAGAACTTTGAGGAAATTGAACAAGTGGTTACAACTTCAACTAAAATATCAGTTTGCAGGGTTAAAAAAAAACAGGCAGCACCACAGTTACCAAAATATTGGGAAGCACTTCACTTATTTTTTCATTAGGCATATATATGTATATATATATAGCTCCTGCTATGTAACAAATATACTGTCAAGTTCAAGGTACATAAAATAAAATGCATTACTTTCCCTCAAGGGGATTAAATATAAGATAAATATGTAATATAGAGAGAAGATAAATATGTAAACAGATAAATACAACAAAGTGTAATGATGGTAGTCTGCACATGGTACAGTGGAGATTGAAGAAGAAGGAGGTGACCTCCAAGGAATAAATAAATAGGTATTAACCAACTAGATGGTGGTAGAGTGAGGAGACATGGGTAGTGTGGTGTATTTCAAGTAGAGAGAACAGCACAAGCAAAGGCACAGAAACATGAACCAGCATGACACAGCCAGAGAAAAGGAAGCAATCCAGTATGGCTAAGGAACAAACTTTAAAACCTAGTGAGACATGAAATATGAGGTATGTTGTAGACTGTTTTAACAATGGCCTGATCTGTCCACAGATCCCTGTATGCACACCCCTTTGCAACTTTGCCACCCCTACCACCAAAAGGTAGACTGTTTCTCCATCCTTTGAGTCTGAGCTCAGCCGTTTGACTTGCTTTAGCCAATGTGGTAATAGCAAATGTGAGGCCTGAAAAGTGCTGGTGCATTGAGGCTTGCCCTCTTCTGTTGTTGGTAATCCTGCAGCCACCACCATGTGAATGAGGAACAGAACAAGTACCCATGAATATTCTCAGTTAACCAGGAAACACAACTCAGAAGATCCATTTTGTTATTATTATAGGTAATTGAAAATGAGTTCTTCCCTCACTTTATATAAACAAACTGTATTTAATATATGCAAAGTATTTGGTAAGCCCTGTTTGCTTCAGGTAAAGTCACTCTCCCATACAAAGAAGCAATACGGTTTTATGGTTAAAGATGTGGGCTTCTCAATCTGCCTGACTGACCTAAGTCCCAAAATTGACTCTATCCTTTGTTTTTTTAATGTTTATTTATTTTATGAGAGATAAAGAGACAGAGAGAGCATGAGCAGGGAAGTGGCAGAGAGAGAGGGAGACACAGAATCTGAAGCAGGCTCCAGGCTCTGAGCTGTCAGCACAGACCCTGACACAGGGCTCGAACTCATGAACCATGAGATCATGCCCTGAGCCAGTCAGACACTTAACCGAACGAGCCACCCAGGTGTCCCTTGGTTCTAGCCTTTAAATAGTGTGCAAACTTAAGCAAGTTATCTAATTTTCCTGATCCGTGGATTCCTCATCTATATAATAGAAATAATAATGATACCTCATAGGTTTATGTGAGGGCTAAGTGAGTTTTGTTATTTAGCTTTCTCCCTCTGAGACACCAAAAGCAGCATTTACTATAAGCAAGGTATTCAATTGTAACTCTTTCTGCTCACATTTCCCATTTATCTAAATAACCTTAATAAATGAGACTAGTATCCCATTCAACACACAAATGTTATGAATGAGTCACTGAGTAGGTTAAGAACAAGTAGCAATAGGAAGTCACCAGAGAAGCTAGGTCAGGGAATAAGGGGCACTTGCACTCTTTCTTCTTCCATTTAGCCACCTGGTCTCCCTGAAGTGAGAGAATGAGAATAAGGCATTCAGCTGCTTGAAGGAATCCATTACCAATGTATGTCACATCAATTGAAATATTCCCAGCAGTATTTACACGTGTCATACTCATCTTCTCCCATTGAGAACAAACTCAATCCCTAAGACATTATTTGACACCAGCTTCTAAAGTATCTTTCTCTTCTCCCTACTTCTATGTCTTACAAAATTTGCTTTAGTACCATGCAGAGCCCGTCCCTGATCTTCCCAAGGATTGATTTCCCTTCACAGAGCTCTGAAGAACTTCCTGCTTCAATGCAGTTCACTGAAGGAATGCTTCCAAGACATTCTAGGCACCCAAGACTTCATCATTGAAACTGCCATACAAAATTGAAAACTGCCATACCGTATCTTATGAAGAGTACTGACTCATCAGTCAAGAAGACTGACGAATTTTAGCAATCCTGTGAAAATGGTTAACATGTGTATAACTTCTAAAGAATCCAAAAAATTCTGACTCATTTTATCCCAACAAAGATGAAAGTGGCAGTGTAGATTTCAAAGAGCATAACATGTGGCCTATAGGAGGTGCTTCCTATAAGCACCACGACTGAGTGAGGTGAAAGTGATTTATAAAACTTGTCTGACTAGGAGGCTTCTTGCCTCCAGTTGCAAAGCTCCAGGACTCCACCTGCCTCCCATTTCCCCACCAGCTGTATTATGATCTTTCATGGCCAAGGTTCTGAGCTACTTCTGTCTCTGGTGGTAACCTCAATCCACCGTTATGCCTTTTCTTCCAAGACTGAAGTTTAATTACCTCTCACTTTTACCAAACCTCAGTGGAGCCATCCTAAAGAACCTCATTAAGTTAATTGGTAAAAGAGAAAGAGCTATGTTGGTTTCAGACAAGTTCTCAAAGGCAAACATTCAACAGTTCTCCAATTCCCCCAGACCATCTAGGAGAAGCTGACCAAGCAAGCTGCTGTGATTAGCAACCCAAGTGGGTAGCTCAGATGGTTCCAAGAATGGGGAAGATGGCCCAATACTTTTGATTTCTAGGAGAGGCAAAGAGATGACTAATAGATAAGGAATGATTTCCCCCTAGCATACATGGGAAACAAGTTCCCAAGACAACTCTCAACTAAGAAATCATAATTTTTCCTTCTATTTTATGAAAATGCAGAGCTTCTTAATTTGGTGACAATAGGAAGAGAAGATATATGGCAGATGCTGCCTGTTCCTATCTGATAGGAAAATTAACTAGAAAAACCAGCACTTTGTGTAAGGTAGCCCTAGTATCTTTGCCTCGATTGTCACATAAGAGTAAAATAACCTGTAAGCCCTTATCTCCACCTAATTGAAATCACCATCTGATGGTCCTCTCTGGGTTATGCAACCCAGAAAGCAATATAAAAACAGAATAAAACAAAGGACACTTACTCTAGGGATTAGTGGCCACCAACCCTATATATATGCCATTTCTGCTGATTCAGACTTCCTGGACTCTTGATCGCGATTGCCCAGTTGAATGTACTGTAACTACTTTTTCTCCACCTTAGCGATGGGTCACTTGGAATTTGACCTCTTTCTTAATGGCCTATAAAAGCTACTATGTGTCAATTACTAAGTTAAGAGATTTAACTTACCCCACTTAATTATCAAAATAACTCTCTGATGTTGATATTAATAGTCTGATTTTTTAGATGAAGAAGATAAGGTCCAGAATAGTTAGGTCTTGCCCAAGATCCATGGTGTCAGCTCAACCACTCCTGCTCTGCTAAATTCTTATTTTGTACCCACTTTTAAAAAAAATTATTGACATTTAATTCACATGCCATAAAATTTACCCAACATGTACAATTCAGTAGTTTTTACCATATTTACAATCACCATCACCACAATCTAAGTTTAGAAAATTTTCATCACCCCAAAAAGGAAACCCTACATGTATGCAATCACTCCCCATTGCCCCCCCACCCATTCCCTGCCTTAAACCTAGGCAACCAGTTAATTATTAGAACAAATTTGAGGTAATTAGTAGTCTACTTTCTGTCTCTATAGGTTTTCATATCTTGGATATTTCATAAAAATTGAATCATGCATATGTGATCTTTTATGAATGGTTTCTTTCACTTTGAATAACATTTTTGAGGTTCATCTGGATTTATGGAAGTCCTTACTCCACCATTCCAGAAGCTCTGTCTCTCTGTCCCTTCTTAACCAGACATATTCTTTGATACCTATATGATGGTATTACAGCGATCCAAAAAGAATCCTGATACTTATTTGTATAGAGTGAAATCTACTATAAACCGTCCATCACAGATTATAGTAATATCCCAATGAGGTTTGATTAGAGTCCTCTAATGAGCTTAATTATGCCCCCCAATTCATAACCAAACTAATATGGCCAATGGAATTCTATTCTTTGAAGTAACCATTGATATGACCTCTACCACTGCTGCCTATTTACTTCGGAATTTGGGTTTTCTCACTTCCAACTTATCTCCAAAGGCTCTCAGGCCAATAATCTTTGTATTTCCCTACTTGCATACAGAATCTTTTTTAACATCTCCAATTTTCAAATAAGATGAGGTGATACAGTACTTCAAGTTACATTTTTTTCTTCTGAACAAGTTTCCTACTTCAACAATTCAAACAGACAATTGTGTGTGTGTGCTTATGTGTCTGTGTGTGTCTGGCACTGAGTGGGTGGGTCTGAGAATCCAACAACCAAGTTAGAGAATCTTATCAGTTAAAAGATTTCTGGCTACATTTTGTGCTTTAAAATTAGGTCTCTGCTTGAAATCCCAGCCCTTCCCTAGCTCTTTTTAGTTGTAAAGTCTCTTCTAATTAGTAAAGTGTTGACATATTGCTATTCACAAGGGAGACTCCAGGTTCTTCCACAACAGTAATAAAACTCAGGCAGGATGCCTTTGTCAGGATAAAAAGCCCAAAGTGACCTAGGAGGATATGTGCAACTGTGAACATCTGAAGAACACTGGGGGCTAAATGTTGAAAGAGTCTTACCAATTTTCTCATGCTATTTCTTTCCATGTGTTTGCAGTTGTCAAATTGTCCCATCAGGTCAGATAATGAATCAACTAATCCTCAATATGAAGATACAGGTTTTACGTGCAAGCTGTCTCTCTTAGTCTACAGGGCATTTTCAAAATTGAGTTCTAAGGACATATCTTTTAAAAAAAAAATTCAAATAACAGCCATATAATGTTCCTGGATGGTAAGTCCAAATATTATAAAGATATCAATTCTTCTTTCTTTAATCTATAAATGTATCATAATTCTAATCAAAATCACAATTGGATTTTACTTTGGGAAGTGAACAAAATATATCTAAAGGTCATATGAGATAACAAGAAAGAATAGCTAAAATTTTAAATGAGATTATTAAGGAAAACCATATACAATCAGATATTAAATATATTATAAAACTATAATAATTGTAAAGGCACTGGAGCCAGACAGTTCAGAGCAAGAGAATAACAAGTCCAGAAAGAGATATGGGTTTAAGTGAGTGTTCTATATACAACACGTCATTTTAGTATGGCAAAGGAATAGCTCTATTATTCAATAACTTATACTGGACTAATTGGCATATTATTTGGAAAAAAACATTTAGTCCTCTTTCTCACAATATACATCAACTAAATTCCATACATAGTAGAAATTTTAATATTTTTCAATAAAAAGAAAAAATTATGGGTGACTATTTGAACATAAAGTGGGGAAATTCTTTATTCTAAGAATAAAAAAGAAATCATGGGGGCATGCCTGGGTGGCTCAGTCGGTTGAGCATCTGACTTCAGCTCAGCTCATCATCTCATGGTTGACGAGTTCAAGCCCCCCATCGCGCTCTGTGCTGACAGCCCAGAGCCTGGAGCCTGCTTCAGATTTTGTGTGTGTCTCTCTCTGCACCTCCCCTGCTCGCACTCTGTCCTTCGCTTTCTCAAAAATAAAGATTTTTTTTAAAAATTAAAAAAAAGAAATCATGATGCAATGTTATATATTTGACAACCTCAAAATGTATATAAAAATTCCATGAATAAAAAAAAATTAGGGGTGCCTGGGTGGCTTGGTAGGCTGGGCATCCAACTTCAGCTCATGTCATGATCTCACCATCCGTGGGTTCGAGCGCCCCGTTGGGCTCTGTGCTGTCAGCTCAGAGCCTGGAGCCTGCTTCAGATTCTGTGTCTCCCTCTCTTTGCCCCTCCCCCACTCAAGCTCTGTCTGTCTCTCTCAAAAATAAATAATTAATTTTTTAAAAAAAATTTAAATGGGAAAAATTCAATGTAAAGGAGAAATGAATAGTAATATATTGTTATCATATAAATACTTTTTTTAATGTTTATTTATTTTGAAAGAGAGTGAGAGCAGGGGAGGGGGCAGAGAGAGAGGGAGACAGAAAATCCCAAGCGGGCTCCATGGTGTCAGCACAGAGCCCAACATGGGCCCGATGCCACAAACCGTGAGATCATGACCTGAGCAGAAATCAAGAGTGCCATGCTTAACTGACTGAGCCACCCAGGTGCCCCCACATAAACATTTTTAGAAACCAATAATGAATAAAGAGCATGCCAATAACAAATTCAGAAAGAATACACACAAGAAATTCATAAAAGACATAAAAAATGACATGCTGATATAAGAAAAATTGGTAGGGGTGCCTGGGTGACTCGGTTAAGCGTCAGACTTTGACTCAGGTAATGATCTCTCAGTTTGAGGGTTTGAGCCCCTCATTGGGCTCTATACTGACAGCTCAGGGCCTGGAGCCTGTTTCCGATTCTGTGTCTCACTCTCTCTCTCTCTGCCCCTTGCCCGCTTGCACTGTCTCTATCTCTCTCTTTCTCAAAAATAAATAATAAATATTAAAGTTAAAAAA
Source organism: Felis catus (assembly GCF_018350175.1). NCBI lineage: Eukaryota > Metazoa > Chordata > Mammalia > Carnivora > Felidae > Felis > Felis catus. The sequence continues at coordinate 84,118,435 of NC_058386.1, read as the reverse complement.
AGAAAAGTTAGTAAAGTTCACTAGTGATCAAATGAATTAGAACAAATAAGATACCAGTTTAACCTATAAAACTTGCAAAAATATGGAGAAACAGGCAGCATTTTTTCAAACATTTGTAACAAGTGGAAGTAACGATAGAGTAACATTTCTAGAAGACAATTTAGCAAAACCTATTAAAGTTCTCAAAAATTTGCAGACCCTTTTTTCTATCCATACTACCTGTAAGAATTCATCAAAGAAGCAAATAATCAGTAAGATACATAAATATTTATGTGGGGGGGCATGATTATCACAGCATTATGTATAATAATGAAAAAAATGAATGTCTAACAAAAAAGGAGAAATAGTGTGCACATAAGATTAATGAAATACTATGCAACTATTAAAGTTTTTGTAAAAGAAAATTTAATAACCTGGAAAAATATTCATTATATATGATTAGGTGGGGAAAAAAGCAGGTTACAAAACAATGTATTTAATATGATACCAACACTATAAAATTCATTGTATGTGGGTTTGAATGTATGTATGTGTATGTGTGTGAGTGTGTGTGTAGAAAAAACTGGAAAGGCTCCAAAATATTACCAATATATTCTTTGAATATCAGAATTATTGGCAATTTAAATTTTCTCCTTTGCACTTTTTTGTACTTTCCACATTTTGAAAATGAACATGTGTTACTTTGAATCAGAAAAAAACACGCAATAAATGTTACTTTAAAAATTGAGTCCTTTGGATTTGGGCTCTTATTTTTTTTAATTTTCATAATTTAAAAATCTTCACATACCCATACAAACAGAAGCCTCAGGGTGTACATGTCAGCTTTGGAAAAATCTAGAGGAAAAAAATGCCATTTCAAGATAAGGTGTTGTTCATACCATCTTTTCCTTTTTAGCCTCAAAGAAAATACATACTCTTTCTTAAATCCTTCCATCCCTCCTCATCCCATCTCATCTCATTTTTGTCCCAAGAACAAATTCAAGGTGAAAGTCCATACTCCATATCAGGACAAGCAGGCCTTTCACAACCTGACCCCACTGCTTTCTCAATCACATTGCACTTCACTCATAAATCCATAGTTAATACTGTACTGCTGAATAGACCATGTTTCTTCACACCTCCTTGCTTTTCATTCGTATTGTTCTCTCTTCCAGGAATTCTCTTTCCTCACCTCTTCCCCAAATAACTCCTAATTCTTCAAGACTTAACTCCAGGTATCATATCCTGTAGGATCCCTACCCAAGACTGGTTTGGGTGCCTTTACTGAGATTCAGAATTACCCAATGAGTACCTCACAAACAGCAGTATGCTTTTAAAAACTTTCTGTATAAGTCTCCCCTGTGAGACTACAAATTCCCCCAAGAACGAGGATGATGTCTTTCATATGCTTGTATTCCCAGAACATAGCATAATGCCCAGCATATAGTAGGTGCTCAAAAACTGTGAAACTGAGAAAAGTGTATGCCCAGCATTCATTCAGACAGTGGTTTCTTTGAACACAAACCCACAATATCGATCTCAGAAAATTAAGTAGATTATTGCTGCTCTGAGAACTTTCTCCAAGATGAGCAAGACACAAAGTTATTGTCCTGCTATGTGTAACATTGGTCAGTTCCTCTTAGAGAAGTCCAACCAGACAGGTCTCTGAACTTTAAGAAAAGCTGGAGAGCTACAGAGAAGTCACAGAAATTATCTAAGGAGTAAAAAGGAAGCACCCTAAGGAAATATTAGAAAATTTTAAAAGACATGGGGTCTTCTAGCTTGCAATCACTTGGCCAAACTCCCTTCCTGGTAGAGAAGGAGAAAACCACAAGGGGTGCATATAAGAAGACCTTGGGCAGAACACAAATGAAGTGTTGCCATTTGAAGAGCTGCTGGAGGAAGGTTTGTCCTTCTTGAGCTCCTCAGGACCTTCATCCTACTGTCACGTCTGGCTAGAAGCCCTCAGCATACAAAAACAAAAGTGCAGTGGGAAAGGAGAGGAATTAAGAAGTGGGCTGGAATTAGGAAATAAACCTGGTAAATACTGTGATGCATAAAATGTTGTCTGATAATTATTACAACAAATACTTGTAAAAACACTTTAAGTTAATGTAAAGATTTTCTTCATTGGAAAGAAAACAGCATGAAGTTAACACCTGGGTCTCATTAATATGTATGACAACCTGTTTCTAAGATAAACAAAAGCATTCATGTAAACCATTTAGTATAAAAGCCATCACACAGAGACATAAGCCATCCAATTCATGCTGAGTTTTTAATTTAAATTTAGTCCATAATTGGGCTGTTTAAGCATCAAAAAATTAAGCATTTCAGTTTACATTAATTTTGGTTGGAACTTATAGAACTGTAAGTAACATTTAGTTGTGAAATTGGGAAGTATCCTAAGTTTAGGGGTAGGGAAAAGCTTATGCACAAAGCTAACACATAATATTCCAACCCAGAAACACAATATGTTGAACCTCAAAGGGTTAAAATATCCAGTCAATCCCCTGTGAGTCAGTTGCATCATGACTAATGTAAATGGTGTTAAACATGACAAAATCTGGCTGACTCATCATTTAGCACATTTTCCCTTATGTAACAGACTACCTCTAGTCATTTCTGCATTGTGTTAGTGAGGCCAGTAATAGCAATGATAGTTCTTTTTAATTAAACTGCATGCCATTCCTCATCCTTTCCAGGCTCTGCTTTGTATCTTTCCAGGGCAGAAAGGAGGAAGACTTCTGCAGGTTGCCTTTTCCACATTCCCACATGAGCTGGTTTACAGCTACATTCATCCCACAGGAGAAATTGGAGGGACACTATGTACTAGGAAGGAAAAAACAGGGTATTTCTCCTTTCCCCTCTCCACCTGGGATGGCATCTCCTATAGCAGCTGAATCTTCCCTATAGATTCAGTTCCTGACAGGCTAAGTTTCAAGCTTACCTCAGATTATTAAGCCTCTGGGCTCTGGTAATACCACCACCTCCTATTCATCCCTCTGAGTCCTAGTTTGCTATTATTGTTAGTCTATGGATTACCTTACCATCCCCTGTTTGATTCCTAGCTCATCCATCCCCTAATTACCAATTCCCTGCATTAAATTCCTTCTATAGTCATTCCTTGAACTGATCTCAATTTCTTAAGCTTGACTGATACAAATCGACCGTGTTTTAGGCGCTATACTAAGTGTTTTGCATGCATAATGCCAGTAAATCCTCTCAATTTGCCCTATAAAATAGGTCACTGTTATTAACTTCATTTTAAATATGAGAAAACTCAGGCACAGAAAAGTTCAGTAATCTGCCCAAAATCACACAGCAAGTGATTAATTTGAACCCAGATCTGCCTATGTGTCCCAGACTAAACTTCCATGCTATGCTATATCTATATAAAATAAAAGGATTGAACTAGATTATCTCAAAGGTTCCTTGCAGCTTTGACAGACTATAAAACCATTTTATCATGCATGTATTCATTCAGTAAATATTTACTGAGCACCTACTATATCTCAGTCATTATTTCTAGGCTCTAGGGATACATCAGTGAATAAAAGAGCCCCCAATTCCTGTACTTATTGACCTTTGTTTGATTCTAGTGTAAGATGACAATACACATCTAAAAAATAATATATTTAGTATATCAGATGGTGGAAAGTACTATGGAGAAAAAAAAATAAGTGCTGAGGAAGGATAAGCCATGCCAAGAGGAACAAGGGTTGAAATTTAAATTTTAATAAAATGGGTCCTCCTATATGCATTTCTTCTTTCACAGACACAGAGGATAAATCAGTAAAAATGGAGGGTGGAAAAGCTTCCTCCTAAAGACTCAGATAAATTCAATTAACCTCAACAAGTATTTACTAGTTAAATTCAATTAAACTCAACTAGTATTTACTAGAACCTTATACACTAAATGTTCTCTTAACTAAATCTCCACTTAACTAACACACCAGATCAACAAAACTTCTCCACACACTCTGTAAAACATACTAACTGATATCTGAGTTTCACTGAGCCATTGCTTTTGGTAGGTTAGTCTCTAATTTTGTCATGTGCTTCTGCTCCCACCCAAAGTGCTTACCAAGAGTCAACTGGGATTGTTTACAAAACTTGTTTCTAATTATTATTTGATTAGGTAGTTTAATAAAATGTTATGCAAATAAATGAAGTATGAAAGAGATTCCTTTCTCTGAAAAATTACATTAAAAGATTTGGAAAGACCTGCTAAAGACAAATAGGTCTTCATGAGAATTTTTAAATTTTATGCATCAAAAGACAATATCAGCATCAAAAGACAATATCAGCAGAGTAAAAAGGCAATAATCCACAGAATGGGAGAAAATACTTACAATTCATATATTTGATAAGGGGTTAATATTCACAATACATAGAGAGCTCCTAAAACTCAACAACAAAAAACTCAATTCAAAAATGGGCAAAGGACTTGAATATATGTTTTTCCAAAATAGAGATAAAAATGACTAATAAGCACATGAAAACATGCTCAACATCATTAATCATTAGCGAAATAATCAAAACTCCAATAAGCTACTATTTCACACCCATTCGGATGGCTACTATCAAAAAATAAATAAATAACAAGTGTTGGAGAGGATGTGAGAAATTGGAACCCTTGTGCATTGCTGATATAAATATAAAAACAGCTGTTGTGGAAAACAGTATGTCTCAAAAAAAATTATAAATAGAATTACCATGTGATCTATCAATCCTACTTCTGGGTATATACTCAAAAGAATTGAAAGCAAACTCTCAAAGAGATATTTACACACCCATGTTCATAGCAGCAGCATGATTCACAATAGCTAAAAAGTGGAAACAACCCACACGTCCAGCAATGGGTGAATGGATAAGCAAAGTGTGGTATATACATATAATGGAGTATTATTCAACCTAAAAAATGAAGAAATTCTGGCACATGCTACAACATAGATGAATCTTGAGGATATTATGCTAAGTGAAATAAGACAGTCACAACAAGACAAATATTGTATGATTCCACTTACACTAGGTACTTAGAGTAGTCAAAATCATAGAGACGAAAAATAAAATGGTGGTTGCCAGGATATGTGGGGAGAGAAGTATATAGGGTTATTGTTTAATAGGTATAAAATTTCATTTTGCAAGATGAAAAGAGTTATGGAGGTAAATGGTGGTGATGGTTGCACAAAATTATGAATGTATTTAAAAACAATGAACTGTATACTTAAAATGGTTAAGATCATAAATTCTTTGTTTTTTTAATTGTAAAAAAATTATAGAATTATTACTTTGCAAGCATCTTTAGTATCTCACTCTACTTTAAAAAACTGCCCTGAAAATCAGAATTAATGCCTTATAAGTGTTGTTTCTGAAAAAAAAAAAAAAAAAGAGTTCATGTGGTACCGGTCAATAAACTCACCCTCAAAGAAAAGGACTTGATAGTTCCTAGATCAAAAGATAAGTGAGCAAATAAATATTTATATATTTTTAGAAAAAATATAATGTGTAAGATAAGTAGGTATCATGTTTACTTGATATTTCCTTTACCTAACTTTTTCAATTGACTGGGTAGGTAGAATCACTTTAGATAAGAGGGCTTCTATGTACATTCAAAAATATGTTGGGAACTTCAGGAAATAGGAAGATGATGCTAAGGAGTTGAGAAAATCCTTTGAAGTTCACAAAATGCTTTGGTTAAGTCCAGAAATGACTAAAATATGGGTAAGATAAGATATACTCTAATTAATGTTTCCATAAGGACAGTTCCAGTTTGTGTCTGTTATCCTGATATAATTATTAGTAGCACACTCTTTCGCTCAGAAAAGTATCCCAATTTGAACAATAAATTATATGGTCACCCCAATCACGACAGAAGAAAAAAACAAGTGTTCAGTATGTTATAAGGAGGGCGAAGTCATATCCACTTCATGGTTGAAGGTACTCTGAAAAGGCTGCCTGAAGAAGTGATATTTGAATACCCTTCACAAAAATTAACTCCAAATGGATCATAGATCTAGTTTGAAGTTTGTAATACCGTATTACTGACTACAATCAATATGTTATATATTAAATCTCCAGAATTTATCTACTAGTTGCAACTTTGTACCTTTAACATCTTCCCAGTCCTTCCACTCCCCTACTCCATTACCTGGTAATCATTATTCAATTCAGGTTTACAGTTCAGCTTTTTTCTATTCCATATATAAATGATATCATGCAGTATTTGTCTTTTTCTTCACCTGACTTACCTCAACTCAAGGTCCATCCAATGGCAGGATTGGTCACAAATGGCAGGATTTCTTTTTTCTCGTGGCTGTATAATACTGTTCTCACCACAAAAAAGAAATTATAATTATGTGATATAATATAGGGGCTAGCTAATACTGTGGTGATAATCATATTGTAATATATAAAAGTACCAAATCAATATGTTGTACACATAATGTTTTATGTCAATTGTATCTCAATAAAAAAAAGTTTAAAGAAGTAATATAAATAAAACTGAGAAGAACTGCTCTGAGCGGGGTAAGCTCTACAATCAGTAAATGAGTTTCCAAACTACTCGTTTCTCTGTCCTTAAGCTATTGTCTGGCAGGACATTATGTCCATATACTTAAAACTAAGGTAAAGCTGTGTGTCAATAAAATAAAATACCTAAATAAAATAAAAATAAAAAAATTATTTTTAATACGTGGTATGTGAGAAGAGCAATAAAGGATGATACAATTTTGACAGATAGAGATTGTTGGGGGGAGCAGGGCATAGAAGGAGCAGAAGGGAAATCATCTTCCAGAGGTGAACAGAAAAAGGAGACAATTTAAGCAAAAGCACAGACACAACAAGCAATTACATAGCATATTTGATGAGCAAGTGACGCAGTTAGTCTGGAGCATAGGTAAATAGTCTAAGATCAAATTGCCAAGTTCTGTTGTGGCCCTTGTATGGCAGACCCTGAACATGAAGATAAGGAATCAGAACTTGGTTCTCTAGGCATTAGGAAAGCATTAAAGCTTTTTGAGTAGAATGATGTACTTTTAGTGTAGATATAATATAGAAAGGTGACTGCCTTGCCCTTTCACCTCTACCCTGTAACAATCAGTGATAATAGCTACTTTACATAAGTTATGTCTTATTTATAGAAACAAGCCTTGGACCAGATCCTACTGTTAGTTAGGTACTTATGGGGCATTTTAAGGTTCTGCTTAAATGTTCTGTTAAATGTTGGTTCCTCAAGTAAGACTGAGTTTAATTCTTTATCTCTACTACTACCTCTGTGCTTTATCTTGGTCTAGTTACTTAAGGGTACTCTATACACGTAATCCTTAAGCAACAGTGCAGTAGTTATAGGAGTTATTTAAAAATCACTAGGCTGAAAATAAAAGTTAGAGAGGGAGGGAGCCAAACCATAGGAGACTCTTAAAAACTGAGAATAAACTGAGGGTTGATGGGGGGTGGGAGGGAGAGGAAAGTGGGTGATGGGCATTGAGGAGAGCACCTGTTGGGATGAGCACTGGGTGGTGTATGGAAACCAATTTGACAATAAATTTCATATTAAAAGAAAAATAAAGACATTGATGATAGGCAAAAAAATAAATTAAAAAATAAAACGCTGAAAATAAATAAATATATACATACATAAATAAATAAATAAGACATAAATAAAGACATAAATAAAATCACTAGGCTCTAGCTGTGTGACATAGATCAATAAATGTAAGCTCTCTGAGCCTATTTCCTCATCTGTAAAGTAATATCAATAATAGTGCACAGTATCACATGATTATTGTGGGTATTACATTAGAAAGTGCTTAAAACATAGTAAGTTCTCAATAAACAGTTTTTGTTACTACAACTTGTATACAGATAGGTCTTAGTGAATTTTTCATACTGGAAGAAATAACACCATTTCTAAATTGTGTATTTGAGAAAATGTTTTCAGAATTCAGGGAGGAACAGAAGAATACAAAAGAACTTCTCATTCATTCATTCATTTATTCAAAGTTGAAGCCTGAAAAAAAATACACTTTACCCTGACATTCTTCAGGCTCAACAAAGAATATATTTTGTTTCTGTGTCTTTGGCAAGCTCACCATGTCTGTGATTCATTAGTGTCACAGGAGCAACTGAAATATTTTGGTTTCTATCTCAGTTGAAAGAAATATTGTCATTTTTCCAGTGTAAAACATTAAATGCATTCTGATATTTCTCTTCTTTTAAAAATCCTGTTCTGGGGCGCCTGGGTGGCGCAGTCGGTTAAGCATCCGACTTCAGCCAGGTCACGATCTCACGGTCCGTGAGTTCGAGCCCCGCGTCAGGCTCTGGGCTGATGGCTCAGAGCCTGGAGCCTGTTTCGGATTCTGTGTCTCCCTCTCTCTCTGCCCCACCCCCGTTCATGCTCTGTCTCTCTCTGTCCCCCCAAAAATAAATAAACGTTGAAAAAAATTTAAAAATCCTGTTCTGATTATAACTAGCATATCCATTAGTATCCATCAGAGGTGCCACACTTGGCTGAAACAATGTATTTATAAACCACATAATTCTATGCTGGAGCCTTAATGTGACTCCATCCTCAAAGCCACTTCCAGGAGAGCATCTTACAGGTATCTGAGCACTATTTAAGACTCAGCAGGATTATTCTCTCACTCCTACAGAGCTCTCACTTCTATCTAGAATCTTTAATACGATCTTCCTTGGCCCACATGAAATGCTGGTGAGAGAGCTCTCTGAGCCCCTCAGCTTATGCAGTACTAAAATCACGTTAAAACCAGTCCTGCTATAAATCACTTGTGCAAACAATCCAAGCATTTCTGGGGTTATAGAATTGTGACCAGGTGTTTCCACATTCACACTTCAGATTTTGCAAAGCCAACATGTGAAATTTATCTCCCTACCAAGAAACATGGGTGAAGAGGTAGAGAATGGAAAGGAATATGGTGCTTGCAGGTGGACATAACAACATATTTTAGTGGAAAGTGCATAGTTTTTGGAGTCCCAGATATCTGCATTTGAATAACAATTCCATCACTTCCTATGTTATCTTGGGCAATTAATGTCACCTCCTGGAGCCCTTAATTTTCTCATCTGGAAAATGAGATAATAGTACCTACCTCATAAGATTGATGTGAAGATTAAATTAAGATAAAAGGAAAACTGTGAAATATAGCACATAGTAAACAGTAAATAAATATTAGTTTATCTTCATGACTTGTAGATTTCATGTCAACTCTTATCAGACAACTCCCTATGTGTAGACCTTCTAGTATTAGGCACCGAGTGTAGAATAATTTTTTTGTTGCATATAAAGTATTTTTGTGTTTTTATTTTTGTGTTCTTTACAAAATCCTGACCTTAAAAACATATAAATGAATCTTGGTGTCCTTGAAAGGTGTTTTTCTCTCAGTCCCATCCCACTCCTATGCAACATGTCACACTTCCAGGCCCTCTCAAAACTGGATAATAGAAAGCTATCAGTTGCCCATCCTAAAACCATACAGTTCTCTCTCACTTTAATGAGAGCTTTATCTCTAAGAAAAAGTAATTTATATTTTTAAGAGTTTGATTAGTATTACATGTTCAGAAAAGGATTCTGAATGGAGTTAGCACTTTTTTTTATTGGTTTGCAATAATCCCTCTTCCCCCAGTCTACTCAGTTTACCCATTCCAACTCCAAACACCCATCCCTGCAAAAGATAATTCTATGAAGATGTAAGCAGTGAGTGGATTATAGCCAATTTATCCTGGTTTGGCTGCCTCTAAGTGATGGGCATTAACCACATCTTAATAAATATTTATAAGGTTGCTGACCACTTACTGTGGATTCATAGTTGCTCAGATCTTTATTATCTATATTCTGTATACTATAGCAATTTATTGAGCTAATCAATTGGAGACAGAGCTTTAGGGAAAACATCAGGGACAGGAAAATGAGGCCAAAGAGTACAATGTATAGTGGTATAGAGCAATTAAGCAGAGGGTCTAGGCAGAAGTCATCAATTCCATCCTTATTTACATCAAATCATTAACAACTTTACACATATCATGGGCATTTTGAAGACATTTCTATTTAGAGAAATATTTTCTGTTATTGTCTAGTATATGAGATTTTTAGGATGCTCTCAAAAAGTGAACTCAGTAGCACCTTGGTGTATAAATAAAAGGTTGGTTTGAGCTTCGTTCTGATATTCTTTGTCTGTATCTAAACCTGCATACCAATTTGGAGGGAAACACATAAGTTCCAGAACTGATTGTGTTAAAATTATTGGTCTATAATCGTTTTTCCTCAACTTGATTTGGTGTACATGAGTCATAGGACATATTAGGGTAGTACATACTCCTACACTTTCTTAAACGGAGACAACTAAATATAGTCTTTTCTAGATGCTCCAGTGTCTTTAAAACTAATGGGAATGACTGCATTATGCTATATAATCTATAATGCAAAATCATAATGCAGTGTAATACTTACAGTCCCAATGCTAAATTACCCCAGAGTATGGTATTTTTTGAGATTTTTGTGGCTTATTTCATTGTTTCCTTCCTCACTTATACAAGTATAAGCTACCATTACTTACCATTGTCAGTTTACCTTTAACAAGGTTTTCATTCTAATTTGCTTCAAGCATTCATTTGTTCAAAAACATTTATTGAGGGGCACCTAGGTGGCTCAGTCAGTTAAGGGTCCTTGAATTCTCTCTCTCTCACTCACTCTCTGCCCCTCCGCCTCAACCCTGTGCTTGCTTTCTTTCTCTATTTCTTTCTCTCTCAAAAATAAATATACTTAAAAAAAAGTAAAAAAAAAAAAAATGAATGCCAATCACATGTCAGACACCATGTTGGGCAATGCAGATGTGACAATAAGAAATACAATCTCTGACATCTACAAGTTCACAGTGCAGTTGAAGAGGCAAATAAAGAGGCTATTATAACACCAAGTGATATATACTATAATAACAATAATTATGGGGCATTATAGGGTCATATAATAGGGGTTAATTAATCTAAATGGGGTGAGGGACAAGTTGGAGATGTCTGTGAAGTCTTCCTGGAAAAAGTTATCTCTGAGCTGAACTCTGAAGAATAAACAGGAGTTACCCAAAACATAGAGGGTAAAAGGTGATTTAAGAAGATGGTATAGCAGCATATGTTTATATGCTAACCCAGGCAAGAAGTAATGTTATCTTGAATGGTAGTAGCAGCTTAGATGAAGAGCAAGAGAGATATCAGAGAGACACTGAGACACGACTTAGTAATCCACTAAACATTGGGGTGATGGAGGGGCAGAGTCTAGGAATAAACTTGGGGCATGGGGTGAACCACTGATAAAGATAAAATATGTAAAAGGAACAAACATGAAGAGGAAGATCACAGAGTTAGCTTTGAACATGTTAGGTTGGGTGAATAATTTCAGTAGGTAGTTTGACATATGGTATCTGTTGCAAAAGAGAGGGAGAGTTCAAGTTTTTACTGTTGTGGTTTAAAAACCTGGAGAACCAAGTTCATTTAATCTGTGAATAAAATAAAAAAAAATACCTCTGACAGAAGACCTAAGGAGCTTCTGTATGAACATGAGCTTTATAGTGATGACTATTGGCAATCATTTCTGTGTCTAATAGGCATCTCAAACTTAACATGTACAAAACAGGACTCTTGATTTCCACTCACATCCCAATATGTTTCTTTTCTATTATTTTCCACCTCAGTTAGTGTCACACCACCACCCACCCAACTGCTTAATCCAAAAACCTAGGAGTTATTATTTAAGAATCTCTTTCTCTTACCTCCCATATGCAATACATCTATAAATTTTATCAACTCCACTACCAAAATATACCCTGAACCCATTCAGTTCTCTCCATTTCCATTGCTCTCTTGCTAGTTCAAGGCCACCATCATCTCATGCCTATACCACTGCAAGAACATCCTAACTGTCCTTCCTACCTCCATTCTTGCCAAACATGCCAACGTGGTTGCCACTTTAGGGACTTTGCCCTTGTTAATCCTTCTGGAAGTCACTGTACTGTGGTCTACACATGGTCCACTCCTTGTTGTTTAAGTCTCAACTCTCAAACATCCCATTCTTAGAATGACCTTCCTTGATTACCTTGTAAACTCTGGCTTAGCCTCATCACACAGGCCCACAGGCACTCTATCACAGAACTCCATTTTCTTTATAGCATTTGTCTCTTTATGAAAATCACCTTGTATGTTGCCTTATTTATTATTGATTGTCTCACACCCCCAATTAACACACATAATAGAACATATGAGAACAGGGATTTCATCTGTTTTGCCCACATGTGTATTTATATCTCCTACAACAGTTCTTAGCATACAATAATTGCTCGATAAATAATTGTTAAAATTTTAATAAATTAAAATATTTTTATTACTGATACCTTTTTGTTTCTTACTGCCTGCTTGTGGATTGTGTTGTGTTATTCTCTGTGTATATGTCATGAGACTACAAAATCATGAGAATAATTTTCTTATGAGGTTCATATACTGGCTCTGAATATATATATATATATATATATATATATATATATATGTGTGTGTGTGTGTGTATATATATATATATATATATATCTTCAAGTAAAATTACATTTTTACAGAATGGACAGACATAAAATACACTCTGTAAAAATAGATTTTCTAGGAATTAGTAATGTGCCTATGAACACTCTGAGAACTCTAATCTATTTAAATAATGATGGAAGAGAAAACTTTCTGACTTTGTTATACTTTTCACAGTAATTGAAGCGCAATAAGAGACAAAGATCCAGAATTATCACTTAAATCTTCACTTAGATTTTGAAAATTTTACTTCTGTCCAAAGAGGGGTCCATCAAAACCTAATTTCCCTTGAGTTTTCAGACAAACTGGGATATAACTATTTCTGTTATAGGCACCCTCTTGCATGCAAGCTTCAGTCTCTAGCTACTACCCTGTAGAGAGGGACACTGACAGAAATAAAAAGAACTTCTCTAGCTCTCACCTCAAAGAAAGGGCCAAATGTCATCCCTGCAAAGGAGGGATCTCAACCAAACTGCATCTGCTTGCTGTCCCTGGTGACAGGATTCCTGGAGATTGCTGTCAGACACTACCACCGACCCTGGAGTGAAGGTAGATTATATTTTTCAATCAAGTTAGGTTCAATCATGAAACTACAAGTCTTCTGAGGGATTCAGGTCCCCTTAACATCACTTCCCTTGCTGCTTGTATGCCTAATTATGTTATAGTAATAAACGGGAAGGGGCACTATTCTGAGAGGTGCTAATGAATTAAGGAGTTTAATTCCAATCCAAGTGACATACATCAACATACAAATCAGAGGCTTACATATTCATTAATATGCTTTCAGAACAGGTGTTACACAATCCTATAAAACCATCTGGGTAATCAGTAGAAGAAGTTCAGCAATGAAAATTTTACCCAGGGATTAAAGTATCACTTGTTATTCTAACCAAGACTCTGTCTTCTCATATCAGGACCAGAGAGACTTTCACTTAAAACACATGAAGCTGAATGTGTGTACATGGGTGGATATGTGGGTTTCATGAACCCATATCTGATCAAATTGTTTTCTTAGCGTATTTACCTCACTAGGTAAAAGCTTTTCCTGCAAGCAGTATATACCCTGAAATAATTCTATTCCCCATATGAGGAGTGACAGGTCCACAGCCGGAAATCCTCTCAAGTAAGATAAAATTATACACGCTGTTCTGTTTGCTACAGATTCAATCAGCAGGAATAGAGGTAATGTAAATACTCCTCTGCTAAAGCTCCTTATAGAAGGTAGCTGGAAAACATGGACTTGAAGGCCTTATATCAGCTGGCAGAAACACACTGATTCCAAGGTAACTTGACATCAAGAAAGTTTTGCTTTACTGGGAAATTAGTTCTGCTTTAACTATTAATATCAATTTCTACTTTATAGTTGGTAGACATCATAGTGTTTTGTTTTGCTTTATTCTGTTTTGTTACACAGAGGAAAGAGATCTAGTATTACACATCATAAAATGCCAACTCTACCTTCAGCATATATGCTGAATCTGACTACTTCTCACAACTTCCACTGCATCTATACGAATCCAAGCCACTCTCACCTCCAGCTTACATTTACTGAAATAGCCTTTTTACTGATGCCTCTGATGCTGTCCTTGCCCTCCCACCTCATTCTACTCCCAAGAATGTAATCAGAGTGATCCTGTTAAAATAAAAGTCAGATCAAGTTATTCTTCTAATCAAACACTGCATCCCAAATTGATCCCCATATTACTTGAAGTAAAAACCAAATTCCTGTAGAAATAAAAAGATTGAGATTTTAGCCCATCCTGTCCCCAGAGCCCACCCCAACCCCCCCCCCCAGCCACAGCTTCCTAAAACCTTTGAACTTTGTGGCTGGCCTTCAATTAGTTACCATATTTACATGTCCACTGTTCCCATGACAGAACTGTACCATCCTGCTGCTCTCTGGTGCTCCAAACTCCTACTATGTCCTTCCATTTAGGTTTGCCTTTTCCTGCATATGCAAAATATGAAGAGCCTTTCCCTACAAATTCCTCACCCTCTAAGCACCATGTACTCATCATGCATTTATTCATCCATTCGAGAAGTATATATGGACCACCTACTACATGCCAGCCACTAGGAATACAGAGATGAACTCTACCCTCAGTCTAGGAGCTCACAGTTTAGTGAAACAGAACTGGGTATTTGCAGACTAATGAAAAGTGTCAGTAGAGAAGAATATCAGAGATCAGAGCTGCAATCTCTCTGAGGTGACAACTAGCTAATGTGCTAGCACATCTGCCCTCACAGATTAAGAATATGCATTTTTAACAGAAACAAGAAAACGACTGAACCTTGGCCCAAAAGAATGATGCTAATGACAGCAACTCCGAGCTCTGTAGCAAGTTGATACATTTGATATATTAGGACAGGGGTTCTTTAAGAAGACTCTCAATTAATGTCAGATAGGTCATTGCTCATTCTGACTACACAAAGGGAATCTCCTTAAAAAATAGTCATTAGAAAGTCAATGTTTTTCAGAAACTAGTAAACAGGGTTAGGACCTGGCTTCAAGAATACCCATTTTGCACCTAAGTATATTTGTGTCAGGGAAGGTGTGATCAAGGGCCTACCTTAATCTATGGAAAAATAAACCAGAATAGAACATGTTGGATCACTATGGAGATTATAAAACAGGAACAGGATTATAAAACAAGAAGATTCAAAATCAGAAGATTCTGAGAGTAAATGGTGATGGTGATGTAAAGTTGGGAGTTACGAAACTACACTGAAATGGTACAGGATTAATGTGGTAATAACCAAAATATGGTACTGAATACTTAGGTTTTCCTTTTTCTTCTCTGGATACTTGAATAAATACTTTTTAAAGTTACTCATCCCATTTCTAGGTACCTACCCAAGAATAATGAAAATTTATGCTCACACAAAAACCTATACACAAATGCTTAGAGCTATTATGCCTTATTCATAACAGTGAAAAAGTAGAAATAATCTAAATACCTTTCAATCGGTTAATGGTTAAACAAATGATGGTGCATCCTACCAGGTCTAAAAAGAAAGGAACTACCAACACATACAACTTGGATGAATCTTAAATGTATTTTGCTAAGTTAAAGAGCCAAATTCAAGTTAAAAAATTATATACATCATATGATTGCATGTATATTACACTCTGGAAAACAGAAATCCATGTGGATAAAAAAAGGTCAGTGGTTGCCAAGCATTAGGGGTGAGGGGAAGGTCTGATCATAATGGGGCATCAGGAGGAACTTTTCAGAGTGATGGAACTGTCCTGTATGGTATTAGTGGAAACCCTACTATCTGCATTTGTCAAAAAACCCCATGGAATAGTTGTATTTAAATTTTAGAACATTCAGCCCAATTGTCAGGGGAGAGGGTGATGAACTGAAGACTGTGACAAATAAATATAATTGTATTACAATCAAGTCACATGGTGAAGGAGAAGGGGAAAAAAAAGAGCTAACCTAAATAACTTTGAAAAACAACGTGATGACTGGATATTATAAGGCTAAAAAACAAAAAAAAAAAAGCTATACAAACACTGCACTCTAGTTCACAAATGTGTTTCTCATAAGGATTCTGAAACTACCTAATTAATATACTAGAGTTAAAAACTAAGTAAATATGTTGTAGATAATGAGAACCAGGTTTCTCAGTGTCAGAGAGAAAAGGTACAAATAAGGAAAAGGAGGAGGCTAAAATGAACCCTGCATACTTGGTTGGAGTCATAGGTATCAATATGCACTCATGGTTTTTTCTTAATGTAATCCAGATACATACAGAAATAAATATAGATGTGTGTACATATAAGTTAGGAAATATATGTATATATGTATATATGTATGTATATATATACATATATTTCCTAGCTATATCCACTGAGAGGGGTTAGAAGCAGAGATACCCCAATAGCAAGCACACTTAAGACACAGATCATGGTTTTAAATATCACCCTCTTGGGACTCCTGGGTATATCAGTCAGTTGAGTGTCCAACTCTTGTTTTCAGCTCAGGTCATGATCTCAGGGTCATGGGATTGAGTCCTGCATCAGGCTCTGCACTGAGTGTGGAGCCTGTTTATGATATTCATTCTCTCTCTCTCTCTCTCTCTCTCTCTCTCTCTCCCTCCTTCCCTCCCTCTCTCTTCCTCTCTCTCCTGCTCACATGCTTGCTCTCTCTTGCTCTAAAATATATATATATATATATATATATATATATATATATATATATCACTCTCCACTAAACAAAGGACTGGCTGATTCCAGGTCTGGAATATGGAAAACAAAAGATAAACTTGATGCATC
The DNA here is from genome assembly GCF_018350175.1 of Felis catus. NCBI lineage: Eukaryota > Metazoa > Chordata > Mammalia > Carnivora > Felidae > Felis > Felis catus. The sequence continues at coordinate 84,101,595 of NC_058386.1, read as the reverse complement.
TGTGGTAATGAAAATAAGGAAGCGATTTTTTTAAAAAAAGATAAAGGGCATGTTGAGCACAGGAGCTCATCTGAAAGAAATTCCAATGGTCAAAGGTTGAGTAATTTGAGCAACAAACTAAATAAAGATAATATAGAATTATAACCCAAAGAATAAGATAATATCTATTAGTTTGTTCTGGTATAAAACATAAGTGAATGAATGAATGAAGAAATGAATGAATGAATGAATGAATGAATGAATAATATAAAAACAACCCTTTGTTATAGAAGAAGTCCAATTTCTAATAATAAATGTACAAAGAATGAGGGAAATAGAAAAACCACCATTAGAACATCATAGTAATAATTGCTGCAGGGAAGATCACCTGATGGATGCTAATACTAGTGGGCAAAGCTTAAGCAGAAATAGGATATTTTCATATTCTCTAAGTATCTTCCCAAAAATATCTAGTAATTTCAAATAGAAAAATAGTAAATTTACAGTAGATACTAACAGACACCACCTTAACCAAGTGATCAAGATTATCATTACCTGTAACATATAATAACATCATGTACCCCCTGAGAGACTGTACAAAAAAGGGAATATCTGTTAGCATTTCCAATAATATGTAGCCTCAATCTAATCATGAGAAAACATCGGAAAAGCCTCAATGGAAGGATATGCTAAAAATAACTATCCACTACTCTTCAATAGTATCAAGGTCATGAAAGACAGGGAAAGACTAAAGAACTGTCACAAATTGGAGGAGAAGAAAATATGACAACTACCTGCCATGTAAGTTCCTGAATTGGATTCTGGAGCATTAGTAGAAACACTGATAAAATCTTAATAAATTCTGTTAGTTAATATTATTGTACCATGATTATTTTCTTAGTTTTGATAATTGTGCCATGGTTGTATAAGATTTAAATATAAAGGGAAGTAGGGTGATGAATATGTAGAAATACTCAGTATTATTTTTACAGTTAATCTAAAGATATCTAAAAATAAAAAAAAAACTTTCAAAAAATGAATTACCTTTTCCTAAAAAACAAAAATAGTAAGTCTAGTAATACAAAGTGTCAGATGTACTCCCACTGGCTAAGAGAATAGTTACCCCTCATACACAATCATTGCAAAGGAGCATCAGAACTTTGAGTGAAGAATAAGAAAGGGGCATATATGTCAACTCTTTCTCTGGCCAATGCCTATCAAAGTTCCTTGTGCCAATTTTTGTCACTGTTTTAGGTAGTTTTATTACCACTTCAGTCAACATATAGGGAAAATCACTATCGTTTACCAGGTGAATATCAGGATGCTGAAAGCAGTGTATCTATAGATTTATACATGAAAAAAATAGGATTTCCTATATTTCTCCCCCCTGGAAAGTTAGTGTGGTTGCCAGCCACCATGGAAGCTAATCTGAAGATTTAGGACAAGCAAATAAGAGGTCAGAACTACCTTGGCTTATTCAAAATAGAAGGTATGTAAGCACTCTTCATGCATCTTTAAACTGTTTTTAACAGGCCTCTAGAGGCATGGGAGTGGAAATTAAAATGATGAGGTAAATGCAGAAGACTACATGGCAGCCTACAATATCTCCAGAATAGACATATTTGAATCTACATGAAAAACTTCATGAATATAAGACCAAATGGTATCTAATACCTTGGGTCCCAATGAGAACTATCAGACTCATGATAAATAATAGTAGTTAACATTTACTAAATGCTTGGCACATTGCTTGAATGAACACTGCTAATCCTCACAACTGCTGTATGAGATAGGTGCTTATACTATCTACATCATTAACAGATGAGGAAACTATTCTCCACTGAGGTTAAAAAAAAGTGTCCCAATCCAATAGTCGGTAAGTGGTAAAGACAGGCTTTAGACCTAAACAAAGTCTAGTACCTATGGTCTTAATTACTGTGGTATGGTGCCTCTTCATGAAGGCCACAGTCGCAGAACTCTCATTCTGAAATACCCAAGAACTGGGGACCATATTAAGGAATGTAGAGTTCTACAATACTGATTTGATATTTTGAGTCTGAGTATTACCAAGACCATGCCTTCTGCTTAGGCATATTATGTATCCAATCTGAAAATTTACAAAAATGCCATGTCTAACAGTTGACAACATGCTCCCAGTGATGTCCCATTTTCTTTTATTTTTTTAAAGTTTATTTATTTTGAGAGAGACAAAGACAGTGCAAGCCAGGAGGGGCAGAGAGGAAGGGAGAGAGGTAGAGAATCCCAAGCACACTCCAAGCTGCCAGCACAGAGACTGATGCAGGTCTTGAACTCACAAAACCATGAACTCATGTCCTGAGCTGGAACCAAGAGTCAAACACTTAACCGACTAAGCCACTCAGGCACCCCTGAAGTCCCATTTTCAAAGCAGGAGGCAGAGCCACAATATGTCCATTCAGTTCATTCTCACAGTTAAGTTTAAAAATGATCCCTGTGTAATTGTGAGAACAGTTAACTGAGAAGCCACCCAAGCAAACCCATGGAGTCCTCAGAATGCCAATCCAACCTTGGATTTAGCTGTCATGAATAAGGTGGCTATTTTCAAGGCTCTACTAAAATACTCATTGGTGGTTTGTTTATATTAAATAGTTATTCTGGAATGATTTAGAATTTCTTAGAAAAGTGTATTCAGATACCAGTCTGTTAAGTGAGAAAGTTTGAATAGTGAAAAAGGACAGATTTCAATCATTAATCAGAAATATTTAACTTAGCAGTTGGTTGAGGGAGGAGCCAAGGTGGCAGAACAGCTTTGAAGATTTTTGTGTCTTGCGTCCACAAAATATAGCCAGACCAACACTAAACCATCCTACACACCTAGAAAACTGATTGGAGGATTAACACAACAATCTGCACAACCTGAACCACAAAATTCAGCAGGTACACAGCACGGAAAGGTGAATTTGGGGAGCAAGATGCTGCAAAAGGTAGCGAACCGCTTTTGCAGGCAGAGAGAGGATGAAGACTGGGGAGGGAGAGAGAATACGGGAAAATCACCCCTCCCCAAAAGCAGCTGGAGAGAAAGTGGAAAATTGGAAATAGCCTCAGGGACTAAACTAAAAAAGGAGAAAGGAGAAAGGAGAGGGTTTAAATTCCATTAAGACTGTAAACAAGGGGAGTGCAAAGGCTGCAAATCTACAGCTCGATACCTGTCAGTGCTCTGGTGGGAAGGGTGAATCCCCAGGAACAGAGTGGGTTCCGGGAGTTTCTCGGGCCACACAGGGAAAAGCGGTTCCACTGCTGGAAGGACATTTGGTAGAGACTGTTAAAACCACCTGGTCCCAGGAGACCCCTGAGAATAGCCACATTCTCTGGTGCTGGAACAAGGTTGTTAAGGGTGAAGCCTGGTGCCAGATGTGTGTTGTGATTTTCCATAATCCCTGAAACGCTGCTGCTACACTGTCTCACGAACTTTTTCTGGGGCGGGCTGGCACCTGGCTGCAGTCTTGGGGAACCAGCAGCAGCAGGGTCCAGCGGGCATTCCTGGGTGCAGCCGATATTCAGCCATTGCTCATTCGGCCATTGCTTGGTGAGACCCTCCCACAGAGGGATGGAATGGGTCAAAGCCCCAGTCCTTCAGAAGTAAGGGGCCAGAGAAAACAGCCGCATCTAAGACAAAACTCGGGAGAGAGGTTTGCTAATTGCTAATCTGGGAGAACAGACTGGTTAGCTGGGTGGCACTATTTTCACCACTCCTGCGCATGCGCATACGCACCTACGAGCCCAGCAACAATCCACCCCAGTAGGCTAGCAGTGCCATCTAGCGGATAGCAGAGCTGTTACATTGAACTCTGCCCAACTGGGCCAACTTCGCTCTTCAAGAACACAAGTCTCACCGCCAGCTTAATTTATAGACTATAAAGCGCTACACAGTCTGACTTCTAGGGGAAAATGAAGCAATTTCAGTCCCACTTCAATCTGTTCACAGGTACATCTATTCAATTTTATTTCTTTCTTTTTTCTTTTTTTATTTCCCTCTTTTACAATTCTTCTCTTTTTCTTGAATACAGAAAGAAAAATTCATTTTTATTTTCAATTTTTATTTAAAATATTTTTCTTTAAATTTATTAGTATATTTTTTACTTTTGTGTAATTTTTTTCAAATTCTACTTTACTTCCACCATTTTATTTTAGTATACTTCAGTGTATTCACCTTTTCAAATTTTCAATTACCTTCTTTTCTTCTCTTTTTATTTTCTTTTCTTTTTCTTGAATGCAGAAAGAGAAAAACTTCATTTTTACTTTCAATTTCTTTTAAAATATTTTTATTTATTTTTATTACTATATTTTTTGCTTTTATGTAATTTTTTTCAAATTCTATTTTACTTCCATCATTTGATGTTAGTCTACTACAGTGTATTCACTTTTTCAAATTTTCAAAAGATTTCTTTTTTCTTTTCTTTTTTATTTTTTTATCTTTTGTCTCTTTTCAGTTATTTTCTTTTTTCTTAAATACAGAAAAAGAAAAATTTCATATTTATTTTTAATTTTATTAAAAATATTTTTCTTGGGGCGCCTGGGTGGTGCAGTCAGTTAAGCGTCTGACTTCAGCCAGGTCACGATCTCGCGGTCCGTGAGTTCGAGCCCTGCATCAGGCTCTGGGCTGATGGCTCAGAGCCTGGAGCCTGTTTCCGATTCTGTGTCTCCCTCTCTCTCTGCCCCTCCCCCGTTCATGCTCTGTCTCTCTCTGTCCCAAAAATAAACAAAAAACGTTGAAAAATATTTTTCTTTAATTTTTCCCACTATATTCTTTACTTTGTATATATTTTTTCAAATACTATTTTACCCCCACCATCTCATTTTAGTCTACTTCAGTGTATTCATTTTTTTCAAATTCTCAAATGATTTCGTTTTTTTCTCCCCCTCTTTTTTTTCTCTAATCTGTCAAACCACCTTCAACACCCAGACCAAAACACACCTAGTATCTAGCATCATCTATTCAATTTGTGTGTGTGTGTAATTTTTAATTTTAATATTTTTGAATTTTATTTTTTTAATTTCAATTTTTTCCACCTCTTTAATTCCTTTTCTGCTTTCAAAATGACAATGAAGGAATTCACCCCAAAAGAAAGAGCACGAAGAAATGACTGCCAGGGATTTAACCAACACAGATAGAAGCAAGATGTCTCAACCAGAATTTAGAACCACTATAATAAGAATACTAGCTGGAATCGAAAATAGATTAGAATCACTTTCTGAAGAGATAAAGAAGTAAAAAATAGCCAGAATGAAATTAAAAATGCCATAACTGAGCTGCAATCACGGATGGATGCAGTGGCGGCAAGGATGGATGAGGCAGAACAGAGAATCAGCGATATAGAGGACAAACTTATAGAGAATAATGAAGCAGAAAAAAGAGAGAGATTCAGGCAAAAAAGCACGATTTAAGAATTAGAGAAATAAGTGACTCATTATAAAGGAACAGCATCAGAATCATAGGGGTCCCAGAAGAGGAAGAGAGAGAAATAGGGATAGAAGAGTTATGTGAGCAAATCATAGTGGAAAACTTTCCTAACCTGGGGAAAGACACAGACATCAAAATCCAGGAAGCACAGAGGACCCCCATTAGATTAAACAAAAACCGACCATCAACAAAGCATATCATAGTCAAATTCACAAAGTACTCAGGAAAGGAGAGAATCATGAAAGCATAAAGGGGAAAAAAGTCCCTAACCTACAAGGGAAGACATATCAGGTTTGCAGCAGACCTATCCACAGAAACTTGGCAGGCCAGAAAGGAGTGTCAGATTATATTCAGTGTGCTGAATCATAAAAATATGCAACCAAGAATTCTTTATCCAGCAAGGCTGTCACTCAAAATAGAAGGAGAGATAAAAAGTTTCCCAGAGAAACAAAAATTAAAGGATTTTGTGACCACTAAACCAACCCTGCAATAAATTTTAAGGGGGACTATCTGAGGGGAGAAAAGATGAAAATATTTATATATAAATAAATAAATAAATACCAAAAGCAACAAAGATTAGAAAGGACCAAAGAACACCACCAGAAACTCCAACTCTACAAGCATCATAATGACAATAAATTCATATCTTTCAGTACTCACTCTAAATGTCAATGGACTCAATGCTCCAATCAAAAGACATAGCGTAACAGAATGGATAAGAAAACAAGATCCATATATATGCTGTTTACAAGAGACACACTTTAGACCTAATGACACCTTCAGATTGAAAATAAGGGGATGGAGAACCATCTATCATGCTAATGGTCAACAAAAGAAAGCCGGAGTAGCCGTACTTATATCAGACAATCTAGACTTTAAAATAAAGACTGTATCAAGAGATGCAGAAGGGTGTTATATCATAATCAAGGGGTCTATAGACCAAGAAGACCTAACAATTGGAAACATTTATGCACCAAAAGTGAGAGAACCCAAATATATAAATCAATCAATAACAAACATAAAGAAACTCATCGATAGTAATAACATAGTAGGAGACTTCAACACCCCACTCACAAAATGAACAGATCATCTAATGAAAAAATCAACAAGGAAACAATGGCTTTGAATGACACACTGGACCAGATGGACTTAACAGACATATTCAGAACATTTCATGCTAAAGCAGCAGAATATACTTTCTTCTCCAGTGCACATGGAATGTTCTCCAGAATACACCATATACTGGGACACAAATCATCCCTAAGTAAGTACAAAAAGATCGAGATCATACCGTGCATATTTTCAGACCTCAATGTTATGAAACTCAAAATCAACCAAAAAAAAAAATTTGGAAAGGTAACAAATACTTGGAGACTGAACAACATCCTACTAAAGAATGAATGGGCTAAACAAGCAGTTAAAGAGAAAATTAAAAAGTATATGGAAGTCAATGAAAATGATAACACCACAACCCAAAACCACTGAGACACAGCAAAGGCGGTCATAAGAAGAAAGTATATAGAAATCCAGGCCTTCCTAAGAAGGAAGAAAGATCTCAGACACACGACCTCAACTTATGCCTTAAGTAGCTGAAAAAAGAATACCAAATAAAACCCCAAAACAGCAGAAGACAGGAAATGATAAAGATTAGAGAAGAAATCAATGCTATTGAAACCAAAACAAAAAACAAAAAAACAAAAAAACAAAAAAACAAAAAAAATAGTACAACAGGTCAATGAAACCAGAAGCTGGTTTTTTGAAAGAATTAGCAAAATTGATAAACCACAAGCCAGTTTGATCAAAAAAAAAAAATAGGAAAGGACCCAAATAAATAAAATCAAGAATGAAAGAGGAGAGATCACAACAAACACAACAAAAATAAAAACAATAATAAGAGAATATTATGAGCAATTATATGCCAATAAAATGGGTAATCTGGAAGAAATGGACAAATTCCTAGAAACATATACACTACCAAAACTGAAACAGGAATAAATAGAAAATTTGAACAGACCCATAACCAGTAAGGAAATCGAATTAGTAATCAAAAATCTGCCAAAAAACAAGTGTCCAGGGCCAAATGGCTTTCCAGGGGAATTCACCCAAACCTTTAAGAAAGAGTTAACACCTACTCTCTTGAAGCTGTTCCAAAAAATAGAAATGGAAGGAAAACTTCCAAACTCTTTCTATGAAGCCAGCATCACTTTGATTCCAAAACCAGACAGGGACCCCACTAAAAAAGAGAACTATAGATTAATTTCCCTAATGAACATGGATGCAAAAATCCTCAACAAGATATTAGCCAAACACATCCAACAATACATTAAAAACTTATTCACCACGACCAAGCGGGATTTATATCTGGGAGGCAGGGCTGGTTCAATATCCACAAAACAATTAACATGATTCCTCACATCCATAAAAGGACAAGAACCATATGATCCTGTCAATAGATGCAGAGAAAGCATTTGACAAAATACAGCATCCTTTCTTTATATAAAAAAAAAAAACCTCAGGAAAGTAGGGATGGAAGGAGCATACCTCGAGATCATAAAAGCCATATAAAAACTACCCAATGCTAATATCATCCTCAATGGGGAAAAACTGAGAGCTTTCCCCTAAGGCCAGGAACAAGACAGGGATGTCCACTCTCACCACTGTTATTCAACATGGTATTGGAAGTCTAGCCTCTGCAACCAGACAACACAAAGAAATAAAAGGCATCCAAATGTGCCAGGAGGTGGTCAAACTTTCACTCTTCACAGATGACATGATACTCTATATGGAAAACCCAAAAGATTCCACCAAAAAACTGCTAGAATTGATTCATGAATTCAGCAAAGTTGCAGGATGTAAAATCAATGCACAGAAACTGGTTGCATTCCTATTCACCAACAATGAAGCAACAGAAAGAGAAATCAAGGAATTGATACCATTTAGAGTTGCACAAAAAAAAAAAAAAACATAAAATACGTAGTAATAAATCTAACCAAAGAGGTGAAAAATCTATACACTGAAAACTATAGAAAGCTTATGAAAGAAATTGAAGAAGACATAAAAAACGGAAAAAGATTCCATGCTCCGGATAGGAAGAACAAATATTGTTAAAATGTTGATACTACCCAAAGCAATCTACATATTCAATGCAATCCCTATCAAAGTAACACCAGCATTCTTCACAGAGCTAGAACAAATAATCCTAAAATTTGTATGCAACCAGAAAAGACCCCAAATAGCCAAAGCAATCTTGAAAAAGAAAACCAAAGCAGGAGGCATCACAATCCCAGACTTCAAGCTATATTACAAAGCTGTAATAATCAAGACAACATGGTACTGGCACAAGAACAGACACTCAGATCAATGGAACAGAATAGAGAACCCAGAAATGGACCCACAAATGTATGGCCAACTAATCTTTGACAAAGCAGGAAAGAATATTCAGTGGAATAAAGACAGTCTATTCACCAAGTGGTGCTGGGAAAAATGGACAGCAACATGCAGAAGAATGAACCTGGGCCACTTTCTTACACCATACACAAAAATAAACTCAACATGGATGAAAGACCTCAATGTAAGACAGGAAGCCATCAACATCCTCGAGGAAAAAGCAGGCAAAAACCTCTTTGATCTTGGCTGCAGCAACTTCTTACTCAACACGTCTTCGGAGGAAAGGGAAACAAAAGCAAAACTGAACTATTGAGACCTCATGAAAATAAAAACTTCTGCACAGCAAAGGAAACAATCAGCAAAACTAAAAGGCAACGGATGGAATGGGAGAAGATATTTGCAAATTGCATATCAGATAAACGGTTAGTATACAAAATCTATCAAGAACTTATCAAACTCAGCACCCAAAAAAAACAAATAATCCAGTGAAGAAATAGGCAAAAGACATGAACAGACACTTCTCCAAAGAAGATATCCAGATGGCCAACCCACACATGAAAAAATGCTCAACATCACCCATCATCAGGGAAATACAAATCAAAAACACAATGAGATACCACCTTACACCTGTCAGAATGGCTAACATTAACAACTCAGGCAACAGCAGATGTTGGTGAGGATGCAAAGAAAGAGGATCTCTTTTGCACCGTTGGTGGTAATGCAAGCTGGTGCAGCCACTCTGGAAAACAGTATGGAGGTTCCTCAAAAAACTAAAAATAGAACTACCCTATGCCCCAGCAATTGCAGTACTAGGCATTCATCTACAGGATACAGGTGTGCTGTTTCTAAGGGACACATGCACCCCATGTTTATAGTAGCACTATCAACAATAGCCAAAGTATGGAAAGAGTGCAAATGTCCATCGATGGATGAATGGATAAAGAAGATGTGGTTTATACATACAATGGAGTATTACTCAGCAATCAAAAAGAATGAAATCTTGCCATTTGCAACTATGTGGATGGAACTGGAGGGTATTATGCTAAGTGAAATTTGTCAGTCAGAGGAAGCAAAAATCATATGTCTTCACTCATACGAGGACCCTAAGAGACAAAACAGATGAACATAAAGGAAGGGAAACAAAAATAATATAAAAACAGGGAGGGGGACAAAACAGAAGAGACATAAATATGGAGAACAAACTGAGGGTTACTGGAGGGGTTGTGGGAGGGGGGATGGGCTAAATGGATAAGGGGCATTAAAGAATCTACTCCTGAAATCATTGTTTCATTATATGCTAATTTGGATGTAAATTTTTAAAAAATGAAAAATAAAAAAAGAAATATTTAATTTAAATCATTTATCCTACAAAAAGTCTGTTCTTAATGCCTGATGACCTGACTACAGTCTCCACAATTCTGAGGTAGCAAAAGGTTCAATTTTACAAAGTTGCTAGCTACTATATATTTGCATGAATATATAAAAAGTTTAATTACTCAAGGGATACAGGAGTGCTGATGCATAGAGGCACTTGTACACCAATGTTTATAGCAGCACTTTCAAAAATAGCCAAATTATGGAAAGAGCCCAAATGTCCATCAACTGATGAATGGATAAAGAAATTGTGGTTTATATACACAATGGAGTACTACGTGGCAATGAGAAAGAATGAAATATGGCCCTTGGTAGCAACGTGGATGGAACTGGAGAGTGTTATGCTAAGTGAAATAAGCCATACAGAGAAAGACAGATACCATATGTTTTCACTCTTATGTGGATCCTGAGAAACTTAACAGAAGACCATGGGGGAAGGGAAGGGGAAAAATGTTAGAGAGGGAGGGAGGCGAACCATAAGAGACTCTTAAAAACTGAGCAAAAACTGAGGGTTGAGGGGGGTGGGGTTGGGTGATGGGCATTGAGGAGGGCACCTGTTGGGATGAATACTGGGTGTTGTATGGAAACCAATTTTGCAATAAATTTCATATTAAAAAGAAAAGAGGATTTAGGGAGAAGATGGCGGCGTAGGAGGACGCTGGGCTCACCGCGCATCCTACTGATCACTTAGATTCCACCTACACCTGCCTAACTAACCCAGAAGATGACAAGAAGACTAGCAGAACGGAGTCTCTGGAGCCGGGGCAGACAAGAGGCCCACGGAAGAGGGTAGGAAGGGCGGAGAGGCTGTGCGTGCTGCACGGACTGGCAGGAAGGAGCCGGGCGGAAGGGCAGCCACCGGCCAAGCAGAGCCCCCGAGTCTGGCTTGCAAAAGCAGAGGGGCCGGAAGGTGTGTGTTCCGACAGCAAGCGGGACTTAGCATCTGGGAGGTCATAAGTTAACAGCTCTGCTCGGAAAGTGGGAAGGCTGGAGGACAAAGGGAAGGAGAGTTGCTGAGCCCCGGGACAACAGAGCTCAGTTTGGTAGGGAACAAAGGCGCTCCCCAGCGCCATCTCCCTCACCCATCCCCCAGCCAAAATCCCAAAGGGAACCATTTCCTGCCAGGGAACTTGCCTGCTCCACGCAAATACCCAACGCTGTGCTTCTGCGTAGCCACCCCTCCGGCAGCGGGTCTGACACCCTTGGGCTGCCACAGGGCCCCTCCTGAAGTGGATCACCTAAGGAGAAGCGAGCTAAGCCTGCCCCTCCTGCCCCGTGCACCATGCCTACCCACCCCAGCTAATACGCCAGATCCCCAGCGTCACAAGCCTGGCAGTGTGCAAGTAGCCCAGACAGGCCACACCACCCCACAGTGAATCCCGCCCCTAGGAGAGGGGAAGAGAAGGCACACACCAGTCTGACTGTGGCCCCAGCAGTGGGCCTGGGGCAGACATCAGGTCTGACTGCGGCTCCGCCCACCAACTCCAGTTATACACCACAGCACAGGGGAAGTGCCCTGCAGGTCCTCACAACTCCAGGGACTATCCAAAATGACCAAACGGAAGAATTCCCCTCAGAAGAATCTCCAGGAAATAACAACAGCTAATGAGCGGATCAAAAAGGATTTAAATAATATAACAGAAAGTGAATTTAGAATAATAGTCATAAAATTAATCACTGGGCTTGAAAACAGTATAGAGGACAGCAGAGAATCTCTTGCTACAGAGATCAAGGGATAAGGAGCAGTCACGAGGAGCTGAAAAACGCTTTAAACGAAATGCATAACAAAATGGAAACCACCACAGCTCAGATTGAAGAGGCAGAGGAGAGAATAGGTGAACTAGAAGATAAAGTTATGGAAAAAGAGGAAGCTGAGAAAAAGAGAGATAAAAAAATCCAGGAGTATGAGGGGAAAATTAGAGAACTAAGTGATGCACTAAAGAGAAATAATCTACACACAATTGGTATCCCAGAGGAGGAAGAGAGAGGGAAAGGTGCTGAAGGGGTACTTGAAGAAATAATAGCTGAGAACTTCCCAGATCTGGAGAAGGAAAAAGGCATTGAAATCCAAGAGGCACAGAGAACTCCCTTCAGATGTAACTTGAATCGATCTTCTGCACGACATATCATAGTGAAACTGGCAAAATACAAGGATAAAGAGAAAATTCTGAAAGCAGCAAGGGATAAACGTGCCCTCACATATAAAGGGAGAACTATAAGATTCGTGACTGATCTCTCTTTTGAAACTTGGCAGGCCAGAAAGGACTGGCACGAGATCTTTAATGTGCTGAACAGGAAAAATATGCAGCCGAGAATCCTTTATCCAGCAAGTCTGTCATTTAGAATAGAAGGAGAGATAAAGGTCTTCCCAAACAAACAAAAACTGAAGGAATTTGTCACCACTAAACCAGCCCTACAAGAGATCCTAAGGGGGATCCTGTGAGACAAAGTACCAGAGACATCACTGCAAGCATACATCATACAGACATCACAATGACTCTAAACCAGTATCTTTCTATAATAACACTGAATGTAAATGGATTAAATGCACCAACCAAAGGACATAGGGTATCAGAATGGATAAAAAAAAACAAGACCCATCTATTTGCTGTCTACAAGAGACTCATTTTAGACCTGAGGACACCTTTAGATTGAGAGTGAGGGGATGGAGAACTATTTATCATGCGACTGGAAGCCAAAGAAAGCTGGAGTAGCCATACTTATATCACACAAACAGGACTTTAAATCAAAGGCTGTACCAAGAAATGAAGAAGGGCATTATATAATAATTACAGGGTCTATCCACCAGGAAGAGCTAACAATTATAAATGTCTATGCGCCGAATACCGGTGCCCCCAAATATATAAAACAATTACTCATAAACATAAGCAACCTTATTGATAAGAATGTGGTAATTGCAGGGGACTTTAACACTCCACTTACAGAAATGGATAGATCATCTAGACACATGGTCAATAAAGAAACAAGGGCCCTGAATGAGACATTGGATCAGATGGACTTGACAGATATATTTAGAACTCTGCATCCCAAAGCAACAGAATAGACTTTCTTCTCGAGTGCACATGGAACATTCTCCAAGATAGATCACATACTGGGTCACAAAACAGCCCTTCATAAGTATACAAGAATTGAAATTATACCATGCATACTTTCAGACCACAATGCTATGAAGCTTGAAATCAACCACAGGAAAAAGTCTGGAAAACCTCCAAAAGCATGGAGGTTAAAGAACACCCTACTAACAAATGAGCGGGTCAACCAGGCAATTAGAGAATAAATTAAAAAATATATGGAAACAAACGAAAATGAAAATACAACAATCCAAACGCTTTGGGACGCAGCGAAGGCAGTCCTGAGAGGAAAATACATTGCAATCCAGGCCTATCTCAAGAAACAAGAAAAATCCCCAATACAAAATCTAACAGCACAGCTAAAGGAAATAGAAGCAGAACAGCAAAGGCAGCCTAAACCCAGCAGAAGAAGAGAAATAATAAAGATCAGAGCAGAAATAAACAATATAGAATCTAAAAAAACTGTAGAGCAGATCAACGACACCAAGAGTTGGTTTTTTGAAAAACTAACAAAATTGACAAACCTCTAGCCAGGCTTCTCAAAAAGAAAAGGGAGATGACCAAAATAGATAAAATCATGAATGAAAATGGAATTATGACAACCAATCCCTCAGAGATACAAACAATTATCAGGGAATACTATGAAAAATTATATGCCAACAAACTAGACAACGTGGAAGAAATGGACAAATTCCTGAACACCCACACTCTTCCAAAACTCAATCAGGAGGAAATAGAAAGCTTGAACAGACCCATAGCCAGTGAAGAAATTGAATCGGTTATCAAAAATCTCCCAACAAATAAGAGTCCAGGACCAGATGGCTTCCCAGGGGAGTTCTACCAGACCTTTGAAGCAGAGATAATACCTATCCTTCTCAAGCTATTCCAAGAAATAGAAAGGGAAGGAAAACTTCCAGACTCATTCTATGAAGCCAGGATTACTTTGATTCCTAAACCAGACAGAGACCCAGTAACAAAAGAGAACTACAGGCCAATATCCCTGATGAATATGGATGCAAAAATTCTCAATAAGATACTAGCAAATCGAATTCAACGACATATAAAAAGAATTATTCACCATGATCAAGTGGGATTCATTCCTGGGATGCAGGGCTGGTTCAACATTCGCAAATCAATTAACGTGATACATCACATTAATAAAAGAAAAGAGAAGAACCATATGATCCTGTCAATCGATGCAGAAAAGGCCTTTGACAAAATCCAGCACCCTTCCTTAATAAAAACCCTTGAGAAAGTCGGGATAGAAGGAACATACTGAAAGATCATAAAAGCCATTTATGAAAAGCCCACAACTAACATCACCCTCAACGGGGAAAAACTGAGAGCTTTTTCCCTGAGATCAGGAACACGACAAGGATGCCCACTCTCACGGCTGCTGTTTAACATAGTGCTGGAATTTCTAGCATCAGCAATCAGACAACAAAAGGAAATCAAAGGCATCCAAATTGGCAAAGATGAAGTCAAGCTTTCGCTTTTTGCAGATGACATGATATTATACATGGAAAATCCGATAGACTCCACCAAAAGTCTACTAGAACTGATACAGGAATTCAGCAAAGTTACAGGATACAAAATCAATGTACAGAAATCAGTTGCATTCTTATACACTAACAATGAAGCAACAGAAAGACAAATAAAGAAACTGATCCCATTCACAATTGCACCAAGAAGCATAAAATACCTAGGAATAAATCTAACCAAAGATGTAAATGATCTGTATGCTGAAAACTATAGAAAGCTTATGAAGGAAATTGAAGAAGATTTAAAGAAATGGAAAGACATTCCCTGCTCATGGATTGGAAAAATAAATATTGTCAAAATGTCAATACTACCCAAAGCTATCTACACATTCAATGCAATCCCAATCAAAATTGCACCAGCATTCTTCTCGAAACTAGAACAAGCAATCCTAAAATTCATATGGAACCACAAAAGGCCCCGAATAGTCAAAGTCATTTTGAAGAAGAAGACCAAAGCAGGAGGCATCACAATCCCAGACTTTAGCCTCTACTACAAAGCTGTCATCATCAAGACAGCATGGTATTGGCACAAAAACAGACACACAGACCAATGGAATAGAATAGAAACCCCAGAACTAGACCCACAAACGTATGGCCAACTCATCTTTGACAAAGCAGGAAAGAACATCCAGTGGAAAAAAGACAGCCTCTTTAACAAATGGTGCTGGGAAAACTGGACAGCAACATGCAGAAGGTTGAAACTAGACCACTTTCTCACACCATTCACAAAAACAAACTCAAAATGGATAAAGGACTTAAATGTGAGACAGGAAACCATCAAAACCTTAGAGGAGAAAGCAGGAAAAGACCTCTCTGACCTCAGCCGTAGCAATCTCTTACTCGACACATCCCCAAAGGCAAGGGAATTAAAAGCAAAAGTGAATTACTGGGACCTTATGAAGATAAAAAGCTTCTGCACAGCAAAGGAAACAACCAACAAAACTAAAAGGCAACCAACGGAATGGGAAAAGATATTTGCAAATGACATATCGGACAAAGGGCTAGTATCCAAAATCTATAAAGAGCTCACCAAACTCCACACCCGAAAAACAAATAACCCAGTGAAGAAATGGGCAGAAAACATGAATAGACACTTCTCTAAAGAAGACATCCGGATGGCCAACAGGCACATGAAAAGATGTTCAGCGTCGCTCCTTATCAGGGAAATACAAATCAAAACCACACTCAGGTATCACCTCACGCCAGTCAGAGTGGCCAAAATGAACAAATCAGGAGACTATAGATGCTGGAGAGGATGTGGAGAAACGGGAACCCTCTTGCACTGTTGGTGGGAATGCAAACTGGTGCAGCCGCTCTGGAAAGCAGTGTGGAGGTTCCTCAGAAAATTAAAAATAGACCTACCCTATGACCCAGCAATAGCACTGCTAGGAATTTACCCAAGGGATACAGGAGTACTGATGCATAGGGCCACTTGTACCCCAATGTTTATAGCAGCACTCTCAACAATAGCCAAATGATGGGAAGAGCCTAAATGTCCATCAACTGATGAATGGATAAAGAAATTGTGGTTTATATACACAATGGAGTACTACGTGGCAATGAGAAAGAACGAAATATGGTCCTTTGTAGCAACGTGGATGGAACTGGAGAGTGTGATGCTAAGTGAAATAAGCCATACAGAGAAAGACAGATACCATATGGTTTCACTCTTATGTGGATCCTGAGAAACTTAACAGAAACCCATGGGGGAGGGGAAGGAAAAAAAAAGAGGTTAGAGTGGGAGAGAGCCAAAGCATAAGAGACTCTTAAAAACTGAGAACAAACTGAGGGTTGATGGGGGGTGGGAGAGAGGGGTGGGTGGGTGATGGGTATTGAGGAGGGCACCTTTTGGGATGAGCACTGGGTGTTGTATGGAAACCAATTTGACAATAAATTTTGTATATTGAAAAAAAAAGAAAAGTTTACTTACCAATTTTGCTGATGAATCAAAGCAGGAAAGGTTAACTAACTCACTGGAGGGTAGAATTCTAATTCAAAATATTATCAGTAGACTAAAACTAACAAAAATTCAATTATATAAGTACAAGACAGGGGAAGCCTGACTTGACAGCAGCAATACGTGTGCAAAGAACTTGGGGACTTTAGCTGACCACAAATGCACTTGAACCAGTAGTGTACCGTCGCCTCTAAAATGACTAATTTCAGAGATTGTAATCTGCATTAACAAAAATTGAGTCTAGTGCTTCTTTCTGTACACTTGGTTTGTCAGTCCACATCTGGAACACTCTTGCCCTGTTCTTGACACCACATCTTGAAAGGCAGTGACAGCTTCAAAATCTCTATATAGAATGGACTTATGATACTAAAGTATATAGGAATGTGGGGTGCCTGGGTGGCTCAGTTGCTTGAGTGTCAGACTTCGGCTCAGGTCATGATCTCGTGGTTTGTGGGTTTGAGAACTGCATCCAGCTCTGTGCTGACAGCTCAGAGCTTAGAGCCTGCTTCGGATTCTGTCTCCCTTTCTCTCTGCCCCTCCCCTGCTTGCGCTCTGTCTCTTTCAAAAATAAATGAAAGTTAAAATTTTTTCAAAAATATATAAAGTATTTAGGAATGAGATGTCATAATGTCTGTAATTTACTTGAAGATATTTTAGTAAAAGAAAAAATAAGTGAAATATGGCCAAAAGTTAACAACTGTTAAATCTAGGTGATGGGGTATGTGGGAGCTCATTATGTGCATCATTTTTCTAATGGTTGAAATTTGCATACTTAAAAGGTAAAAGAAAGGAGCCTCACTCAGTGCGGCAATCTAGTTGGAAGGTGCTTGGGATGGCTAGGGTACTTGTCTTGAAACTGTATTTGCAGTTTACATAACAAGCATACATTTTTTACTTAGATCATGTATTTATTTGTAGTGACTTTGGTAGGATTTAATATATATTTGGAGGACATAAGTTAATTTCCCCCAAGGTACTCTCATTGTTGAAAAGTCCTAATAAGTCCCTTACCCCAGGGTTGGAAAGGACCACAGAAAATTTTAGGGGAGGCAAGGGAATATCAAGTGCTATGGTGTAAGTTTCTCTGCTCTAGCTTCCCTCCACCAGCTTCACCAAAATAAAGTGGCCAAGAGATGAGCCCCCTAAGAAGGTTCTAATTAGCACTGATCATCCACCACCTCCCAATGGCCCAACAGGACTAATCTAGATCATGTCTTTCATCCTTGTTTACTCCAGTAACCTCCACAAGTCCTAGCCTCCCAGCATGCATCATTACCTGGTTTTCTAACCCCTTAAGATTCAACATATTGCCTAATCTGACTCAATACCCTGCTCATCATTGAACCCCCAAGCCCCCTTGCCATGCCCTCTGAAACTCAAAGCCCATCACCAACAAATTCCTCTATATCCTCAACATTTCATTCAGTTTCTTATTCTAAAGAAAGCTCTTGCCTTAGGTGTCTGCTTACATGGAGACTTCTCAGATGGTGGTG
Source organism: Felis catus (assembly GCF_018350175.1). Taxonomy (NCBI): domain Eukaryota; kingdom Metazoa; phylum Chordata; class Mammalia; order Carnivora; family Felidae; genus Felis; species Felis catus. The sequence goes on along the minus strand of NC_058386.1, from coordinate 84,083,332 downwards.
GTTTTCTTTCCCACGCCCTTCATATCACTCACTGGATCTGGAAGTAGAGGAGTGTCCTCTTCTTCCTCTTTTCCACTTCCAGGACATTTTTCCTTCCTCTTTCCTGAAAAACTCCAGCCTACTTAAAGTGTATACCATCAGACTATGCCAATTGCCACCCCTCCTTATGGCTGCCCTCTACCAAACTCTCAGTCACTCCCTTTCATTCATTCATTGGAAATGTTGTTAGCACTTGGTTCACCATGTTTTTCTCCCACTTCTCCTGTGATTTCAATATCCACTTGAGGATATAACCAATTCCTTGGTCTCACCATCCCTTGAAGTCACTTCTCATAACTTTTTCTTTCACATCATCCCAGCCCAGCCTTTAGTCATACTCTTGATATCATTACCAATAACTGCTTCACCTCTGTAATTTCAAGTTCAAGCTCCTGGTCTCTCACATAACCTCCACCTGTAATCCATGGATCCTACTACCCTCACTGTCCATCTGCCCTTTAATGCCTTCACTTCTCCACTACCCAGATAAATCCCAAGTTCCATGATTATATCCACTGCCTTGCATAAATATTCATGTGAAGGAGGTGTCCTTGTACTGCATCAGACTTAACCCTCATTAAGAACAACTCCATGCAGTTGTTCTATGCAGCAGAATGGTCCCACTTTAAATTCAACTGGACCGGAAATCTCAAGTGGGCCTTCAGAAATGCCTGACGACCCTACAGGTCACTATCTTTACCTCTAAAACAACTATTTCACACCTTTCTTCCACAATTGAAACTGCAAACACATGCCCTTCATAATTTTCAGCTGATTATTTTACTTATTTCATAGAGAAAATATAAATAATCAGAAGAGAACTACCTCATCTTCAAACCAACAAGTGTACCAACTCACCTGCTTCACTATCTGTATACCCTGCCTTCTTTCCTGTTACTAAGAAGTAACTTTCCACATTTCCATAAGACCAGTCCTATTTGTGCACAGGATCCCTTCCACTCTAAGCTATTCCAGAATTTTTCCCCAGCAGTCAACCCCCCCTCTCTGATACTGCCAATTTTTCTTCCCATCAGCATATAAACATGCTACAAAATCTACCTTCTTAGACAAGCAAAAACTCCTTTGGCCACATATCCACCTCCAGTTACCTCACAATTTCTTTTCTCCTCTTTGTAGCAAGATTGTTAAAAGTAGTTATCTATAGTGTTCTCTCCATTTTCTCAATCTCATTCTTTCCTCAACTCACTCAAACAGGCTTGTGTCCCCATATTATGACAACACTCTTATCAAGGTTTCCAGTGACCTGCATCTTGCCAAATCCAAAAGCAAACTATTATTCATCTTATTAAGCTTCTCAGCAACACTTGATTCAGTTGATCAGTCCTTCCTTTTTGAACAATCTTGGATTTTGTGACCACAGTCTCCTGTTTTATGCTCCTATGTCTCAGGTACATTTTCTCAGCCCCCTTTGCTGGTTCTTCATCATCTTCCCAATCTCTAACTACTGGGGTACTACAGGACTCAATTCTTGAGTGTTATCTCTTCACTATGCACTAACATTCCAAAATGTCAGAGTAAGCTCCAGTCCTGACTCTCCCCTAAGCTCCAGTTCCATATGGATGACTAATAGGCAGCTCAGATTTAACTTCTATCTCAAATGGAATTCTTGATGCTATCTTTCCACCCTGTTTCTCAGCCAGTCTTCCCCTTTTTACTCAATGGAAACACCTCCCATCCAGTTGTTCAGGCCAAAACCCTAGGATATTATCCCTGATTCCTTCTTGGTTTTCATATAACACATTAATCCATCAGTAAACCCTACTGGCTCTGCCTTCTATCCCAGTCAAACTTTCACCACCTTCAAGGCATCATCACCTCTTGTCTGGACTATTTCAAGAGATGCTTAACTGTTCCCTCTACTTCTATTATTGTCCTCTAATGTGTTCTCTACAAAATGGCAAGAGTTAGCTTTTTGAAACATAATAGTAACTACTTTTCCTACCTAAAACCTTTCAATGGATTCTAATCACAATAAGAGTGAAATTCAAACTTTGCAATGACTTTTCCCTCAGCCTGGCTTGCCCCCTCACTTTATTCACGTCTCCACTCAAATATCACTTCCTCAGAGAGGCATTTATGTGATCATCCTATCTAAAATAGCACCCTCCCATCACTCTCTCTTCCCTACTTGGTTTTCCATAGGACTCAGCATCTGTTACTATTCATTTGCTTACTTGCTTTAGATCTGTCTCCTACACTTAAAATGTAAGCTTCAGGAGAGCAGTTATTATCTATTTTTTTCACTACTGGTACATAGTATTTAGGTGCTCAATAAGTATTTGTTGAATGAGAGACTAAGTCCAGAGTGGGTAAAAATGATCAGGATACTCTAGAAATCACAGCATAGATTTTAAGAAAGAATACCTAAAGGCGCTACAACTGCTTTTCTCTAAAACTCAGAGGGCTTTTCCTTATTCTGTACAGAGGAATAAGCACTAAAGTTACAGGGTAGAAATTATAGAGAGGCAGAAGGAGGAAATTTCTAAAAACAAGAGCCCAAATAAGCCACTTCATGAGGCAGTGAACTATTAGGTATTTATTTCAGTGATGGTAGGAATGACATTTATTGGGAGTCTGCTATATGCCAGGTTTTGTACCAGGCCCTTAATATAGGTTGCATATATTGCCTCATTTTGTTTAATCTTCACAACTACATGGAGTAGATTTAATTATTATCATCCCTCATTTTATAGATGAGAAAATTAACCTTATGTGCCCAAAGTGGAGCTTGTTTTCTATACTGTACTCCTTCCAAATGCTTCAGTTGAGCAACTCCTAGCTGACAGGGAGACTGTAAGAGTAGCAATTTGCAAAATGTGGTACACAGACCCCTGTGAGTCCCCCAGTCTCTTTCATGTGTTTAGTGAGGTCAAGACCATTTTTATAATAACACTAAGAGATTGTTTGCTTTTTTCACTCTCATTCCCTTATGAATATAGTGTTTTCCAGAAGCAATGCTGATATAGATGAGTCACTGCTCTGACAGAAAATGGAATGTGTGGCATGCTATATATTCTTTTGTTTTAAATTTTTCTCAGTTTGAATTTTTCATATAGTAAATCCTGATAAATATAAAACACAGACACAAAATCACAATGCAGTCCTTAATACTTTTAAGTGTAAAGTGTACCTAAAAATCAAAAAGTTTGAGAACCATTGCAGAGGAAGAATGGACGGTTTAAAATTCAAAGGCCTTTGAAATCCCTTCCAACTTAAAGATTCAAAAATTTCAATGGAATTGTTTGAAAAACAGAGTTAACTCCAAAACCTGTTTTGGTTCAACTCCCAGGTGTGGAGATTCTTTGTTAGCCTGTGTCCTCTTGACTGCCTTGGTCACTATAATGGAATTTTTCTTTGAAAACCCAGTATCCTGTATGGCTTCAGGGTAATCAGACCCTAGGGCTAGGCATGAAGAAAGCACAAATGATGAAATCTGCTCAGTCCTAACATCCTGTTAATTTTGGTTTGGAGAATTCTTTTTTACTTTGTGTTTTGTTGTGGATGTTTAATTTATACAAATTAAATTAAATTAAAAATCGCTGATGTGGGTTTGTTTTCTTGTTTTTGTCTCTTGTTTGTTTGCTTTGAATTACAGTTTTCCTCCACTAACAAAGCAATGTGGGAAGGAGAGTGGGCAGAAAAGAGAACTTCTCTTAACTAAAGACTTACTGTAGGTCAGGTACAATATAATATGCTTTATCTGTCATTTGCTGAGCACCTATTATACCAGCAGTTCACTCAGCTCTTTTTTATTTTAATATATGAAATTTATTGTCAAATTGGTTTCCATACAACACCCAGTGCTCATCCCAAAAGGTGCCCTCCTCAATACCCATCACCCACCCTCTCCTCCCTCCCACCCCCCATCAACCCTCAGTTTGCTCTCAGTTTTTAAGAGTCTCTTATGCTTTGGCTCTCTCCCACTCTAACCTCCCTTTTTTTTTTCCTTCCCCTTCCCCAATGGGTTCCCGTTAACTTTCTCAGGATCCACATAAGAGTGAAACCATATGGTATCTGTCTTTCTCTGTATGGCTTATTTCACTTAGCATCACACTCTCCAGTTCCATCCAGGTTGCTACAAAAGGCCATATTTCATTTTTTCTCATTGCCACGTAGTATTCCATTGTGTATATAAACCACAATTTCTTTATCCATTCATCAGTTGATGGACATTTAGGCTCTTCCCATCATTTGGCTATTGTTGAGAGTGCTGCTATGAACATTGGGGTACAAGTGCCCCTATGCATCAGTACTCCTGTATCCCTTGGGTAAATTCCTAGCAGTGCTATTGCTGGGTCATAGGGTAGGTCTATTTTTAATTTTCTGAGGAACCTCCACACTGCTTTCCAGAGCGGCTGCACCAGTTTGCATTCCCACCAACAGTGCAAGAGGGTTCCCGTTTCTCCACATCCTCTCCAGCATCTATAGTCTCCTGATTTGTTCATTTTGGCCACTCTGACTGGCGTGAGGTGATACCTGAGTGTGGTTTTGATTTGTATTTCCCTGATAAGGAGCGACGCTGAACATCTTTTCATGTGCCTGTTGGCCATCTGGATGTCTTCTTTAGAGAAGTGTCTATTCATGTTTTCTGCCCATTTCTTCACTGGGTTATTTGTTTTTCGGGTGTGGAGTTTGGTGAGCTCTTTATAGATTTTGGATACTAGCCCTTTGTCCGATATGTCATTTGCAAATATCTTTTCCCATTCCGTTGGTTGCCTTTTAGTTTTGTTGGTTGTTTCCTTTGCTGTGCAGAAGCTTTTTATCTTCATAAGGTCCCAGTAATTCACTTTTGCTTTTAATTCCCTTGCCTTTGGGGATGTGTCGAGTAAGAGATTGCTACGGCTGAGGTCAGAGAGGTCTTTTCCTGCTTTCTCCTCTAAGGTTTTGATGGTTTCCTGTCTCACATTTAAGTCCTTTATCCATTTTGAGTTTGTTTTTGTGAATGGTGTGAGAAAGTGGTCTAGTTTCAACCTTCTGCATGTTGCTGTCCAGTTTTCCCAGCACCATTTGTTAAAGAGGCTGTCTTTTTTCCACTGGATGTTCTTTCCTGCTTTGTCAAAGATGAGTTGGCCATACGTTTGTGGGTCTAGTTCTGGGGTTTCTATTCTATTCCATTGGTCTATGTGTCTGTTTTTGTGCCAATACCATGCTGTCTTGATGATGACAGCTTTGTAGTAGAGGCTAAAGTCTGGGATTGTGATGCCTCCTGCTTTGGTCTTCTTCAAAATGACTTTGGCTATTCGGGGCCTTTTGTGGTTCCATATGAATTTTAGGATTGCTTGTTCTAGTTTCGAGAAGAATGCTGGTGCAATTTTGATTGGGATTGCATTGAATACTCAGCTCTTGATACGTATTATCTCCAACTCTCAGAACAATCCTGGAGAACAGGTAATACCAAGTCTTGATAGATTGTTTGAAAAAAAAAATGACTACAGTAATTGCCTTCCCTACATCCATGCCCTTGGGTAGTTCCTTCCTATACCTACACAGGTCTTGGTCATATGACTTTAACTAATGGAACAATAGCAAATATGAATAAGCAGAGACTTAAAAAGTGTTTATGCACTGGGCCTTGCTCCCTCTTGATGCCCTTAGTAAAACTCATTCACCAGGTGAATGAGGCCAGAAAAGCCACTGGGTAATGAAGGACACATAGCCCAGTTACTTCCATTACCCCCGGTTGACAACCAGCCAACTGCCAGACATAAGAGTTAGCCCAGTTGACATAAGTGGATGAGTGAACCTAACTGACACACAGGAAACAGAGAAAGTCCCCTCTGAGTGCAATCCAAACTCCCCACCCACAGAATCATCAGCAAATAAATGGTGGTTGTTTTAAACCACTACATTTTGAGGTGGTATACTATGCAGCAAATGCTAACTGAAAACAATTCCCGTTTTGCAGAGGAGGAAACTGAGGCTCAAAGAAGTTAAATAAATTTACTGAGGTCATCCTATAGCCGGTATGTGGCAGAATGTGAATTTTAAACCTAGAATTACATATACTTCATTTAATCTCTATTTCTGCTCTATAAGTATACTATTATTGATTTAATTTCAAAGCTGAGGAAACATGTGCAGGGAGGTTAAACAATTTGCCCAGAGTCACACAATAAGCACTAAAATGCTAACTGGACTTATTGCAGTGACCATTTTGCAACATATACAAATATTAAATTATTATGTTGTACACCTGAAACTAAAATAATGTTATGCCAATTATACCTTAATTTTAAAAAAGATACTTGGGGTGCCTGTGTGGCTCAACAGGCTAAGTGTCTGACTCTTGGTTTCATCTCAGGTCATGATCTCAAGATTTGTACATGAGTTTGAGCCCCATCTGCACTGCCGGTGCAGAGCCTGCTTGGGGTTCTTTCTCTCTGCCCTTCCCCTGATTGCTCTGTCTCTCTCTCAAAATAAATAAATAAGCTTTAAAAAGTAAAAAAAAAAATAAATAAGGGGGAGACCAACAGTAAAATTAAGTAATTAATAATTAATAAATAGTAAAGCCAAGATTTAAACTCAACTATGCCTGCTTTCAGGGATTATGCTACTTTCACAACTTCAGGCTGTGGGTTCTGGTTAGTTGAGAATTCCAGTTAGATTATTCTTCCCTATAGAAAAACTGATTGCTCTAGCACTGTATTAGCAGCCAACATGATCGAATTTAAAAATGCACTTCACAACTCCAAGCACACAAACATAAAAAGTACAAAAGCAAAAGAGCAATGGAAAAGGAACAAGACTTGGGAATTTGAGTTATTAAAAAACAACAACAACAAAACATTAGAAAGTAGGTCTGGTTTTATAAATAGGAGATAAGAAAAACTTATTAAAATAACCAAACCACTAAGAGGAATATAATGTAAGACAGGAGCTCATGAAAAGGGTATTTTAAACTAGAACATAAGTAGCTAGCAGGCATCTGCTTAAACCAAGGAAGAAAGTGTTCATTAACACTAAAAAGCACTGCATTGGCTGCCCATCACATTCACAATGTGTCCTTCTACTGACTTTCTGTCAGCTATGTGCTGCCTGGCATTGGAATTATTTAGGCTGAAAAAGAGAACATGGACAAAGGGAGGGAATGTTAACATCTATTGAAGATGGCAATGGGAAGAGCACTGGACTGCAACTAACTTGGGTTAGTTTGACAATAAATTTCATATATTAAAAAATAATAAAAAATAAAAGAATCATTATATTACACACCTGAATCTAAAATAATACTGTACAGGGGCGCCTGGGTGGCGCAGTCGGTTGAGCATCCGACTTCAGCCAGGTCACGATCTCGCGGTCCGTGAGTTCGAGCTCCGCGTCGGGCTCTGGGCTGATGGCTCAGAGCCTGGAGCCTGTTTCCGATTCTGTGTCTCCCTCTCTCTCTGCCCCTCCCCCATTCATGCTCTCTCTCTGTCCCAAAAATAAATAAAAAAAAAAACGTTGAAAAAAAATTAAAAAAATAAAATAAAATAATACTGTACATTAACTGGAATTTAAATAGACACTTAAAAAGGGGAAAAAAATGAAGAAAAAAATAAAAGAGGACCCATCCTTTCTTTTATTGGGCCCAGGCCAGGTAACACTATTTTGCCTCTTCCAAAAAAAAAAAAAAAAAAAAGAATATAGATTCTGGAGTGCAACTGTTTTGTGTCCAAAAGTTGCTTCTATCTATGACTGTTTAATGGTGTGACTTGGTAAGTTAATTAAAATCTGTGTGCCTCAGTTTCTTCTTCTAAAATCAGGAATAATAAAACTTACTTTACAGAATTGTTAAGATGATTAGTAAGACATATGAAGAGCTTAGCACTGTGCTTGGCCAAAAGGTAAGCACTCAGTAATCATTAGCAATTATTATGAGTTGAGTACAGTGTAACACAGTAGTTAAAAGCATGTGCACTGGACCAAAATCACAGCTCCAGAACATACTAGGCATGTGGGCTTGAGCAAGTCATTCACTATTCTTCAGTTTCCTCATCTGTAAAATGGGGATAACAATAGTATCTATCTTGAAACGCTGCTCTCAAAAGACTAAATGAGATAGTGTTTGCACAGTGCATGCCACAGAGTAAACAGTCAATAAATGTCACCTAGAATTATTATTCCAATCTATCAGGAAGTGGAAATTAGCACACAGGACCCTGGTGAGGAAATAACAGAATGCAGGAGCAGCACTGCTGTTCAAGCTCTCCTTGCCTGGCCTTTGACAAGGTAATCAAAACACACACAGAACAGTTGCCTTTTCATTGGGGTGTGACATTCATGCATTAATGGAAATCAAATTTTAATGATCGCAAGATTTGGAAAGAAGAGAAAAGCAGGAGTCTGTCTCTTGCTTCCCAAAAACTGGGATCCTCGGAATGTCACCTACTATTATTATTCCAATCTATCAGGAAGTGGAAATTAGCACACAGGACCCTGGTGAGGAAGATTAAGTAAGAGTCAAGTTAGGTGGTATGTAGACACATGGCACACCCTCTGTCCATGCCGCTGAGCTTCCTACATCTGCAGATGTGTGCCCATGGAATACAAACATTTTAATATCAGTCTGGAAAAAAATACACTTAAGAAAAAGCATACAAAACAAAAATTAATATGGTACCCAAAACCATGTTCAGTTCTAAAAAAATTTCTTTCAGTTTTGTTGATATTTTCCATAGTAATGGTCCATGCATTGTATTACTGAATTTGCATACACTGAGGGAATTGGTTTGTCACAAAATGAAATTTTAATACTAGGCTGTTTTCGACCTTGTTTCTGAGAATGTTCCAAGGCCATGTCTTCCTTAATACTAAGGTGGTGCTCAACTCCGCAAGTGGGAATTTTAACTTTGAAAGAATAAACCAGAACTTGGAAAGTAGATCTGCCACAATCATCAAATGATTCATTCTAGGTCAGGTGCTAATGATCTGTGGATTAGCATAGCTAATGAAAAGCTGGCTGTAACTCACTTTATTAGGTGCTGCTACACTCAGGAAAGGGCAACAGTGGAAATCAGGGAGGAAGGTCAACTTTGAGATAGCAATGGATGGTATTCAGAAGGAAAAAACTGATAAATAATATTAGAATCTGCTCTCCCCTCCCCAGTGCCCGGAAAAGAGAAGCCAGTGCTGGATTTCTAAATTGGTACGTCTCAGACTTTAATGTGCATCACCTGGGGATCTTATTAAAATTCCAATTCCAATTGGGTAGGTCTGTGGTGAGGCCTGAGATGCTGCATTTCTAACAAACTTGCAGATGACAGGCTGCTGGTACATATACCCACACTTTAAGTAGCAAAAGTCTAAACTAGAGATCAGCAACCTATAGTCCCAAATCAAATCTGGCCCACTGCCTGCTGCTGCACAGCCTGTGAGCTAAGAATGATTTTTAGATTTTTTTAAATGGTTGGAGGAAAAAATTAAAGGAATATTTTGTGACATATGAAAAGTATGTTAAATGCAAATTTCAGTGTCCATAAATTAAGTTTTATTGGAACACAGCATGTCCATTCATTTACATATTGTGTATGACAGCTTTCTAACTCAGGTAAGTATTTGCAACAGAGACCCACAAACTTAAAATATCTCAACCTTTACAGTTCTTCAAACTCAGATCTGAACGATTAATAAAGAAAATTATGCTGTATCATTGCATGGAGAGAAGGGTTTTGAGTTGAGAAGAGGGAACCCTCTGAGCCTGAGACAGAAATTGTACTCCCTTCCACTGACACTGGGAGAAGTCATAACTGAGTGACAATGTCAGTGTACTGGGGCATAGTGCCCCAGACATGTCAGCAGTCAAAAGGGAAGACCTCTGCAAACAGTATGTCTGGGCCTACTCGGAGCAGCAGTGCCCAAAGACAGTCAACAGAAACCTGTTGATGGCAACCTCTGGGAGCCAAGGAGCAACAGTAAAACTGAAACCACTAAGAAATAAAAACCTAGCCCTTGCTTGGTCTTCTGGCACAACAAAAGGCCAGGACTCTTCTGTGATCAAACGGGGGAATGTAGGAAACCCCCAAAATAATCAAGGTTTAATTTTCTGCCCATACAACATGTTGGGGACTTGAAGATTACATTTAATTTATACAAATAAAGGCATATTTAATTTATAGAAATAAATTTATAGAATTAAAGAAAAAATATCTTGCCTGTATTCGTTTACTAGGGCTGCTATAACCAAATATCATAGACTAGGTGGCGTAAACAACAGACATTCATTTCTTACAGTTCTAGAGACTGGGAACTTCAAGATCAAGGTGCCAGAAAGGTAGGTTTTACTCTAAGGCCTCTTCTCTTGGCTTGTAGACTAACCTCCATCTCTGTTAGCTCACATGACTGCTTCTTTGGGCACATATGTAAAAAGAGGGGATGGGGAAGAGGGAGAGCGAAGGAGAGGAGGTGGAGAGAAAGAGCATGGCAAGCAAGCACATGAGTGCAAGAGCACTCTCTACTCTTCTTATTAAGGACACTAATCCTATCAAATCAGGGTCCCATCATTATGACCTCATTTAACTTTAATTACTTCCTCATAGGCCCTATCTCCCAAAACAGAGACCTTGAGGGTTAGGACTTCAACATATGAATGGGGGGTGTGGGCACAGTTCAGTCCATAACATTGCCCGTAGTGATGTGGACTACAACCCATACTTACTATACCCATTTATATCCCTGATCTTATGAATAGACAGAAAAGATGATTGATTTCTGGCCTGATCTGATATGAGGACATCAAGAGGTACACTTATCTTAATCAATTTTCTCCACTCACCTGCCACTCATTCCCAAACCCAATATCAGATTATTCCTTTAAATGAAGGTTACCTCACTCAAAGGTCTAGGTTAAACTACAAATCCAATAACACAAGAACTGCACTTTACCCTAATGGCACAGAAAACTCTCCTTGACAGGAAATACAGTACTATAGGTAAGAGCATGGACTCTCAGCCAGACTGCAACTTGCCCAGCTATTTGACCTTGAACAAGTCATTTAACCTCCCCATGCCTCAGTTTTCCCATCCAGAAAACAGGGTTAAATATAGGGGCACCTGAGTGACTCAGTTGGCTAAGCATCTGACTCTCGATATTGGCTCAGGTCGTGATCTCATGGTCATGAGTTGCCCCATGTTGGGCTCTGCACTGAGTGCGGAGCCCGCTTGGGATTCTCTCTCTCCCTTTCTCTGCCCCTCCTCCAAGTGTGTGCATGCTCTCTCTCTCTTGCTCTCCCTCTGTTGTGCACACACGATCTCTCAAAAAAAGTGAATAAACATTTTAAAAAGCTGAAATAAACATAGTAACCTACTTCCCAGGATTGTTGTGAAGATTAATCTAATATGTACCAAGCACGTAGAACAGAGCTTGGTACACAGTAAGCACCTGATGGGCATTACTTATTATTTTATCTTAAAGATATGACAGAGTTTTGCATTATATTACAGAACATATAAATTACTTGCCACCAAGAAAAGTGACAATCCAGGAGGAGGCTATACATACTCACTGGTACACTGCTACGTACACCTAGGGTTTGAAAAGCACAAAGGACAACCTTGGGAAATAGAGGAAAAGACACTGAGGAATAGAAACTCAGGCAAAGGAAGGAGATATGAAAAAAAAATCTGGATCTTGGAGTATTTTCCAGAAAGGCCTAGTGTAGATAAGACAACTGAGGCAGAGTGGAGGCTGTGTACAGGCACTGTGCCTGGAAAGAGAGAATTGGTTAGAGGGTGCTAAAGACCTTTCTTGGGACTCCCAATTTCTGAGTTTCTCTGGGAAGAAAGATCTTTCAACATTCCCAATTCAGGCCTGCTCTGCCCCCAAACAAGAGCACAAGCTTTGCCTAAAATATCGAGAATAATTAAGTTTGCAACAGAAAGTCCATTTTCTCTTCCCAGAACAAAGTGATGCAATGCAGCAACAGCAGGAGAGACACTGTTGTCCTTCATTCAGAAACAACAAAGGAAAGTATCCTTAGGAGACACAAGCCCATGTACAATAGACTAATGGGTAAAATATTTGCCAGGCTGTAGGCCTCTTATTCAGTATGCAAATGAGTTGAATTAAAGGAAAGAAAGAATCAAAAACAGCTGTTCTGTTTTCTTTCTTCCTGTGTTGACCAGGAGGAAACAGTTTTTCAAGTGGTTAAAAAAATAAATGAGTCTACAGCTATATTGCTTCTGCTGCAAAGGCAGCCTCAACACTTAGATTTCTTATTGTTCCATTGTCCTGAATACATGTAATTATTCTAGGTCTGGTATTATCTGTTCTGCACAAGCAGCATAGCATTTTTCTGAACTTTTGTCCTATACCACAAGAACCTACCAAAAATAAAATCCAAAGAGTAGAAGTAAGTGAAAGGATATTTCCATGTCTGGTACAAAATATTCTAAGGGGAATGGTATGTCCCCAACCTCTCTATCCTGCCACTATCTGCACATGCACACACACACACACACACACACACACACACACAGTCCTCAAGAGCCATATACCTCCCTCAGGAATTGAGAAAGGAACATAATTACAGATCCTCAAACTGTTCCTACTGCATCATGCTTGGGCTGTACTGTAGGGATGTAGTCACCACCCACACACAGCCTAGAAAGCGACCGGCTTGCCTTAGAACTGCCTCAAGAGCCATATGTGCACCGGTTGCAAAGCCAACTATAATTTCCTCCTGGGCACATGGTTCAATATATGTTTTTGCACAAGCAGGCATGGACATGAAAGTCATTTTTCAAGAACTGAGATCCTCAGATATACATATTTATACACATGTCAGTGCTACAGAACATTCAGTTGAGAGGGGGACATCTTGTGGATTATCTCGGAACTGAACATTTCTGGAAGGCAAGCCAGTAATAGGAACAACACCACTGATAATAATAGCAGCCACCCTTTCTAAACACTTCTATATGCCAGGCAGGCACAGTACTAGGTACCTTACATTTATTATCTCACTTAATATTCAGAGTAAACCTGGGAAGTAGGGATTTTTTTTTTCATTATGCAGACAGAGAAACTGAGGCTCAGAGAGATTACGTAACTTATCCAAAACCTCACATCTGGCAAGTGGAAGAGCCAGGAATCAAATTGAAACTTTACTGGTTTGAAAGTTAACTTGCTTTCCTTATGTTATAAAACCACCACTATATTTAGCAGAAGTATGAGGATGGACACTGTATACTTCACTGGTTAAGAGTGCGGGATCTGGCACCACACTCCTTGAGTTTGATGCCAAATTGGGGGACAGATGGCGCACACACCACTGCGGGATCTGGCATCAACTCTGCTGGATGTCCTTGACAGGAAATGTATACATATGACCCTAGTGGCTCATTTCCTCCTCCTTTTTGGTGGTCTTACTAAGACCTAGATCATTTGCATAGAACCTGAGTGCAGAAAGACAACACTGTTGGCTAGTTTAACCATTCCTAGTAGGCAAGGCTATTCCTAATATCTTTAGTATGCAGATCCTGGTGTTCCATATTCCTGTACCCTGGTGTGGTACCTAGGCTAGGAGATCCTTTGTAATATTTCTTGTCACTTAAAAAAAAAAAAAACTAGGTGTTCCCTAGTTCCTCTTAATCTAGCCTATAAATATGTAATGCAAGTTGTGGTCAGGTTTCACTCTCATATTTGGAGTGCTCTCTGTCCCGAGTCTAGCATGCTGGTCCAGGCAGATCTACCCCTGTTGGAACCTTGGCCATGGTGCATAAAGAGCATCAATGCCTGGCCTGTGCTGTGGCATGATGAGAGTTCAGGGGACTGCATACACTTTGCTACTTCTTTGTTTGTAAATAGTGCCCACACAGAAACCCTATGTTATGCCTTTACTGTGTGGTCCTAATGGTATATGTCCATGACTTCTTTGCATGACAAAACTTGAACATTTTACTCAACCCTCCTGTGCTTTGGTTCTTTCATCCATAAAACGGGTGATAAGAGAGCATCCACATCGAAAGGGTGTTAAAGTGAATTAATTTGTATACAGAGCTTATGATGCCTGCTCCAGAGTAAGCACTCAATAAACATTAGTAGTTAGTATGGTTATATTCAGAGTAGCAATGCATCTTTGAGGTCACTCTGTTCAGCCTTCTTCCTTTATAGGTGAGGAAACAGAGGTCTAGAAAATGAGAAAGCATTTGAACAGGTGGTCACAACTACTTGGTGACAGGATAAAGCGAGACCCAGATTTTTTTCTATCCCAGTCCAGTGTGAGTCAAAATATTTGCGTATAAACAGAACTTTGTAAATTGAGTCAGATATTAAATGTCCCAAGGGTGTCAACTACTTAAAAGGAATCCTTAATGAGTCATTTTGCAATGTGATAAACACTTATCATTTACCTTTCTCTCTACACAGCCAGATCTTCCCCATCCTTAAAAGTGCAGCTCAGAACACTTCTAAGAAGGCTTTCCTCTCTTCAGCCTCCCTCTCCTCCCCCTTGTCTGGATTCTTGCAGCACTTGTCCATTTAGCACTTAACACTCTCTTGTACACTTCCATAATGTTTCATGCTGCTAATCTCATCTGTCCAGCCAGACTGTAGATTTCCAAAGGGAAAGGAGCATTTCTTCTTTTTCATATGTATTTCCATAGTCACCAGCATTAAGCCGAGAGTCTTTTTGTAGATGTTCATTATTTCTCTACTGGCTTTTATATACATACTATCAAAGCAAAGTACACCTGGGTGGTGCTAAACAGAAAGTTGGAGGTACACAATGCCAAAACACATGTGATTCAATCAGGTACTCACTCAGGATAGCCCTTACATACTGTGGCTGGGTTTGAGGCCACATTTATACAAGTGCCCTCCACTCTTATGCCATCCCCTTCCTCTGTAAACTCTGTCCATGCAATGCTTTTCAACAGTTTCAAAATAAAGTGTGTCAGGCTCCATTCTGAGCACTTTACATATAATAATTCATTTAATCCCTACACTAAGTAAGGTACGACTATTATCTCCATTCTACAAATGGGAAAGCTGAGGCTCAGAGTAGTAAATAACTTGTGCAGGATCATATGGCTAATAAGTAACGGACTCAGGATTCAAATGCAAGCTATCTTGTTCTAGAGCCCACACTTTTAACCACTCTGTTATAATGCTTCTCAACCTTCACATTGATCCTCAGTGGTGTGTGCACCATCTGTCCTCCAAACGGGAAGACAAAATATTTTCAGTGTTAAAACAAATGAGAAAAACCAACTCTCCAAAGTTATAATATGACTACACAATGCTGTGATAACTGAAAAGCGGGGGGGGGGGGCGGGATCCAACAATAACAAGTACTGCCATTTTGGAGCACTTGTTAAATGCCAAGTACTGAGTATTATCTCTTTTTTATGCGTATCATCTCTTTTAGTCCTTACAACAACCCTGTAAGGTTGTTATTATCTCCATTTTTAGATGAGGAAATAGAGGTTTCCAGAGTCCAAAATACAGAACTAGTTAAGAGGTAGAGACTGATATTAACCCAGATATGCCTGCCTCCAAAGCTAGGGCCCTTAAGCACTATGCTATATTTATGATTTGGTTTTATGCAGGCAGAGATGATTTGAGCTCGTGTTTGCACACTAAACTGGCTGTACTAGTATCACACAAGAGGGTCTGAGTTATTATTTGCCTCTTTGGAGAGCTGCAGAGCCAATGGTACCAGACAAGGGACCAAAAGAGACAAGAGCTATGCATTTACTAGAAGTCAGAGATTGTAGCACATAAGGATTCTGGAACAAATGAACTGATGGTACCCTGAACTCATGGCCTGGGTCAGCAGAGCAACACAGAGCAGTGGTCCTCAAATTTGAGTGGGCTTCAGAATCCCCTGGGAGGTATGTCACACAGCACAGGTTCTTAGGCCTATAGCCCAGATTTTCTGATTCACTAGGTATCAGGTAGCACCCTAGAATTTGCATTTCTAACCAGTTCCCAATTGATGCCAATACTGAAGGTCCTGGGACTACTTTGAGAACCACTGCCATGGGGGATTCCAAACAGGAGACAAAGCTCTGGCCTATCCATGAGGACATGAGATAACTGACAATTTGTAGTTAGAAGAGATGGAGATGGTGGGAAGGCACTAGCTAAGAGTTTATCCTGACATCAGGTATGGGCTGGAGGACCTATCTGCCTCTTGGCCTCTCTACTTTATACCTGCAGGCTTAGTCTTACTCCTATTTAAAGGAAAAATCTTGAGTATGAATAAGAAGGACAAAGAGCTTCCCACATCAGTAGCCTCGGCATTAGCTATAAGTTGCACTGAGGAATCAGTTTTTGTATTAGTCTCAATTCCTGTTCCTTGGAATCTAATATCCCAACCATGTATAAAGGGAGTCCTGCTTTGCTGATATCAGAGCCACCTAAGGACTGAGGCTTCTGCCTCTGAGTTGCAGGTCAATAACTGATGTGTTACTATTTGCCGTCTGGCATGCCCAGTGCTGACTGTGAGTCAAAGACTTTAACTTCTAGGCACACTCAGGGCCACTTTATCCCCTACCAATGAGAAGAATCCCTCAATATAACAAGGGGTTCTTAGCATCACAAAGATCTACTTTAGCAGAATTCCCAAATGCAAAGATGTCTGGTGAGAAGAGTGAAGGGGATTAGTATTCACCTTTTCTTTTAAGTCTCATGTGGTTGAAATGGGAAGACTAGGCCTAGACAATCTTGCTGGAGGTCTCTGGAAGGCCAGGAGGAAGAGGGTAAGATCCAAGAGAAAGGAATAAAGGCATGAGTGGCTTACATTTTCTCTGTTCTTAATCTTCACGAGAATCTCTCTATGTCTCTCTCATTCTCTTTCCTTCCTTCCCCCATTTTGGAATGATAGGAACCAAAAGATTAAATGGATGGAACCAAGAAGATGTTACAGGGAAAAAGAGACTGAGAGTACTCTGTCTCCAGTCTCATAATCAAGCGAGAGAAGACACTTGAGAGACTCAAGTCTCATGAATGGTTCAGGCCAGCTTTCCTAGAGTCATAGAGTATAGGAATTTGGAGACCAAACACCAGCAATTAGTGAAGGACATGCATTCACCTTTGGGTTCCCCTTTTTGCTTTATATTATATAGGGCCCTAGCAAAACAAAAGCAGTAAGTGATTGGAAGTGACTTGAAAACCAGATGGATTCAAGATATGTTGACGTCAAAGTAACACTGACCATCTGAGTGACATCCCTTGCTTTGGGTTCCTAACTTCTCAAATAAATATAGTTATATTCTCTCCTTCACAGAGTTGTTGAGAGGATTAAATAAGATAATACATAAAAGTATTTAGCTGAATCTACCATAGTGAGGGCTTTGTAAGTAGTATCTGTTACTACACTTATTATTTCTCAGTGTTTTTTGACTGAAATGGGCCCCTGACTTTCTATGTGACATTCATCTTACTACTCTGGGTTTCAGTTGCTTTATCTATAAGCAAAGAATACAAATAAACTGCTCTACCCACTTCACCAGTACGTGGCGATAACAAAACTGTGCATATGCTTTGAAAAAAATGTAAGAGCAAATCTGAATGTCAGATTGTAAGGAGTATTGTAACTTGGCTTCTAGCAGTCATTATTCTCATGACACATAATTTAATAAAACAGTCAACCCAGCATGAATTAGCCAATCCCCCCCACTGCTATCTCCATCAATCATCCTAAGATGACAAGTTTCTGTGTTGATTTGTAACTCATCTTATGTTACATTTCATAGACTTCTTAGTTTAAAACCTAATTAAGCTGAAGCTCCAGTCTCATTTATTGAAAAGCTGGGCACGAAACTTTGTACCAACACTGAGTGGGGTAAAAAGTGTTATGAAAGATGGCTAAAAATATAGGCAGGGGCCAGAGTAGACTATTCAGGCCATTGCAGACCATAGAAATGAATTTCTTTATCCTAAGGGCAATGGGAAATATTGTTGGTCAATCTGAAAGGGACAGAAAGATAGTTGTGACAAGGTTTGATTTACTCTGGCTGCTATAAAGAAAATGGATTGAAGGGAGGTAAGAATAGAGGTAGAAGGACCAGTTGGTAGCCTACTGCAGTTGTCCAGGTTACAGATATTGGTGTTGTGGTCTACAGAGACATCACTGAGGATGGAAAGATTTGAGAGTTCATCTATGAGGTAAAATAATTGCCAGGATCTGGGAAGGGATTTAATGTAGGTGGGAGAGGAAGGAGATCAAGAATAACCCCATCAGTACTGAGTTTCTTGATGATGCAAATGGATAGATCATGAAGTGTTTTACTGATATAGAGGACTCTAGAAAGGAAACAGGCTGGGGCAAATGTACACCACAAGTACAAGTTGGACTATGTTGAGTTTGAGGTGACTGTGGGACTCCAAGTATATAGGTGGATATATAGGAATGAAACTCAGAAAAGAGAGGTCTGAGCTGAAAGTATATGTTTAAGATATATTCATTCCCGTCACCAACTATTTGCCTTGACATTAACCTGAGTTTGCTGACTGTATTTGCTTCCCACTCTCAACACCCTTCAAGTGGTCACACAATCAATGTTTAGATCTAGTCCCAGGTTTTTGCCCTTGCCAGGCTTATACCACTGCAACAGTTAACTGAACCATAGCCAATTGTGTCCTGAGTTGTAATACAGTGCTTATTAGGTGTTTCCAGATCATGGAAGTCTACAAGACAGAGCAAAATGGGTTAGGGTAGTAGGTCATGGTGGTTAATGTTCTATATAGGAAAGAGATCCCCAACAAAAGTCAACTGGAAGCTTAGACTGTGAGGTGTATGTCTATACATCTTGAATTCTGAAACTAAAACTGATCTCCAGGGGCTCAAAGCAATGAGGAAGGCACAAACAACTTGAATGAGTGTATACTATATATACATTGGTGGTAGAATTTAGGCTTAAAAAGGGACACAAGGTATGGGGTATCAGGTATGGGGTAAGAGCAAAGACTGCTTAAGTAATAATGTCTTGGGTATCAATGTATGCTAGTCTTAAACACCTTTTACTAGTAATCTAGTTTAATGATTGAAATGTCTTTATATTAATTTTATATTAATTATATTATATATATAATTATTAATCATATTAACCTTAAGACCCTGAATGAATTAGTATGGCATCTCCATAATTTCTTTAATAAAAGAATATAAGAAGAATGAGGAGCACTAAGACACATCCTAAAGTAAAGATGCATTTGCCTGAGTGCTGAGTGACATAATCAACTGACAAGGATGGGTCAGCAGAATGAAACAAAAATAAGGACAAAATAAGGACACATGCCCAGTACTTAACTGGATTATATCAACGTGCATTATTTTCCTTCCTAAAAGTCAATTATTCCAATAGTAGATTATAGCAGAACTCCCCAACCCTACGAGTTATAGGGACTAGGTGTGCCACAAAAGTGTTATGGTTTTGCTGAGATATCAGTCCCATCCACTCCCATGACTGCTGGATGGAGCCTGGAGCTGGGAGCAACCTAACCCATTGACCTCACTGTACCCTACCAATATTTTCCTTGTGTCCTATGACATTAAAAACTTGGGAATCACTGGATTATAATATGTACTCATTTTTGCCTCTCCTAAAAATTGGAGCCTGAAGGCTCCAACAGCCTGAAAGCTTCATACACATATTTAGCTGATATTTTCTTTGTATGTATTGATTTTTTTTAAAATTGAGGTTGCTTTGGGGAAGGCTGGTGGAAATGCAGCGACTCAAGCACCTACCAGCCTCCCCTTTACTCCTCCACTGATGGATGTGCAATGTTTCCAAAGAATGGTATGTGTTCCATAAGTAATATAGGACTTGATGTGAGGTGACACCCAGATGAATAATATATGTACACACACACACACACACACACACACACACCATGATTTTCAAGATATCTTTGCTTAAGGAGGCTAAAATAGTAAATAAAAAAGAAAGAAAATAAAAGAAGGAAAGAAAAGATAATTAAAAAAAATCAGGTACAATAGTAGAGTCAGTACCTAAATTACAAATGACTGAATTTTTGAGGCGCTAAACTAATATAAAGTACACATAGGCTCTGAAATCAATAGGCCAGTCAAATACCTAATCTACTGCTAATAAACTGTGTGTCCTCGAGCAGAGTTATTCACCTCTTTGGGCCTGATTTGACATCCACATGTAGAAGGTAATAACCTTGTTGTGTGAGTTAAATAAAATAACATCAATACACAGTCCATAATATAATACCTAGCACATAAGAGTTCAAGAAAAGTTGCTTCCCTTCTCCCTGAGCTTAATAGTGTTATTTTATCTAAATCACTCACTGGAGTTCAATGTTGACCCCAATCAGAAAGTACCCCAAACTCTAACTGGGTGTTTTCAAGCTGACAGCCTCAATGCTTAAAGTGCTAGATACAGAAAATTTAGATCTGCCCAAGTAATTATGCCCAAACCTTGGTATGTTAGATATGAAATGATTTTAGCCACAAGTGAGGCCAGAGGAAAATTTCAAATTTGAACTTGGTTTGGATAGGAAATCACTGAACTGTTCTCTTTGGAGATTTCTCCACTGGTTTTCATCAAGCTTTTCCATAGCTTTGTGAGTTCACTGACATGAGTTTGCTTTTCAGGAAAATTTTCAGAGATGACAGAAAGGCATGAAGAACTGAAAGAACAGAATTCTGAGCACTTTGGCCTTTTATAAGTCCCTTTGCAGGATCATTTGGAACCTTGCTTTACTTACCAAACAAGTCAGAATACTAGCTTACATGTGTGGAGTACTTTCACATATATGATCTCTGTCTGACTCCATCTGCCCTACAGGGGTCCAGGGAAACCTTTGCTAGTAGACCCTGTCACCCAAAACATCAAGAGATTCCATATTCCAAGGAGCGGGTAGAGTTGAGAATTAGGTGGGGAGCTGTTCCTTTTAAGCCAAGAGAATCTAGGAAAGATCAGTAAAACCTATGAAGATGAATACATAATTTAGAAAAAAGAGCAATGCCAGAAATTGGAAAACCAGTAATAATATGACAGTGGGATGTCAGAGACAACAATGGGAAGGTGGAATTTGGCCTGGATGAATGAATAGGAAAAGTGCTGTGTTCATGGCTAGGTTTAAAGAGCCAGGGCCAAATTTTTTTGTTAAATTCACCCCACTGTTTCAGTTGTATTCAGCAACCCAAAATATTTTTTTTATATAGTAGAGAAATGGAATAGCACTGAGCCACCCAGTACTCCTTGAGATCACTTGACTGTGAGCTCCTTGAAAGCAGGGACTGCATCTCAATTCATACCTAACAGTTGTCAGGCTCAGTTCTGCTGGTCTCCTATTTTTCCAACAATCTCGCTTTCTACTCCCAGCATACATGCCAAGCATACTGCATCTCCACCTGGATAATGAATGGGTGCTTCACACTCATTAAGTCTAAAGCTGAACTTATATATATCCACCTCAAGAGAAGCCTGCCCCTCTTCTTATATTGCCTATCCCAAGCACAGACCAATACCCCAACCCAATGGTTCATGTCAGAAGCCTGCCCCTCTTCTTATATTGCCTATCCCAAGCACAGACCAATACCCCAACCCAATGGTTCATGTCAGAAAGCTGGGAGTCACCTTAGAGTGTTCCCTCTCTTTCAGCTACCATTTCCAAGAAGTCCTGTCAACTCTACCTTCTAAATCTCAGTCTCTCTTTCTCTCTTCCTCCCTCTCCCTCCTTTTTCTCCCACCCCTCTCCCTCTCTCCTTTTTCTTCCCCGCACCTAGAAAGAAATTCTGCACCACAATCACCTGGGAAGATACTGTTAAAAATACAATTGCGTGGGGGCCCCTGGTGGCTCAGTTGGTTAAGCTTAAGATTCTGGATTTCAGCTCAGGTAATGATCTCACCATTTGTGGGACTGAACCCCATGTTAGGCTCCATGGTGACAGCATGGAATGTGCTTGGGATTCTCTCTCTCCATCTCTCTATGTCCCTCCTCAACTCACAGTTTCTCTCTCTCTCTCTCTCTCTCTCTCAATAAAGAAATAAACTTTTTTTAAAAAAATTCAATTGCTTGGACTCCATTCCAGTCCTACCAACTCAGATTTCATAGGGACAATATCTGAAGTCTATATTTTTATAAGCTCACCAGGTGATTAGGAGGCCAATGGCCCAAGGATAAAGCTTTCAGCATCACTGTTCTAATCTATCCCCTCTTCTCCAGTACCACTTCTATTGTCTTAGTTCAAGAATTCATCATCTCTCCTCTATAGACTTTAAGGTTCATGAGAGTATGGACTATGTCTGTTTTGATCACTATTGTATGCCCAGTGCCTACCTAGCATGGTACCTGACACATTGTAAGCCCTCCATATATTTTTGGGGAATAAATTAATGAACTAGGATGAGGAGGTAACAGTGAAAATATTCAGGACAGAGTTGTATACATCTTATTGACATTCAGTTTAAAAATTCAGTTTAGCCAAGGATACAACTTATCTAATCATAACCCTATAAAGCACATTTTACCCAAGTATCTCAACACTCCAGGTATATTAAGACAATGATATCTGTTGTAATAAATAAACCTAGTGGCTCAACACAATAGAAATATACTTCTTGTTCACCTAACAGTCCAATATGGATGATCCCAGTCAGTAGGTGACTTTCCAGATGGAAATATAAGGACCCAGGCACCTTACATTTTTTGACTCTTCCATCTTCAACACACTTAATGCCAAGATCGGTATTGTTGTCTGAAATGGAAAGAGAGAGTTTAGAATGAACAGCTTCTTCTAAAAGTGACCAAATCACTTCTGCTCAAATTCCATCAGCAAGTATTAGTCATATGGCACCACCTAAGATACAAAGGGAGTTCAGAAATACAATACCTATGAGGATTCTATATATATTAGGAATATTAATTTCTTGGTGATTAATTAGCCATGTTTGCCATCCCATATAAGCTTGTATGCTGACTGTGCAAATCCACTTATCCAGTATATTTAATTGAACTTTAACCTTAGAGACAAATTACAAATAATTTTCATTTCAGAGATTGGCTACATTATCCAACTATGCCAGAAGGAATATAGGGCTGTTTTATAGCAGCGAATGTACATGAAGAGCTTAGCTAGGAATGGAACCAAGAGCAAGATGTGCTAAAGGTGCCAATTGGCTCACTTCTCCTAGTTTGCTCTGCATCTCCTTAATGGCAAATTCACCTAAAACACAAAGTACAGTTATTTTCAAATATAAGCTTTTGACTCAGCGCTGCAAATCCCTCCGCTGGGGAGGGATTTAATGTCCAAATGCATTTCAGCTAAAACAAAGAGTTTGCATCTCAGAGATACCCCCAGAAAGTTGCAATGGCACAAATTCATCTCCATCAAGATTTTGCTGCCTGAACACACACGCAAAAAAAAAAAAATGTTTGGGTATATTTATGACAATCTTCTAAACTATCACAGAAAACCTCTCGGGGCAAAGACATTTAATCATTCTGGAATGGAATGGCTTTGGGGGACAGTATGTCTTTGGGTCTATTTCTGTTTGAGGTCTTAAAGTGTGCCTCAAGTGCCCGGCTAGCCTGATGGATTAGGTACTGAACCCTGAGGCTCTTGAGGTCAATGATTTATGGCAGCTGAAAGCTGTGAAATGTCATTCTGCTGAGAAGGCTATGCAGCATTCAGTCGATAGAATTAGCAACCACTTGAACACGTATTTTAGCACCAGCTGCTAGGCCCTAGAGATATTTAACATATCCAGATGTAAGTTTCTCAGGAAGGGCCATCAGAGCCTCAACAGTAGCCAGAGTCAAGGATAGCTTAGCTACATGTGACATATTTCTAATGTTGCAGGAAACAATGCAACCAATGGAGCCCCTATTATAGATCCTCACTTCTCCTAAGTCCAGTGAATAAACAATGTTTGAAGAGGAGGAGTGAAATAGAAATGAACTATCAACCAAAACTCAACAACCACCCCCAACTCTCTTCAAATCATTGAAAGAAGAGCCAAGTTCCATTTCCCAACTTGCCTGGCCCAAATGGATCTAGTTCACCCATATAACCTTGAGTCAGGAATGTAAGATCCTTGTTCCTGGTGTGTGCTACTGCATGTGCAATCTGCCACCACATCTGTGGAAGGAATACAGGCCAATCCACCTCTTGCTGGGTCACTCTATTCTTCATATTCTTGGTCCTTTTGCTCAGCTTTGCCTCCAGATTCAACTTCCTTAGTCTCCCTCATTTAACAGTCTCTTCTGGACTTTCACTTTTGGCTCAACAGCACTCTCCCTCTGTTCCCTGCAGCCCCAACCACAGTTCCTCACTCGGCACTGAGCATCACAACACATTTTGGAGTTACTGGCCCTGGTACTGGAAGACCAACCAGCTGAGATGTTTCCTGCACCACTTCTCCACACAGAGAAGAAAAATAGATACCTCTCATCAGCATACACAAAACAGCATCTCACTGAACACTTACCATCCAGGAATGTCAGTGGTTGCCCCATCTCAGCCCCATCCCAAATGTTTGGAATAAGCATTCAGCTACCACCACACTGCCCCCATTCAATCTTGGCTGTTCCCTACCACTAGGACAATGTGCAAGACTTTTTCACTCTATAATTAGGTACCAGGCCACCACTCTATTAATAATTATCTACTGCTCCAAAACAAATATTCCAAAATCTTAGCAGCTTAAACAAACATATCCCAATTTCTGAGGGTCAGGAATACTGGAGCACCAGCTTAGCTGAATGATTCCGGTTCAGGGTCTGTGAGGACTTTGCAGCTGTAGGCCAAGGCTGCAGTCATCTGAGGGAGTTGGAGAAGTTCACACTTGTGGCTTCTGGAAGGAGGCTTCAGTTCCTCCCAACAGGGGACTCTCCACAAGACTGTTCAATGACATAACAGCTGGATTCCCCCAGAGTAAGTGGTCTAGGAGAGTCCCCAAGACGAAAGCCACAAATCTTTTCATAACCTGATCTTGGAAGTGATATTCCATCATTTCTGTTCATTGGGAGCAAGACACCAGCCACATTCAAGGGAAGTAAATTTAGCTCCATCTCTTGAAGTGAAGAATGTCAAAGAATTTGAGCACATATAATTAAAACTACCACACCAACAAACACCTCTGGAAGAGAGAAAAAGAATTTCTCTGGCCCCCTTCTGCCCACTTCTATTGGGCACTCAGGGCATTTCCATTCTCCTCAGAGCTTTGGTGTCCAGTGGTAGGGAATGCTTTGCCCTATATTTCAGCCAATTTGTAGGTTCCAGCTACTCGTATCATTTGCTGTTGGCACCACTTCCCATAGGTTGGCCCTGGTTCTGCCACTCTCCTAGTCTAAGAGTGTCCCCTGGATTTACCTGATCTACATCTGAAGTTTCTCTTTATCTACCCTGCACTTCTGTAGTAGAATGGGCTGGACACTCCTAGACCATATTCCCTGCACCTGCCAGACTGGATGGGATTTGCCATGCTTCAGTTTAGACTTCATTTCTAATTGCACAGCTCCCACCAGAGCCAATTCTGCTACCTTTGCTTTTCCCTCAGCATTCTTCCCAAGCTTTCCACTAAATTGGCCTCCTCATTCCCAGCTGATGATGACAAGATACTGATCGGGATCCTTTCCAAATGGCAGCCCATGATGCACTTCCTGAACACAGAGAACTACAAGCCCTCCTGGGAAAATGTCAAGGGTCCTCTTCCAGGCCACCTAGAAATATCCTTGAGACCCCTTCCTAGACCCAAAGTACAACAGTGACTATCAAGGGAGCAGCTCCTTTCTGCCTAAAAAAAATATGTTTTTTATCTTTTATTTTTGTTAATGTTTATTTATTTTTGAGAGAGGCAGAGCATGAGTGAAGGGGCAGAGAGAGGGGGAGAAACAGAATCTGAGGCAGGCTCCAGGCTTTGAGCTATGAGCACAGAGCCTGACGTGGGACTGGACCCCATGAACCATGAGATCATGACCTGAGCTCAAGTCGGACACTTAACCGACTGAGCCACCCAGGAGCCCCCAAAAATGTGTTTTATAAATATGATTTGAAATACCCTATCCCCAAAACTCTAACAATGCTACATTTAGCTATGGAATCAATCCAAATTATATTCTGATTAGTGTCATATGTATTCATATATTGTCATATATTTATGTGTGTACTTATTATTTTTATTCTGCATTTTTCATTTAATATTACTTCAAATACAACTGTCCATATATCAATACAGTCCCATATTTGTTATTTTTAATACATGGGATTAATATACATGAGATTCCATCTCATTAACATGCATGGTTTTGTTTACCCACCTCTCACTATTTAGTTGTTTCCAGCTTTTTAATGGTTATAAAACTCCCATTAACATTTATGCAAATTACTTTCATTTGTTTTAAGGTTATAAATTAATTTCTTTTGTCTTAAGATTATTTCCTTGAAATTCTTTGGGCACATTTCAGACTCTTAATCTAATTTATACACTGCCTACATCTAAAGAGATTCTAGATGGCTTACAATAAAAGCACACACACAAAGGCACCTGGGTGGCTCAGTTGGTTAAGCATCCAACTTTAGCTCAGGTCATGATCTCATGGATCATGGGTTCAAGCCCCACATCAGGCTCTCTGCTGGCAGCACAGAGCCCACTTCAGATCTCTGGTCTCCTTCTCTCTGTGCCCCTCCTGCTCATGTGCTCTCTCTCTCTCTCTCTCTCTCAAAAATAAATTAAAAAAAAATAAAGCACGTATATAATACATGGCAATATCCACATAGACATCGATAGGACTGTTAGAGATAGAACTAAAAAGGCTTATGTGAAAACTCTAAACCACATGATTCATGTTTTGAGATGGCATCATGATGTCTATGAATTCAGACTTCAGTTTCTTCTTGTGGTGGTTGACAGTGAGTCCCCTGTAAGACAGAATAAATAAAAGTCACAAAACAGCTCTATTTAGAAAGGCATGCCTCATAATGCACACAAGATAAAAGAGCAAAAGAGTGCATAAATTCCTTCCACACACACACACACAAAAAAGCATTTAAAGAGTCCTTGATGTAATGAAACTTCAGGTTTTAGGGCAATAGGTGTTTAGTTGTGGAAGTGGTTGGGGAAACCAACTTTGGAGTAGGAAAGTAATTTTTTCAGAAAACATACATAAGAATTCTTGGGGCACCTGGGTGGCTCAGTCGGTTGAGCAGCCAACTTTGGCTTAGGTCATAATCTGTGGTCCCTGAGTTCAAGCCCCGTGTGGGGCTCTGTGCTGACAGCTCGAAGCCTGGGCTTGCTTGGATTGTATGTCTCCCTCTCTCTCTCTCTGCCCCTACCCTGCTCACACTCTGTCTCTTTCAAAACTAAATAAACATTAAAAACTTTTTTTAAGAATTCTGTTCTACAATAAATAAACTTGTTTTGTTTTGAAATATCTCAAATGTCTGCCTTCATCCAAAAACCATTTTTCTTCCAGATACAGTGTTTGAGATTCCTAATCAAAGAGTTCCCAATTTTTCTAAGAGATATCGCTTCTTCTTCCCTGAAAAGAGTTTCCCCTCTAAAACTCTGTTAGCTCTCGATCTCACACCACTACCAAAATAAATACCAAATGAATTAAATATTAAAATATGAAGAGAAACTAGATTAAAATTAGTAGAAAGTATATATGCATGTTACATAGTCTCAGCATGGAGAAAGTGCTTCCAAACATAACCCCAAGAGCAGAAAATCCAAAAGAAAAAATGACTTATTAACTAAATCAGTATTTATAAATTCTCTTCAAAATACCATAAATAAAATGTAAAGGCAAAAGACAAGCTTGAAAAAAATATTTACAATATGGATGTCAAAGAGTTAATATACCCAATTTGTAATAAGCTCATAAAAATCAATAATAAAAGATAAATATCCTAATAGAAAAATAAGCAAATTACATTAATAAGCATTTCACAAAAGAAGAAATGCAACATTTATGGGAAATAAATATTAACCTCTCTAACGATCACAGAAATGCATATAAAAGCAATGCTAAAATATATCTTTTCTTGTGTAGATTGGCAAATATATTACATGTCTAACTAGAGTGGGGAAACCAAGTACTCTCATACCTTGTTGCTCATAATAAACATAAATTCTGGAGCAATGGAAATACAGGATAAGCAAAAGCCTTTAAGATGCACATACCCATTGACCTAACATTTCCATTTCTAAGAAATTATGAGGAAATTAGCAACAATATTCACAGGATGTTCACTGCTGAGTACACATAATTTCAGCATCCATATTATGAAACAATAGACACACCATTAAAAATTATATAACTGAAGAATGAGAAAAATATACAAGGTGAACTGCCAAATTGGAAACAAAACTATTAAAAACAAGTATGTTTTTAGAAGGACAGGCCTTTTCAAGCCCCTGCTTTAAATGGTTCATTATTTTTCCATTGTTCTTAGAACA
Source organism: Felis catus (assembly GCF_018350175.1). NCBI lineage: Eukaryota > Metazoa > Chordata > Mammalia > Carnivora > Felidae > Felis > Felis catus. The sequence continues at coordinate 84,054,913 of NC_058386.1, read as the reverse complement.
ATGTTTAAAACCCTTAACCTGCAGGTTTTATCTGGTCCTTGCCTTAGATTCAGCCTAATCATCGCCTGCATTCCTCCTTTCCTGTCATTTTAGCCTTCTTTTAGGTCCCAGAACAGGAGTTGGCAAACATTTTCCATAAAGGGACAGATAAAAAATATGTTAGACTTTACAAGAGGCCATACAATATCTATTGGAACCATTCAACTCCACAGTTGTAGGACAAAAGCAACCATAGACAGTATGTGTATGAATGGGCATACTGTCTTCAGATAAAACTTTATTTATAAAAACAGGTAATGTTATAGCAAGTCTAGTTTGCCCACTCCATCCTAGAGCATCCCATATTCCCCCTAGTCACTGATATTTTGCTTTTCCCACATGCTATCACCTCAGCTTGAAAAGATCTTTCCATCTCACCCACCTCTCCCCTCCCCAATCTCCCATCACTCAAACCTCCTTGGCCTACTTCCTGATTATCTTTCAGATTTCATCTCAAATGTCAATTCCTAAGGAAACCATTCTTTTATGTCTAGACCCATATCAGTCCCCTCTCCCACACACTCTCACAACACACTGCTATTTCTTCATGACCTTTAACACAATTTGTAACTGCATATTTAATTTGTGATGATGGGAAAATGTTCGTTAGAGTCCAAGCTCCAAGGAGATAGACAGTGATCCTGTTTGCTATTACATCTCTAAAACTTACAAGAGAGCCAAAAACATCCTTGCTCAATAAATCCTTGCTGAATGAACAAATTAATGAATGAATGACATACACCAAATGTTATCTGTGGGTGGCAGGACTTTGGGTCATTTTTGGTTTCTTCTTTGTTCCTCAAATGTGTTTTCTGTTTTCTGAGTTGCACTCATATTCCTTTTGTATTTAGGAAAAATAAAAATAGAAAGTGCAAAATTTTAAAAACAGCATAAAAGCAATGCATCAATAAATATGAAATCATGACATAGGAATAAGAGGACCTTGAGTAAATGCATGATCAGAATGGGTAAACTTACTCTGGAAGGTCTCTCTGTAAGGGGTTTTCAAGCCAGGTCTTCAAGGTGATGGTTGTATGAAAACTGGTTAAAAGGAGAAAGAGGGCACGGCAGATGAGGTTACTGGAATGTGCAAAAACACAAAGGTAGAAAGTAACATGAAAATGGAAATTGAAAGTCACAAAACCAAAAAATTCAGGAGACCAGAAGCAAACAGTATAGAGGAGGGTTACTGGTTTCTATTGAACTTTTCCCCTCTTTTCTCCTCTTCATCTTGCTTTTGAAAGTGTACAAAATGGCAAAGCCCCAAGAGTGCCCCTGATGTGCTTTCTGAAGAATCCAAGAGAGCTCACATTTCTAATCAAACTTGAATGCTCTGGCTTAGCTAGGGCTCCGTAGAGACATGTGGTCTCACCTGGGTGAAACATCAAATGAAATCCCTCACTGGAGAGCACCGGTGATAATTAAGCTACTTTTATAAAAATACACTGGAATGACATTTTCTCAGAGACTGTCTTAAGGTTCCTCTTAGCCTCTTGAACTTCAGCTCTTGCTCCTTATCTTTCAGAAAGACTCACTCCCCAGCTAGGAATGTGCCACACATTTTGACCAAGTACTTATCTGCACAACCACAAAACAAATATCATCAGTTAGGGAAAAACAATTTCCTCTGGCAAGTAGAGACAGCCTAATTGCTAAATCTGACAGGTTCAAGCCACCCAAAAGTATAATGGATGTTGATAACCACTGGCAGGTTGGACATTTGATGCATACAGTATTGCTGGAAATTACTTACATCAAGGGTTGCAACTGACCATTAGACTAAATTTTCCAATCTCCGTGGGTTTCAATAAATAGTTCTATCAACTTGGTAAAGTGCCAAGCTAGAAAGTTAGCCCATTAACTATGGCTCTGAAAAAAAAAAAAAAAAGGCTAACAGAGTGGAGGATACTTACAGTATTTATGTTCCAAATCAGTGTGAAAATAAATCTCTGTGGCAAAATTGTGCTCTGGATGTTGGAGATGATTTCCCCTCTCCATTTGGAGGATTGGGGAACCATGCTTAGACTGAGCCAGTACCTGGAAATGACTGCGATTTGGGGGAAGCTGACAGTGGCATTGAGTTTAGTGTTCCAGGATATTCATAGCCTGATTCATTATTCACTGGGCCCTTTTGAGGAAAAGCTAAGTCTCATCCACAATGAGTATTGTTTCTTCATGCACCATCTCCCCTTTATAGAGCAGCAGGGATAGGCTAACAAATGGACAGAAACTGAAACTTCCCTGGATCCTACCAGTGCAAGGTAAATGCAGCCCTGGGCCCCACTTTGGAAGAAAGAACTGTGAAGAAGCATGGGAAACCCAGGAATCACTACAGAGCTGCTACAGGGGAAATAATTCACAGCACACAGAGTTCCAACCTACATGATTACCTCCCAATCATTAGTAAACCCCTTACATATAATCAGGAAAAGCAGAAAGCAAAGTCTTAAGGATTAAACTGGATTGGCAGTTTAAAAGAGGAGAAATGGCTCTATTAAGCAACTAGAATAACAGAGAGAAAGCAAACCAGCAAGAATAGCAACAATTAAAGGAAGCCCTCTCTTCTCTTGGGAAGGTTGAGAGGTTCAATGTAGTAATGGAAATGCCCAGGAAAGCTGTTGCTATGGTCCTGGAGGGGAGAGATGATGTATACATGAATTAAAACAGTGGCAAAGGCAGTGAAGATGGAGAAGAGGGGGTAAGTCTAAAAGATATTTAAGAACTAGAATCAATAGGACTTAGTCACTGATGGAGAAGGGTACACTAAGTGAGGTATCTAGGACGTGATATTAACATACAATCCTTCAAAAAAAAGTAAATAAGTTAATATTTGTAAAGTCCTTAGAACAGTGCCTGCTATATAATAAGAGCTATAGGGGTGCTTACTAACGATCATTATTATTTTCCCGGTCAAACTGAAAGTGTAAAATGCCAGACTAACCAGGATACACAGAAGTTCCATATTCAACAAGAGATTCTAAAGTGTATGTTTCTGGGGCACCTGGGTGGTTCAGTTGGTTAGGCATCCTACTTCAGCTCAGGTCATGATCTCACAGTCTGTGAATTAGAGCCCTGCGTCGGGCTCTGTGCTGACAGCTCAGAGCCTGGAGCCTGTTTCAGATTCTGTGTGTGTGTCTCTCTCTCTGTCCCTCCCTTGCTTATGCTCTGTCTCTCTCTGTCTCAAAAATAAATAAAAAACAATTTAAAAATTTAAAAAATAATAATAAAGTGTATGTTGTTAACGATTTGTACTGCACCACTCTCCTATACCTGCCCTGACAGACATGCAGGTAACTGGCCCAGGATTGGGCTGTTGCTGGTATAATACCAATAACTAGCATCCATATACCACTCTACCTTGAACCAAGTGCTTTTACATGCCATTTCATCTGACCCTAACAAGAACTTCATAAAGTTGGTAGAAGTGAGGTCCTGACTCTGCTATGCTCCAACTTAGGCTCTGTGGGGACAAGAACTATGTCTTTTAGCCCTTATTATTCCCCATAGAACTTAGCACTTAGTAGGCAGTTTCAAGTGGTCAGATCAATATGGCAGCATGGTTGAAACTACTGCCTCTGGATCCAAACAACCTGTACTTGAAGCCCAACTCTACTACTGTGGGTCCCTGAGAAGTTAGTTCGCCTCTTTGAGCCTCAGATATCTCATCTGCAAAATGGGAGCAATAACAGAGCTTTCTTCAGATGGCTGTTGGAAGGATAAAAAGAGATAATGCATATAAAGCCCTTAGCACAATGTCTGGCCTGTGCCCAAGAAATGAGTTATACTTGGTATTGCTTGCATGTGTGGAAGCCCAATTAATAAAAAAGAATTTTAAGTAGTCAAAGCAAGAGTTAAGGTATAAAATCATGGGGATTATTTTTCCATCAAAAAGATAGCTAGAACAATGTGTGCACATGTCGTAGACTCTACGTCTAAAGTTCTCTTTTGGGCAGCAAAACAGCGGATGCAGGATTAACGTGAGAGATGGCTAATGCTCAGAAAAAGACAAGCGCCCCGAATAAGGGTCCTTGCCCCGTATTTATTCAAATCAGAAGGCTTACAAACATGATTGGTGTGAACAAAGAGACAAAGAAAGTGTGAAGATTAGCTTGGGGATGTGAGTGAAAAAGGGGGGTTTTGAAGATATACAGTGTTTGGAGTTTGGGTCAATATAAAACAAAATCTGAGTGCAGGGCAGATGGGTTAGATGGTTGTTAACAGCAGACGGGACGAGTCGTGCCTGTTTATCTTAGCTAGCCTAGGGGATAAGGCAGATAGGGGAAATAACTTCAGGGTTAACAAGGCACCTTTTCCTCTGTTAACCATCTGTGCTCTGTGCTGCTTTGCCTACAGTGCAGCAGTCCATAGTCCAATTGGCCAATTTACCCAACATGGCCCTACTTTCCTGTGAAAGCAGCTTTCTGCTATAATACTAAATTTGGGGTGCTTCCACCCTGAATATTTAATCTTGTTATTCCTGTGTATTGGGCAACTTTGTGCCATTTCTATTTAAGGCCTTTGCCTATCTCTCTCTCTCTCTATTTTGGGGGCTCTGCACCCCCTCTCTATTTGGGGGTGCTTTTACACCTCCCTAATCCTGGCACTTTTGTGCCTCCTTATTCTCGAGGTGTCTTTGCATCCCCCTATTCTTGGAGTGTCGATCTGGTTTACCCAAACTCGGGTATGACATTTTATGACTTTGTATTTCTTTATGCCTTGTTAACCCATTGGTGTAAAACCGGGGGATTCCTAAGCTTATCCCCCACATGCACAGAAAGAGATTTGCACAGACATAGGCCTAGTTCCAGGAAAGAAGCAGAGCTCTAAGGGTGAAGAGGAAAAGGTACAAGGGAAAAACAGCCCAAAATAGATTCAGGAACCCGTTGCTTGGCCTGGAAACCTGAAAATTCCGAAGTCGGCTCCTCTGAATATTATTTCCCCATTCAAAAATGTGAGCTCAATTATGTTAGGATCAAAAACTCTGGCATGAGCTGCAAACAGCTGGGCTCTTGCTATAAATTCCCTGCTGTGACCAAAGCATAATGAAGTTAGGGCTTTTTCATGTGCATTTTTTTTTAACCCGCGAAAGGAAAATATAGCTCTCCAAAGTAAAGAAATGCAACTGCCCCTGTTAGATTCTATTCAAATCTATTTAAATCCAGAAATGGCAAGCCCTTGCCAGGAAAAGCTAAAAGAATTCTCAAGCATACTGGTGATGTGGAAAGGGGGCACACAGGCTTAACAAAACAAGAGCATAGCTGTGAGAGGCCAGAAATGCCCACTTCTCTTCTCCAAACCCTGGGCCTGAACCACTTACCACTACCTTTCTGTATTGCTCTGAAGAGGCCATCAAATAGCCCTGCCACTCATCTCTACCCCTCACCACCCCCTCACCACTGGCCACTGGGCTTGGCATGCAAATAAAGGCACCACAGTAAATGCATCTTTCCCCTAGCTCAGTAGCATCTCTTCGTGGATGCCCAGAAAGCGTTGTTGTTCCTTTAATCTGCTGTCTTTCTGGATCATAAAAGATCTATCAGGAAGCCATAAAGTGCTGAGACATGACCTGGCCCTGGGAGGAGAAGAAAGGGTAAGGAATGTAATCCCAAACAGAAGTGAAACAGTACTGCCTTAGGCTGGAGAAAAGGCTCAAGTATATGGACCATTTAAAACCAACTTCCTGGAGTGAAGGGCAAAATATTTTACCCAACAAGACACTGGTCATATTTTTACTTCATCTCACAGTGATTTGTGAAAATTTGGGGCTGTCCCCCCAAAGAAACATTTATGGAGACAAAACAGTTTTCTCAGCCCAATATTACTGATTGGGTGTACCACATATAAACAATCCTGTACTGGTAGCTATCTTTTCATGCATCATACTTTATGTCTTCATGGAAGTCTACGGTTGAATCCTGTGCTTTCTATAGAAGTCCCAAGACCTGAGTGGCTGTGATGCATTGGAAACAACTCTTGGGAGAGCTGAGTCCAAATCTTTGCTTGGCACATAGTAGGTATATGACATAGACTCGGCTTCAGGACTTCTCTGGACTCCAGGAGGCCCATCTGTGTAAGACAGATGTTTTTATAAGGCCAGGAACATTCTAGAACTGGAGGAAGTAAACTTGGGATGCAAGAAGCCACAAGATGCATATGGATCTCCCTGGAGTATTCATTTTACTCAAAGAGTGAGAAGAGAGGGGACAAAATTATTTGTGTATCAAAACAAACTCAGCAATATTATAGAGTAAAAGGCAAAATTCTCACGATGCTTTTAAAGATTGAGCATGAAAATTAAAAGTAAATTAGTGATGATTTAAGATAGCACATTGGGAAAATTCCTGGTTCTTACTAGGTACACAATAAATATTCATTAAACTGCACTATTGATTCTCACATATCTTTAGGTCAAATAAAAACAAGAAAAAGGGTACTATTAATCAAGTTCAGTCTTAGTCTTACCATGCAAAACTTCCCAGAAAACAAATCTCAGATAAAACTGCAAGAAGACAGGGGTGCTTGGGTGGCTCAGTCAGGTAAGCGTCCGACTTCAGCTCAGGTCATGATCTCACAGTCTGTGAGTTCAAGCCCCATGTCAGGTTGTCAAGCTCTGTGCTGACAGCTCAGAGCCTGGAGCCTGCTTCAGATTCTGTGTCTCTCTCTGCCCCTCCCCTGATCATGCTCTGTCTTTGTCTCAAAAATAAATAAAAACATTTAATTTTTTTTTAAAAAACTGCCAGAAGACAGGTACCACATCTGCCCAACTTTGCATATGACCTATACACTTTTGATAAGGGTAAACATATTTTACAACTTCCTATATGATCTGACCCCTGACTACCTCTCCAGCCTCATTTATGCTACTTTTCATTCTTCAAACTCTAAGCCCTGGGAATCATGAACCTTTGTACATCCCTTAGCTAGCTGAATTTCCTCAAAACTCCATGTAGTAAATTCTCTCCTCCTGGCTTCCATTTTGTATTTGGTTATAGAATCATGTTCTGGGAATAATGAGAGAGGTCATCGGGTTTCCTTGACAAAACCACTGAAGTTTTAAAATAGCCTCTGTAGGGAGACAACAAGAAGCCCAGTGAGATTAACACCTTCAGAGGCCAGCAAAAGAGAACTTTCTCATCTTGCAGCTCCAATAGGTAAAGAGATTGCTAAGGAGCCACAGAAAAGGTAAGGATCCATGTGAGAAGGGGTGTGCCCAGAGAGAGTCCCTCCTGTATGTATTCAGGGCAGATACCTTGGTGTAACCTAGTCTGGTGGACTTTAGAAAAGACCACTCAACATGACTTATAAGGCTCTTTGGGTCCTGGTAGTCCCTCACCCCCTTCTCCAGGAAATCATACGTTTGCCATATTCTCTATCATCCGTTAGCTTTGCCCATTCTCCCTGGAAATATGCTTCCTTATTCTCCATCCTTCTTTGTGTGACCAACACCATTCGTTCTTTATATTTCAATTTTGCATTCCTTCCTTCATTCATTCATTCACTCATTCAACATATATGTACTGAAAGTCTTCCATGTGATTGGCACCGGAGATATAACAGTGGACAAGACAAATGAGATGACTGCCTTCATAGAGTTTATAGTCTAGGGGAGAAAGACAATAAATAAGAAAAATAAATAAACAAGATAATTTACATAATGAATCAAGCAAAGTGATGTACTCGAGAGTGCCTAGATGGTGGACTTAAATTGAAAGGTGAGTGTAGTGCATTGAATGGTAGCCCCCCAAAAGATATGCCCACCCAGAATCACAGAATGTGACCTTATTTGGGATAAGCCTTTGCAGATATAAGTTAGGTAAATATCTCAAGACAAAATCATCCTGCATTAATGTGGGATCTAAACCCCAAAATGAACTTCCTTATAAGAAACAGAGAAGGAGAAGATACAGACATACAGACCCAGAGGAAGGCCATGTGAACATGGAGGCAGAGATTGGAGTGATGCTGCGACAAACCTGGAGCCACCAGAAACTGAAAAAGGAAAGGAAAGATTCTCTACTAGAGCCTTCAGGAGGACTTCCCTGCTGACATCTAGATTTTGGACTTTGAGCCTCCAAGAATTATGAAAATAATTTTATGTTGCCTTAACTCAATTGTGGTAATTTGACATGACAGCCCTAGGAGACTAACACAGCCAGGGAAAGTTTCCCTAAGGACATAATTTTTAGGCTGAATCTGGAGTGATGAGAAGTAGCCAGCCATGGGAAAATCTGGGGAAAGTACACTCCACATAGAGAAAAGTAAGTGCAAAGGTCCTGAGGCAGGGACAAGCTTGACATGTTTAAGTAACAGAAATAACACCAGATGGCTGAACAGAGAGGGGGGGAGGAAGAGAAGTTGATACAAAAGAAGATCTTGCAGGGTTTGTAGGCCATAGTAAGGAATGTGGGTTTTATTCTACATGTGATGAAAAGCTTGAAAGCATTCAATCACACATAGAATTAAACCCAAATTCCTTACTATAATTAAAAGACACTCCAAGATTTGGCCTATGCCAACCTCTATCCTTCTCACTTATTTTGTTCCATTCTCACATAATTTTTTCAATAAGCAAAACTATTCCTTCCTTCAGAGTCTTCACATTTTCTGTTTCCTCTGTCCTGGAATGTTCTTTCCCCAGAACTATGCTTGTATGGCTCCTTCAAATGATTGAGGGGTAAGCTCACATGTCACCTCTTAGAGAAGTCTACTTAAGAGCCAATTATGCTTTCAATTAACCTTCTTCATTATTTCATGTCACTCATCACTTTTGAGATTATTTTATGAATATGTTTACTTGTTTGATGTCTATCTTCCTCATGTGATTGCAAGCTCTATGGAGGCAAGAGTATTTGAACTGTACTTTTAGGATTAAAATGAGTGTGCCTAAAAGATACATGAGAAAGGGGAATGTTCCCAGGACTGAAAAACTAACCACTTCAGAACTGTTGTAATATATAGAAAGAGGGTAAGGTGAGAGAAATGAGAAGTAATGGAGGATAAAGCAATTGTGCTTTTTTTAATGTCTTATTTATTTTTGAGAAAGCACAAGCAGGGGAGGGGCAAAGAAACAGAGACAGAGGATCTGAAGTGGGCTCTTCACTGACAGCAGTGAGCCCATGTAGGGCTTGAACTCATGGAACTGTGACATGATGACCTGAGCCAAAGTCAGGTGCTCAACTGACTGAGCCACCCAGGTGCTCCACATTGGCTGCATTTTTAAAAATACCACATTGGCTGCTGAATTGTAGTGGACCAACAGTGTAAGAATACAGACCATTTATTCATTCAAGATTATGTATTGACCACGCACTACATGTCAGGCACTGTTTGGGATTTCTCAACAAATGAAACAGACTAAAGTTTTTATCCTCTTGGAGCTTGTGACTTAGTGGGACAAGCTTTATAACTACTGCAGGTGATGATGACTGGTACTAAGGGTGAGACAGTGGAGATAGGGAGAAGTGGTTGAATTTAGGATGTGTTTTAAGGGGGGGGTAGAGTTGGTAGACCTTGATGATGGATAGTCTAGATTGGACATCACTTCCTCCACAAGGTCTTCCCTGGGATTCCCCAATATTAGATCAGGATTCACAGCTCTCCATGTTTATTCTTTTGCTACACACCCTGTATTACAAATACTCGTACACTAGTCTGTCTTACCTGTATCTTATGACATTACATCAGAACCCACGGCACAATGTTTGGCACAGAATAGGTATTCAATAAATTTATTAATGAAATAAACTTATTTCATGCTAATATTTATCATTATCAAATAAATTTACTAAATATATAAACCAAGTCTTTTATCAGGGTAGTATTCACTGCCCATCCAGCAAAAAAATCTCTTTTAATCTGCTGTTGTTTTATTCTGGTCTTTGATACAAAAATTTCCTTTCTAGATTGATATCTGATAAGAACTTCCATTTAAACTATGAAAAACTTTGTGCTAAGACTGGAAAATGACATCATCTCATTATGACAATTGCACCTGATTGAACATTGCACAATGTCAGAAAATTAAAAGTTCAAGATTATAAATATAGTGTCAGAGAGCACATTTATAAGAAATCAAATATTCAATCAAGCTATTATGACATTTAAAAGGTCAATGGCCAAAAGCAGTCCACATATTTAGGTAATGGTCAATGCAGTTCTATAGCACCAGTCACAGCTCAGAAAATACTTTAAAATAAATTTTAATGGAATTCAAATTTACGGGATCCCAAACAGCAAAAAAAATTCAACAAGAAAGGCAAAAAATATGGCATACAGCTATACACGAAAGCCTAGAAGGTAAGGACTGTTGCTGTTATTTTTAAACACATCCCTCAAAACTCAGAAGATGGTGGCACAGGAGGACTCTGGGCTCACCTCATCCTGCTGATCACTTAGATTCCACCCACATCTGCCTAAATAACCCAGAAAACCACCAGAAGACTAGCAGAATGGACTCTCCGGAGCCAAGTGTAGACAAGAGGCCCAGAGAAGAGGGTAGGAAGGGCTGAGAGGCGGTGCATGCTGCATGGACTGACAGGAGGGAGCCAGGGCAGTGGAGGGGCAGCCTGCCTGGCAAGGCAGAGCCCCCGAGTCTGGCTTTCCAAAGTGAAGGGGCCAGACTGCATGAGTTCTAACAGCCAGCAGGACTTAAAATCTGGAATGTTAAAAGTGAACAGGTCTGCTCTCAGCAAGGGAGGGAGAGTTGTTGAGCCCCAGGAAGACAGAGCTCAGCTCAGAGGGGGAACAAAGGCACTGACAAGCGCCATTTCCCTCTCCCATCCGAAATTCCAAAGGAAACCAATTCCATCACTGAACTTGCTTGCACTGCGTAAATGCCCAATGCTGTTTCTGTGGATTCATCTCTCCAATGGGTCTGCCTCCCTCCCGGTGCCACAGGGCCCCTCCTGAAGCGGACCCCCGAGGGCAAACCTAGCTATGCCTGCCCCTCTTGCTCCTGTGCACCATGCGGATCCACCCCGGCTAATAGGCCCCTGGCCAGATCCCATAAAAGCAGCACCACAAGCTTGGCAGTGTGCAAGTAGCCCAGACAGGAGCCACACCACTCCACAGTGAGTCCTGCCCCTAGGAGAGGGGAAGATAAGGTACCCACCAGTCTGACTTTGGCCCCAGCGGTGGGCTGGGGGCAGACATCAGGTCTGACTGTGGCCCGGCCCACCAACACAAGTTTCTCACAACAGCACAGGGGATGTGTCCTGCAGTTTGGAGCTACTGCAGGGGCCACCCAAAATGATGAAATGGAAGAATTATCCTCAAAAGAAACTTCAGGTAGTAGTGACAGCTAACAAATTGATCAAAAATGATTTAAGCAATATAACAGACCAAGAATTTAGAATCATAGTCTTAAAATTAATCGATGGGCTTGAAAAAGCATAGAGGACAGCAGAGAATCTATTGCTACAGAGATCAAGGGACTAAGAAATAGTCATGAGGAGCTAAAAAATGCTATAAATGAGGTGCAAAATAAAATGGAGGCAGTCATAACATGCATTGAAGAGGCAGAGGAGAGAATAGGTGAATTAGAAGATGAAATTATGGAAAAAGAGAAAGCTGAGAAAAAGAGAGATAAAAAAATCCAAGAGTATGAGAGGAGAATGAGAGAACAAAGTGATGCAATCAAACAGAACAATATCCATATCATAGGAATTCCAGAAGCAGAAGAGAGAGAGAAAGGGGCTGAAGGTGTACTTGAACATATCATAGCTGAGAATTTCCCTGATCTGGGGAAGGAAACAGGCATTGAAATCCAAGAGGCACAGAGAACTCCCTTCAGACGTAACTTGAACCGATCTTCTGCAAGACATATCATAGTGAAACTGGCAAAATACAAGGATAAAGAGAAAATTCTGAAAGCAGCCAGGGATAAACAGGCTCTAACCTACAAAGGTAAATACATAAGAGTAGTAACAGACCTACCTACTGTAACTTGGCAGGCCAGAAAAGAATGGCAGAAAATGTTCAATGTGATGAACAGAAAAAATATGCAGCTGAGAATCCTTTATCCAGCAAGTCTGTCATTTAGAATAGAAGGAGAGATAAAGGTCTTCCCAAACAAACAAAAACTGAAGGAAGTCATCACCACTAAACCAGCCCTACAAGGGATCCTAAGGGTGATTCTGTGAGTGAAATGTTGCAAGGACCACAAAATACCAGAGATATCACTACAAGCATGAAACCTACAGACATCACAATGACTTTAAACCCATATCTTTAAATAATAACACTGATTTTAAATGGACTAAATGCTCCAACCAAAAGACATAGAGTATCAGAATGGATAAAAAAAAAAACAATACCCATCTATTTGCTGTCTACAAGAGACTCATTTCAGACCTAGGCCACCTTCAGATTGAAAGTGAAGGGATGGAGAACTATCTATCATGCTATTGGAAGTCAAAAGAAAGATGGAGTAGCCATACTTATATCAGAAAAACTAGACTTTAAATTAAAGGCTGTAACAAGATATGAAGAAGGGCATTATATAATAATTACAAGGACTATCCATCAGGAAGAGCTAACAATTATAAATGTCTATGCGCTGAATATGGGAGCCCCCAAATATATAAAACAATTAATCACAAACGTAATCAACCTTATTGATAAGAATATAGTAATTGCAGGGGACTTTAATACTCCACTTACAACAATGAATAATCATCTAGACACAGGATCAATAAAGAAACAGGGGCCCTGAATGACACATTGGATCAGATGGACTTGACAGATATATTCAGAATTCTGCATCCCAAGTGACAGAATATACTTTCTTCTCGAGTGCACATGGAACATTCTCAAAGATAGATCACATAGTGGGTCACAAAACAACCCATCATAAGTATAAAAGAATTTAGATCATACCATGCACACTTTCAGGCCACAACGCTATGAAACTTAAAATCAACCACAGGAAAAAGTCTGGAAAACCTCCAAAAGCATGGAGATTAAAGAACACCCAACTAAAGAATGAATGGGTCAACCAGGCAATTAGAGAAGAAATTTAAAAATATATGGAAAATGAAAATGAAAAGACAACAATAATAAAGCTTTGGGATCGAGCAAAAGCAGTACTGAAAGGAAAATACATTGCTATCCAAGCCAATCTCAAGAGACAAGAAAAATCCCAAATACAAAATCTAACAGCATACCTAAAAGAACTAGAAGCAGAACAAAGATACCCTGAACCCAGCAGAAGAAGAGAATTAATAAAGATCAGAGCAGAAATAAACAATACATAATCTAAAAAAACTGTAGAGCAGATCAATGAAACCAAGAGTTGTTTTTTGAAAAAATAAAGTTGATAAACGTCTAGCCAGGATTCTCAAAAAGAAAAGGGAAGTGACCCAAATAGATAAAATCATGAATGAAAATGGACTTATGACAACCAATCCCTCAGAAATACAAGCAATTATCAGGGAATACTAAGAAAAATTAAATGCCAACAAACTGGACAACCTGGAAGAAATGGACAAATTCCTAAGCACCCACACACTTCCAGACCTCAGACAGGAAGAAATAGAAGACTTGAACAGACCGATAACCAGAGAAGAAATTGAATCAGTTATCAAAAATCTCCCAACAAATAAGTGTCCAGGACCAGACAGCTTCCCTGGGGAATTCTACCAGACATTTAAAGCAGAGATAATACCTATCCTTCTCAAGCTGTTCCAAAAAATAGGGAAGAAAAACTTCCAAACTCATTCTATGAAGCCAGCATTACTTTGCTTCCTAAATGAGACAGACACCTAGCAAAACAAGAGAACTACAGGCCAATATCCCTGATGAATATGGATGCAAAAATTCTCAATAAAATACTAGCAAATCAAATTCAACAGCATAAAAAAAGAGTTATTCTCCATGATCAAGTGGGATTCATTCCTGGGATGCAGAGCTGGTTCAGCACTCACAAATCAATCAATGTGATACATCACATTAATAAAAGAAAAGATAAGAACCATATGATCCTGTCAATAGATGCAGAAAAAGCATTTGACAAAATTCATCATTCTTTCTTAATAAAAACCCTCAAGAAATTCAGGATAGAAGGAACATACTTAAACATCATAAAAGCGATTGATGAAAAGCCCACAGCTAATATCATCCTCAATGGGGAAAAACTGAGAGCTTTCCCCCGGGGATCAAGAACAAGACAGGGATGTCCACTTTCACCATGTTGTTTAACATAGTGTTGGAAGTTCTAGCATCAGGAATCAGACAACAAAAGGAAATCAAAGGCATCAAAATTGGCATATATGAAGGCAAGCTTTCACTTTTTCAGATGGCATGATACTCTATATGGAAAACCCTATAGACGCCACCAAAAGTCTTCTAGAACTGATACATGAATTCAGCAAAGTCACAGGACACAAAATCAATGTACAGAAATCAGGTGCATTCTTATACACTAATAATGAAGCAACAGAAAAACAAATAAAGAAACTGATCCCATTCACAATTGCACCTAGAAGCATAAAATACCTAGGAATAAACCTAACCAAAGATGTAAAAAGATCTGTATCCTGAGAACTATAGAAAGCTTACGATGGAAATTGAAGAAGATATAAAGAAATTGAAAAACATTCCATGCTCATCGATTGGAGGAATAAATATTGTTAAAATGTCAATACTACTCAAAGCTATCTACACATTCAGTGCACTCCCAATCAACATTGCACCAGAATTCTTCTTGAAGCTAGAACAAACAATCCTAAAATTTGTATGGAACCACAAAAGACCCTGAATAGCCAAAGAAATATTGAAGAAGAAGACCAAAGCGGGAGGCATCACAATCCCAGACGTTAGCCTCTACTACAAAGCTGTAATCATCAAGACAGCATGGTATTGGCACAAAAACAGACACATAGACCAATCGAATAGAATAGAGACTCCAGATTTGGACCCACAAAAGTATGGCCAACTCATCTTTGACAAAGCAGGAAAGAATATCCAATGGAAAAAGTCTCTTTAACAAATGGTGCTGGGAGAACTGGACAGCAACATGCAGAAGGTTGAAACTAGACCACTTTTTCACACCATTCACCAAAATAAACTCAAATGGATAAAGGACCTGAATGTGAGACAGGAAACCATCAAAACCCTAGAGGAGAAAGCAGGAAAAAACCTCTCTGACCTTAGCTGTAGCAATTTTTTACTTGACACATCCCCAAAGGCAAGGGAATTAAAAGCAAAAATGAACTATTGGGACCTCATGAAGATAAAAAGCTTCTGCACAGCAAAGGAAACAATCAACAAAACTAAAAGGCAACCAACGGAATGGGAAAAGATATTTGCAAATGACATATCAGACAAAGGGCTAGTATCCAAAATCTATAAAGAGCTCACCAAACTCCACACCTGAAAAACAAATATTCCAGTGAAGAAATGGGCAGAAGACATGAATAGACACTTCTCTAAAGAAGACATCCAGATGGCCAAAAGGCAAAAGGAAAGATGCTCAATGTCGCTCCTCCTCAGGGAAATACAAATCAAAACCACACTCAGATATCACCTCACGCCAGTCAGAGTGGCCAAAATGAACAAATCAGGAGACTATAGATGCTGAGGAGGATGTGGAGAAATGGGAACCCTCTTGCACTGTTGGTGAGAATGCAAACTGGTGCAGCTTCTCTGGAAAACAGTGTGGAGGTTCCTCAAAAAATTAAAAATAGATCTACCTTAGAACCCAGCAATAGTACTGCTAGGAACTTACCCAAGGGATACAGGAGTGCTGACGCATAGGGGCACGTGTACCCCAATGTTTATAGCAGCACTTTCAACAATAGCCAAATTATGGAAAGAGCCTAAATGTCCATCAATTGATGAATGGAGAAAGAAATTGTGTTTTATATACACAATGGAATACTATGTGGCAATGAGAAAGAATGAAATCTGTCCTTTTGTAGCAACATGGATAGAACTGGAGAGTGTTGTGCTAAGTGAAATAAGCCATACAGAGAAAGACAGATACCATATGTTTTCACTCTTATGTGGATGCTGAGAAACTTAACAGAAGTCCATGGGGGAAGGGAAGGAGAAAAAAAAAAGGTTAGAGAGGGAGGGAGCCAAACCATAAGAGACTCTTAAAAACTGAGAACAAACTGAGGGTTGGTGGGGGATGGGAGGGAGGGGAGGGTGTGTGATGGGTATTGAAGAGGGCACCTTTTGGGATGAGCACTGGGTGTTGTAAGGAAACAATTTGACAATAAATTTCATATTAAAATAAACAAGTAAGTAAGTAAGTAAATAAATAAATCACATCCCTCAATATTTCTATCTATAAATATCTTGTACTATAGAACTTATCCAGTTACCCAGTGGAAGGTTGAAGCTTGCTTTTCAGTGGCTGATATCCAGTGATTGGTTTCAATCTGCATTTCCATTATAAATGATTATAATATAAATGAGGGTTTTTTTGCTGTCCAGTATTTGTGCATCCCCTACCCAGAGTAATGATCTATATGAAAACATGTTAAATCTGATTATAGCAGCCAAAAATATTCTAGAGAAACAAGGAGCTTAGTTAGGTGCCACGTGAATTTGTCTCATGAACTCCTGTCCACTACCTCTTCCTCTAGCCAAAGCGTCCAAAGCACTCTCCTTCCATATGAATAACTGTCATTTCACAGGTTATGTAACCCAAAAAGGGGTCATTTGGCTGTTCCCTAGGGTCACAGAGTAACTAAACTACAGTTGAGACTAAAACTCAGAAACTTTGGCTTCTGATTCTCAAAGGAAGATTAGAAAACAACAAAGAGTAAGAGCCAAGATTGAAAAACAGCATGTTTTTTTTTGTATCTCGCATACATGAAATACAGCCAGATCAACACTAAACCATCCTGCACACCTAGAAAACTGATTTGAGGATTAACACAAAAATCTGCACAATCTGAACCACAGAACTCAGCAGGTACATGGCATGGAGAGGTTATCTGGGGAAGAGAGAAGCTGTGGAGTGCAGGGAGCTGTTTTTGCTTGTGGAGAGAGGATGGAGATGGGGGGAGAGTATAGGAAAAGCACCCCCCAAAAGCAGCTGGAGAGAAAATGGAAAAGTGGAAACAGCTGCAGGGACTGAACCAAAGAAGGGAGAAAGGAGAAAGAAGAGGGTTTAAATTCCATTAATACTCTGCAAACAGGGGTATCACAGAGTCTGAAACTCTGCAGCTCAATACCTGGTGGTGCTCTGGTGGGAAGAGTGAATCCCCAGGAGCAGAGTGAGGTCTGGGCGGTCCTCAGTCCACACAGGGAGAGGTGTTTACTCTGCTGGGAGGACATTTGGTAGAGGCTGTGTGGCCACCTCATAGGCAAAGATCCCAGCAAACCCCAGAGAACAACCACATTCGTTGGTGCTAGAACAAGGTCGTTAAGGGTGAAGCCGGGTGCCAGATGTGTGTTGTGATTTTCCACAATCCCTGAAATTCTGCAACTACATGATTGCGTGAACTTTTTCTGGGGTGGGCTGACACCCAGCCACAGTCTCTAGGCATCAGCAGCAGCGTGGTCCTGTGAATGTTCCTGGGAGCGACCATCACCTGCTTATTGCTTGGTGAGACCCTGCCACAGAAGGTCTGAGTGGGTCAAAGTCGCAGTCCCTCAGAAGTGAGAGATTGGGAAATACAGCCACATCTAGGATAAAACTCAGGAGGGAGGTGCCACCTGGCAACCTGATGGCTTGGTCACGGACAGTGTAAAAGCAAGGAGTGGATGGAAGCCAGAGACAAAGGACAGGTGCACTATTGCTGATGGGGAGAGCAGAGTTCCGATACTAGAGTCTGGGTAGCAGGAGGCCACCATTTTCACCCCTCCCACAATGGCACATACACACCTACAAGCACCACAAGAATCCACCAATAAGCTAAGGAGCACCATCTAGTGGAGAACAGAGATGTTACACTAAGCCCCACCCAACTGGGCCAATCATGCTCCTCAGGAACACCACAAGTCTCTCCGCCTGCTTAGTGTATGGACTATAAAGCACTTCTTGTTTGACTTCTAGGGGAAAAGGATGTAATTTCAATCATTTTTCAGTCTGTTTGCTGGTACATCTATTCAATTTTCCTTTTTTTCTTTTTTTCATTCCTTTTCTTAAATATAGAGGAGAAAACACGTTTTTACTTCCAATTTTTATTAATATTTTATTTAATTTTTCGTACTATATTTTTTGACCTTTTGGAAATTTTTCATTCTATTTTACTTCCGCCATTTCATTCTATTTCACTGTATTCATTTTTTCAAATTTTCAAGTGTTGTCCTTTTTTTTCTTCCCTTTTTTCTCTAATCAATCCAACTCCTTTCAACAAACAGAACAAAGCATACCTAGGATATACCATCATTTATTTTATTTGTGTGTGTGTTGCTGTTGTTCTTTTTAATTTTTTAATTTTAATTTTTTTTACCTTATTAATTCTTTTTCTTTATTCAAAATGACAAAATGAAGAAGTTCACTCCAAAAGAAAGAACAGGAAGAAATGACAGCCAGGGATTTAATCAACACAGATAGAGCAAGATGTCTGAACCAGAATTTAGAATCATGATAATAAGAATACTAGCTGGGGTCGAAAATAGATAAGAAACCCTCTTTGCAGAAATAAAAGAAGTAAAAGCTAGTCAGGATGAAATAAAAAATGCTATACCTGAGCTGCAATCTTAAATGGATGCCATGTTGGCAAGGATGGATGAGGCCGAGCAGTGAATCAAAAATATAGAGGACAAACATGAGAATAATGAAGCAGAAAAAAAGAGGGAGACTAAGACAAAAGAGCATGATTTAAGAATTAGAGAAATTAGTAACTCATTAAAAAGGAGCAACATCAGAATCATAAGGGTCCCAGAAGATGAAGAGAAAGAAAAAGGGGTAGAAGGGTTATGTGAGCAAATCATAGCAGAAAATTTTCCTAACCTGGGGAAAGACACAGACATCAAAATCCAGGAAGAACAGAAGACTCCCATTAGATTCAACAAAAACCGACCATCAACAAGGCATATCATAGTCAAATTCACAAAATATTCAGGCGAGGAAAGAATCATGAAAAGAGCAGGGAAAAAAGTCCTTAATGAACAAGGGAAGAAAGATCAGGTTTGTAACAGACCTATCCACAGAAACTTGGCAGGCCATAAAGGAGTGGCAGGATATATTCAATGTGCTGAACTTGAAAATATGCACCCAAGAATTCCTTATTCAGTAAGGCTGTCATTCAAAATAGAAGGAGAGGTTAAAAGTTTCCCAGACAAACAAAAATTAAAGGAGTTCATGACCACTAAACCAGCCCTGCAAGAAATTTTAAGGGAGATTCTCTGAAGGGAGAAAAGACAGAAAAAAAAAAAAGACCAAAAGCAGCAAACACTAGAAAGGACCAGAGAACACCACCAGAAACTCCAAATCTACAAGAAACATAATGGCAATAAATTCATATCTTTCAATACTCATTCTAAACATAAAAGGACTAAATGCTCCTATCAAAAGACATAGGGTAACAGAATGGATAAGAAAACAAGATCCATCTATCTGCTGTTTACAAAAGACCCGTTTTAGACCTAAAGACACCTTCAGATTGAAAGTAAAGGGATGGAAAACCATCTATCATGCTAATGGTCAACAAAAGAAAGCCAGAGTAGCCATACTTATATAAGACAATCTAGACTTTAAAAAAGACTGTAACAAGAGATGAAGAGAGCATTATATCATTATTAAGGAGTCTACCCACCAGAAACACCTAACATTGTAAACACTTATGCTCCAAAAGTGGGAGAACTCAAATATATCAAACATAAATATTGATAATATTATTGATAATAATACCATAATAGTAGGGGACTTCAACACCGCACTTACAGCAATGGACAGATCATCCAAACAGAAAATCAACAAGGAAACAATGGCTTTCAATGACACACTGGACCAGATGGACTTAACAGATATATTCAGAACATTTCATCTTAAAACAGCAGAATGTACATTCTTCTCCAGTGCACATGGAATGTTCTCCAGAATAGATCTCATACTGGGTCACAAATCAGCCCTCAACAAGTACAAAAAGATCGAGATCATACCGTGCATATTTTCAGACCACAACACTATGAAACTCGAAATCAACCACAAGAAAAAATTTGGAAAGGTAACAAATACTTGGAGATTAAAGAATGAATGGGCTAACCAAGAAGTTAAATAGGAAATTAAAAAGTACATGGAAGCCAAAGAAGATGATAACACCACAGCCCAAAACCTCTGGGATGCAGCAAAGGTGGTCATAAGAGGAAAGTATATAGTAATCCAGGCATTCCTAAAGAAGGAAGAAAGGTCTTAGATACACAACCTAACCTTACACCTTAAAGAGCTGGAAAAAGAACAGCAAATAAAACCGCAAACCAGCAGAAGACATGAAATAATAAAGATTAGAGCAGAAATCAATGCTATTGAAACCAAGAAAAAAAAAACAGTAAAACAGGTCAATGAAACCAGAAGCTGGTTCTTTGAAAGAATTAAAAAAAATTTGATAAACAACTAGCCAGTTTGATCAAAAAGAAAAAGGAAAGGACCCAAATAAATAAAATCAAGAATGAAAGATGAAACATCACAACCAACAGAGCAGAAATACAAACAATAAAAAGAGAATATTATGAGCAATTATACGTCAATAAAATGTGCAATCTGGAAAAAATGGACAAATCCCTAGAAACATATAAACTACCAAAACTGAAACAGGAAGAAATAGAAATTTTGAACAGACCCATAACCAGTAAAGAAATTGAATTAGCATTCAAAAATCTCCCAAAACCAAGAGTCCAGGACCAGATGGCTTTCCAGGGGAATTCTCCCAAACATTTAAGGAAGAGTTAACACCTATTCTCTTCAAGTTGTTCCAAAAAATAGAAATGGAAGGAAAACTTCCAAATTCTTTCTATGAAGCCAGAATTACCTTTATTCCAAAACCAAAGACCCCACTAAAAAGGAGA
The DNA here is from genome assembly GCF_018350175.1 of Felis catus. Lineage (NCBI taxonomy): Eukaryota > Metazoa > Chordata > Mammalia > Carnivora > Felidae > Felis > Felis catus. Next base: position 84,033,910 of record NC_058386.1, on the reverse strand, counting down.
ACTATAGACCAATCTCCCTGATGAACATGGATGCCAAAATCTTCAACAAAATACTAGCCAACCAGATCCAACAATACATTAAAAGAAATATTCACCAGGGCCAAGTGGGATTTAAACCTGGGATGCAGTGTTGGTTCAATATCCACAAAGTAATCAATGTGATTCATCGCATCAATAAAAGAAAGAAGAACCACATGATCCTCTCAATAGATGCAGAGAATCATTTGACAAAATACAGCATCATTTCTTAATAAAAACCCTCAAGAAAGTAGGGATAGAAGGATCATACCTCAAGATCATAAAAACCATATATGAAAGACCCAATGCAAAAATCATCTTCAATGGGGAAAAACTGAGAGTTTTCCCCCTAAGGTCAGGAACAAGACAGGGATGTCCGCTCTCACCACTGTTATTCAACATAGTATTGGAAGTCTCAGCCTCAGCAATAAGACAACACAAAGAAATAAAAGGCATTCAAATCAGCCAGGAGGAGGTTAAACTTTCGCTCTTTGCAGATAACATGATACTCTATATGAAAAACCCAAAAGATTCCACCAAAAAACTGCTAGAACTGATTGATGAATTCAGCAATGTCACAAGATATTAAATCAATGCACAAAAATTTGTTGCATTCCTATACACCAATAATGCAGCAACAAAAGAGAAATCAATGAATCGATTCAATTTACAATTGCACCAAATGCCATAAAACAGATAGGAATAAATCTAACCAAAGAGGTGAAAACTCTATACACTGAAAACTATAGAAAGCTTATGACTGAAAACTATGGAAAGCGTATGAAAGAAACTGAAGAAGACCCAAAAAAATGGAAAAAGATTCCATGCTCCTGGATAAGAAGAACAAATATTGTTAAAATGTCAATACTACCCAAAGCAATCTACATATTCAATGCAATCTCTATCAAAATAACACCAGCATCTGTGAAGAATCACAGAGCTAGAACAAACAATCTAAAATTTGTATGGAACCAGAAAAGACCCCGAATAGCCAAAGCAATCTTGAAAAAGAAAACCAAAGCAGGAGGCATCATAATCCCAGACTTCAAGTTGTATTACAAAGCTGTAATCAGCAAGACAGTATGCTACTGGCACAAGAACAGACACTCAGATCAATGGAACAGAATAAAGAACCCAGAAATGGACCCACAAACATATGGCCAACTAATCTTTGACAAAGCAGGAAAGAATATCCAATGGAATAAAGACAGTCTCTTAAGAAAGTGGTGCTGGGAAAACTGGACAGCAACATGCAGAAGAATGAACCTGGACCACTTTCTTACACAATACACAAAAATAAACTCAAAATGGATGAAAGACCTCAATGTAAGACAGGAAGCCATCAAAATCCTAGAAGAGAAAACAGGCAAAAACCTCTTTGATCTTGCCCACAGCAACTTCTTACTCAACACATCTCTGGAGGCAAGGGAAACAAAAGCAAAAATGAACTACTGTGGGACCTCATCAAAATAAAGCTTCTGCACAGCGAAGGAAACAATTGGCAAAACTAAAAGGCAACCGATGGAATGGGAAAAGATATTTGCAAATGACATATCAGATAAAGGGTTAGTATCCAAATCTAAAAAGAACTTATCAACTCAACACCCAGAAAACAAATAATCCAGTGAAGAAATGGGCAAAAGGCATGAATAGACACTTCTCCAAAGAAGACCTCCAGAAGGCCAACTGACACATGAAAAGATGCTTAATATCACTCATCATCAGGGAAATACAAATCAAAACCATAATGAGATATCGCCTCACAACAGTCAGAATGGCTAACATTAACAACTCAGGCAACAACAGATGTTGGCAAGGATGCAGAGAAAGAGGATCTCTTTTGCACTGTTGGTGGGAATGCAAGCTGGTGCAGCCACTCTGGAAAACAGCATGGGGGTTTCCTCAAAAAATTAAAAATAGAACTACTCTACGACCCAGCAATTGCACTACTAGGTATTTATCCAAGGTATACAGGTGTGCTGTTTCCAAGGGGTACATGCACCCCAATGTTTATAGCTGCACTATCAACAATAGCCAAAGTATGGAAAGAGTGCAAATGTCCACCAATGGATGAATGGATAACGAAGATGTGGTATATATATACAATGGAGTATTACTCGGCAATCAAAAAGAATGAAATCTTGGATGGATCTAGATGGTATTATGTTATGAGAAATTAGTCAGAGAAAGACAAATATCATATGAATTCACTCATATGAGGACTTTAAGATACAAAACAGATGAATATGAGGGAAGGGAAACAAAAATAATATAAAAACATAGAGGAGGACAGAACATTAGAGACTCTTAAATATGGAGAACAAACAGAAGGTTACTGGAAAGGTTGTGGAAGGGGGATGGGCTAAATGGGTAAGGGGTATTAAGGAATCTACTCCTGAAATCATGATTGCACTATATGCTAACTAACTTGGATGTAAATTAAAAATATATATTAAGAAAAGAAAAGAAAAGAAAAGAAAAGAAAAGAAAAGAAAAGAAAAAATAAAACAACAAGAACAGAAAATTTAAAAAACTAACCTGGGGGCTCAATAATCAAGATTCTCATGAATCAAAACATTCCTCTGGAAAAAATTCTACCTTGTCTCGCCCAAAGTTTCTGAAATCCCAGCCCCTCCATAAAACATTCCTAGATTGATCATAAGAGAGGGGATGGTTTTTCCAGGTTCCTTGCTTTTTTCTCACCCCATAAATGAAGTTCCCATGAGCCTATAAGAAAACTGACCTTATTTTCATGTAGAATTTTCAACATTATTCTCATATCTGTGTGTCAAAACCCATGGCCAAAACAAAGAAACATCATGTGCATTGAGAAGGATGTAACATGATTTCTATGATATTCCTGCCCCAAATGCATAACCTGATCCTCATTATGAAGAAACATCAGACAAATTCAAATTCAGGGACATTCTACTAAATATTTGGCCTATACTCTAAAAATGCAAAGGTCACGAAAGACAAAGAAGACTAAGGAACTATTTTAGATTAAAGAAGACTAAACAGACACAAGTAAATGCAATGCCATGAGTGATACTGGATACCGTGTATTTTCTATGTATATTTCCTTTTGTTTTATGTTTATTTCTTTTGAGAGACAGAGAGACTAGAGAGAGAATCCCATGCAGACTCTGCACCGTCAGCGCAGAGCCCATTGCCGGGCTCACGAATCATGACCCTAACCAAAGTCAAGAGTTGGGTGCCCAACTGACTGAGCCACCCTATATATTGTCTATAAAGGATGTTAGTAGCACCATTTGCAAAGTTGAATCAAGTCTGAAGACTGGAAAATAGTACTGTGTGAATGTTAATTTCCTGGTTTTAATCATTGTATTGTGGTTATATAAGCAAATTTTCTTGTTTTGAGAAAATACACATGGAAGTATTTAAGGATAAAGGAGCCTCATGTCTGTAACATTCTCAAACAGATCAGAAAAAATATACATATTTATAATTAGAGAATGATAGAACAAATGGGCTAAAATGCTAACTTTGGGATAATCTGGATGAAGAATATATGGGAATTATTTGTACTATCTTTGCAACTTTTCCATAAATCTGAAATTATTCCAAAATAAAAAAATGTTTATAATATCTGTGGTTATTCATCCTTGTCGCTCCAGGATGTTTTAGATGGAAAACCCATACACAAAACATCTTCTGTGCCTCTATAGGTAGCTCCAGCTAATTTAAGGAACACATAATAATATTTAAATCTAAGAAATAATTTAAGTTCACTTTAATTTCAAAAACAGACCTACCCCACCGCAGCACGTGAGGAGGAGGCAATGCAGGCAGTCCAAAATAAACCTGGCAAGATTATTACGAAGCTGCTACACCAATCAGCTTGAGAATTGGCACCCTAGAGGGAACAGTACCATCTCCGCACAGGTTGCCCTGCCGGGTGCCTACCAACTTGCCAAGTACCAGTGCCAATTCCGAGATGTTTGTCCACAGCGCCAACTTCCATCAAAAGCCATTGCCGCAGTATTTCATTTGGCCACCTGAGGGCGCGCTAAAATTACTTTTTCTAACCGTGGGATTTCCAGGCACTGAGGAGGGAAGTGTATAGGAGGTAGAAGTCCCAGGTGTCTTCAGGCCCCTTTGCAGACTCTTGATGGGGTAGAAAAGAGAAGAAGTGGTAGCTCTGACCTTTAGAAAACCGTGTTGTCCTCAGAGTTCAGCTTCTTTGTCTTCTACCTGCATTACCTGCCCCCTTTTGCCTTATTGTCAGAGTGCTTTCTACACCCCTACACCCCTTTCTCTTCTCCAGCTATCCAGAACCCTCTTGGTCCCTTTCACCTTATTCCACAGTTTTACCCAAAGCACTCAATCCCACTCAGTGTAAGACTGATAATGATGGTAATCACCATAGCAGAATGTCACAACATAAGAAACTGATAATGGTGATAATCATGATAGCAGAATGTGCCCCTCTCAAGAGAGATTTGAATGTTTGCAGGAATCCATGTCTTAAACTATAGGATTAGGCTCAGATTAGAAATTCAAGCCTCAAAGCTGATGGAAAAGAATGTGAGGGACCACAGGAGCTTTTATTGCCCTCAAAAAATCATACTTTGAGTGGCAAAAAGGGAGCTAGGTTATCATCCAGCTAAGCAAGGGAACAGGGTGTCTGGGACTCATGGGACTTGGTGGGGAACATCTGAGTTTCCAGACTGAAAACTGAATTCTAGAAAGGTGCTGTCTGGAAGGCAGAAAAGCAGTTGGAGTGAAGAACAGTCACCACTAGGAGACTTGGCAAATCTCCAGGGTTATCACAACCTTAAAAAAAAATGTGTAATACAACTGTAAAGCAAAGATTGCTGACTCTTTTGTAGTTGCCCTTCTTCTAACCTCTAAAAGCAGAAATCTCCTTTATTTGAAAGCAGAGAGGAAATCTGGGAAATCTCTGCCAGCACAGAGCCAGATGCTGGGCTTGAACTCACAAACCATGAGATCATGAGATCATGAGATCATGACGTGAGCTGAAGTTGGATGCTTAACCAACTGAGCCACCCAGATGCCCTAAAGTTTGTGATGTTTTTTAAAGGAGTTATGAAGTAACACACCACCTGAAGCTGGCAAATGCATATCACACACTCAACTCTGTAACATCATTTTCTTATTGAAGTCCCAGTCCAAATCACTTTTCTAAAAATACAGGAAGGCAAATAGCTAAAATACTGCCAAAGTCAACGTTTGGGAATGTACTTGCTTCCGTAATAAAATCTTCCACATTATACATCTCATACCTTCCATTTAACTTAAAATTAACTTGAAACAATTATGCCCATAAGATTCATAGCGTGAATATTCTTTTATGCCTGAAAGTGGTGTGATGTTAACAAACAAAAACACCCGCAGCATGCCTCAGAACTGGATGTAAATTATCACAGTGTTTATGTCTAAGCCAAGCTGTGAGGTCCCTGTACTTTTTGTTGTCCTCTCCTCCTCTCTGCCAGGAGGACACTGCTTATCTTTCAGGACTGAGCTTAAGGGTCCTTGTCCTCTGTGAAGCTTTTCCTTTGTATAGACCTTCCCCTCTGCCAGTAGATTTGTCTAGTAGTTCCCTCCGCCCATGCCCTGCTGTGCCGCTATTGGCTTCAGGGCAAGCCCTTAGAACCCCATTCATATTTGTCTTCTCACACATCTGTCTCCTTTGCCAAAACCCAGGCTGTATTTGTATTTGTGGCCTCTCTTCCTCTCTCAGCACCTGGAATTCCATAAGCCCTCAGTATGTGTCCATATATTTGTATGTTTTCATAATTGTGCATTATATACTTCCACTTGTCAGCTCTTTTTATTCTAGCCTTGTAATTGATTCTACAGTTAGAGCAAACTACACATGAGCAAACTCAGGACAGAAGCTTGATTGTTCAGCAGAGGGAGACCCAAAGCCCTGATCAGTTCTGGGGTGGCCTGGCAGATCACTTCTTCAAACTGCAGCCTTGGCACCAACCTTTTCCAATGACCCCTTCTCCCTGCACAGAAAATTTGTACATTATCAAGCCTAGCACAACTCAATGTCTGGACATAGGTGGAAGCTGGAAGCACAGGGCCAGCCACAGGGTCTTTCCAACAAAAGATGTGTTCAGTTTGTAATTTAAGATGAAACAGCAGGTAAATAGCAGTGTCAGCAACGAGCACTCAACAAGGCACAAAAATCCCAAGAATAAAAATTATTGTTTTTGTTGTTGCTATAGATAACATGATGTGAGTGCTATGTGCCAAGCACTATGCTAAGTGCTTTGCCTACAATTTAATCTTCAAAATAACTCTATGAGATAGAGACCATTATCACCTCTACCTCACAGATAAAGAACCTAGGGCTCAAAGAGGTTAATGGAACTTTCCTCTTCATCTCAATAGTAAGTGGTGGAGCCAGAATTCAAAATCCACTTTGTTTACTACAAAGTACCCACACATATCTAGTGCACTATACTTCCTTCTATAGGGAGATACCAAAAAGCCATAAATCAGGGAAGAAACTGAGACCAGTAAATGTGCTCAAATTAGAAACAAGAACATGGGTTGTTCACTGTACAGTTGATTTTTTTTAAAGGGATTCAATACTGCACCCAACATTCTCTCTCATACCACTCTTTAGGAAACACTGAGGTTAAAAAAAAAGCATTATCTCCAGAAGGCCCCTGGTTCCATTGTAAATATTTGCAAATATATAAACTTAGCACCTTTAATTATGACAGAGCTGAGTATTTATTGAACTAATGGGCTTTCATAATTGGAGCTCTGAAAGGACAGGACACAGGACAAGTATCAAAGGCCAAGGGAGGTCTTTAAGATATCATGCTGGAGGGGTGCCTGGGTAGCTCAGTTGGTTAAGCATCCAACTTCAGCTCAGGTCATGATCTTACGGTTTGTGAGTTTGAGCCTTGCATTGGGCTCTCTGCTGTCAGCACAGAGCCCACTTTGGATCCTATCCCCCTCTCTCTCTCTGCCCCTCCCCTGCTCTTGCTCACTCTCTCTCAAAAATAAACATAAAAAATATAAGATACCATGCAGAAAAAGAGCCCTGAGTGAACTCGTGCCTTATGAACTGGTCATCTGGCTGGTCTCTAAAGATAGTTATATGTATTTCTGTATGTGTCACTCCAAGGATACCTGGTTTCCATTCACAACCAATCCCTTATGGAGGAAAAAGCCAACAAGGAGGACCCCATATGTGCCCAAGTACAGCCCCTGTGGAGGTGACTTGTGAGTTCTGAACGCCCACTCCAGCAGACATGTGGCAACCCAGCAGAATGGAAAGTTGCCAGTGGAGACATTTGCCAACCTAACTGGGGTTACAAATGTTTATATGGATGGTATAACCTTCTGTCTCAGAGTGACTGGAAGATATGTCACAGAAGCACAAATTCCTGACAAATACACTCTTCCTGAGTGGAGCCTGAGATAAAGTCTCCATAGCAAACTTTGTCTAGGAACACATACTCCAGGGGCTCCTGTGTCCATCACTGTGAAAAAGGAGGGAGCTTGACTTTTGGACCCTCAGGCCAAGCTCAGTGCTGCTGCCTCAAAGGCCTGCCTTGGCAAGAGAATAACTAGTACATCAAACCCATGATCGCATGGTTATTATGGGTTAGTACAAGGCAGCAGTTAAAAGATGGCTCTGTTTAAAATCAGTTTAAAGGACAACATTTAGAAAACAATGGTACTAGGGCACCTGGGTGGCTCAGTCAGTTAAGCGCCTGACTTCAGCTCAGGTCGTGATCTCGCAGTTAGTGGGTTCGAGCCCCACTTCGGGCTCTGTGCTGACAGCTCAGAGCCTGGAGCCTGCTTCGGATTCTGTGTCTCCCTTTCTCTCTGCCTCTCCGCCCCTCAGAAATAAACATTAAAAAAATAAAAAGGAAAAAGAAAACGATGGTACTGGTGGTATTTGAAATGACAAGAGACAGTGAAAGAGGCCCTCAAATGACTCATATTTGGGGACCCCACACTTCCAAAGGAGTACTACTATGGTGGAAATTCTAGCCCCTGGGGCAAGCCTGCTGTACAGGGGAGGACCTTAGGGCAGACTGTTATTCTAGCACCCTTCATTAGCCTAGCCTGCCTGTAATGAAGGACGACAGTACACACATACTCTGAAGCCAGGAAGAGGGGAAAGGTGGCTCACACTTACTGGGGGGACTAGGGCCAAATTCTCCCTGCCCCATAGAAACCTGAGCAGGGCTTTGGGGCTGGGTGTCCCACCAGTCCAGAGATAGGATGATGGGTTTCATTAAAACACTGAAACAAACCTTTATTTTTTTCCTTTCTATTTTCCCCCATTTTATTCCTCCTATAAAATCTTCAGCCTTGCAAAGCTAACCAGATAATGTATCTGAATTAACACTAGGGGATTCCTGGATCACACAACACAAATGCTTAAAATAAATGAATTGCCTAGTTAACTTAAGAAATGCTTTCTTTAATAGTATGGGTAAAACACTAGTGAATGGGAAGAGATGCTTCTTGCTAACCTCCCACTAAGACTACCATACTTAATAGGCTTGAAGTGGTAAAAGGAGACAGTAATAAAAAGAATTACAGCCCCAAAATGGAGGCTAACCCCTCCCATTAGTGCCAACAGGTATGATGAACACACTCCAGGGAACACTGCCAGAATGCATGAAGCTTCCATCTGATCCTTGTATGCCAGACAAGTTGCCTCCCACCACTAGAGGGAAGTTCCCAAGAGTTGGCAGCATTCTAAGATGGTTCCAGCTGAACAAATGTGCACTTGGAATATACCAGAGAACATATTTTAGAAGTCCCAAACCTGTAATTCATCCTGTCTGTGACAAACCATCCATAGATCCCAGCTCATGGCTCTGGCTCCTCCTTAACAGAACCTGTACCCAACTCATTGGAATAGAAGTATAGTTCCCATATCTTTCCCTTTGGGGTAAATAAGAGCAGAGCTAAAATGAGCTACAGTTCTCGTTCCCACCCTGTCTTCCTCAAAACACCATCATCGCCAAAAGTGTAAACAGAACTCTAGTTCAGGCATTTCTTGTCATTCTCACCAGAAATAAATACTAGCTCTATTCATTAAGCACATGCAATGTGACTACTTCAGTGATAGATTTTAAAATGGGTATACATACATTTTGAGTTCATCTTCTGTATGCCTCTTTCATGTTCATCTGCACTGGCATTCATATAATTACTGCCCAAACCCCAAGAAACCAGGTTACAAATCCCTTTCATCTTCGACCCCCACCTATGAGCTAAGCAATGGGGACAGGAAACTCTGCAGATTCTTGGGGCCCTGGAAGTTAAGTTTCTATCCTTGAGTGCCAAGGTTAGTCAGCTTTCATTCAAATGATAAAAAAGGCAAGTTTGAGCAAAGATATCAATATCTAAAGTGGTAATTTGCTCTTAACTTCTGATTCTATATTCAGCTGCCTATTAGATATAATAAAGACCTGGAAGGCCCACCAACACCTCAAACTCACAACATCCACAACTGAATTCATCCTCTTTATCTGAAATTTGGTCCTTCCCCTATTCCTCTTAATAAGGGGTGTCATCTTGTGGCTGAAGCCAGAAACCCCAGAAGTATCCTTGACACTTTCTTTTCCTCAATCTCTACATTCAGTCTGTCAGTAAATTCTATTACTTCCACTTCAAAAATAAACACAAAGATAGTTTCTTCTCTCCACCTCCATCACCTGTTCCAAGCTATCATCATCTCTCACCTAATTGAGTGCGACAACCTCCAAGCTGATCTCCGTGCCTCTACAGGTTCCACCTTCAAGAATTCTTTCTCCGTATATCAGTCAGCAGAAAATGCATATCAAACCATGTTACAACTCTACTTCAAACCCTCCAATGAGAGAGACATATAGTATTCATAAGTTGGAAGATTCAACACAGTGAAGATGCCAATTCTTCCCAGATTGATGTAGAGGTTTAATAACATTCCTATCAAGATCCACACAAGACTTTTTGTAAATAAAGACAAGATTATTTAAAAATTTATACGGAAATGCAAAGGAACTATAATAGGTTAAACAAATTTGCAAAGGAAGAATACAGTGAGAGGAATCAATCTACTTGAATTCCAGACATAACTACAGTAATCAAGACTATGTGGTATTAGCAGAGGAACAAATGTATGGATAAGAGAAACAGAATTAAAAAATCGCAGGAATAGACTCACACAAGTATGCCCACGTGATTTTTGACAAAAGTGCAAAAGAATTCAAATGGTGCTGGAGCAACTGGGCATTCATAGGCAAGATGATAAGCCTCGACTTAAACTTCACAGTTCATGTAAAAATTAACTCAAAATGGATCACAGACTTAAATGTATATCCTAAAACTATAAAACTTTTAGAAAGAAAAAAACAGAAGAAAGTCTTCAGGACCTGGAGCTAAGCAGAGTTCTTACATATGACATGATCCATAAAGGGAAAAATTGATGAACTGGGCATCATCAAAACTAAAAGCTTTTAATTGGATGAAGGCGGTCAAAAGTACAAATTTCAAACTAAGATATATAAGTACTGGTAATGTAATTTACACATAATTACTATTATTAACACTGCTGTGTGACATATTTGAAAATTGCTAAGAAAGTAGATCCTAAAAGTTCTCCAAAGGAAAAAAAAATGTAACTATATGAAGATGTTAATATTGTGGTAATCATTATGCAATATATGTATGCCAAGTATTTATGCAGTACACCTCGCACTTATACAAGGTTGTATGTCAATTATATCTCAACGAAACTGGAAAAATAAAATAAAATTTTAAAACAATGTTTGCCCTGACAAAGACCGTGCTATGAGAATTAAAAGACAAACTACAGACTAGGAGAAAATAACTGCAAACCACATAACTGACAAAGAATGTAGAATATATAAAGAGCTCTCAAAACTCAACAGTAAAAACAAGCAATCCATTAACAATAAGGGCAAAGAACATGCATAGATATGCACCAAAGAGGATATACAGATGGCAAAGAAGCACGTGAAAAGCATCATTAGCCATTATAAAAATGCCAATTTTCTTAATGTAATATCCACAATAAGAGACCACTGCACACTTGTAAGAATGGCTAAGAAAAAAAAGTGACAGTATCAAATGTTGGTGAAGATGCAAGGAAACTCTATTAATGGTATTGGTATAAATGTACAATTGTACAGCCGCCCTGAAAAAAATTGTTTGGCAGTTTATTTTAAAACTAAACATATAAGTACCATGAGAGCCAGAAGTCTCATACTTGGGATTTATAGCAAATAAATTAAACTGATGTTCACACAAAAACTTGAACATGAATGTTCACAGCAGCTTTATTGATAACAACAACAACAACAAACCAGAAACAACTCAAATGTCTGTTACAAGTGAATGGTTAAGCAGCACTACTAAGGAATAAAAAGGAACTATTGATACAAGGAACAACCTAAAATAGATCTCAAGGGAATTATACTGAGTCTAGAAAAAAAAGACAGTATCAAATGTTATATACGTATGATTTCACTCACATAACATTTTGAAAGGACAAAATTATAGAGAATGATAATAGATCAGTGGGTGCCCAGAGTTAGGGCACTATGAAGGTACAATATCAGGAAGTTTCTTTGGGGTTGATAGAACAGTTCTGTATCCTGATTGTCATGATGGTTACACGGTCTATACAAGCAATAAAATGTCATAGAACACTACACACACGCGCGCGCGCGCGCACACACACACACACACACACACACACACACACACACACACCAAATTGGATTAAGTCCTGTACTTGAGTTAATGCAGTGGTTCTCAACCATAGGCAATGGTGCTCCTCATCCCTAAGGGACATTTGGCAATGTCGGGAGATATTTGTGGTTGTGAAAACTGACATGGGGGAAGGGTGTGTTGCTATTACCACCTAGTGGGTTGAGATCAGGGATGCTGCTAAACACCCTACCATCACAGGACAGCCCCCCACAATAAAGAATTTTTCAATTCAGAATGACAATAATGCCAAGGTGAACAAACCCTGAGTTAATAGCATTGTACCTATATCAATTTTCTGATTTTGACAAAGTATTATAGTTAAGAAGTTATTATCATTGGGAAAACTAGATAAAAGGTACACAGGAATTCTCTGTACTACTATTTTTGCAAATTCTGTGAGTCAAACTATTTCAAAACAAAAAGTTAGACTAATTACTACTACTACTACACTACTATTACTACTACTACTACTAATAATAATAATAATAAAACCCTCCAATGACTCCTCATTGTTCTCAAGATAAAACCCAAACTCCTAACATATATTTCAAAACCCAATTCTATCTCCACCATTTACTAGCTGTGAAAACTTAGGCAACTAACTAAATCCCAGTTTTCTCCTTTATAGTGGAAATAATAATTCCATAAGGATTATGTAAACTAATGCTCACAAAATCACTCTTTATATTAGGAATTGCTATACAAATGCTTAGAATGATTATCACTTTTAAGCCTGGCCTCCCATGTCCCCCCCCCCCAGCTCATCTCCAGCCAAATTGAACTATTAGCTGGCCCATGAATACACTGTTTCTGTGTCATCTTCATTTTGAGCTATCTGCCTAGACTCTCTCCCCCATCTCTCTGAATTTTACCCATTGAAATTCTCCCCCACAAATAATTCATGCACAAAAATGCACTGACTGTATACACACACACACACACACACACACACACACACACACACACACTGGAATACTACTTGGCAATCAAAAAAAAAAAGAGAAATCTTGCCATTTGCAACAAAGTGGATAGAACTAGAGTGTATTATGCTAAGCGAAATAAGCCACTCAGAGAAAGATAAATATATGATTTCACTCATGTGTGGAATTTAAGAAACACAACAGATGAACATAAGGGAAAGGAAGGAAAATTAAACAATATAAAAACAGAGAGGGAGGCAAACCATAAAAGACTCTTAAATACAGAGAAAAAACTGAGGGTTGCTGGAGAGGAGGTGTTAGGGGATAGGCTAAATCGGTAATGGGCATTAAGGAGGGCACTTGTTGGGATGAGCACTGGGTTATATGTAAGTGATGAATCACTGGGTTCTACTCCTCAAACCAATACTACACTGTATGTCAACTAACTTGAATTTAAATAAATAAATTTTTTAAAAAGCAAAATTTATATATTAGAAAAGTATAGTGATTAAAACAACTATGGTATGATATATAATTACAGATCAATCAATACAACAAAATATATGTTTTAAAATATGAAAAAAATGCACTGGTTAGATAACAGGTGGGGAAAGGAGGATCTTAAATGTTTAACATGAAAGGAAATGATTAAGAAAGTTGTTACAAAACAAAGAAAGGAGAAAAAAAGAGAGACAACTCAAGAAACAGACTCTTAACTATAGAGAACAAACTGATGGTTATTAAAAGGGAGGCAAGTGGGGGATGAGTGAAATAGGTGATGGAGATTAAAGAGCCCTCTTATGATGAGCACTGAGTAATGTATAGAACTGTTGAATCACTATATTGTACACATGAAACTAATAGAAAACTGCATGTTAACTAACTGGAATTCAAATAAAAACTTCTAAGCCAAAAAAATTAAGAAAGTTGTTACAGATCTAGCATCCTGCTGAAAACCATTCATTCATTGATTCAACAAATATTTAATGAGCATCCAATATGTGTCAGGCACCTTGACACTGAAATACAATAGTGTTCATGGCTGGCAATAAATATTGATAGAATGACTGAATGAGAAAATGGATGAATGAATAACAGACTACTATGCAATCATTTATTCAAAGCTTTAAACATTTAAAAAAATTTAATGATTATTTATTTTTGAGACAGAGAGACACACACACAGAGCACAAGTGGGGGACAAGCAAAGAGAGAGAGAGACCCAGAATCCGAAGTAGGCTCCAGGCTCTGAGCTGTCAGCACAAGGCCGGGTGCGGGGCTCGAACCCACGAACCACGAGATCATGACCTGAGCTGAAGTAGGACACACAACTGACTGAGCCACACAGACGCCCCTAAACATTTTTAAGGTGTAGGAAATACTTCTCTTTTTTATTTTTTTAATGTTTAATTTTGAGAAAGAGACAGAACACAAGCAGGGAGAGGGGCAGAAAGAGAGGGAGACACAGACTCTGAAGCAGGTTCCAGGCTCTGGGCTGTCAGCACAGAGCCTAATGCAGGGCTCATGCAGGGCTTGAACTCACAAACTGTGAGATCATGACCTGAGCCAAAGTCATACACTTAACCGACTGAGCCATCCAGGCACCCCAGAAAATACTTCTGATATAATGTTAGACAACTAAAATCTAATATCAGGTAGTTAAATGGAAAAGAAAACTTGTAAAAAAGTGTAGAAAAAATTGAATTTTAATTATCACCTCTGAATGATAGACAAGGTTATGGATGAACTTATTTTATTTTATATTATTTTTGGTTTCTTTATATTTTCCAAATTTATCATAGCAATAATTCATTACTTTTGCAATTAGAAGGAAAAAGATTATTTTTTACAAGTTAAAAAAAAAAAAAAAAAACCTCCAGGGGCACCTGGATGGCTCAGTGGGATAAGCATCCAACTCATGATCATGAGGTCATGATCTCATGGTTCACAAGTTCAAGCCCTGTGCCGGGCTCTGCGCTGACAGCTCAGAGCCTGGAGCCTGCTTCAGATATTGTGTCTCCCCCTCTCTCTATGCCTTTTCCCACTCATGCTGTCTCTTTCAAAAATAAATAAACTTAATTTAAAAAAAAAAAAAAAACCGTCCCAACCATACTTCAAGATTCATCTTAGATTCCACCTCTTCTATAAATTTTTTTTTCAACGTTTATTTATTTTTGGGACAGAGAGAGACAGAGCATGAACGGGGGAGGGGCAGAGAGAGAGGGAGACACAGAATCGGAAACAGGCTCCAGGCTCTGAGCCATCAGCCCAGAGCCTGACGCGGGGCTCGAACTCACGGACTGCGAGATCATGACCTGGCTGAAGTCGGACGCTTAACCGACTGCGCCACCCAGGCGCCCCAGTATATCTATACAATGGAATATTACTCAGCCATAAAAAGGAATGAGGTGCTGATATATGCTACAAATGCATGAACCTCAAAAACATGATGCCAAATGAAAGAAGGTAGACACAAATTGTCACCTATGCGTGATTCCATTTGTACAAAATATCCAGAATAGGAAAATTCACTGGGATAGAAGGTACATTATTGTTCACCAGTGGCTTCAGGGAGGTAAGGACTGGGAAATGACTGCTAATCAGTACCAACTTTCTTTATAGAGTGATGAAAATGTTCTATAATTAGATAATGGTAACAGTTGTACAACACCAAAATGCTAGAAATGACTATTATATTTATTTTTTAAAAATTGGGGCACTTGGGTGGCTCAGTCGGTTAAGCGTCCGACTTCAGCTCAGGTCATGATCTCACAGTTCGTGAGTTCGAGCCCCATGTCGGGCTCTGTGCTGACAGCTCAGAGCCTGGAGCCTGCTTCACATTCTGTGTCTCCCTCTCTCTCTGCCCCTTCCCTGCTCATGCTGTGTCTCTCTCTGTCTCAAAAATAAATAAACATTAAATTTTTTTTAAATCGTAATAGTACCATTATTGAATATGTTCTTTCTATAAAGCATCATTTTAAGAAAGTTCAAATCCAAGGTCCAACACTTACCAGCTGGATGCCCTTAGACAAGTTAATTAACCTCTCTGTGCCTCAATAATATTATCTGTGAAATGAAGATAATAGCAGTATCAACCTCGATAGGGTTGCTTTGAGAATTAAATGTTAATATATAGAAAACAATTCAAATAGTGCTTGCTATACAACAAGAATTAGCTAAGCGTTACCTATTGTAATCACTTCAACTAATCCTCACAACAACCCCCTGAAGTAGGTATTAATGATTCCCATTTTACAGATGAGAAAAATGAAGGCACAGGAATAAGCAACTCACTAGGTTATCCAGCTAGCAAGTAGCGATCAAAACTAGGATTCTGACACCAGCGTTCTGGCTTCAGGGTCCTTGCTCTCAACTACTGTCAGATTCTACCTCCCATAAATCTGGCATATCAAACCCTTGAAGTCATAGCTATTTTTGGTTAGCATGGGGTTCAATTGGGTATTTAAGGTTTTCAAAATGTGAATCAATTTAGGTAAATACATTAATTAAATACTACCATGGCTGGTACCCAGGTCTGGCAAAACGAGTAAGGAGCACATGAATGAGGTTTAGAAAACACTGGAGTAAACCATGGAAATCTACCATGCAAGAAAACACACCTGAGCTGTTACCAATATACTAGGTAAGCTACTGCACACCATAATTAAAACATATATGGATCTCTTGTATAATAACTCATCCCAGGCCAAAATTATTCACCAGGTACCTAGCCCAAAGAGAGGGAGTCCAGCAGAACTCAGCAAGAGCAAGCCTGAGGAAGAAATATCGAAATATCTTGATTAAAGTCAGAGAGGGGCTGTGGAGTTGTCATCCCTTGACCTCTTTTGGAAAATGAATTGGTCAGTCAACCATCTGATCAGCTGGTTTCCCACCTGCCATCTCTGGGAATGTGAGGCAGGGGAATTTCTCCATTAGTCACAGTAATCACGATATCCACGGCCCACCACCCTTTTAGGAACCTAGGAAAATGTTTTAACTTCTTTTGAAATCAAAAGAAAAAATTAATGTAACCCAAGCCAAATTATATTTATCTTTATACCAACATAGTTGTAAAGTATCATCTTAAAAAATTTTATGGAGAAGGGGTGCCTGAGGTTAAGCTTTGGACTCTTGATTTCCACTCAGGTCATTATCTCACTGCTCCTGAGATCAACCCGCCCCCCCACACACACACACCCCTGTAGGGATCAGAGATGACAATGCAGAGCCTGCTTGGCATTCTCTCTCTCTCTCTCTCTCTCTCTCTCTCTCTTTCTGTCCCTCCTTCCCTCACAAAATAAATAAATAAACATTTAAAAAATTTATGGAGGAAGGTGCCAAAGAAGGCAAAAATGCCTAGGGTCCACAAAAGTCCTAATGTAGCCCTGACATGAGGGCAGATCATCTCACCTCTACCTCCTGTGTCTTCAAAGAACCAGCTCAGTCGGTTAAGCATCCAACTCTTGATTTCAGCTCAGGTCATGACCTCTAGGTTCATAAGTTCTAGCCTGCATTGGGCTCCATGCTGACAGCAGGTAGCCTGCTTGGGATTCTCTCTCTCTCTCTCTCTCTCTCTCTCTCTCTCTCTTTCTCTCACTCTCTCTCAAGATAAATAAACTTTAAAAAAAGGAACCAGCTCAGCAGCCAATGCATGTAGTACCCTGGTCCTGTTAGTGTCCCCTCAGTGTTGAAGAGAAGTGAAGAGATGGGAAGGAGGAGGAGATCCCAGGCACTCCGATTTTTTTTTAAGACTCTGCCCAATGTTCTCCTCCCCCCTCCTTCACTGCTGCCTTGGAACCTCACCATTATTTACTCTTTTGAAATAATATGGCAGTAATATGGTGAAAAGTACACAGAATTTGTAGTCAAGCTTTCTGGTATGACCATGTTTGGGTGCATTGCCTGGCTGCCCTAGGGCTCAGTTTTCTGTGTAAAAAATGGAGATGGTGGGGCGCCTGGGTGGCGCAGTCGGTTAAGCGTCTGACTTCAGCCAGGTCACGATCTCGCAGTCCGTGAGTTCGAGCCCCGCGTCAGGCTCTGGGCTGACGGCTCGGAGCCTGGAGCCTGTTTCCGATTCTGTGTCTCCCTCTCTCTCTGCCCCTCCCCCGTTCATGCTCTGTCTCTCTCTGTCCCAAAAATAAATAAACGTTGAAAAAAAAATTTTAAAAAATAAAAAAATAAAAAAAAATGGAGATGGTAAAAATGGTGGTTGTAAAGGTAAAAGTGGGATAAATTGTGTACAGTGCCAAGCAGAGGGCCCATTATTAAAAGTTATTCTTAGATATTAAGGACATTAACAGATCCTGGAGCACCTGCAAACACTGGAGGAAGAACCACGAGCCTTCAGTTATGGCCTGATCCTTTTTTATTTGGCACATTAGTAGAGAAAACCAGCTCAGAAAGATAATTGTATTAAAGGAAAGGGGTGGAGAAGTAGTAAGGAAGGTGGGAACTCTTCCGAGGCCTGCAATACTGGTCCTGGAATAAGGCACGCTCTCAGCGCCTTGCAGAGCGGGGTGCTGTAAGAAGCAAAGCAAATGCGTGTGCCAAGAACTGAAGGAAGGAGCCCGTGCAGCCTAAGCATTCTTGGATGCACTAAGCACTTGGCAGGTTTATACACTTGCACTCTGACGTGGGTTCATTACTAAATATCTGAAGTCCTTGGAGATTTTTCAAGAGGCAGGTTGGATTTCTTGCAATGTGCATCTGAGCACCCGGACTGCTCTGCAAACCTAACTACCGCTCCCTCCAGAATGCACGGTGGGATCTGATCGCAAAAACCCAGTGCAAGCAGCCTCCAAGCTAATCGTTTCGTCTTAATCACTAGCCAGATACGCAGGCTTTGAGTGTGAATGGAACGGAAGCAGACAGTCCTATCCATCATTCACCAAGTTCTAGGAGGGGTATGCCGCTCTCAGAGCCCAACGCAGGATAGACTAACAACTTCGCTTCAGTGTGCTTGGGCTGCTGAGGGCTCCGCGCTTTCCCCAACCACCCCTATCTCTCTGTCTTTTCCCCTGAGGAAGCAAGGCACACTGCGTCCTCTGCAGTCTGGGGAACATCGAAGGTTGAGCGGAGGAATATGTTACAAACATTTCGCTGCGAACTTCTGGACCGAGAGTGAAGTTTTGCCTCTCGCCACCAAAAACTGCGTTCTCGATACAGCACAGCCCCATCCTCCAATCAGATATTTCGTCCGAGTTGGGAGTAGACAGTTAAACTGCAAGTTGGAGTCACAGCTCCCCACACAAGCATGCCCACTACCAGCACCACTCTGACAAACACTCGCCCTATTTTACTAACACGCCCTGGCAGCGAGCGCGCCCCCGTCAGGTCCCACTGACAGCAACTAGAGGTAACGTGAACGCTAATAGAGGACCTCTAACTGACTCGAGCGTATACACTTTGAACCTGCTGGGGGCAACATACCCCCTATATAAGGCGCGCCAGCCTCAGACTCGGCGCCTGAAGAGGTCCGGGAGCCAGAAGTACACCCCACTGGGCAGTTGGTCCTAGCTCCTGACGCCACCCAGGGTTCGCCGCGGACCCCAGGAAACAGTCTATGTATGCGCTGGGCTTCATCGACAGTACTTTGGACATGGAGAGTAATTTCGGGTGCAGCCACTACGACGTGGGCTTCCGCAGCCTGGGGGGCGGTAGGGAGGAGGAAGAACAGAATGGTCAGTGCCTAGACGGGGACAGGTGCTTTGGCAAACTCCAGGGGAGGAACTTTCCCTGGGAGGGGTGGGTGCGCGGGACGCTGCGAGGCTGTCGCCACTATCTTTCATCGTGACCCCACGGCCCCTCCAGCTCACGTAAGGTGGGCCCGTACCCTACGGTCTCTCTTTTGCTTTCGTCCTTTCCCAGAGACGAAGCCTACCTTGGCCTCGTTGCTTTTAAGTGGAAGAGAGGAGAATACAGCGTCTGAACCTAAGTGCGGAGCGGCTGCAGTAAACTACGTTGGCATGAGAGAGCTGAACCCCTTCGACGACGAAAACCTGGAGGGCGGCTTTGGCGGCGGCTTGGCGCCCCCGCAGCAGCTGGAGGAGCCGCCCCCCCCGGCTGCGGTGGGGCCACTGATCGCTGAGAGGAAGCAGCGCCGCTACCGCACCGCGTTCACCCAGTTGCAGCTGCAGGAACTGGAGGACATTTTCCATCGCGTTCAATACCCCGACGTGTTCACGCGGTAAGTGGTTTGTTACGCTAGCGCGCAGTTCTCCAGGGGGCTCGGGCCCATCCCGGGGAGTGTTAGGCTCTTTCCCAGGACCCTCCCAAGCCAAAAGCCGCTTAGGGGGGGTTGAGGACGCCAGGGTCCGTCCTTGATCTCAGGGGTTGGGTCAGTGCTTCCAGAGAGCTTGCTAGGGTGAAGCAAGAGAGGGTCGGATTGATCGTGCTTTTATTTAAAATTTGGATAATTTGTTCATGAGTCTTTTGCATTAATTTTTATATTTTAAATGTTGCATTAAAATATTTATCGTGATTGCTCAGTTTTTTTCAAGCACTTTAAGTTTTGCGCACCAGGCGAGCACCTCGCTTTCCTCACCCTAGTCTCGGTCCTGCCACGTGGAGCGCTGTGCTAAGGCTTCACAGTTTCGAGCGTTTAAAAGCCAGCGAGGTTTTCCCTTCAACTTGCCTTCCGGGGAGCCCTTGTAGTGGGTCCCGATCCCGGTAGTGTATGAAGGGGCAGGCCTATTCGGGGCCGGCAGGAATGGGGGACCAGGATGAGTCGGTGTGCGGTTTAGGGGCCTTCTTTCTGGTTCTGCTGCATTCAGCCTTCTCCCGCCAAAGAGCACAGAAAGAATTTCCCTTGAGCCGATGGTTTGGAGTTCCTCCTTGAGAGTTCCCCTCTGCGTTTACAATAAACTGTGGAAATACTCTGGTTCAAAACTCCGCTTTAAAGGCTTTGGCGTTTTATGTATTTTCACGGAGGGAAAGATTCCTTTCCCAAGGAAAGATTTCCAGTATTATTCTCTGTTGTTCCACAAACAGAAAAATCGGTGGAGACATATTTAACTAACAGACACACTACCAGGGACTTTCATATATATTCCCTTTTTCTATCTTATTTAGTACAGGTAAGTTGTCCGTGGGAAAACTCCCTAAAGCAAGCCTCAAGCTGTGTTATGGAAAACTTCACTGGGAGGGAAGATAGAAATAATGTGTGTGATATATTTATTTTAAATACTGAACATTTGCAATTTTCCTCCCTCAGAGAAGAGATCGCAGGACGTCTGAATTTGACTGAAGCCAAAGTGCAGGTCAGTAAATCTTAAAAGAGCACATGGCAGGGCAGCCATTTAAAACATAGTTGAGATTTTGTCCTGGATATTCTGAAGTTGGTGTGTTAGTTGTCTTTCCATGTTTAATAAATAAGTTTTGAACATTGAGTGCCTTGGGGGTGGGAAATGGGATAGGCTTCTGGAAATTGCCCATTACCAGAGGAAATATGATTTCCTAAAGGAAAAAAAATAGAGCACACTTCTCCCCACACACACTTTTTTCCCAATAAAGTTCACCTCCTTTTACACTGGTATCTTTCAGGAAGAATGTTAGTCTTCCCTAAAGGAATATTTCTATGTATAATCATGTTGGGGCTTAATCCTACCTGGGAAGTATACAAATTAATGCACTGAAGAGCTAGATTATAAGAAGGTTCAACAGTACTAAATTATTTGAAATATTTAAAACCAGCCATAAGCTCTTGGCTAAATGAGTGAATTTACAAGTATTCAGACATTGGGGTGAAGGAGTAATTCACAGACAGAACACAGTGCATGAGTAGCATGTTTAGTTAAACTGAAACTGGAGTGGGAGGGTAGCTTAAAATTCCAAGTGCCTGGTCCTTCTGCCATTTTTAAGTGTTTTGTAAAGCAGCATAGAAAATGAAAGCCTTAAATTTTAATTTTTTTGGAAGACTTTGATATCAGCCCCAAAACATGGCTAAAATGTTGGGATTTTGTTAGTAATGGGGAAAGGTTTGCAAACTTTGGAAAATTGTCTTAAAGAATTGAACCAAAAAAGACAACAATTTTTAATAAAGTTCCACTGACCTAAGAAGGGGTGAAAGTTTAGGGGAGTATTGTATACATTCAAATATATGCATTGCAGATGCCTCACAAATTCAACTATATGAAACTACCAAATGTGTAAATGAATATTCTCTTGAGGAACTTTTAACATCTACTAATTTTTCTTTCCTTTTGGTGACATTATTTTGAAAAGGTGGGGTTTTCTGGAATTTGATTTTCAGGGTGCTCTCACTTCAGACCAGATTCTTACATGTGTAAATTTAAATACTTTTCAGGAAATGATTATTAATTTGTTGGTCACGGGATCAAATGGTAACTGTTTGAGGTCATAGAAAATCATAGTTACATGAAAGAAGTATGTGCCCCCTCAAGGTAATCTCAGAGGAAAAGAAAAACAAAGTTTGCTAAGTAGATTTTCCCCCTCCCTGGTTGCCTTCTTTTTGGATTTCTGAAGGGGAAATGAGCCAGAAAACCCAAAAAAGGAAAAACACTATGTTCTCATATATTTTCAAGCTCTGCAGCATGAATTTCCCCCAAGAAACTTAATAGATGCTTCCCCTCACCTTTTGCAAATATAGTAGACCTGTTTATGAAACCAGTATTGGGAATATGGATCTAATATTCGCCCATACCAAAATTTGCCAGATTTTGGTTACATTTAGGGAGATTTGACCACTGATATATTTGAATCCCTCCAAAATGAACTCTACTATACTGGCCTTCTTCAGACTATATATTCATGCAGCAAAAGGACCCAAATCCTAAGATGGGAAAGAGAAAAGGTGACAGCAGACAGAGAGAAAAGGCCCTTTGTCTCAATTAAATAATATTGCAGTTTGGGAACTTCCGAAAGGATTAAATACAATAAAAACCCTATTAACTAGTATACCAAGAGAACAGTAAAGTCTAAGTGACAGCTTTTTTTGTCTGTTGGTTTGTTAATATTTGGCAAATACTCAGGGAGGAGCCTCTTTTGTGGCCCCTACCCCCACATTGCTGTTGAACATTTTCCTAAAATGCATAATTGGACCTTCCTGCCTTAGGAATGAGTGATGGGATTGGAGTTTCCTACTTAAGGAATGGAGCTGGCAGGGCCAAACGTGCCTCACCCCTCTGAGAAACAGCAGCTTCTGTCCAGGATCCTAAAACTATAGCTAGGGTTGAATGACCTAACTTTCTCCTGAGCCCAGGAAGGTCTGGAGGGTAAGGCAGATGGGAGCGTGCAAAGTTGACAGTAGTGACAATGGGGTGCCCAATCTTTTATCTGGGGAAAAGGATTTTGAGTTTAGTGAATTTGGATTTAATTAGGTTAAACTTTCCTTAACACTAAAAGCTAAACTACCAAGGCAGCGTCCGGGGCTTCAGCAACTCTCCTATCCCAGCAGTCCCTGAGACCCCATGATCAGGCCTCTTTTGACATACCACATGTTTAATTCTTAGGAGATTTAGGAGAATGATCCCTTAAATATCACTACAGGAAACTTTTCTGGCTAAAACTGCAATGTTCTCCTAGTGGATTAGTTACTTTAGACTGCAGATGGGTTTTTTGAAAAGGGAGTCATTCCTGTCCATATAATTTTAATCAGGTCCTCCTTTATACCATGCTCAGCTTCCCCCATAACCAGGGTGACACTACCCCTGGTGAGGAGGGGGTGAAGCAACCAGACAGCTGACGGTTGAATGTCCCTTTACCCCATTGCCAGGCATGTGCATTAATGTTGGAGAACCAGTGCAATTTATCAGTTAGATCTGCATCCGAGACCTGGGGGGAAAACATGAAAGAATACTAAAAATTAGAAGAGAGACAAATCAATGTGCCCAAGTCTGGACTAACCATGGGGTTAGCTGAGAGGAGGTATGCAGTTTACTTTCCCAAGATACTTTAGCAATAAGGAAATGGCTTCTCCCACTGCAGTTTACAAGTTCAGTGGCAGCATTGCATGTTGTCGTGTTTTCTATTATGACATTGACTGTTCAGTGTACTAAACCAATCCCTTTTTTTCCCTCTGATTGAAGGTTTGGTTTCAAAACAGAAGGGCCAAGTGGAGAAGACACCAGAGGGCAATGATGCTCAGAAATGTGGCCCCTGTTGCCTTGGGCCCTCCTGTGGGAGTAATCTTTGATGGGCCCTATCATGCAATCCCTGTTCTGGACCCGGCATGGAGATATGTTCCTCTAGTGCCTCGGGGCCTTATGCCTCCTGGGCCACCTCTGCCCCCCGGGCCACCCATGATACCTATGCCACCCCCACCACCTGTGCCTCCCTTTGCACTGTCCCCCGTAGGGGTGGCATGGGCCCATGTCATCAATGGTTATTTCACAGGTCCCATTTTCTAAAGTATGGTCTTTGTGACAATTTTTCCAAAGTGTTTTTTTCTGCCAGATATAAATCATGTGTAGCGCAATATTGAGTAATTCTTCAAATACATGTTAAATGAATTGAATAACTGAACAAAGTTAGTGCCTGTTGTCCTTGTAGAGTACCTTTTCAATAAAGCATTTTCAATAAAGTTTCAAATAAGTAATATATTGGTTTTGAGTGCCAAATGAGATAAGTAGGGTATTCATGCAAATTATAAGGAAATAGCATTCAAACAGAATGTCAAATAGGTCTCCTTCATAACATAATAGTCCTGAGTTACCATCAATAGGCCATGCACATCACAATTTTCCAAGTGCCCATGCTGGTTTATACTGACCACATGTGCTCCTTCCACATCTGTCCCCTCCCCAACAATCCTCAGCCCCACTCTGCCCTGTTTGGAGCACATCCCTGTGCAAGATGAGAAGGGGTGCGTCTCTAGTGAGAGAACAGTGTGTTTCCAGGCAGGGCCATGTTCCACTCATGTCAGGGAATTCAACAGCCATGGACTCTAAGGGAATCTTCCTAAGAGGCTACTCAGGGCTGTAAGGGACTGTGGCAGCCAAACTCCAAATTCTGTTCACTGCTCTCCATTTTGTGGAAGTCATAGGGAAATATGAATCATTCTGGTTCACAGACACAAGAAGGAGTTCGGCTAAGGTCAGAAAGGGGCTGTTCTCTGTTTTCTTATCCCCATCCCCAGCCTAAGAGAGCCTATTATAGTTTCCCCAGCTCAGAAGCAGTCACACCTTGAACTATATTTTGTCACCTTCAACATCCAATAAATGGACCCCTGAACAATGCTCTGGAATTAGCACTCACTGAAAAGAAGCACACCTTTGCTTTGTTCATGCTTACTTCATGCAAAACTGCCAGGAGAGAAAATAAAAACCAAAATGGAAGGGAGGAGGAGGCTAGGCCCACTATTCCTAAAACATCACTTTCTTTTCAGTAGAACTTTTGCTTTTCATCAATCCCTATCAGTATATGGTCATTTTACGACCAGTCATGAAATGATTCTAGTGACTTCAGATAAGGGTATCACAGTGACACCAGAATTTCATGGGAGGTGGAGTGGGGAGAGAGGAGGTCCCAAAGACAGGTTTTGCAGCAGTTCCACATTCCTAGCTTGAAGTGAGGCTTTATTTTCATGTGAAAACATGATTTTTGCGGTGTTGTCCTGTCCAGTGTTCATTCCTTCCCTCCCTTCACACGTACAGATGGCAAAGGTCAGCAAAGCAGTTGTATCTAATATAGGACTTCAGCAGTGAGGAGGAGGTGATTAGGAAGGAAGAACATCCAGGAATGCATCTGCATGCTTTACCAGGTAATTTTGAAACACAACCATTCTTATCTCCCATCACTGACCACTTTCCTTCTTGTTAAAACATCAGGTCCCTGAATGTTGTAAGTCTTGGAAATACAGGATCTATACAAATAAAAGTTCAAGGACCCCATCCAGCCCTGCCATCCTAAGATTCAAAGTCAAACACTACCCAGAACACAAATCCTGCAGTTAATTCTCATATGCAGTCTGACCCACACAAACATAGAATGTTTTTGGGTTTTTTTTGACTCAGGTTGCCTGAGAAGGTGAACATCCTTTCCCATAAGTAGGTGGGATATTCAAGAGTAATATATACTATTTTTAAAATTATATCTACTTCTTTCAAATGCCAGATGGTTTAAGGAAGGGAGGTGGGATGTGAACAAAGGAAATAGACAAAACATTTCTGCAGATAATAGGTTCCCCTGGCTTTAAAAGGGAGGTTCTAGGTTCTAGGTTCTAGGCTTTAAAAGGGAGAGGCCTTTTAAAATAATCCCACAAAGAGCATTACTCTTTGAAAGTGCATTTCAAATATCCCTAAAGCATAGATGAATTAATTTATTCTAATATAAGGAAATTATTTTGGTAAAAAATCTTTAGAAAATGGCCATTAGCAAATAGGTTTATCTGAGATAGATGGTCTTTATAGATTGCAATTTGGGCTGAACTGTAAAAATCACAATTTCAGGAGGAGTACAGGAGGTTCAGCATTTTACAGTAATAATTATGGATATGCTTTTTCTAAAGTTGTTTTGTATTGAAGACTACATGACAGGGAGCTTTCACAAGAGTAACTTTCATGGTCAAATAGAACAAGATATGAAGTATTTGGGGGTAAAATAAAGTCTTGTTTTTTTAATTTGAGAGATAGCATTCACATGAATGGAGGGGAGGGGCAGAGGGAGAGAGAGAATCCCAAACAGGCTCCATGCTTGAGGCAGAGCTGTATCTTACAACCCCAGGATCATAACGTGAGCTGAAATCAAGAGTTGATTGCTCAACCAACTGAGCCACCCAAGCTCCCTGGCAATAAAGCCTTTTTGACTAAAACTAAATTTATGTAACCTGGATCTTGTTTCAAACAAATATAGTCAGAACCTTGGAGATCTAACTGGGAGGTGCCTGAGAATCAAAATCCCAGCCATCACTGGTAAGACAAGTAGGGGAAAAAGGCAAGGAAGGAAAGGACTAGAAATAATTCTTTAGCTGAGCATACAAGGATTCTCCCTTGAAATGGGTGTGAGAAGTGACTTTTTAAACAAAGAGAAGAACTACTATAAAAACATAAAAAAATAGGGGAGCCTGGGTGGCTCAGTCCGTTAAGCATCCGACTTTGGCTCAGGTCATGATCTCGCCATTTGTGAGTACGAGCCCTGCATCGGGCTCTGTGCTGACGAGCCTGGAGCCTGCTTCAGATTCCACCTCTCCTCCTCTCTGTGCCCCTCCCATGTTCATGCTCTGTCTCTCAATAATAAATAAACATTGTTAAAAATTTTTTTTTAAAAAATAAAGGAATAGAGTTTGATCAAAGTTGTTTTCAAAATAATAATCATTTGCCTGAATTCAGATCATGGGGTTTTATACCTAAAATTGGACATGCTCTGAAAACATATGGATATACGTGTTTTTCCACCCAGTTCGGTGCTGGTGTGACTCTAGGAATTGGTGAAAATATGAAAATAAAATAATGGTGTACAATAATAGAGTTATTCCCTGAATCTTTTGTTTGGTAAATTCAACTTTGTCTAATTGGAATCCCATAGCTCATAAACTGGGGTTCTCAGACCTTGAATGGACACCTGCTAGAAGCAGATGATATCATAAAACAACCCTTATCACACACTCTTCTTTCTGAGAATGCTGATGATCAAAATTATTCTTATTGGTAACTTTTCCAATGTTCCCTCCCACTTAGTCAAGGTGATAGGATGTCCCAAAGAGAATGAGCCCTTGCCTCAGACAGCTCCTTAGCTGTCTTAGCAGGCACTTTTTCATTTTCCTTCAAAAAATTTTCACACAAGATCACGTCAATTTGGCAAATGACACAGACATTCTTAATTCTTGCAGTGAAAGGATGGGACAGGGGACCAGTCCCTTCACTTCATGCCACTTTTCCAAGCAAAGTGCCTTTCTTCTGAGGGACACTCAGCTTAAAGGAAGAGACCCTGGTATTCTGCTGGAACTGGAGGAGGCTTTCACAGTAATCCAGCCCTTCCCCTTTATCCTACAGATGAGGGAACACAGGCCCTCATAAGAGGTGGAATGGCCTGCCTGAGGTAGTGTGCACAGCTCATCCTGGAGAAGGCCAGGCTCTGTATGGCCATGCCCTCCCCTAGGCCTAGGATTTCCCAGCTAAGGGCTGCTCCTCAGTGCTGTTCACCTCCGTCTCCCCAGAACTCTTTCCTTCAAGGGGCTACAAACTCAAGGCCCCTTCCCAAGTCTTGGCACTGGGCCATTTTACCTCTAGGAAAAGTAAGCAACTTCCCCTGAAGGCATGCAATATCCTGGTGTCCACTCTTGAACGCTGAACAGCAGGGGCTTGAAAGAGTGATGCAGTTTGTACCCTCCTCACAAAAGACCGAGTGTGCTTCCACTACAATAACCCTCATTTCCCCCAATCCCCTTGCAAAGCTGTGCCTGCCAACTGGCAGCATAACACATAAGAAACAGCCAGCTCTGGGCTTGTGTTGAATTAACTTTTTTTGTAAAGTAGGCTAATAGTTTAGAAACTGTCATTATGCAATTAGTATTCATTTTGAAATGTGGTTATTTATGCTTTGGCTTGATCAATGTCACACTCTCTCCTTCTCAGATGTCACCACAATGCTATGAGGCAGGGACACAAGGTGGAATGGTGTAAATTTAGTTTTCGAATGCACCCCAATGGTCTGTATGCCTCCCCATGCAAAGTGTAGATCTTAAGGAGACTGTCTGGATTCCCAACATTTACATGCAAATATTTTTAGACTCTAGGAATACAAAAAGACTCCTTCTGAAAGCACACTCTGTTGTGTTTCACAAACAAGGGGACACAAGTGAGGGAAGAGGCGGCATACAGGCATGGGCAGCATAATTGATACACCTGGATCCTTCTGAAGCACAGCTCCCAGACAAAAGTAGGGCCTCTGAGAACTACAGAGTTGGAGCACAGTTTTTCTATTTTTGGCCCAAGATTCTTGGTTTAGGGAAAAAAAAAACAAGAGGTGGGGTAGGGACCAAAGAATAGTCTCTGACCAGTTCTCCATGAACAAGGGAGACAAAAAGATGAAGCAAAAAATGTTGTAAAGTCAGGAGTGGAAAAGCAGGCTGTGGGTACCCAAGGGAGAAAGAGACTCATGTCCATGGCTGGGCCCCAAGATGTCGCTGTGGGGTAGGAAGCTAGGTAGTGAGTGGCAACTGGGTAGTGTCCCTGGGAGGTAGCCAGTGGGGCACAAGGTGGTGGCCCTGGCCAGCTGGGCTTTACAAAAAAGAAGAAAGGAAAACAGAACTCAGGTTAATATGCAAATAAATCCCCTTCCATAGTCCCCATCTCAAGGTAAAGCAATGGGACTGCTCTCTCTCTTTTCATCTCTACTTCCCCTTCAATGATCACCTTAAGGGGTATCACCAGGATTGAAATATTCATGAGGCATGAGGGAATGTCAGGACAGAGACGGGGTTCTACTATGTGATTTCCTCTGACCCAGGTCCCCAGCCCCAACACCTCAAAAAACACTAAGGATTCTATTTCTTCATTTTAACCAGAAGGTATTTTCAAGGACGTCCAGGGAATTCCATGGGCTCACATACCATTTCAAAACCTCAACTCCAGCAGGGAGTCAGAAAGATACTGCAGTGTGCTAAACTGATTCCTCTATTTATTTAACACAGAGGTTTAGACTTCAGACATCCCATGGCCAGGTCTGTTCTTCCACTGATGAACATATTCTATAGCTTCATGATTCTGCTTAACACTCTGTTTTAGAGAGTGGTTAATCCATTCACTCCAAACAGAAAGTAAGGAGACTGGATACAAGATCCTAGTAGACATGTGGTATGAAGATGAGGAAGTCATCTTTACAAGTTATGAGGTCACTGCCCAAGAGTGACAAGCAAAGCCAAGGCCAGAAATCAAGGTCCCCTTACCTCACCCTACTCCTCCTTATCATCCCCTCCCCTGGGAACCATGAGAAAGCTTCAATCCACAGGCAAAATTCAAATGATATTTTTAATAACTATTAATAACTTCCCCACAACACTTCAGGGACTGCTGCATAAGTGTAGCTCGTCCTCCCACATAACTGATAAGTTTCATAATGTTATACACCCATATCTCAATTAAATAAAACGATTCCTGCAGGGAGTTTCAGTTTATCAGGATTGTATATTTACTGCAGGAAAAAGCAGGTTGCCGGGAAAGTCTTTTTTTCCTCTTTCCCTTCTTTTAAATTTTTAAAAAATGTTTATTTTTCAGAGAGACAGAGCGCAAGCAGGGGAAGGACAGAGAGAGAGGGAGACACAGAATCCGAAGTAGGATCCAGGCTCTAAGCTGTCAGCACAGAACCTGAGGCGTGGGTCAAACCCAGGAACTGTGAGATCATGACCTGAGCCGAAGTCAGACACTTAACCGACTGAGGCACCCAGCAGCCCCTCCTCTCTCCCTTTTTTAAAGTCTTTTTTTTTATTTTAGGGGTTTTTTTCCTGTTGTTTTCATTGTGTTGTACTTTGTATAACCATTTAAAGAAAGTCCCAGGGATCGGCACACACTCAGTATAATTGCCTACTCACATCCAGGTAAGGAATTTTGATCTCCGGAATGATAACTCTGAGACACTACAACCTCACACAGCAGAAACACAGAAACTGTCATGCTCATCTCTCTTTTTTTTAAGTTTATTTATTTACTTTGAGGGTGGGGGGGGGGAGCACAAGAGGGGGAGGGGCAGAGAGAGAGAGGGAGAGAGAGAATCCCAAGCAGGCTTTGTGCTGTCAGTCTAACATAGGGCTCGATCCCAGGAGCCATGAGATCATAGCCTGAAGCAAAATCAAGAGTCAGATGTTTAACCGACTGAATCAACCAACTGCCCCATGCCATGCTCATTTCTGACCCTACACCTCTGCTTGTGCCACGCCTGTGTGCCCCTTCCTCATCTAGCTGGGTCATTCAGTGCTTGACCACTTCTCTGTTGCCTTTTACTCCTCCTTTCTTCATTCCCCTCTTTCTCAATCCTGCCTACCTAGCTATTACATCCTCTCCCTGAATCTCTATAGGCCTGAGGCATGGATATCACTCATTTGACCAGAACCTTCATAACTTATGGCATTCCGCTGAAACTTAACCATTGGTGGATGCAATTCTTGATTCCTTTACCTGAACACTAGTGCCTGAAGCTTCCAGCTGGGTCTCCTCTATTTTCTGGATGCCTCATTGCACCCACTCTAGTGCTTTACATTTAAACAATAATAAACGGTGATAATGGTAACAGCTAAAATTTTCTGAGGGTTTACAATGTGCCAAATACTGTGTTGAGCAATATGCATGAATGACAACTATTGCATTCTGCAGATGAGGAAACTAAGACACAAAGAGTTTAAATAACCTACCCCAAACCAAGAGACAGACTCTTAACTCTAGAGAACAAACTGTTGGTTACCAGAGGGCAAGTGGGTGGGGGAATGGGTGAAAAAGGTGATGGGGATTAAGGAGTGCACTTATGATGATCACTGGGTGATGTATGGAAGGATTGAATCACTATATTGTACAACTGAAACTGACATTACACTGTATGTTTACTAACTGGAATTAAAAAAAAAAAAACAAAAAAATTTTAAATAAATAACCTGCCCAAAATGACACAGCTGAAAAGTGACTATGATAGACTTCAAACCAAAAGTCTTTTGTCATTTTGATGTATACATAATCATTGAATCGAACATTGAATTCATTGAATTCCTGTTCAAATTTGAGAGGAAAACAGACTAACTAATGGTTTCACATTTTGTTCAACAGAAATACACAAAAACATGAATCTCCTATTAAATTTCAATTCTTCAGTAAGTTCCATTAAGAAGAATAACCCCATGGGTCACCTGGGTGGCTCAAGTGGTTAAGTGTCTGACTTCGGCTCAGGTCATGATCTCACAGTTTATGGGGTTTGTGGGTTCGAGCCCCACCTCCGGCTCTGAGCTGACAGCCTGCTTTGGATTCTGTGTTTCCCTCTCTCTCTGCCCCTCCCCCTCTTGCACTCTCTTTCTTTCTCTCTCTCTGTCTCTCAAAATAAACATTAAAATTTTTTTAAAAAGAAGAAGAAGAATCTCATTTCTTGAGCATTCTGATGCTTTAAGGATTTACTTTAATATATCATCATGCAATATTTCTGGACAAATATTAACCAGACAAATTTATTAGGTATCAACCTGTTTTTTTTTTTAATTTGCTCTCCAACTCATCATTTAAATGGGTTCCCTTTTCTCTGTTTTAAGCTCTCCTTTTTAAAAGAGAAAGGGGGGCGCCTGGGTGGCTCAGTTGGTTAAGTGTCCAACTTTGGCTCAGGTCATGATTTCACAGTTTGTGAGTTCAAGCCCTGCATCGGGCTCACCGTGGCCTTTCGGAGCCTCCTTTGGGTTCTCTCTCTCTCTTTCTCTCTCAAAATAAATAAACTTCAAAAAAAAGAGAAAGGGAATTTCCCTTTCTGCGGGTGAATAATAAGCAGTCTGTGAACACACAATATCATTGGAATCTGGAAGTGTCATACTTTAAATAAGCAAGGCAAGATCAGAGCATGAATGTGGCTAACTCCTCCTTTCAATCCAATGTTTTCAAATTGTGCTTAATTTAGTGTGTTTTTAAAAGTTTATTAGTGTAGTTTATCTGACAATAGTTATAAAAGTAGTCCATGCATCATATATACTACATAGTCAAATTGTTTTCAAAGGGGGTTCCAAGACCAATCAATAAGAAAAGGGCAGTCTTTTCAACAAATGGTGC
Source organism: Felis catus (assembly GCF_018350175.1). Classification (NCBI taxonomy): domain Eukaryota; kingdom Metazoa; phylum Chordata; class Mammalia; order Carnivora; family Felidae; genus Felis; species Felis catus. The sequence goes on along the minus strand of NC_058386.1, from coordinate 84,001,536 downwards.
TGGTTAAACTGTATATCCACATGCAAAAGAATGAAAGGTACCGTCACCTTACACAATATGCAAAAATATGTCAGAATGGATAAAAAACCTAAATAACCTCTTCCATTAGGGGCCTGGTATGCAGCAGAGCACTCACAGAAATGCTTTATCCAGGTCATTCACTGGCTCTTCTCTCTCTCTCTCTTTCTCTCTTGCACACATGTGCACATGAGATCTTTAGATTGAAAATATCCTGAAATGGTCACATCAGTCCATTTCATTGGGTGCTTCTTTTGGACATTAGAATGTCCCCACCAGAATGCAAACTGGTGCAGCCACTCTGCAAAACAGTATGGAGGTTCCTCAAAAAGTTAAAAACAGAACTACCTTAGGATCCAGCAATTGCACTACTAGGTATTTATCCAAAAGATAAAAAAAATACTATTGGAAGGGGCACATGCACCCCAATGTTTACAGTTGGCAATGTTACTATAAACAATAGCCAAATTATGAATTGTATAAATGCCCATTGATGAATGAACAAGGAAATGTGTATCTATACAATGGAATATTACCCAGCCATCAAGAAGAGTGAAATCTTGCCATTTGTAACAACATGGATGGAACTAGAACGTATTGTGCTAAGCGACATAAGTCAGAGAAAGACAAATACCATATGATTTCAGTCATATGTTGAATTTAACAAACAAAACAGATGAGCATAGGGGAAGGGAATGAAAAATAAAATAAGATAAAAACAGAGAAGGAAGTAAACCATAAGGGACTCTTAATGATAAGGAATGAATTGAGGGGTGTTGGAGGGGAGGGGAGTGGGAAGATGCGCTAAATAGCTTATTGTGCATTAAGGAAGGCACTTGTGATGAGCATTGGGTGCTGTATGTAAGTGATGAATCACTAAATTCTACTCCTGGGACCAATACCACAGTATATGTTAACTAACTTGAATTTAAATAAAATCTTGGAAGAAAAAAAAAGAACATCTCCACCAGCTGTTGAGTCTCTCCCAGTGAGGTCAATTGTCCACTTATGGCAGAAATTTTCCAATGTGGAATTAAAATTGGCTGAGGGGTTAGGAAAATATTTGATTAATCTAGCGGCCTAATAGTTTCATGAAACTCCTTCCTATAAAAAGCAAGAGCAATTCATCATCAGAGAAGAAAGCCTGGTGATCCAGGTGTTACACCAACAAAGCCGGTGCCCCAGGAAGGTGTCAGGACCCAACTCTGTATTGACTAAGAAATATTCAGGAAGAAATTAATTTTTTTTTATATGAAATTTATTGACAAATTAGTTTCCATACAACACCCAGTGCTCATCCCAAAAGGTGCCCTCCTCAATACCCATCACCCACCCTCTCCTCCCTCCCACCCCCCATCAACCCTCAGTTTGTTCTCAGTTTTTAAGAGTCTCTTATACTTTGGCTCTCTCCCACTCTAACCTGTTTTTTTTTTCCTTCCCCTCCCCCATGGGTTCCTGTTAAATTCTCAGGGTCCACATAAGAGTGAAACCATATGGTATCTGTCTTTCTCTGTATGGCTTATTTCACTTAGCATCACACTCTCCAGTTCCATCCACGTTGCTACAAAAGGCCATATTTCATTTTTTCTCATTGCCACGTAATATTCCATTGTGTATATAAACCACAATTTCTTTATCCATTCATCAGTTGATGGACATTTAGGCTCTTTCCATAATTTGGCTATTGTTGAGAGTGCTGCTATGAACATTGGGGTACAAGTGGCCCTATGCATCAGTACTCCTGTATCCCTTGGATAAATTCCTAGCAGTGCTATTGCTGGGTCATAGGGTAGGTCTATTTTTAATTTTCTGAGGAACCTCCACACTGCTTTCCAGAGCGGCTGCACCAATTTGCATTCCCACCAACAGTGCAAGAGGGTTCCCGTTTCTCCACATCCTCTCCAGCATCTAGAGTCTCCTGATTTGTTCATTTTGGCCACTCTGACTGGCGTGAGGTGATACCTGAGTGTGGTTTTGATTTGTATTTCCCTGATAAGGAGCGACGCTGAACATCTTTTCATGTGCCTGTTGGCCATCCGGATGTCTTCTTTAGAGAAGTGTCTATTCATGTTTTCTGCCCATTTCTTCACTGGGTTATTTGTTTTTCGGGTGTGGAGTTTGGTGAGCTCTTTATAGATTTTGGATACTAGCCCTTTGTCCGATATGTCATTTGCGAATATCTTTTCCCATTCCGTTGGTTGCCTTTTAGTTTTGTTGGTTGTTTCCTTTGCTGTGCAGAAGCTTTTTATCTTCATAAGGTCCCAGTAATTCACTTTTGCTTTTAATTCCCTTGCCTTTGGGGATGTGTCGAGTAAGAGATTGCTACGGCTGAGGTCAGAGAGGTCTTTTCCTGCTTTCTCCTCTAAGGTTTTGATGGTTTCCTGTCTCACATTTAGGTCCTTTATCCATTTTGAGTTTATTTTTGTGAATGGTGTGAGAAAGTGGTCTAGTTTCAACCTTCTGCATGTTGCTGTCCAGTTCTCCCAGCACCATTTGTTAAAGAGGCTGTCTTTTTTCCATTGGATGTTCTTTCCTGCTTTGTCAAAGATGAGTTGGCCATACGTTTGTGGGTCTAGTTCTGGGGTTTCTATTCTATTCCATTGGTCTATGTGTCTGTTTCTGTGCCAATACCATGCTGTCTTGATGATGACAGCTTTGTAGTAGAGGCTAAAGTCTGGGATTGTGATGCCTCCTGCTTTGGTCTTCTTCTTCAAAATTCCTTTGGCTATTCGGGGCCTTTTGTGGTTCCATATGAATTTTAGGATTGCTTGTTCTAGTTTCGAGAAGAATGCTGGTGCAATTTTGATTGGGATTGCATTGAATGTGTAGATAGCTTTGGGTAGTATTGACATTTTGACAATATTTATTTTTCCAATCCATGAGCAGGGAATGTCTTTCCATTTCTTTAAATCTTCTTCAATTTCCTTCATAAGCTTTCTATAGTTTTCAGCATACAGATCCTTTACATCTTTGGTTAGATTTATTCCTAGGTATTTTATGCTTCTTGGTGCAATTGTGAATGGGATCAGTTTCTTTATTTGTCTTTCTGTTGCTTCATTGTTAGTGTATAAGAATGCAACTGATTTCTGTACATTGATTTTGTATCCTGCAACTTTGCTGAATTCCTGTATCAGTTCTAGTAGACTTTTGGTGGAGTCTATCGGATTTTCCATGTATAATATCATGTCATCTGCAAAAAGCGAAAGCTTGACTTCGTCTTTGCCAATTTTGATGCCTTTGATTTCCTTTTGTTGTCTGATTGCTGATGCTAGAACTTCCAGCACTATGTTAAACAGCAGCGGTGAGAGTGGGCATCCTTGTCGTGTTCCTGATCTCAGGGAAAAAGCTCTCAGTTTTTCCCCGTTGAGGATGATGTTAGCTGTGGGCTTTTCATAGATGGCTTTTATGATCTTTAAGTATGTTCCTTCTATCCCGACTTTCTCAAGGGTTTTTATTAAGAAAGGGTGCTGGATTTTGTCAAAGGCCTTTTCTGCATCGATTGACAGGATCATATGGTTCTTCTCTTTTTTTTTGTTAATGTGATGTATCACGTTGATTGATTTGCGAATGTTGAACCAGCCCTGCATCCCAGGAATGAATCCCACTTGATCATGGTGAATAATTCTTTTTATATGCCGTTGAATTCGATTTGCTAGTATCTTATTGAGAATTTTTGCATCCATATTCATCAGGGATATTGGCCTGTAGTTCTCTTTTTTTACTGGGTCTCTGTCAGGTTTAGGAATCAAAGTAATACTGGCTTCATAGAATGAGTCTGGAAGTTTTCCTTCCCTTTCTATTTCTTGGAATAGCTTGAGAAGGATAGGTATTATCTCTGCTTTAAACGTCTGGTAGAACTCCCCTGGGAAGCCATCTGGTCCTGGACTCTTATTTGTTGGGAGATTTTTGATAACCGATTCAATTTCTTCACTGGTTATGGGTCTGTTCAAGCTTTCTATTTCCTCCTGATTGAGTTTTGGAAGAGTGTGGGTGTTCAGGAATTTGTCCATTTCTTCCAGGTTGTCCAGTTTGTTGGCATATAATTTTTCATAGTATTCCCTGATAATTGTTTGTATCTCTGAGGGATTGGTTGTAATAATTCCATTTTCATTCATGATTTTATCTATTTGGGTCATCTCCCTTTTCTTTTTGAGAAGCCTGGCTAGAGGTTTGTCAATTTTGTTTATTTTTTCAAAAAACCAACTCTTGGTTTCGTTGATCTGCTCTACAGTTTTTTTAGATTCTATATTGTTTATTTCTGCTCTGATCTTTATTATTTCTCTTCTTCTGCTGGGTTTAGGCTGCCTTTGCTGTTCTGCTTCTAGTTCCTTTAGGTGTGCTGTTAGATTTTGTATTTGGGATTTTTCTTGTTTCTTGAGATAGGCCTGGATTGCAATGTATTCTCCTCTCAGGACTGCCTTCGCTGCGTCCCAAAGCGTTTGGATTGTTGTATTTTCATTTTCGTTTGTTTCCATATATTTTTTCATTTCTTCTCTAAGAAATTAATTTTTTAAAATCTTTTCAAAAACAAATTAGTGATTAAAAAATCATTTTAGTCTTTTCAATCTCTTAAACAATTAATGCCATAACTGGCAAGGACCTACAAATTCAAATGGACACAAACTATAAAAAAGGTCCCCACCCCAGCCGCTCCAACCCCCTCCTCTTCCAGTCCCACCCCCCACCTTTCCAGAACCCTGACTCCTGTTCTGCTCTGCCTGCCGGCTTTGGCCACTAGAGGGTTTCTGCTTGCAAAAAGTGGATAGTGAATGTAGTATGAATGCCCCCGTAGCCCATGACACAGGATTTAACTCCGTCATAAAAACGATCAGTGTAGTGACGTGAAACTGAAAATTATTCCTTCCTCTGGGTTGGGCTGAGCTGAGCTATCACAGGAGCTGCCCTTCGCAAGCGCAAAGCCACTGACCGCCCGAGCACCTACTTGCCTGCGCGTCCCTTCGTCTCCTAACTTCCCACTGAGAAGCACAGGCTGCTCCCTGGAAACCGGGTAAGAGCAGCATCGGCCAAGGCCACTCTAGGGCGGAGGGCGAGCGTGGGGGGGGGGGCGGTAAGGGGGTGTTCTCTCAGAGATTAAAGCGTTTACCCACCAACCTTGGGGCACACAGACCATTTTTGCAAAGTTGGCTTCTATAGAGAATCAATACAAAAATGTGCAGTCTGGTTTCGCAAAAGTCAAGCAGTAGGTGTCCCCACTGCAAACGTTCCTACTGAAAGTTTCCCCCCAGTTCCCATCCCAAATCTCATAATCTGACAAAATTTACCTCTTAATCTCACCCTATGACCGTTTGTTTCTACATGGAGGATAGCCAATAGTGTGCTCCATTTTTTACTTAACAGTATTTCATAACTATTTTCCACATTTTATCATAGTCTTCACATTGATTATTTTCATGTTTGCATTCATATACTATCATTCATTTATGTTTTTTTTTTCTGATGATGATCAATCAGTAGCTACTTGTTGAATTACTAAACACTCTTTGTGGGCAGAGACAGATATATATATATATAATCTTTTTTTCTTTGAAATTTTTTTCTCAGGCCAAAGTTCTGGGGTCGGGAATACAATAGTCAGAGGGTAAGGATTTCTTCATTGCTCTAGCTACATATTGCTATGGAAGGCAGTGTACACAGGCTTTTAGTTAAGAACACAGGGTTTGGACTTCAACAAAACGTTGTTAGGCTGGTTCTGCCTATACTAGCTATGTGGGGATAGACTAGTTACTCCACCTCCCTAAATCACAGTTGCCTCAATTATGAGATGTGGAAAATAAAATTACTTCTGCACAGCAATATTATGGGGAAGATGGGCACAATAAATGTTGCCTACTGTGTTACTATGATCACCAGTGCCAACACATGTATTTACCCACAGCCTCACGAATATTGGGATTTTATCTTTCAAAACAATGTTTTGGTGGATTAAATGGGTATAAAATGGTACTTTGTTGTATTTATACTTCCTTGTCGCATAATGAGGTTTACATTTTTTACAAGTGTTGACGTATTCTGTGTGCCTTTTGTTCTGCAAATTGTTTTCTTCCCCATAGTCAAGATTCTGTTTTATCAAATAGTTGTGCTCATGAAGGATAGTCTATTCTATTCTTTAGATATGATTTTACCTGATTTTACCTCAGTTAAAATCCCAGATGAGATCATTTGTGCCAGATAGTGGAAGATGCATAATTCTAAATTAGCTTTTCCCATCACTATCCAGTTGTTTCAAAGCACTTATTAAATATACAATATTTTGCTCATCGTTTTATGGTGCATATTTGACATCTGTTCATGTTATGTATGCTAAAAGCTATTTCCAATCTCTCTCCTCTGTTCCACTGGTAAATATTTCACTTATGAGCCAACATCACAGTCTTAAAGATTACTGCTTTATAGCTTGTTCTAATGTGTGATGAGATGAATCTTCATTTCTTACTCTTTAGACTAGTCTTGTTGTTTTCTTGCATATTTTTCCTTTTTTTAGAGAGAGTGAGTGTGCATGTGAGAGCAAGGGAGAGGGACAGTGGGAGGGAGAGAAAGAATCTTAAGCAGGCTTCAAGTTCAGCACAGAGTCTAACATGGGGCTCGAACTCACAAACCGCGAGATCATGACCTGAGCCCAAATCAAGAGTCGGATGCTCAACTGACTGAGCCACCCAGGCGCCTCCATATTTTTCCTTTTTAACTGAAATTGTGTTAAATTTAGAAAATCATTGGGAGCAAATTGTCATATTTACAAATATGCTGTCTTTCCATTTAAGAACAGATCATAGTGGGCCATTTTATAAATAACACCTGAATCTTAAATATTTTGTCAGTATTGCTGAAAACTCACACCTGCCCCTAATGTATTCTGTTTTTTTTAATTCATTTATTTATTTATTTTGAGAGAGAGAGAGAGCGAGAGAGAGAGAGACAGAGAATCCCAAGCAAGCTCTGCACTGCCAGTGCAGAACCCTACGTGGGGCTCGAACCCACAAACCGTGAGATTATGACCTGAGCTGACACCAAGAATCAGGTGCTTAACCTACTAAGCCACTCAGGCACCCCTAATCTATTTTGTCTTCAATAACAGAGGCCAATTCTTTCTGTGACATTTGGTAGCTGTGGTAAGCAGAGTAATAACCTCCTCCCAAGGATGTTCATGCCTTATTCCCCAGAATAGTGAATATGTTATGTTACATGGCAATGGAGAATTAAGGTAGAAGATATAATTAAGGTTGTTAATCAGCTGACTTTAAAATAGGAAGATGATTGGGGTGCCTGGGTGGCTCAGTCGGTTAAGCAGCTGACTTCAGCTCAGGTCATGACCGCATGGTTGGTGAATTCGAGCTCCACATGGGGCTCTGTGCTGGCAGCTTGGAGCCTGGAGCCTGCTTTGGATTCTGTGTCTCCCTCTCTCTGCCCCTCCCTTACTCATGCTCTGTCTCTCTCTCAAAAATAAAAAATAAATAAACATTAAAAAAATTTAAAATAAAATAAAATAGGAAGATGATCTGGTTTATCCGGGTCGGCCCAATGTAAGTACAGGGATCCTTAAAAGTAAAAGAAGAACACAGAAGAGTAGGTCAGAGCTATGAGATGTGAAAAGGACTCAAATGGCCATCACTGGCTTTGAAGATGGGAAAAAGGGGTCATGAATCAAAGAATGTAGGCTGGAAACAACAAGGAAGCATATTAGTTCCCAGAGCCTCCACAAGGGAACACACAGCTCTGCTGACACCTTGACTTGAGCCTAGGGAGACTCATACTGGACTTCTAACCTACAGAGCTATAAGATAATAAAGATGTGTTCTAAGCCAGTTTGTGATAATACATTACAGCAGCCATAGGAATCTAAAACATTAGCCAAGTGAAAGCTGTGCAAGGGAGTCCCCTTACACTGATCCTGGTGCTCTCTGCCCTTAACCTTCTTTTCCTGAGGCCAGCAAACATTAGCAGGCCTAGCCTTGGCCCTTGCCTTTTCTGTGTCCCAGAACATTGGAGACATCTTTCTAGAAATGGGTTGTTTCTGCTTGGTACATTCTGTACCACTTCTTTTATTCCTGCTTGCCCACTTTTTGTGCTTCTGCCTTCATCCTTAAAACACTGGGGAACCTGTAGGTACTCAGAGATGAGGGAAAGAGGACAGGGGAGCTTGAAATCACACTCCCATTATAGCCATGCTTCAGGTCTATAAGATCTGTAAAATTTTCACACCATCCCAAGACTTTCTCAAACATGCACTGCTCCCTTAAATTCCAGAAAATATTTTCTGGCCGCACTAGGCACTAGTTTTTGAGCATATGATAGGTTACCTCTTAGGATGAAAAGCCAAGAGTCCATCCAGCTTGTGGCAGACTGAATTTGGAATTTCCACATCAAACCTATTGTGTCTCTGACAATTAAAATCTTTAGTATGAGAATGCACTTTCATTTTGAAGTATAAAATATAATTTAATTGTATTTCACATATAAAAAATGTATGAAAACATGAATCATGAACCACATATTGCTGGGATTACATAAAATGGGACTAGCCTAAGGGGCTGGTCAGAGAAGGAATAAAATTTCCTTTTTTCTTGGGCACATTGGTCGAGATAGTACTATAAACCACCCCCTCTTGGTAGCTTTCATTTATTGAGCCTTTACTCTGTGCAAAGTGATGTGCTAAATAATTTAAATGGATGATTTTGTTTCATCATCACATTAACCTTAAGAGTTAGGTACTATTATCCTTACTTGAAGATGAGGAAGTTGTTACCCACAGTCACAAAGTGAATAAAAGCTAGGATTCAGAGTCACGTTTGTCCAATTCCAAATCCCTTGCCATGTCAAGTTTAATACAGTAGTAAAGCACTGGGATGCTAGGGTTAGAGTGATCTGGCTTCCAATTCTAGTTCTGCCAATTGTTTGTTCTAAGCGTTTGTTCCTGGGAAAGTTACTTAATGTCTATGTATTTAGCATCTTTCTCTATAAGACTGGAAGAATAGAGAACTGATAAGAAGGATAAATAATACTAATATGACTTAGGTACCTCGCACAACTCCTAGCCACAGAGTAAGCACTCAAAATCTTCACTGCTATTACTCCATACTGTCTTCTATCATCACCATATAACCTGTCATGTCACCTTTCCTATATGGCACAACTCCCACCTGGGAGTCAGGTGGTCTGAGTTCTTGTCACAGCTCTTTTACTATGTCTGTAATTGAACAAGCTACTTAACCTTCTGTATCTGTCTCATACAAAATTATGACCGCAGAACCCATATAAAGAGATAAATGTGTTATGAAGTCATAAGGAATCATTCCATCTATTACTTTCTAGAGATCAGAATATAATATTCATATTTCTATTCCCATCACCCTTTCCTAGACCAAAGCTTCCCATTCTTATTTCTTCCCCAAAGAAAGAGAAAGGAAACCAGATGAGGTGAATAACATGGAAAATAATTAAAAAGTTAACAGAGTGGGGGTGCCTGGGTGGTGCAGTAGGTTAAGCGTCCAACTTCGGCTCAGGGCATGAGCTCATGGTTTTGTGAGTTTGAACTCTGCATTGGGTTCTCTGCTGTCAGCACAGAGCCTGCTTTGATACTCTCAAACATGTGCTGCTCCCTTAAAGTCCAGAAAATATTTCCTGGCCTCACTAGGCACTTGTTTTTGAGTATATGATAAGTTAGCTCTTAGGATGAAAAGCCAAGAGTCCCCCTCTTTCTCTGCCCCTTCCCACCCCCACACATGTGTGCGCACTCTCGCACTCTCTCTCTCAAATAAATAAACGGTTTTTAAAAGTTAGCACAGTGGATATTTGATTATAATAAAGAATTGATAATATTTTGGCTGTGATAATGAAACTGTGGTTCTGTTTATAAAAAAAGTCTGTCTTTTAGAGATACATATTGAGATATTTAGTGATAAAATGGTATGATGTCTGATATGATGTCTGGATTTGCTTCAAAATAATCCAGTGGGGGATAGGAGTATCAGATAATGGGTGAGGGCATTGATGTAATAATATTGGCTATGAATGACAGTTATTCAAACTGGGTGATGAGTGCTTGGGGTTCCTCATATGATTCTCTCTGCTTTTGTATATGTTCCTATAATAAAACTTTAAAAAAATATCAAGGGTGAAAACTCAAATGCCTACTGAGCCAGGCAGGTAAAATTTAGGGAAGCAAACCAGATGGGGACTGTGAAGAACCAAGGAAGAATAAGTCTCATCCAGAGGGGATGGCCACACTTAGCTCCAGCTGACTGTTGCTGGATGGAAATGTGGGGTTGGGCTGCCAGATTCTCCAGTTTTTCAAGAGAATCCAAAACTAAAAAAAAAAAAAAGTATATGAAATCTTCCAATCCTTAAATGTTGGAAACTAATTCAAATATATTTTATCAACACTGTGGTGGCCAACTAAAACAAGTCTGAGAACCAGATTCAGCCTACAACTGCCAATTTGTAACCTTTGCCTAGAAGGCTAATTTTAGGCAATTTTCACAACTCAGAAGCACTAGAAAGTGATGGAAAGCCCTTCCAGAATCGATAAAATTAGAATGCCATAACTCTGCCCTGATCTGCCTCATTATAGATACTGCTCCTATATATGCTTTGTTTTACACCCTCGGACCCCCACCTGAGTTTCTCTAACTTTATCTTTTACTCTTATTGCATAGTTATGATCTCAAATTGGTGATCACTGAGGACTAAGACATCATGAAGTTCCAAGACAAGAAGCTTTGCAATAACAAATGAAGCTTTAGGCTCCATCTGGCCAGACCCTTCTTTCTGACACATTTTGCTCCTCTTCTCAATGATAAGCAGGTAACTTGGAAGAGTCTTAAGAACTATTTGTGCTCAAAGGGGCAAGGAATTAGTCTGGGAAGGGCTGGGCATCCTAGTGAAGGAGCAGGTCTTGTCTATCCTTTAAATCCAAGATAGTCACTTCTGACTGACAGCCCACGGGGCAGGCAGTTACTGTGCATTTCCTAGTCATGGGGTGGAAGGAAAAGGTGGGTCTGTTTTGAGACTTCCACTCTCCATCATTCACTTCTTCTTCTATGACTACAAGCTTATGAGATGCCTGATGGGGTGATAAATGTATAGTTTTTTTTTGTTTTGTTTTTGTTTTTGTTTTTGTTTTTCTGAGAGTTCCGGGCGGGCTTCCTTGAGAACTAGTGTTTTAAGCTGAGGTGAGAAGGATGAGCAGGAGTTGACCAGATGAAGAAAAGATGGAAAAGCATTTCAGGCAGGGAGGACTGTGTGGGCAAAAGCCCCAAGGTAGGAAAGCACTTAGCATTTTTGAAGCATTGACATAATGCTTTCTGCAGTGAAGCTGCAGAAAGGAGGAAAGTGGCTGGAGATATGGATAAGGTATTAGGCAAAAGCCAGATCATGTAGAGCCTCGTCAAGCCCCAAATGGAGAGCCCAGTGTTGCATGACACCGTGACGGACACCATGGAGGCTACAGACACAATGCAGACTTAGTCCTTGCCCTGCAGTAGCAGACAATAGCCAGTAAGATATTAGGCAAGTGCCACCAGGGTTGCTAAAGAATGTTGTTGGACGGTCCTGGGGAGGAAGTGATTATTTTGAATGGAAAGATTGGGGGATGCTTCAGAGAAGAGGGGACAATTACTTGAACCTTGAAGGATAAATGGGATTTCAACTGACAAAGATGGTGGGCAGAGAATTTCTAGCAGTGGGAGCAGCTTGAAAAAAAAAAAAGAGGCAAGTCAGCTCAAATTATGTGTGGGAATAAAGGGGAGCAAAGTTGGGGTTGGGAACAGTATTTGAGAAATAACACTATTATACAAAACAACTTTGGGGAGGCCTTGAGTGCCTAGCTAAGACGTGTTGTCTTCATTCTGTTGGTAATGGAGAGTTATTGAAGGCTTTTGAGTAGAAGAGACCCATGTTTTTGGAAACTCTCTCTGGCAACAGTATGGTCACGGACGGAGGCCACACCCTCAGGGCTTTTCTAGCAATATAACAGTGCCTAGACTCGTTGGCTAGCAATAAGGAATAGAACTTACCCAAAAGAGGTCTAGATCTAATGGCACCTTGGGGGAAAAGGATGCTTTTTGTGACTACTTACGATGGTCCAATTTGGGGAAGTGGAGGGTGGTGGTTTCCAAATAATGAAATACAGGATGCCTGGGTGGCTCCGTCGGTTGAGCTTCTGACTTTGGCTCGGGTCAGGATCTTGCAGTTCATGAGTTCGAGCCCCGTGTTGGGCTCTGTGCTGACAGCTCAGAGCCTGGAGCCTGCTTCAGATTCTCTCTCTGTCTCTCTCTCTCCTCCTCCCCTACTTGTGCTCTGTCTCTCAAAAATAAATAAATATCCAAATAATGAAATACAGTGGCAGAACACAGTCTGTTCTGTACAAGTGACAGTACTGGGGAGGGGGAGGGAGGACAACAAGACTGGAGAGAGAATGAGAATATTATTTTACCCTGTGTCACAAAAAAGAATAATCTGCCTGACTTTTCATGTGGACATCTGCCCTGGCTGGGAGATTCGATTAGATAATCTCAGAGGGGCTTCTCCAAATTCTAGGATTCTTGGAATGTAAAGTGGGCAATGAGTACAATGATATCAGAGTATAGCAAATGCTGAGAAAAATACTGGGGAACTGAAGCCAGGCTCTTCCAACAATTGAGCTGAACCAACACAGTCATTCTGGAGGAGGGAAGGGAGCTGATATTGAGGAAACCAACTCCCAAAGGAACCAAAGATAGGAGCATCCTACCCAGCATACCTGAGAGGAACCAACAAGTTCACATGTGGCCAGCAGGCCTAGAGGGCTCCTCCCACCAGACCCATGACTCTGTTCTCCCAGCTCTCCAGACCAGTCAGGCACAATAGAACCACTGGCTCTCTTTCCTTTCAAAGATGGCATCTTGTAGTACAGAACTTGACTGTCTCCAAGTTTTAGCCTAAACGTATTAAGCTCACCTAAGGGTTGGGAGTCTAGGTTTGAAAAACCCTTACAATTTGCTGTTTCTTGAGAGACAATAACATTTCCTACATTGGAGTAATTGTTGACTCCTATGGTAAGTCAATGTCTGGGATAAAAGGTTGGGCATTCCTCCAGGGCCCTGCCCAACCACCTTCAATGTAAGAAGCTGGGAGAGGAAATTAACCTGAAAGGTAGTATAGTCTCGCCAGAGCCCCATGAACATGCAGTACAATATCCCCAGATTCCTGTTGGCCCTAAGCTTCAGGAAGGTCACTTATGGTCTTCTTTTTTGGCAATTTGTTGTTGGTACTAGAAGATAATCAGCCAACATGTACCCATTTAGTGTCAGATTATTATTTTCATTCATGTTTATGTTGCAGCCTTAACACATGAAATCCACCTGTTGATTTGTAATTGACAAGTCCATCTGTAGATGGCTGGCTTGGTTCTGCCCAAACGAAGATGGAAAAACACCTAGGGCCCCCAAATCTATTAGAGCTAGTAGTTCTAATGTAAGATATGAAGAATAAACACACTTCAGTTTAAACAGGAACTAATTCTACTTTTCTCTGTCTAGCAAGGTGATCAAAGCAAGTTTAAAAGCTTAAATGCCTCAGAAGTATACTGTAAGTATAATGGGCTCATTATTTTTTTATCCTGCTTATCAAAAATCAGAAATAACTTTATGTTTCCATTACTAACAGGACTCTTTCTGAGTATATTGACATTTAAGTTGGTTTTGAATGGTCCTAAAGCATTCTACATCTTGGGCTGATATGCATATGTACACAACATATACATATAAACATGACATTTTATATTAAATGCACATGCTTGAACACACATCTACATGCAATCATATACATAGGTATACATGCACACACAACCTACACAAACATATAGGCAGATAGATAGATCTAAATGTAGGTATTTACACACATATAAACATACAGATTTATATACACACATATACACACAGACATATGCACCTAAAACCAATACCGTGGTGAATGCTGATTGTATAGGAAAAATTAGCAAATGCATTTATTATCTTGTTTATGTTGACAAATCTTTCCCCTGTGATTAAAAATTTGTTACATGTCATTAGTGATAATGATGAATCCATTTTGTATTTTTCAGGTCTTCTTGGATTTCACAAGTCAAATTCAGTTCAAATTGTATTAAGATCAATGTTCAATTAACTTAATAAATATTTTTATTTTGTAATTGAAGAAGTATAAGTCAAACGCTAATTAATATGTTTAAAATATTTTTTCTATTGTGACATTATCCAACATAATATTAAATTCAGTTAAAAAAAAACCTTACCAAATGTATGAACTAATTTAAACATTAAAAATATAATAGTTCTTGATAAGAAAGTTACTTTCTTTAATTATGAGGGGTGTGAGTGAGTATAATGGGTAGTAAATGGAAAGTTTTAGTTTATTTATTGGATCGATTATCTATGTGATATTTTCCCTCAAAATGGAATATGCTGTGAATGAATTGCTGTCTAATATTTATGCTATAATGCAAAAGTTGTAAAAATAATAGCAAATATATTTTCACTTTATCAGGCAAAGTAGCTCAGGGATACCTCATAAAATCTGTATATGCACCATCACTTGTTTTGAGTGCTACAAGCTAGAAATAGGGATTCCTAAATGCAAGTTTTTTATTGTACATGATGCTTTAAAATAATGCAAGGTTTCAGTTCCCTGTCCCCAGGGCCTATTCAGGGTGCCATGTGCTCATGGTGCACTGCTGGCTGAAGGAGCCCAGTCCTGGGATGCATAGTCATATTCCATGGGTGTGCCTGTTCTCCATCACATCCTCCGTAGTTGGTGTTCATGGCATTTGCTTTCAGGAAGACAGAATGTCGGTCTTGTGTGCCACCCACAGTGTATCCCTCCCTTACCACCTATGTGACTGAGGTTGGCTTCTGTGTTGACCTTTATAAAACAAAACCCTCAAATCAAGTTGCTATAATTAGAAAAGAAAGGAAGGAAAAAAAAGAAAGAAAGGAAGGAAGGATGGAAGCCAACAAGCAAGCAAACAAGCTGGGTTTGAACAAATAGGTTTCAAAATTGTGTCTTTTCCTACCACAAATGATCATAACTTATGATTTTCTTATAGAATTGATTTTTACATAACTTAAAATTATGCTCTAAAATCAAAAGTTAAAAAATGCAGATAATCCAAATAAAGACTGTAAAAATTAAAAATACAATCCTAGAGAGAATAGCTATGAAAATTTTGGTGTATATTATTCTAGTCACTTCATCTAAATATAGATATATATGTAAATATATATAATTTTAATAAAATTGAATCATATTATAAGTTCTGTTTTGTAATATCATTTTTTTCTTAATAATATATCATGAACATACTCATTTGGTAACAATAAAAATACATTTAAGTCATTATAATTTTAAAGACTTCATAGAATCTAGTATATCTGTTGCCATAATTTATTTAACCAGTATCTTATTGTTGGACATTTCAATTACCCCAAGTGATCTTCATCATAATTAATACTGTGATGAACATCTTTATATCACATTGAAACATATATAATTTCTGTTGTTATAGGTCCAAATGGTCAAATATTGGCAATTTCATATTAGTCAACATAATACATACAACACAATGGGTCTATGCCAAACTCTGATTATTTCATTTGGATAAATTTCTAGAAGCAGAATTACAGGATCAGAAGATATGCATATTTCAAAAGCTTACAATATATTACCAGATTCAGAATTAACCTTTGTTACTTTTTATTTCTGAAGCATCTCTTCTTTGTTATCACGAGAGGCTCTTGATGGTATTGTAGAGAAAAATACAAATTAACTAGTATAAAATGGATTCATCTAATGTTTTAACAATAGCTAACTATGACAAAAACAAAGTGTATATGTTTTATTAAGTAAAAATAAACTTTCATGAGATGCTTTTCAGTCTCATACACTTATTTCAATCAATCTCATTGCAACCAAAGAGTTTGCGTTTCCCTGAAATCTACTCTTCTTTTTTTAGCAGGTGTTTTTTATTATTTAAAATTTATTTATTTTTGAGAGGGAGAGAGTGAGAGAGAGAGAGAGAACTAGTGGGAGGGGCAGAGAGAGAGGAGATAGAGAATCCCAAGCAGGCTCCATGTTGCCAGCACAGAGCCCAACGTTGGCCTTGATCTCATGTACTACGAGATCGTGACCTGAACTGAAATCAAGAGTCAGACACTTAACCAGCCAAGCTACCCAGGCTCCTTTTATCTGAAATCTACTCTTGCTGTCCAACAAGAATGTTTACATTCTTTATTTGAAGTATCAGTTAAAAATCTCAGTTGAATTATTACAGTGAGAAATACTACAGTCAATCAAGTTGTCCTAAGTATTGTATAACAGGTAGATTCCACCTGTTTTTATTTCCTGAAAACTGGTATTGTACTAGAGGATATGTCTTGAGAACATGATTCTTTATAAAATAAAAATGTTGCAGAAAAAAGTCAAGTATAAGAAAATAATGTCTAAAAAATTTTAAAGGAACATAGATCTTTATGCAATCTTTAAAAGGAAAGGGAAAACATGTAAAGTTATCTAAGTGTTGTTTTCAGGTATCTGAATTGAATATCACAATAGAGTAATGACCAGTTGTTCTAGTCTGAATTAGCCCTAGAATATGAATAAATATGAATAATAAGAAAAGGAGGAAAGGTCAGAGAAGTGTATTAGATTAAATTATTGACACAAATTCTTTACTCCACATTGCATCCATACCCACTGCCATTTGAATTTGCAGTTCCTCCTATTAAGGCCAAGTGTATTTCCTTACCCTTTGAATTTGGGCTCAGCCATATGACTTGCCTTGGCTAATGGAAGATATATAGAAGTGATAGTGTGCCAGTTCTAAGCCTAAATTTTAAATGCTTTTTTTTACATTTATTTATTTTTGAGAGACAGAGAGAGAGCATGAGCAGGGGAAGGGCAGAGAGAGAGGGAGGCAGAATCAGAAGCAGGCTCCAGGTTCTGAGCTGTCAGCACAGAGCCCAACGCGGGGCTCAAACTCACAAACCGAACTCACAAACTGTGAGATCATGACCTGAGCTGAAGTCGGATGCTCAACCGACTAAGCCACCCAGGCGCCGCAAAGCCTGAACTTTAAAAGGCAATGCTTGTTGGAACCTGGATGGCTCAGATGGTTGATTTCACTCTTGATTTCACTCAGGTCATGATCTCACGGTTCATGAGTTTGAGCCACACACCAGGCTCTGCGCTGACAGTGCCAAGGCTGCTTGGAATTCTCTCTCACTCTCTTTCTGCCCTTCCCCTGCTCACACACGTTTGCTCTCTCTCTGTCTCTCTCAAAATAAATAAATAAAACTTAAAAATAACTTTAAAAAGGCAATGCATGTTTTTACATGTATGTGTATATGTATACACTTTTTATTGAGAAATAATTCACATAGTGTACAATTAACCCATGTAAAATATACAGTTTAATTAATTTAATGATGTTTGGTAAAACACAGTTGTGCAATGATCACCATATCAATTCTTGGAATGGAATTACTGGATCATATAGTAACTGTGTTTAACAATTTCCTCAAATGCTTTATTTTTTTAATGTTTATTTTTGAGAGAGAGACAGAGCATGATCAGGGTAGGGGCAGGGAGAGAGGGAGACACAGAATCTGAAGCAAGCTCCAGGCTCCAAGCTGTCAGCACAGAGCCCAATGCAGAGCTCAAACTCACAAACCATGAGATCATGATCTGAGCCAAAGTCAGACACTTAACCAACTGAGCCACGCAGGAGGCCGTCAAATGCTTTATAAAGTGGCTACACCACTCTACATTCCCACCAGCAATGTACTGTTTTTTCCATATCTTCACCAACACTTCCTATAATCTTTTTGATTTTGGCCATTCTATTGTGTGTGAGGCGGCATCTCACTGTGGTTTTGGTTTGCATTTCCCTGATAACTCATGATGTTAAGCAACTTTTCACGTTCTTATGGATGATTTGTATAACGTCTTTGGGAAATGTCTATATAGATTCTTTGTCCACTTACCTCTTGTGCCTCTGCCATGGCCAGGAGAACAGCCTGCCCTGGGTATCCAGTACACCCCGAATGAAAACACTTGGACCAGTTAAGAGTCAACCAGCAGCAATGAGCCAACCCCAGTCAGACCTATGGCTTGAGGCATAGCCTCCTAACCCATCTGCCCAGATTAGACAACCCCTAATTGACATATAAGAAATAAATACTTATTATTGTGCCCCACTGAAATTTTGGGCTTATTGTTACTCAGCAAATAGGTGACATTACTAATTACACTTAGTAACATCTTTCTTTACCTCCTACCTCCTTTCTGCCTCCAAAAATAAAACAGGTACATACCCTCTACCCTTAGAATATTTTCTGACAGCTCTCTAGGTACTTTTCAAATTATCTCACCCCACACTTATTACTACATTGCTACTACTTCCTTTTAAGAAGTTCCTGAAGAATAAAACTAATTCGATAATAGAAAATTTTAAGTCATATGAATATACAGTAGTATTCTATCTTCATGTAATACTGTTAGTACTTAATTATGTCTTCTTTATACCCACTCACCCTTGTGACTGAGCACTCCTACTCCACCAAAAAGAAAAACAAATTGTCCCAGCTGAGAACAATGTCACTTTTCTTCCT
The DNA here is from genome assembly GCF_018350175.1 of Felis catus. Taxonomy (NCBI): domain Eukaryota; kingdom Metazoa; phylum Chordata; class Mammalia; order Carnivora; family Felidae; genus Felis; species Felis catus. Next base: position 83,982,862 of record NC_058386.1, on the reverse strand, counting down.
TTGCTCCTTACTACTAAGTGTTCCGTGATGTTTTCACCAATCCAGGAAACTACAAACAGTTAAAAATTTTGAATATGACTTTCATATCCAGTAATACTGGGTATTTATAGCAAGTCGTTGCCAAATATCCTCCCCTTGGAACATTCACTGAGTAAACAGGAGACCTGAGGAGAGGGATGGACAATAATAAGAGATGCAAGCCAGGTAAATTTAAAAAATAAGTTCACCAATGAAATCTTTTTCAGTGGAAGGAGCCACTCTAAAGCCATCTTTACTGCTAGCTTTACTTGTTAGCCTAAAATTGAGGCCCGACAAACTATGAAAAAGAGGAGCCATTAAATAGAGTGGGCAAACTGACATCAGCTACTATACAGCAGGACACCTACTACATAAAGTAAACTTTCTAAGAGCAGCCAATCTGACATGTCTATCACTTTGTCACCTCTTCAGCTAAGAGCTGGATGTTACCTACAAGCACAGGATAGAGCAAATAAATAAATTGCAATGTTATCTCCTTAGATACTCAGATGGTAAATGGAGATGGTACTTAGAATTTACTAGTGGATTAGTTTACTAAAATAATTTCCTTTGGTCCTAAGATCACCTGCCTCCTGTAGCAGACAAATAAAGCGACTAACACAAAACAGGCATGACAGTATCACTCTTGCAATAGAATTAACAAAATAGAAGTACAATAAACACACATTACAAGATATACGATAAACAGTTCCACAAAACACTTATGTTTTTATACTGCCCCAAATCCTGTTAGCTTTTCAGTCTATTAATACCAGGAATGCTACTCTTTAAAAATAATCACCACAGGGGTGCCTGGGTAGCTCAATCAGTTAAGCATCCAACTTGATTTCAGCCCAGGTCATGATCTCAAGGCTCATGGGATGGAGCCTCACATCGGGCTCTGTGCTGACAGTGAGGAGTCTGCTTGGGATTCTCCCTCTCCACCTCTCTCTGCTCCTTCCCTGCTTGTGTGAGTTCTCTCTCTCTCTCTCAAACTAAATAAACTTAAGAAAAAAACAATCACCACCAATAACAGAACAAACAAAAAAATCTGTAACTTTTGAGATGATCTCAGCAAATAAGTTAGGTCCAGAGCAAGGCCATTGTCTCTTTTGGAATCTTTCAAGAGTTTCTGAAACACAAAGTTTAAGCATTCAAAAATCAGTGTAATTACCATATTAACAGACTAAAGAAGAAAAATCATTCTATCATTTCAATAGATACAGCAAAAGCATTTGACAAAACTCAACCTCCATTTCTGAATTAAAAAAAAAACTCTTAGTAATCTAGGAATAGAAATTTAATTAATCTATGGAGCACCTGTGTGTTCAGCTTCAGCTCAGATCATGATTCTGTGGTCGGCTGTCCATGGGTTCAAGCCCTGTGTCTGACTCTGAGCTGACAGCTCAGAGCCTGGAGCTTGCTTCTCATTCTGTGTCTCCCTCTCTCTCTGCCACTCTCCTACTCATGCTCTGTCTATCTCTCTCTCTTAAAAATAAACATTAAAAAATTTTTCATTAATCTTTTAAAGAATAGCCATGAAAAATCTGCAGCTAATATCACAATGGTAATAAACTGAATGCCTTCCACTTAAGAATGGGAACAAGGTGGGGTGCCTGGCTGGCTCAATTGGTAAAGCAAGTGACGCTTGATCTTAGGGTTGTGAGTTCAAGCCCCATGTTGAGTGTAGAGATTAGTTAAAAATAAAAAAAAAAAAAGCTAAATGAAAAAAAAAAAAAGAATGGGAACAAGGCAAGAAGGAAGTTGAGGGAGTTGGACATATTGTCTCAGTTTTTTCTGTGAAGGAGGTAATGTTCTCTGCCTATGCCCAGTCTTCTCAGCCTATCACTCCGATATTGTTCAGGGATATTGAAGAATTAAAAAAGAAGGAAAAGAAAACCTGGATTTGGACCAGTAATGTAAAAGCCAATCACGTATTAGCATTGCTTAGTCTGTAATAATTCATTCAGCATCACTGTGCCAAGCACTACACATAACATGATATGTACCTTAAGGATTTTGCTGTAGTGAGGCAATAGTTTTGAAACTTTGGTATGCATGCAAGTCACCTGGGAGCTTATTAAAGTGCATCCTTAGGCCCCATCTCCAAAAATTCTAATTCAGTAGATATGGAGTGGAGCCTTCGAGTCAGAGAATCCATGTTTTGAAAAAAATTTTCCCCAACCTCTGATACTGACACCGGTGGTTCCTAGATTCCATTGGATAAATACTGCAGTAAGGGTTATAAGACATCATGAGTGTGGCAACCTAATTTTGCTGTAAGGTCATTGGATGACTATGCTGTCTCCTAGTGCTTCAGCTTCAGGGTCATTTGTTTATAACATCCTGGGCCACAAAGACACACTGTTCAAACTGTCTCTGCCCCCGCCTCAAAGACAACACTCTATTCTATGCTTCCTCCCCTTTATCTGGCTGCCCACTTGACAATTTTGATAAGGACTTGTTTTCTATTGAGACCTGTGAAATTCCCAGAGGAAAAGACATTTTGTGGATCACTCCCTGCTGAAATCTTTTTGCTTCTGCTTCACTTTCTTGGCCTGTACCTCCTCTCCTCAACTTCTGAAGGAGTCTGACAGAGTGGGACCTACTGTTGGGATCATCTTCTTTCTTTCTTTTTTTTTTTTTTCCAGCAGGGCAATCTGTGTAGAAAACCATAGACCACGTTATACATGTAATTAATATCATTTCAGTCAAAAGCAATTCTATGCAGTGAAAAGATACAATGGCAAATTGTCCTAAATTGCAATTGTTTCTATCCACATTGATTTGCTGTGTACACTGCAAAGTGCAGTTGACAGAGCAGCATGTCTGACAGGCCCTGAAAAGTGGCACTTGCTGGAAGTAATTTAAATTGAGCGTTATTGGGGCACCTGGGTGGTTCAGTTGGTTAAGCATCCGACCTCAGCTCGGGTCATGATCTCACGGTTCGTGAGTTCGAGCCCTGCATCGGGCTTTGTGCTGACAGCTCAGAGACTGGAGCCTGCTTTGGATTCTGTGTCTCCCCTTCTCCCTGCCTCTCCCTTGCTCTCTCGCTCTCTCGCTCTCTCGCTCTCTCTCTCTCAAAAATAAATGAACATTTAAAATATATTTAAGAAAATAAAAAATAGGGGCACCTGGGTGGCTCAGTTGGTTGAGCGTCTGACTTAGGCTCAGGTCACGGTCTCACAGCTCTGTGAGTTTGAGCCCCGCATCGGGCTCTGTGCTGATGGCTCAGAGCCTGGAGCCTGCTTCGGATTCTATGTCTCCCTCTCTCTCTGCTCCTACCCCACTCACACTCTGTCTCTGTCTCTCTCAAAAATAAATAAACATTTAAAAAATTTTTTAAAAATAAGTAAACATTAAAAAAGTTTAAAAAAATTAATTGGGCACTATTATCATTTATAGATTTATTCTGCTTGGAATCAATAAGAAGGAAAGGCCTCAAAGCTTTAAGCTGATGCTAACCACTTTTGGTTCATTAATTCCTTATAGTTAAGTTATATATTTTTCCCTTGTATGTTAGTCACTGTACCTTTTCAGGCAACTAAATATTTAAATGATCTTTAAATAGTCCACAAGTTCTCCCTTCCTTCCCCTCCCTTTCATCAAATTTAGAATCTATAAATTTATCATGATAGAAAACTTTGTAAAGAGTTGATCACAAGTTCAAGGGGGAGAAAAGCAGCTAATAGAAACAGATCTCAAGAACAAAATAGGACTGGTACCTAAGGTAATTTTATTATGTCCTATTGATGTAGAGCATACTATGTCTCTACTATAAACACAGACCTTAGAATGAATATTGACCTTGGAAGGACACTTAAGGATCATCTGGTTCAATCTCCCCTTTTCAGGTAGGAAAATTGAAGCCAAAAAGGCAAGTCGCTTCCCCAGGTGCCAAAGATTCAAGCCTTGCCTTTCTTCTTCCTTCTCTTCCTCTTCCCACTGGACTTCACTTGCCTCTGGGCCAGCCTGGACTCTAAGGTTAGCCATTTAAGTCATGTTATGTCTACAACCTCGAAACCCTGACCCATTTGACCTGCTTTATCAGTCCCTAAAACTGGGGAACTCCACTTGTTTGCATTCACTGAATCATACTTGACTCATTCTCCAGCACTTGCACCAACCTACGGCCAAATCTAGTAGTTCTACTTCAGCAGTATTTCCCAAACTGAACACATGCTTTCCTAATTCCTACTGCCACCAATCAAGCTCAGGTGCTCACTGCCTGTCACCTGAATTATTGACACAAGCCTCCCAAGTCTGGTAGTTTTTCTGTCTCCACCCTCATCCCCTCTCCAACCTCCACTCCATTCCATATAGCTGAAGGCTAACATTCCTAAAACCAAGTCATCTTATTACATCTTTGCTTGAAACCTGTCAATGGCTCCCTAGAATTAACAACATAGAGTCCCAACTCCTTGGCCCAGGACAAGGCCTATTAGAATTGGTCTTCACTTAATTATTCAGCCACTTCTACTCTCCTTGCTGTTATCATAGTCCCCAAACTAGACAACTAGCCTTCTTCCAAATGTACCCATGTTTTCCCTTTTTCTCACCTCACTACTAACCCTTCTCAGGACCAGTTTAAATGTTCCCCTTGCTACAGAACACACTAGAAAGTCTCCATTCTCTTTCATAGCAATTAATTACAATATACTTTTAGAAAGAAATATTTGATTCTTACATCCTTCTTACTCAAACTGCAAGCTTCTTGCCAGTGGTAAACATCGTCTTAATCTCTGGTTCAAGCAAAAGACATGGTTAAGAATGCAGCCACCAGAGCAGGTCTTTGCAATGAAAATACAATGTGAACCTCATGTATGATTTTTATTCTCTAAGAGCCATATTTAAAAAGTAAAAAACACAAGTAAAATTAATTATAATCATATAGTTTAATTCATATCAAAATATTAGCATTTCAACATGTAACAATATAGAAATATTGAGATATTTTATATTCTTCTTTCATGCTAACTCTTTGAAACCAGGTGTGTATTTTTTTTAATTTTATTTATTTACTTTTGAGAGAGAGAGAGAGAGACAGAGAATGATTGGGGAGGGGCAGAGACAGAATCTGAAGCAGGCTCCAGGCTCTGAGCTGTCAGCACAGAGCCCGACATGGGGCTCAAACCTATGAACCTTGAGATCATGACCTGAGCTGAAATCAAGAGTCAGATGCCTAACCGACTAAGCCACCCAGGCGCCCCAAGGTAAGTACTATTAATACCCCCTTTTAGAGATGAATAAATACAGTTTTGGAGAAGAGATTACATAATTAGCCCAAGTTGAAACTCAGATCTTGTCCAGAGTTCTATTAACCACCATCTGTAACATAGCGGTTTTAAGGATAAAAAAATTCCATGTGTATACTTATTGGGAAAAGAAACCCCCTTAAAAAAGCAGAATAATATTAGAATAAGACCTTTTTGGACACCAAACCCTGAAATGACAATGCTGTATTTATACTCTGCTCTGACAGGAGGTAATCTACATGGTTATGAAGTACTGTGTACTCTAAATGTATTATGAGGTACATCACAAATGTGATATAGTGTTAAAAGCAAGGGCTTTGAAACTTGGGGACACCTAAATTTGAATCACAGCTTGACTACTTCCGAAGGGTGTGATCCTGAACAGGTTACTGAGCCCCTCTGAGCCTCAGCTGCCTCATATATAAGATGGGGATGATACTAGTACTGAGGTCATGGGGATGTGGTAAAGATTAAGTAAGCTAACACAGGTGATCTGGCAGTGCAGAAAACAGAAGCACCAGCTTTAGAATAAGATAGATCTGGGTCCAAACCTAGTCCATCAATCTAGTAACTGTGTGATCTTGGGCAGAATACTTCACCTTTATGAGTACTGGTTTCCATGTGTGTACAATGAAAAAGATATTTACAACTCATTCTTCCAACAAATATGTATTAAATGCCTGTGGTACTAGGCGCTCTACTCAGTTTGGAGATAAAAAGATGAATAATCTTTGCCCTTAAGAGATTTACAACTTCATAATAGGAGACAACAAACACATAAGAATAATATATTATTACAAGCATTATGTTACAGTATGGACCCAAAGAAAAGAGTCTACAATTCTATGTGGAGGGGTTAGGAAACGCTTCATAGAGGAGCTAAGCAAGTACAGAGATCTGAATTGGATATGTTCTAGAGTGTCAAAAAGAATAGTGAGTGAAAGATTAGAAATGGAAAATGATGTATAGAGATTTAATTTCATTATAAAGTATAACACAGAAACACACACAGGGAGTAAATGTACAACTCAATGTAATTTCACAAAGTCACTATAAATGTATAACTACCACCGAAGTGAAGAAATAGCATTTCACCAGCACTCAGTTGCTCCTCTATGCCCACTCCCTATTATTATTTTCTTCTTCTCCAAAGGCTACCAACACTTTCACTTTAAAAAAAATTAATGTTTATTTTTTCTTGAGAGACAGAGAGACCCAGCGCGAACAGCAGAGAGGCAGAGAGAGAGGCAGACATAGAATCCGAAGCAGGCTCCAGACGCCGAGCTGTCAACACAGAGCCTGACACGGGGCTCAAACCCATGAACCCTGAGATCATGACCCGTGCCTAAGTCGGACAACCAACTGAGCCACCTAGGCGCCCCCACCACCTTCACTTTTAACACCAGAGATTAGTTTTGCCTGTTTTTGAACTTCATGTTAAGGGAACCATACAATAAAGTGCTCTTGTGTTTGATTCTTTTCTTCCACATCGTAAATGTGAGATTGATCCATGTAGCTGTGTACATACTGCATGGTATAGTATATTATTATTTGAAGAGAACACATTTTTAATTTTTCCATTATGCCATTAATGGAGATTTGGACTGTGTCCAATTGGGGATGTTGCAAATAATGTGGTTCTGAAGATTCTTGGTACACATATGCATACATATCTGTTGGTATATACCCACAGGTAAAGTTGTTGTGTCACAGGGCATGTATGTTTTCACCCTTAGTAGATAATGCCAAGCTCTTCTCTAAAATGGTTGCGCAAAATACAGTTTCACAAACAGCGTGTGGGAGTTCTTATTGCTCCACATCCTTCACCAATACTTGGTATTAGCAGTTTTTTACTTTATTATTTAATTTATTTATTTATTTATTTATTTATTTATTTAGATAAATTGGGGGAGGGACAGAGAGAGAGAGAGAATCCTGGGCAGGCTCCTCAATGTCAGCACAGAGCCCAAAACCTGAGATCATGACCTGAGCTGAAATCAAGAGTCAGACGCTTGGATAAATACCTAGTAGTGCAATTACTGGGTTGTAGGGTAGTTCTATTTTTAATTTTTTGAGGAACCTCCATATTGTTTTCCATACTGGCTGCGTCAGTTTGCATTCCCACCAGCAGTCCAAAAGAGATCCTCTTTCTCAGCATCCTTGCCAACATCTGTTGTTGCCTGAGTTGTTAATTTTAGCCATTGAGACAGGTGTGAGGTGGTATCTCATTGTAGTTCTGATTTGTATTTCCCTGATGATGAGTGATGTTGAGCATTTTTTTCATGTGTCGGTTGGCCATCTGGATGTCTTCTTTGGAGAAGTGTCTATTCATGTCTTTTGCCCATTTATTCACTGGATTATTTTTGTTTTTGGGTGTTGAGTTTGATAAGTTCTTTATACATTTTGGATACTAACCTTTTATCTGATATGTCCTTTGAAAATATCTTCTCCTATTCCATCAGTTGCCTTTTAGTTTTGCTGATTGTTTCCTTCACTGTGCAGAAGATTTTATTTTGATGAGGTCCCAGTAGTACATTTTTGCTTTTGTTTGCCTTGCCTCCAGAGACGTGTTGAGTAAGAAGTTGCTGTGGCCAAGATCAAAGATGTCGTTGCCTGTTTTCTCCTCCAGGATTTTGATGGCTTCCTGTCTTACATTGAGGTCTTTCATCCATTTTGAGTTTATTTTTGTGTATGGTGTAAGAAAGTGGTCCAGGTTCATTTTTCTGCATGTCACTGTCCAGTTTTCCCAGCACCACTTGCTAAAGAGACTGTCTTTATTCCACTGAATATTCTTTCCTGCTTTGTCAAAGATTAGTTGGCCATACGTTTGTGCATCCATTTCTGGGTTCTCTATTCTTTTCCATTGATCTGAGTGTCTGTTCTTGTGCCAGTACCATACTGTCTTGATGATTACAGCTTTGTAACACAGCTTGAAGTCTGCGATTGTGATACCTCCAGCTTTGGTTTTCTTTTTCAAGATTGCTTTGGCTATTCGGGGTCTTTTCCGGTTCCATACAAATTTTAGGATTGTTTGTTCTAGCTCTGTAAAGAATGCTGGTGTTATTTTGATAGAGATTGCATTGAATATGTAGATTGCTTTGGGTAGTACTGACATTTTAACAATATTTGTTCTTCCTATCCAAGAGAATGGAATCTTTTTCCATATTTTGTGTCTTCTTCAATTTCTTTCATAAGCTTTCTATAGTTTTCAGTGTATAGATTTTTCACCTCTTTGGTTAGGTTTATTCCTAGGTATTTTATGGTTTGTGATGCAATTGTAAATGAGATTGATTCCTTCATTTCTCTTTCTGTTGTTTCATTGTTGGCGTATAGGAATGCAACCGATTTCTGTGCATTGATTTTATATCCTGCAACTTTGCTGAATTCATGGATAAGTTCTAGTATTTTTTTGGTGGAGTTTTTTGGGTTTTCCATATAGAGTATCATGTCATTTGCGAAGAGTGAAAGTTTGACCTCCTCCCAGCTGATCTGGATGCCTTTTATTTCTTTGTGTTGTCTGATTGCTGAGGCTGAAACTTCCAATGCTATGTTGAATAACAGTGGCGGGAGTGGACATCCCTGTCTTGTTCCTGACCTTAGGGGGAAAGCTCTAAGTTTTTCCCCATTGAGGATGATATTAACATTGGGTCTTTCATATATGACTTTTATGATCTTGAGGTATGATCCTTCTATCCCTACTTTCTTGAGGGCTTTTTATCAAGAAAGGATGCTGTATTTTGTCAAATGCTTTCTCTGCATCTATTGACAGGATCATATGGTTCTTGTTCTTTCTTTTATTTCAACGTTTATTTATTTTTGGGACAGAGAGAGACAGAGCATCAACGGGGGAGGGGCAGAGAGAGAGGGAGACACAGAATCGGAAACAGGCTCCAGGCTCTGAGCCATCAGCCCAGAGCCCGACGCGGGGCTCGAACTCACGGACCACGAGATCGTGACCTGGCTGAAGTCGGACGCTTAACCGACTGCGCCACCCAGGCGCCCCATGTTCTTTCTTTTATTGATGTGATGAATCACATTGATTGTTTTGTGGATATTGAACCAGTCCTGCATCCCAGGTATAAATCCCACTTGTTTGTGGTGAATAATTTTTTTAATGTATTGTTGGATCCGGTTGTTGAGGATTTTTGCATCCATGTTCATCAGGGAAATTGGTCTATAGTTCTCCTTTTTAGTGGGGTCTTTGTATGGTTTTGGAATCAAAGTAATGCTGGCTTCATAGAAAGAGTTTGGAAGTTTTCCTTCCATTTCTATTTTTGGAACACCTTCAAAAGAATAGGTGTTAACTCTTCCTTAAATGTTTGGGAAAATTCCCCTGGAAAGCCATCTGGCCCTAGGTATTTATCCAAGGGATACAGGTATGCTCTCTTGAAGGGGCACATGCACCCCAACGTTTATAGCAGCACTATCAGCTTTCCAAAGTATGGTAAGAGCCCAAATGTCCATCAATGGATGAATGAATAAAGAAGATGTGGTACATATATACAATGGAGTATTAGTTGGCAATCAAAAAGAATGAAATCTTGCCATTTGCAACTATGTGGATGGAACTAGAGGGTGTTGTGCTAACTGAAATTAGTCGGAGAAACGCAAATATATGACTTCACTCATATGAGGACATATGGGGGGACAAAACACAAGAGACTCTTAAATATGGAGAACAAACTGAGGGTTACTGGAGGGGTTGTGGGAGGGGTGATGGGCTAAATGGGTAAATTCCATCAAGGAATCTACCCCTGAAATCATTCTTGAATGTTACATTCACTAACTTGAACGTAAATTTAAAAAATAAATAAATAAAAACTAAAAAAGAGTCAGATGCTTAAGCCACTGAGCCACCCAGGTGCCTCTGTCAGTCTTTTTAATTTTACCTATTTGGAAGAGTACATAGTAGTATCTCATCATTTTAATTTACATTTTCCTATTTACAAATGATGTAGAGCACCTTTTTATATGCTCACTGGCCATGTGGAGATCTTGTGAAGCACCTGTTCAAGAGTCTTGCTCAATTCCAAGTCTTTTTTCTAAATTCTGAATCTTGCCATGTATCTTCTTTAACATATTAAGGATAGTTATTTTTTAAAGATTTTATTTTTATGTAATCTTTATACCCAACATAGGGCTTGAACTTACAACTCCTAGATCAAGAGTCACATGCTCCACTGATTGAGCTAGCCAGGTGCCCCAAGGATAGTTATTGCAAAATCTTTGCTTGTTAACTCCATTATATGAAATATACATATATGGAATGTTTCTGTTTCTCTCCTCTGTTGTTTTCTTGGTTTTTGTTCACATTTCATTTTCTCTTATACATGGTTATTTTTGAATGAATGGTAAACACTGTACATGAACAAATACAAAAGATAATTTGAGGCCTAGAATGAAGTTGCTCAGCCAAGAGAGCCTTCTTGCAAGTGGCTAGAGTCCCTAGCCATCTAGTATTATCTTAATCCAACTTCAGAGACTGAGATTTTTGGAAGCTGGGCTTCAAATCTTGTAAACATCAGTCTATTTCCAGTTTTCCATTATTACTATGATGTAGCCTTTTTGAAGTGCCACCTAAGAGTTTTGGGTGGACTTTCCAGGCCCTCTTCTCCTTGGCGATCTGTAGTCTGCAGATTTTGTACTCCCTTGTCCCTTGAAGCTATTAAAGCACTGCTTGGCTTCTCAGTCATTCAGCAGTATATTCTGGAATCAACAAAAGCCTTATAGGAAAAGTTGCCTCCAAATGCCCTACTTACCTTTCTGAGTTTCTGCCTTTTCCTGGCTCTTTGGATCTTGACATCCAAAACTCTTGATTGCTTTGAAGCAATGAATAATTACACACACATACACACACACACACACACACACACACACATACACACACACACTTTTCATAATTTTCCTCAATGGGAAGATTGTTCTAATTCACCATTGCCAGAGTGGAAATCCTGCTTGAAACATTTTTTTTAATATTACCTCAAATATTCCTCACAATAATCCAGATGGCTTTCTCAGCATCACACAGCTAAAAATTAGGAGAGATAACAATGGTAGCCCAGCCTCTCTGATTCCAACCTATAAGTAACAAGACAAAGGGCAATATAGCAGCCTGCATGGCACGGGATTAGAGCTAATTATTTTTATTAATCATTCCATCTCTAAACATTTAGTGCTAATTCAAGTATTATAGGAAAAGACAAAAATCTCTTTGAGTTATACATTTCAGAAAGAAATATATCAAGATAAGGGTGGCTAATACATATAAACTTCTGAAGAAATAAGCTGAGGTAAAAATTCTACACAGTGAGGAATGCATTTGCCTCCCACTTTCCATTCTCATTACCATTACCTTAGTTGAGACTAATTGTCTCTCATCTGGATCTCTCCCTGTAATTTCTACTCTGCAGCGGAAGATAAGGAGGATCAGTCTTCCTAAAGCACTAATGGGGTCACTACCCTGCTTTAAAACCTTCAGAGAGGCTCTGGTATTTTTTTAGACCCCACAGCTCCTCCAACTAACCCCAGTTTCTCTGCTCCCTTTCACAGTAAAGTGTCTCAAAACAGTTACCTCTACCTTATCTTCATTTCCTTACTTCCATTCTCTCTTATACCCATTTCGCTCTAGCTTCTGCTCCTGAACATTAAAAAAAAATCCCGCTTATTTTTTAGGTCACCGGTATCTCCATGTTGCCAAATTCAATGGACCATTTTCCTACCTCATCTTCGTCTCAGCAGCATTCCACATTGTTGTCCACTGCCTGTTTGTGGAGACACTATACCAGACTCCTCTTCTGGCTTCTTTCCCCCTCCCCAATATCTGAATGTTGGCGTCTCAAATATTCATTGTAAGAAACACCTCTTTATCTATATTCTTTCTCTATATGATTCCATCTAGTCCTAGCTTGGAGTACCACTTATATACTATTTCCCAAATTTACATCATCAACCTGACCATTTCTTAACTTGAGCTTCATATATCTTAACATTTTATTTGATATTTCCACCTAAATACCTCAAATTCAACATGCCAAAAACAAAACTTTGATTGTCATACTACTCAATCCCTCTACAGTTTTCATCTCAGAAAATGTTCTTTCCCTTTCTTTCACCATCATCCTAACCCAAACTACTATTGTTTCTTGCCTAGACTAGACCAGTTGCTTCCTGACAGGTATCCCTGCTTTTATCTTTGTGTTTCTATAATACAGTCCACACAGAGCAGCCAGAATAAGCCTTTAAAAGCCTAAATAAGAACACAGAACTTCCTTTCTTAAATCCCTCCTTCTTTTATACACCCAAAGATTTTATATGTAGTATGAGGAATAGAAATTGTGAGACATCACAAGTATTTGTGCATGTCTTACTCTTCCTAAAAGATGGCCAACATATAAAATTTCAAAGACTCTCTCCTCTCTTTTTCCCTCCCCTGTGTGCACACTCTCTCTTGATGAAAATATATAAATAAATCAACATTAAAAAAAAAAAAACTTCAAAGACTCCATTGTGCCTTGCATCTTACTAAATATATACTAAGTCAGGGGTCTGCAAACTTTTTCTGTAAAGGGCTATTTGTTAGGCTTTATAAGCAATATAGTCTTATCATAACTACTCATCTCTGCCATTGTAGCCTAAAAGCAGCCATGAACAAGAAATAAATGTGTGTGGTTAAGGACCGATAAAACTTTATTTACAAAACCAGGTGGCAGGCTCAGTTTGGCCCCTGGGTCATAGTTTGCTGAGCCCTGTACTGTGTCCTAAATCTCATCCTGACAACATCAAAGAGAAATGGATACTGTGGTAGACATGAAAGGACACCATTCAGATCTCACTTCCAGAGATTCCAGATTCCACTTCCAGATTCCAGAGAATCTGCCTCAAGGAGTGCAATTATCTGACAGCTTCCAGCTGCAGGCTCCTATAGGGCCTGCTGTTTCTGAGTTGAGGCCATGTGCTTCCCAGGCAGCTTTCAGCCTATGACTGAGCATGTTACGGCCAGCACAGGATAATCTTTGCAGAACTGCACATCCAGCTGGTCAAGAGTTTTTCAAAGCTGCACTGCAATCTGAAACTCTTCCTCCCCAATCTTCCTTCCCTCCTTCCTTCCTTGCTTCCACAGGTGTCAGACCTGCATTATAGTTTAAAGACAAGTGATGTGATGGCAGTGTTGGCCTCAGTAGTAGTAATGGTGGTGGTGAGAAGTGGTCAGTTTCTGAAAATATTTTGCAGGTAGAGACAACAGGGTTCATGGATAGATTGAGTATAAGTTGTGAGCTAAAGAAAGGTTTCAGGTATGATACCGTAGATAATTCTGTCTAGTATATCTTTGTTTTCTAGTTCATCCATTTCTGCTATTTTTATTACTTGCCTTCTATTCTCTTTAGCTTTATTCTGTTGTTCTGGCTATGAATTCTTTTTTATTCTCTTTTTTTATTTAAGTAAAATATACAGTGTTATATTAGTTTCAGGTGTACAATATAATTATTCAACAATTCTGTACATTACTCAGTGCTCATTAAGGTAAGTGTACTCTTGATCCCCTTTATGTATTTCACCCATCCCCCCACTCACCTCCCTCAAAACTTTTACACAGTGATGGAAACCATCAGAAAAACAGAAAGGCAACTACTGAATGGGAGAAGATATTTGCAAATTATATATCCAATAAGGAGTTAATATCCAAAATATATAAAGAATTTATACAACTCAACACCAAAAACTAATGTAATTAAAATGGGCAGAGAAACTGAATAGATGTTTTTCCAATGAAAACATAACAGATGGCCTAAAGACACATAAAAGATGCTCAACATCACTAACCATCAAGTAAATGCAAATCTAAACCACAATGAGGTATCACCTTAACACCTGTCAGAATGGCTAAAATAAAAACAAGAAATAACAGGTGTTGGCAAGGATGTGGAGAAAAAGGAACTCTATGTGCTGTTGGTAGGATTGCAAATGGTACAGCCACTATGGAAAACAGTATGGAAGTTCCTTGAAAAATTAAAAATAGAATTACCATATGACCCAGTAATTCCACTACTGGGTATTTACCCAAAGGAAACAAATACACTAATTCAAAAAGATACACGTACCCCTATGTTTCTTGCAGTATTAATTACAATAGCCAACATACTGAAGCAACCCAAGTATATATTTATGGGTGAATGGGTGAATGGATATATATATACATACACACACACAATGGAATATTACTCCACCATAAGTAAGAATGAAATCTTGCCATTTGCAACAACATAGATGGACCTACAGGTTATAATGCTAAGTGAAATAAGTCAGAGAAAGGCAAATACCATATGATTTCACTCATATGTGGAATTTAAGAAACAAGACAGCGGAAAAAAAAGACAAAAAGTTATGTTTCGGAATTCTTAACTTATACCCTTAATGAATTAATTTTTAAGCATTTCTTCGTTTTTATTTTATTTACTTTTATTTTTTATTTTTTTAATATGAAATTTATTGTCAAATTGGTTTCCATACAACACCCAGTGCTCATCCCAGCAGGTGCCCTCCTCAATGCCCATCACTCACTTTCCCCTCCCTCCCAGCCCCATCAACCCTCAGTTTATTCTCAGTTTTTACGAGTCTCTTATGTTTTGCCTGCTTCCCTCTCTAACTTTTTTTTCCCCTTCCCCTCCCCTATGGTCTTCTGTTAACTTTCTCAGGATCCACATAAGAGTGAAAACATATGGTATCTGTCTTTCTCTGTATGATTTATTTCACTTAGCATAGCACTCTCCAGTTACATCCACGTGGCTACAAAAGGCCATATTTCATTCTTTCTCATTGCCACATAGTATTCCATTGTGTATATAAACCACAACTTCTTTATCCATTCATCAGCTGATGGACATTTAGGCTCTTTCCGTAATTTAGCTATTGTTGAAAGTGCTGCTATAAACATTGAGGTATAAGTGCCCCTATGCATCAGTACTCCTGTATCCCTTGGGTAAATTCCTAGCAGTGCTATTGCTGGGTCATAGGGTAGATCTATTTTTAATTTTTGGAGGAACCTCCACACTGTTTTCTAGAGCGTCTGTACCAGTTTGCATTCCCACCAACAGTGCAAGAGGGTTCCCATTTCTCCACATCCTCTCCAGCATCTATAGTCTCCTGATTTGTTCATTTTAGCCACTATGACTGGTGTGAGGTGATATCACAGTGTGGTTTTGATTTGTATTTCTCTGATGAGGAGTGACATTGGGTATCTTTTCATGTGCCTGTTGGTCATCTGGATGCCTTCTTTAGAAAACTGTCTATTCATGTTTTCTGCCCATTTCTTTACTGGATTATTTGTTTCTCGGGTGTGGAGTTTGGTGAGCTCTTTATAGATTTTGGATACTAGCCCTTTGTCCCATATGTCATTTGCAAATATCTTTTCCCATTCCGTTGGTTGTTCCTTGTCCCCTCTTTGTAGATAGCCATGGGTAATTATGTTCAGATAATTTTGACCTTGAAATGACTACATCTGTAATGATGCATATATATCTAGTAAGACATATAGGAAAAGTTTTAGTTTTGTTGATTGTTTCCTTTGCAGTGCACAAGGTTTTTATCTTCACGAGGTCCCAATAGTTCATTTTTGCTTTTAATTCCCTTGCCTTTGGAGATATGTCAAGTAAGAAATTTGCTGCGGCTGAGGTCAGAGAGGTTTTTTCCTGCTTTCTCCTCTAGGGTTTTGATGGTTTCCTGTCTCACATTCAGGTCTTGCATCCATTTGGAGTTTATTTTGGTGAATGGTGTAAGAAAGTGGTCTAGTTTCATTCTTCTGCATGTTGCTGTCCAGTTTTCCCAGCACCATTTGTTAAAGAGACTGTCTTTTTTCATTGGCTATTCCTTCCTGCTTTGTCAAAGATTATTTGGCCATACTTTTGTGGGTCCAATTCTGGAGTTTCTATTCTATTCCATTGGTCTCTGTGTCTGTTTTTGTGCCAATACCATGCTGTGTTGATGATTACAGCTTTGTAGTAGAGGCTAAAGTCTGGGATTGTGATGCCTCCCGCTTTGGTCTTCTTCTTCAGTATTACTTTGGCTATTCGAGGTCTTTTGTGGTTCCATACAAATTTTAGGATTGCTTGTTCTAGCTTCAAGGAGAATGCTGGTGCAATATTGATTGAGATTGCACTGAATGTGTAGGCTGTTATGGGTATTATTGATATTTTAACAATATTTATCCTTCCAATCCATGAGCATGGAATGTTTTTCCATTTCTTTGTATCTTCTTCAATTCTCTTCATAAGGTTTCTATAGTTTTCAGCGTACAGATCCTTTACATCTTTGGTTAGGTTTATGCCTAGGTATTTAATGCTTCTTGGTGCAATTGTGAATGGGACCCGTTTCTTTATTTGTCTTTTTGTTGCTTCATTATTAGTGTAGAAGAATGCAACTGATTTCTGTACATTAATTTTGTATCCTGCAACATGGCTGAGTTCATGTATCAGTTCTAGCAGACTTTTGGTGCATTCTATCAGGTTTTCCATGTATAGAATCATGTCATCCGCAAAAAGTGAAAGCTTGACTTCATCTTTGCCAATTTGGATGCCTTTGATTTCCTTTTGTTGTCTGATTGCTGATGCTAGAACTTCCAACACTATGTTAAACAATAGTGGTCAGAGTGGGCATCCCTGTCGTGTTCCTGATCTCAGGGGAAAGCTGTCAGTTTTTCCCCATTGAGGATGGTATTAGCTGTGGGCTTTTCATAAATGGCTTTTATGATGTTTAAGTATGTTCCTTCTATCCCGACTTTCTCGAGGGTTTTTATTAAGAAAGAATGCTGAATTTTGTCAAATGCTTTTTCTGCATCCATTTACAGGATCATATGGCTCTTTTCTTTTCTTTTATTAATGTGATGTATCACATTGATTGATTTGTGAATGTTGAACCAGCCCTGCAGCCCAGGAATGAATCCCACTTGATCTTGTTGACGAATTCTTTTTATATGCTGCCAAGTTAGATTTGCTAGTATCTTGTTGAGAATTTTTGCATCCATATTCATCAGGGATATTGGCCTGTAGTTCTCTCTCTCTCTCTCTCTCTCTCTCTCTCTCTCTCTCTCTTTTCTGCGTCTCTGTCTGGTTTGGGAATCAAAGTAATGCTGGCTTCATAGAATAAGTCTGGAAGTTTTCCTTCCCTTTCTATTTTTTTGGAAAAGCTTGAGAACGTTAGGTATTATCTCGCTTTAAATGTCTGGTGGAATTTCCCAGGGAAGCCATCTGGTCCTGGACTCTTATTTGTTGGGAGATTGTTGATAACTGGTTCAATTTCTTCGCTGGTTATGGGTCTGTTCAAATTTTCTATTTCTACCTGTTTGAGTTTTGGAAGTTTGTGAGTGTTTAGGAATTTGTCCATTTCTTCCAGGTTGTCCAGTTTGTTGGCACATAATTTTTCATAGCATTCCCTGATAACTGCTTGTATTTCTGAGGGATTGGTTGTAATAATTCCAATTTCATTCATGATTTTATATATTTGGGTCATCTCCTTTTTCCGTTTGAGAAGCCTGGCTAGAGGTTTATCAAGTTTGTTTATTTTTTTCAAAAAAACAACTCTTGGTTTCATTGATCTGCTCTACAGTTTTTTTTTTTTTAGATTCTATATTGTTTATTTCTGCTCTGATCTTTATTATTTCTCTTATTCTTCTGGGTTTGGGGTGTCTTTGCTGTTCTGTTTCTATTTCCTTTACGTGTGCTGTTAGATTTTGTATTTGGGATTTTTCTTGTTTCTTGACATAGGCCTGGATCGCAATGTATTTTCCTCTCAAGACTGCCTTTGCTGCATTCCAAAGCATTTGGATTCTGGCATTTCATTTTCACTTGTTTCCATATATTTCTTAATTTCTTCTCTAATTGCCTGGTTGACCCATTCATTCTTTAGTTGGGTGTTCTTTAACCTCCATGCTTTTGGAGGTTTTCTAGACTTTTTCCTGTGGTTGATTTCAAGTTTCATAGCATTGTGGCCTGAAAGTGTGCATGGTATGAACTAAATTCCTTTATACTTATGAAGGGTTGTTTGGTGACCCAGTATGTGATCTGTCTTGGAGAATGTTCCGTGTGCACTTGAGAAGAACGTATACTCTGTCACTTTGGGATGCAGAGTTCTAAATATATCTGTCAAGTCCATCTGATCCAATGTATCATTCAGGGCCCCTGTTTCTTTTTTTTTTTTTAATTTTTTTTCAACATTTATTTATTTTTGGGACAGAGAGAGACAGAGCGTGAACAGGGGAGGGGCAGAGAGAGAGGGAGACACAAAATCGGAAACAGGCTCCAGGCTCTGAGCCATCAGCCCAGAGCCCAACGCGGGGCTCGAACTCATGGACCACGAGATCGTGACCTGGCTGAAGTCGGACACTTAACCGACTGCGCCACCCAGGCGCCCCGGGCCCCTGTTTCTTTATTGATACTGTGTCTAGATGATCTATTCATCACTGTAAGTGGGGTGTTAAAGTCCCCTGCAGTTACCAAATTCTTATCAATAAGGTAAAGTCTAGTTTGTCTGATATAAGTATGGCTACTCCAGCTTTCTTGTGACTTCCAATAGCATGATAGATAGTTCTCCATCCCCTCACTTTCAGTCTGAAGGTGTTCTCAGGTCTAAGATGAGTCTTTTGTAGACAGCAAATAGATGGGTCTTGTTTTTTTATCCATTCTGATACCTTACGTTTTTTGGTTGGAGCATTTAGTCCATTTACATTCAGTGTTATTATGGAAAGATATGGGTTTAGAGTCATTGTGATGTCTGTAGGTTTCATGCTTGTAGTGATGTCTCTGGTACTTGTGGTCCTTGCAACATTTCACTCACAGAGCCCCCCTTAGGATCTCTTGTAGGACTGGTTTAGTGGTGATGAATTCCTCTAGTTTTTGTTTGGGAAAACCTTTATCTCTCCTTCTATTCTGAATGACAGACTTGCTGGATAAAGGATTCTCAGCTGCATATTTTTTCTGTTCATCACATTGAAGATTTCCTGCCATTCCTTTCTGGCCTGCCAACTTTCGTGGTCCCTGTCTGGGCTACTTGCACACTGCCAGGCTTGTGGTGCTGCTTTGACGGGATCTGGTATATTAGCTGGGGTGGATCCACAAGGTGCACAGGGGCGGGAGGGGCAGGCTTAGCTGGCTTTACAGTGGGTGGTCCCCTGTTGGAGGGGCCAGGCAGCACCAGGAGGGAGGCAGGCCCCTTGGAGGGATGGATCCACAGAAACACAGCATTGGGCATTTCCACGGTGCAAGTTTGGTGAGGGGAACTGGTTCCCTTTGGAATTTCAGCTGGGGGATGGGAGAGGGAAATGGCACTTGCCTGCGCCTTTGTTTCCCCCACCGAGCTCTGTCATTCCTGGACTCAACAACTCTCCCTCCCGGCATCTTCTGGCCCTCCCCGCTATCCAAGAGCAGAGCTGTTGACTTTTAACATTCCAGATGTTAAGGCCCACTGGCTGTCAGAACTTTCACAGTCCAGCTTTTTCAAGCCAGACTTCGAGGGCTCTGCCTTGCCTGGCGGGCTGCCCATCCACCACCCCGGCTCCCTCCCACCAGTCCGCCTGTCCGTGTAGCTCACACTGCCTCCCCACCATTCCTACCCTCTTCCGTGGGCTTCTTGTTTATGTTTGGCTCCAGAGTCCATTCTGCCAGTCTTCTGGCAGTTTTCTGGGTTACTTAGGCTGATGTGGGTGGAATCTAAACAATCAGCAGGACAAGGTGAGCCCAGTGTTCTGCGCCACCATCTTTGCCCCTCTTCCTTAATATAAGCTTGTAAAGATATAAATTTCCAGTGAGCAATATTTAGCTGCATGCCATAGTTTCGATACATAGAATTTTCATTATCTTTGTTTTTGTAATTTTTTTAATGTCTATTTTTGAGAGAGAGATACAGAATGTGAGCAGAGGAGGGGCAGAGAGACACACACAGAATCTGAAGCAGGCCTCAGGCTTGAGCTGTCAGCACAGAGCCCAACATAGGGCTGGAACTCATGAACCGTGAGAAAATGATGTGAGCTGAAGTTGGATGCTTAACCAACTGAGCCACCCAGGCGCCGCTGCCTTATACACTTTGAAGCTATGTTGTTAGACATATTCAAGTTTAGAATTGTATTATTCTTCTGGTAGCTTGAAACTTGTATCATTTACATAGTGACAACATTCTTTATTTGTAATAATGACATTTGTCCTCCATTATATTTTGTTTAATATTAATACATCTATGCCATCTTTCTTTTGGTTAGTGTTGGGTCTTCATGTCATAGAGGTGTTTTTGGTACAGAGCATTTGGCTCAAAAAAAGACCCAAAATCTAAAACACCTAGTCATACATTTGTTCATCTTTTAACCATAGTTGTTTTACATGTGTTGTAATTTTTAAAAATATATTTAGATTTCTTTCAGTCATTCTGTGCTTTCCAATTGTCCTTTCTGTTTCTTTTTCCTTGCCTTGTTTTGAATGAAAGATTCTTTGTTCTTACACCATTTCTCCCTTTACAGACTTGTAAGTTGCAGCCTCTATGTCTTTAGGATTTATCCTTGAAGTTCAAATTTATATTCTATAAAGCTTTCTTAGAATATTTTGACTCCAGTCATCTCCTGATGGCTTAAGTGCTAATTTTAAAGCATTTTGTTGAAATTTAACATACCTAAAACATTGCAGATTAGTGAACAGCTCACTGAATTTCTATAAACTGAACACATTATTTAACCAACCACTAGCCATGTCAAGAAATAGAATATTACCAGTGCCTCAGATGGCCCCCTCAAATACCTTTCTAGTCATTACAGGCACCCCAGACTATCCTAATCCTAGTAACATAGATTAGTTTTCCCTGTATTTTTTGAAGTACATACTCCTTTGTATTTGGTTTATTTTGCTTAGCATTATGTTTGTGAGATTCATCCATATTCATCCAATATTCAACCATATTCATGATTAAGATTGCATAGTATTTCATTGCGTGAATATACCTCATTTTATTTATGCACTCACCTATTGGTCATTTGGGTAGTTTCCAGTTTGGGGTATTATAGTGTTGCTGTAAATATTCCAGTACATCTTTTGGCAAATATACATCTTCCATAGAATACATATCTGAGGGTTAAATTGCTGAGGATTAAGGAATGTATACCTTCAGCTGTATTAGACACTACCAAACAGTTTTACAGAGTTCTGGTTCTTCCACTGTCTTACCCACCATTGCATATATGCTATTTTTAATCTATTTGAGTTTTTGCTATTTTTAACCCCAAAGTAGACTATATCATTCTAATCTTATACTGTTAATATTTTAGATTTACCAATATGTTTTGCTTTTGGAAAAAGCCAACAAAATTTAAACAAAAGATCAGATATCAGATAAAACTGGTAGATAATTCTAAAAGTGAGGATAACATCAAATTTTTAAACAAACATGTGCATTAACATGGGGAAGGATAGAAGGAGAATTTGAAATTTTTAACTGAAAAACGTATTTCTTTCAAAAATTTGGGAAAAATTAAGTGTCAAACTCTTTTGCTACAAATGATGATATATTTGTGCTTTCAATAAATACTCTCTTAAAACAGGAGAAAATGAGAGGCGCCTGGGTGGCTCAGTTGGTTAAGCATCCAACTTTGGCTCAGGTCATGATCTCACAGTTTGTGAGTTCAAGCCCTACATCAGGCTCTGTGCTGACAGCTCAGAGCCTGGAGCCTGCTTTGGATTCTGTGTCTCCCTCTCTCTCTGCCCCTGCCCCATTTGTGCTCTGTCTCTCTCAAAAATAAACAAACATTTTTTTTAAAAAGAAGAAAATGAAGAAAAATTGCACTTGGAATTTTAAAATAACTGTTTGAATTGAAAGCTCCATGAATCTCAGGTTAACAAAGCTATTATTAATATTAAATTAACAAAGCTCTTTGCACATGTGCAAACAACCATGGAGATGTACAATTGAAAATGAGGACTAGTAGAGAAAACAAATAAACCTAATTGTAAGGCAGAATAGCATACAAGCAAAATAAGGGTACAATAAATATTTAATGGTGCTTAGAAAAAGTAATACACCCAACTTGGGAGGAATTAGGGTTGACTTAAAATGCACTAGAACCAGGACTTCGCGTAAATGCAGCCCATACTATTCCATAATGAAGTGTTAACTGTTCCATAGCAAAATGACAAAAATGACACTGTAGGAAAGTTTTTCCTTAGGTTATTTCCTTCCTACTTTCTTGGCATTAAAAATAGCGTTGCTTCAACAAATGTATCTTGGTTTCCTCTTTTGTGAGACTCCAAAAATCAATACAAAAGAATACAAGCGATGTAAGGGCAGACACTGTGTCTGCTTATTTACCACTTATCCCCTAGTGCTTAACACAGTGCCTAGCATATAATAGCATCCGGCAAATATTGTTGAATAAATGGAGGCAGGAGCATCTGAGGATAAGAAGGGTGCAACAGGAAGTCATTTCATTCCATATTATATACATAATGTATGAGTTATCTATTGCTGCTCAACAAATTATCCCCAAAATTATCAGCTTAAAACAACACGTCTATTATTTCACAGTTTCTGTGGGCAGGAACCTGGACATGACTTAGATGGATACTTGAGCTCAGCCTTGGGTCTGTCACAAGGTTGCAGTCATCTCAAGGCTCCACTGGGAAAGATACACTTCCCAACTAACTCACAATTGCTGGCAGAATTCAGTTCCTCATGGGCTGTTATATACTAAGGACTCAGTCCCTCTGTTCCTTGCCATGTGGGCCTCTTCACAGAGCATGTCACAGCCTGGCAGCTTGCTTCACCAGAGTAAGCAACCAACAAGAGTACAAGTGAGACAGAAGTCACAATCTTTTGTAACCTGAGCACAGAAGTGATGTCCCATCAGTTTTGCTGTATGCTATCAGAACTAAGTCACTAGGTCCAGCCTACACCCAAGGAAAAGGAATTAAACAAAGAAATGAATCGCCACAATCTTTGGGGCCATGTCAGAAGGTGAATACTACAAATACTGAGTAGACTGGTTGGTTTGAGTGTAAAAATTCATGGAAGATCAAGCTGAAAAGCACACTGGGGTCAGGCAAACCATGGAGGCTCTCGAAATGTTCTAAGTTATCTGGATTTTGTTCTGATATTCACTACTCAAAATGTAGTTCATGGATGAGAAGGATTTATATCACCTACATACCTACTAGAAATACAAAAATTCGAGCCTCTACCCCAGACCAATTGAATCAGAATCTGCATTAAAATGTTTTTTAATGTTTATTTTTGAGAGAGACAGAGAGACAGAGCACAAGTGGGGGAGGGGCAGAGAGAGATGGAGACACAGAATCTGAAGTAGGCTCCAGGCTCTCAGAGCCTGAAACAGGGCTCGAACTCCTGAACCATGAGAGCATGACCTGAGCCAAAGTCGGATGCTTTACCAACTGAACTACCCAAGCGCCCCCAAGAATCTGCATTTTAACAAGATCTTATATAAAGTTTAAATAGTGCTGTTCTGGTTGCTGAGGAGAAAACAGCTTTAGTGAACAGTGAACATGAAAAGAAAAGGAGGAGGAATGAATCAAAGATGACTATGCTTTATGAGGATGGAAGATAGGATCTGGTCTGATCATAGCATTAGATTTACAGAAGAATGTGGTTCACCCTCAATATCAGTGGTTCCCACACTTATTTTGCACTAGAATCACCTGAAGAGTTTTTAAGACGTTTATTCATTTTTGAGAGAGAGCGTGAGTGGGGGAGGGGCAAAGAGAGGGTGGGGACAGAGGATCCCAGTCAGCCAGAAAGCTGGGCTTGAACTTATGACCATGAGATTATGATCTGAGCCAAAGTTGGATGCTCAACCGAATGAGCCACCCAGGTGCCCCACACCTGAGAAGCTTTTAAAAAAGAAGTGTCCAAAACACTTCCAAAAATTACACTGTAATTTAAATTAAAATTTGAAGGAAAAAAAGGTGTCCAGTTCCTTGATTAAATGCTGATTCTAGTGCTGGAGCATTGTATAGTGCCAGAAAATAAAGCACTCAAAATACAAAAGGATATGGGTAGGTTGAAGGGGCACTAGAAGCAACCTTTAAGAGTTCCCAATGTCCAAATCTGGAAATTTTTGAGCTATAAAATAACTTACTATTAGGTTATAGGCCAATGTATAAAATAAATATCTATGAATCCATACTGATATCAGTGATCAAGTAGATAAATACAGAGAAGAGGCAAATCTCCCAAAGAGAAATCCCCAAAACATATGTACAGATCCTTCTCTCTCCAGGAGGCAGAGCCTATTTTGTCTCCCCTCCTTGAGTGTGAGCTGGACTGCATGACTTACTTGCAAAAAACAGAGTATTGAAAGGGAAAAAGAGTAGCTTTGCAGTGAAGAGCCTGGTGAACACTAGCCAGGTGATCAAAGTTAATGTAACTAGGGTTGAGTCATGTTGATCTTGAGTCATCCCAAAACCCCAGTCTAACTGTGAGAAAAACATTGGGCAAGCCCAAATTGAGGATGACATTCCACAAAATAACGGACCGATTCTCCTTATATTTGTCAAGATCATGAAAAACAAGGAGAGACTGAGAAATTGTCACAAACCAGAGGAGGCTAAGGACACATGATGATTAAACACAATGAGGAATCCTGGATTGGATTTTGGAATAGAAAAAGAACATTAATGGTAAAATTAGTGAAATCTGAATTAAGAATAAATAAGGAAATCTGAATAAACCTGTAGTTAACAGTAATGTGCCAATGTTAATTTCTTAGTTTTTAAAACTAATTTTAACAGTAGAGGATTGAGCAACAGGTACACAGGAACTCTCTATACTGTCTTCACAATTTTTCTATAAACATAAAATTATTCCAAAATATAATGTTTATTACAAAACAATAGATGCCCAGGTGTCACCTCTGAGATTGATTTGCCTGGGTGAGTAGGGAAGGTGGTATGGTATTTTTTTAAGTTTCCCACAGACAATTCTGATGTTTGGCCAGAGTAGAGAATCATTACTCTATACTAGTGGTTCTCAAACTTGAGTGTGCATCAGAATCCTCTGGGAGGCTTGCTAAAACACAGATTACTGGGATTTACCCTCCCTCCCCTCAGTTTCTGATTCCCTAGTTCTGGGGTGGGGCCTAAAGATTTGCACCTCTTACAAGTTCTCAGGTGATACTTATTTTGCTGGTGTCCAGCAAAGTGGGGTCCACACTTTAACCACTGCTCTATACCAAAATCCTAAGGTGTTTTCCCCAAAACACTGCGAAAAGTAGTAGCATGATATAAAGCAGTGTGATATAGTGGGAAAAGCACTCAAGAGCCTTGGATTCTAGTCCTTAATATGTCATCATATAGGACCTGAATGAATCAATTCATTTTTCTCACTTGAAAAATAGACTGTTTTAATGACCATTATATCAGAAAGTCTGTATCTGTTTCAAGTTTTCAGATTACCATCTAGTTCTGTTATCTCAGATCTGATGAACAAATCTATGAAGTCTAACCCAACATTTCTAAAACATTACTGGAGAATTTTGCTCTAGAATAAAAGTTATGATTATAAAGAAATGACTATTTTAATCAACAAGCCAGAGCTAATACATCCAAATTAGTAACATCCCCATTCCAAGTCATCACCATACACCTAATCGAGTAATCCTGTCACTGCCCAAAATATTTCTAGAACTCTTTTCTTTAATATACATTAAAGCCAGTTTTTACCACATGAGAAAACCAGTCTTATTACTTTTAAAATCATACTTTATTGACCAAATGTAGCAATTTCCAGGTTTCTCATGCACATTAACCACCAGACAGCTTCCCAAATGACCCTTGGTTATTGCCAAAAACCAAAATTGCCCTAAAAGGACAGAATCTTAGCCATTAAGGGGAAGAAAAGTCATCTGAGAACTTAATAAAAGATATGGAGCCCTCCTCAGAAAAATACATTGGCATGTAAAAAAGAATCACCAGCAATTTTATATTTTTTTAAATGTTTACTTGTTTTTGAGAGAGACAGAGACAGAATGCAAGTGGGTTAGGGGCAGAGAGACAGGGAGACACAGAATCAGAAGCAGGCTCCAGGCTCCGAGCTGTCAGCAAAGAGCTCGACGTGGGGCTCAAACTCACAAACTGGGAGATCATGACCTGAGCTGAAGTTGGATGCTTAACCGACTGAGCCACCCAGGCGCCCCAGAATTGCCAGCAATTTTAATCCTGAATCCAATTTAGGAACTCCCAATCTAGGGAGATAAAGATTGACCAGTATAAAGAAAATCCAAATGTTAAGAAAAAACTTGGAAGGAATCATTTGGAGGCAAATACTATAAAGAAAACAAATGCACAATAGGAAAAGCACTCCACTTTTCCAGTGTGAATAAGGCACCTCAAGGTATGGATTCTGATTTGGCCATGCCACTAACCAGTTTGGGCAAAGAAGTCATGTTCCATTTAGTGTAAATTTTATTTGCAAAAATACAGGCAAGAGAAAAAGGGATTGAGCTGCATCGCAATGGTTCTCCATGGGTTCATAAAACCAGCAGCATCAGCATCACTTAGGGACTTATTAAAAATGCAAATCCTCAGGCCCCACCCTGTACCTACTGAATCAGAAACTGAGGAGTGGGGGCTGGCCACCTGTGTTTAAAACAAGTCCTGCAGGGGATTCTGATGCCCAATCAAGTTTAAGAACCACCAAGCTAAATAAATGATCTCCAAAGTCCCTTCAAGCTCTGAAATTCTACAATTTGGGAAGTCTAAGTTTCAGTAAGTTAAAATGCAAAACCAAAATCAATAGCCTCAGTCACAGCTATTAAAAAGGTTTCCTGAAATGAACTTTGAGGGGGTCAAATAATCTCTATTTTTTCTTATGTCTCCTTGAGTACCCTTGCAAAACTCTTTATAAATAAATAATAGGTATTCAGATCTTTACCATGTGTGCCAATTTGGGCTAAAAAAGATCATTCTTGACCTCAAAGTTAGGTGAGACAGAAAATATCTGGTCAACTCATCTTGAACAATTAATTCCCTCCTTCTTTCCTGCTACCCAAATTATTTCATGCCTTCATTAACAAAGTAGTAAGGAAAACAGCTGGATTTTGTTTTTATCTAAAAGCAACAGATATCTCATCTTAAAATGCGCTCAAGACATACTGTCAACACTGACTCAAGCCATAATAAAAGTAATTCTTCCTTAGTGCTAACAAAATGTAGAATGATTTTTAAATGAAAAAGACTAATAGTTATGGTTTTTATTTCAAGCAAGTAAACTACACATTTGATATCAAGGAATTTTTATTTATGAAGGTATATGGTCATATTTATGTATAAAGTAGGAGTGTCCTTATCTTTTAAACATCTGATACTGAAACATTTAAAAATGAAATTATCACCTGGGGTTAACTTTAGTATCATTGGGAGTTGAGGTAAGGGGAGTTTCTGGGGGTGGAGGTCAAAAGAAACAAGATTGGCATAAGGCAAGAGTGGAAGTAAATATGGGTATGTGGGGATTCATTTTGCTGTCTTGACAATTTTTATAAGACAAATCTGAAAAAAAGGAATATAATGGGATCCTGGTGACCAAATGCATAAACTGGAATGTTAAAAATGTTACTTACCCATTACGAAGGGAAATAACATTGTACCTAAATCTAATATCCATCAATCTATTACTAAGAAACACAGATAATGTAATATAAAAATACCACTTAACCATAAGATTCAGAATGATGGGGAGAGGGTAGAGGATTGTCAGTCCCAAATAACAGTGGCTCCATTACTCTATTAAGACTCTTACATCACAAGAATAAAGAAACCCTCTAAGCAATTTTTTAAAATGGAGTCTTTAAGAAATCTTATTCAGAGTTCAAGTGAAATGCTCGATATTTGAGAAATTTCTCCACTAAATCACCGAAGTCTCAACTTTGGTAGTAGATTTAATGAAGTAGAAAAGTGAAACACAGCTTACTCTCCCTCCCACACCAATCACCTACAACAGTTAACTGTGTGAAGCAGTTTTGAATCACTGAGTATGGTTCAGTGGTAAAATGATGACAGTGGTTGCTACATAAACCATCAAATCTCTAGACTGTACTGTCCAGCAGAACTTCCCATGATAGTGAAGATGTTCTGTACACTGGAGTTACCAACACAGTAGTCTTTTGCCATACGTGGTTACTGGACACTTGAAGTGTTGCTAATGGGACCAAGGAACTAAATTTTATTTATTTAAATAGCCACACATGGATAGTGGTTATAATGGACAGTATAGCTCTAAAGTATCTAAGAAACACACACACACACACACACACACACACACGTCTCACTTAATATCTAACTCACATTGATTAAAAATTGAAGATTACAGAAAAGCGTTAGATTTGCTTTATTAAACAAGCTCAATTAACTAACCTTTCACTAACAAATGAAAGTAATATCACAAAAGGGATTTTGAAAATGAGGTGGATTCCAACCTCTGAAATTAAAAACAAAAGAAAAGCAGCTAAGAGATTTTCGAAAGGAAAGCAAACACAGACCTCCCTCTAGTGGCAAGAGATAAAGTTGCTGCTGAAAGTTGAATTGCTTCTGAAACCATGTAAAACTGCTCAGACATTTCTTTCATATAATTATAACCTAAAATTTTTCTAGATTAATATATAAGGAAAATAAATCTGATTTTCTATAAACAAAATTTAGACCTAATTTTCAACTTACTATGAATGCTAATCTCCCTAGAAATCTTATCTCCCCAGAAAAAAAAAATGATTTGTCAATGACATTTGGGAAATTGGGGCTTTCACAAAACAAGTTTATGGAATCTTAACCGAACTGTAAGCAAAAGAGAGGAGACCTAATTTTCTCTGTTGATAAATGTTCTGGGATGGAATATGTAAAGGAGTAGATTCAGAAGTATAAAGTAGTAAGTAAGCAGCAGTGGGTTTTGTAGAAACCCATGGTACATCAAAAGAAACAATTAAAATACTACAAGAGTTTTCAATAGCCAAAACAACACTGTTCAGTCTGATATTCAGCTTCAAAAGACAGGTCTGCCACATTGCCAGTTTTAATTACAACCATACATACACATTTAGAATTAACTACAGAACCACTACTTTCAAGTACAAGAAGGAACTCAAAATAGAAACAACTTGTGTTACAGCTATTGTTTTTCCCCTACAGCTTCAGGAAAAACAGCTTTTATATACACTGCAGTAAGTACAGAATGTACAGAGACAGTTATATATACAAAAGTGCATTAATATAGTAATACATTTAGCAGAAATACAGGACAAAAATCCTGGTTAACAATCTGAAGTGTTACAGTATTGAAGACTACTTGAAGAATCTCCAAACCAGTCAACTTCCTACTTGCTTTGGTTATGATATTGATGCTACATAACTAACCTTTGAAACTAAAAAAAAGTGAAAATTTTAAACATTTGTGAAGTGTTTTACATATATTTGTGTTTAGCTTTTTTAATAGCTTTTGACAACAGTCCAATTAAACTCCCAACACAAAGATTTAGAATGGATAATACTTATACCCAAATTAGAGTACTCAAAGTGGAAATTAAATTGATTCACTACAGGAACATAGTCTGCTTCATTCCTAAAAGCCTCAGCTAGATAACCTAACTCCAAAGTCTAAACTTAAATCCAATTGGTCAGCTACTGTTGAAGAGCAAGCAGCTCCAGAAAACAAGCCATGGCTTCAGGCCACTGTTCCTTAGAACAATCCAGAGTAGGTAAGTGTTAACATGTCATTTATACAAATTAATTCTACAACTACCTTTAAAATGCGTACGTATGATTAGAGCAATTCTCTTTTCTACCCATATCCCTCACCACAAAAAAAAAGAACACAGATTTCCACAGGTTCCATTGACCACAAAGATGTAACAAACTTGACGATAAAGGAAAAATACTGTATTCTGAAATAAGACAAGAACAAACCAGTTTTTCAGAGTTCAGTATGAATGTCAAATTAAAAATTAACTTAGCATCATGTGATCTAGGTTAAAATACTAATAACCTGAATTGAAAATATAAACTGTGAGAGGGACTCAAAATAATTTTAATATTAGAGAAAATGTGAAAATAAAATTTTAGTGAGTCAACTGAGATCTGCAGCTAGAGCATGCAACTTCTGTACTCTATTAATTGCCAGTTAATTAGAGAAATTTTTAGAGTTCCTTCTAAGCCTTTGGAAAAAGTAAATTATTTTCCAAAGAAATGAGAATTAAGCTAAAATTCTAAGGAGCTATGTTCTAGATACTATGCTGACAGAAATGTCTAGGTCTAAATATTTCTCTCTCACTCACTTAGCATAATTTCTTTGTAAAGATAGAATTTATCTTACTTTGTCAGACTTAAAACGAATCCAAAGTTACCACAGTACATGTGTATACAGATACTTATTTTCTAACTAATAGTCCTTTTAAGGATTAGATTTATCACTAAGTTTAGACATGTTCAATGTCAGTGTGCTCAATATCAATACTATATTTGAATGCAACTGGGAATTTTCCTATCAACTGTCTCAAACTATATACTGACTTTAAGTAACTCCTCCCATTCTAAGCAAACATTTTCTTGAGCTAAAAAGTAATTTGTTAAAGGGGAGGGGAGTGTTCCAGCTATTACAGAAATGAATGCAAAGAATGCGTAAAGTTGTAATGAGAGAATCAAGTTGTTCTATAATCTATGTTCTTGAACTACTTTTGCCTTTAAAATGATCTTCCCAGATACTAAGAATTATCTGGTTTTAAAAAAGCATTCTGGCTTATGACCTTTTTCATGGGAAAAAATGAGAAAATACATTAAGCTATACTTCAGATAACTTTCAGTGTCCTTCAATGACCTAGCTGGGCCAAAAATAATGTTATATAAATGAAATTTAAGACCTGAAAGGTTCTTGTTTTATTACACACTCTATCACCATTGATTAATCAGATTCAATTGAATGTTTTTGCTTACTGATATCCAATAGTATGGACATTTTATAAAACAAATTATAATTTTTAGATTACTTTTGAGATTGAAAAAGCCTGATATTGAGAAAAAGTACAGAGTTAACCTTTAAGGCACATGAGGCTATAAAGTAAGCCATGAACAAAAATCTCTGCTAAAGAATCTGGAAACAAGACTTCTACATTTGTCATATACTAACATTTTTGGCTTAAATATGAAGACATTTCATTAATTTCACAATTTTTAAAGCTCACCAGAATCTGGATACCTTTATACAGAAGTTTCTTGGAATTTCTCCTTTAAGTGGCAATTAGCACTTTTAAGGAGCTAAATAAATGAGATGTCTGTTCAATCTGTAGAGTCATTAAATTACAAGTCAGTTTCTGGGATTAATTCAGCAATATCTGGTCAACCCAAAGGGCTGAGGAAATGGACAAAACTGCCACAGCCTAACAAAAAAGTGAGACAAGTCTCATGAAAAAAAAGTGCTATTTTATTGTAAGTTCTTGTTAGGGCAGAATGAATTAGCCCTTTAAATTCCACTAAACGTTATACTACATTGCCTTACTTTGATTCAGTTGCAAAACTATAGAAAAAGATATGCCATTTTGTTTAATTCAAGGTCCATACTTTGAAAAGCTGTGCTGGGGTCTCATAGACTTCTACAAAAACTCTTTTTTTTCTTCCAGTTTTATTGAGGTACAATTAACATACATACAAGGTCTCTAATAAAATATTTTTGAAAAACTTGAGGGTACTTTATCATGCCCTAAGTTAACAAAGGTTATGTTTAAAGGGGAGACACTTATTTACTCTAGTGTCAATTCTCTACAGATAACACTGACACTAGAGCAAATAAGTCTCACATTTTTATTAATTTGTTAGTTTGGATTTATAAACAGGAAAAATACTGAGTTGGATTTGTCTTAAACTCAGAGATATGTCAGACTGAATAAATTATGACTTATTCCAGGAAAGAAATAATTCAAACTTGAATTATCTACATGAGACATTAAAACAGGAAAAAAGTACAGTACAGCACATTAACAAAAACAAGAACTTTTTTATCTTTTTATGCTGTTTTTTTGGGGGGGAGGAGATGGAGAGAGATTTTGTAATCTCCCTCTTCCATAACACAAGCAAGCCAAGTTGTTTTATTTTTTTTCCCTTTAATCAGAAGAATTATTTTCAGTCTCCTTCAAACCAACTTTATAGGCAATCTCTAGTTTATAGTAAAGACGTGACATCCAAATTTACGCAAAATCTCATGGCATACTTTACTATAAACATTCAAATCTTTATAAACTTTTAAAACTGGCTTTGTGGTGCTTTGGTAAACTTGTTTAATAGTGACTTAAGTTAAATCTAAGGTAATAAGACTATGTAATTGTTGGGAGAGTGAAAAAAATGGTCGTATTATATCATGACCCTGTTAGGATTTTCTTTTACTGGTCATTGTCAATTGTTTCCAAGTATTTAACAGATAAATGTTGCTCTATGGTCTCCAGAAGTGGCCTACTTTCCTGGGAAGAATAGGTAGAGAACAGACAAGTCATTCTCTGGAATTTTGCTTTTGCTAAGAGCAGGCAGAGAATTCAGCTGCATTTGCTCTTCTCTCCATTTGCTCTTCCTAGACTTGGAAGGAAGACACAATGAGTTGACCCTTTCCACCTTCCTCAAAGTATTCTGGGGTCTATCCCTAAGCTCTTTTTGGGCCCTCTAAACAAGTTAGGAGCATCAAAGAAAGGGTAAGAGGAAAGTCAAAGGGAGTACTCCAACTGAAAACCATATACATATACTTTTATATTTTAGTAAAATTTAAAGTATGAACTTAGTAGTCTTCAAAATCTTAAAACCATACTACAGACCTCAGCAAAGCTGCAATACATCAATTTTTATCCTCAGTTTCAATTCTTCAACCTTCAAGGAACTAGAGTAAAATCAAAATTTCAAAACACAGGATTGTAAGCAAAGGTTAAAAGCCTTTATATCAACTGAGAATTAAAAATTTAAGTCACTAATCTTTTTCATAATGAGCCACTTGATATGATAGTTTAAAAAAGTAAAGATCCTATCACATAACCTCTGACTCTAGAGTTAAAAAAATATTGATTACAGTTCCTCCTACAGAATCATGATTACCTCCCAAAAGTTATCCATAATAAAAATTATGAAAGTCAGAAAGCAGCTTGTCAGTAGTATCAGTTTCCATCTTCTTTAACCCATGTGAATGTTTAGACATGTGGTAGAAGAAAAGAAATAATACTACTTCTAATGTTCATGATAACAAACTCTCCATGAAAACATTTAAAGAAAACCCATGATTTCACATCTAAAATTAGACTTCTAACAATAGCCAACAAGCGAAGGTTTTTTTTCTATATCTCACTGCTCCGTGTATTTCTAGCGATTTATAGAGAAGTTTAGAACTGTAAGGGTTTTCTTTAGTTAACTTTGAACATTAGCCTGTTCACATGCCAGAAGCTGTTATACCAAATATTTAAAAATTAGAGCAGTGCTGGAAAAAAAAAGTGACTTTCAAAAAGAACTTAAGAGAGACAGTTTCACAGACTAAAATTTCAGAAAGCCATGGAAAAGCAGAATTGGCTGTTTTGCTTAATTGCCTTCTCTATTTGAATATTAATCGATATAGCATCAAGTCTGAAGTTCAGCTACTACTAACATTATTTCCTCAGTAGTCATCACTTACAGAAAGGATTCTGAATTTACATAAAGTGAAAAACAGAAACAAACCTAACAGGAAAGACATTAGGGCCTATTTTTACACCTTTGAGTTAATAATAAATGAAAATAAAACTAAACCTAATGAAGGCACTATTGTAAACAGCAATCTACACCCCACACCCACAACCTCAAAACAAGATTTCCACTAGGAATTGAGACTTATGCTATGGCCCTTATAAAAAGCAAACTAAAAAATTGTAACATTAGGAAGGAAAACTGAATTATGATCCGGACATATGTACCTATACTGACATAATAAGCTACTTGTCAGCAGTACCTTGAAATCTTCTAAACTGTAAAAGTACTAGTTCTTGAAAAAGCCTAC
This sequence comes from Felis catus, assembly GCF_018350175.1. Classification (NCBI taxonomy): domain Eukaryota; kingdom Metazoa; phylum Chordata; class Mammalia; order Carnivora; family Felidae; genus Felis; species Felis catus. Next base: position 83,948,576 of record NC_058386.1, on the reverse strand, counting down.
TTAGCCACCCTAAAGTCTAAATAGTGAAAACATTTACTAAATTAGTGATTCTTAAAAGTAGAGCGTGCAGCAGAAGAACCTGGTGCTTGTTAAAACACAATGCTGGGCCCCTCACCCAGAGTTTATGATTCACTGCATCTGGGATGGAGCCTGGTAGTATGCCTTTCTAACAACTTCTCAGGTGATGCTGAGGCTGCTGGTCTAGGGACCACCTGCTGAGAACCACTGGCCTAAATTATTAATGGTATATCAGCACAGCCCTAACCAAAAGTTTGGTAAAGATGCATGTAAACAAATAAAAGAAGAATACTTTAATGCTTAGAAAGAATGCTGACAAATTCACCCTTATTACATCAAAACATCTACATCTGCTTCATGGTCTTCCTCAGTCACTTTCAAGGACAGCACTTCTTCATTGAGGAAGAGCCCACTGAGCCTCTCCTTCCGAGCCTGCCTCTGCTCTTTCAGCTGCCTCTTGCGTAAGGCCTTCTGCTGTAACTTCCGCTGCTTGGATCGCTTCTGCCAAAATAAAAATTTCTCAATCAGTAAGGTTCAGTTTTGCCATATCCACCCCAGAGTATTTTATGGATCAAATTCTGTATTTTCAGAATTCTTAGAGATGTTCAAATTCCTCTGCAGTATGATCCTGGTTCCAGTAAGTGAGCCACTGGCTTAGACTTGAAAATGATTCTTCAAGATTCTATTTTTATGGTATTTGACCAGTGAATCTTAGGAAGGGTGGACATCTGATCATTTTATCTAGTTACAGATAATCAATCATTTCAAAGCCTTTTTTTTTTTTTACCAAATTAAGGTACATTGGTGTCACTGCGGAGTGAATACACAGTGAACAATACTAAATATAAATGTAGAGAACAATGCCAAAATCTCTAATGCTTATGCTTTTAAGGTGTCTTTCATCTGAAAGCACTAGCAATTTTACAACAGCTGGGAAAGAATCATGTCTTTTCCATTTTAGGCAAATACCATCTTAAAAACCCATTAGAAACCCAGTGGGTACTCTATTCCTTGTCACTGGTGAAGTGATGCAAAAAAGGAATGACCACATATCCAGAGGAATCCCCTGGCAACCAACAAAGCTGGCTATGTTTCTGCTACTTTCGTAAAAGCCAGGGAAGGAATCACTGTGTATCTTCTAGTCACCACTGAGTTCCCAAAGAGTTACAGAGATACTCTTATTATTGTTAAGTTGGCTCCAAACTGTACCCACTGCAAGGAACTGAACTCCCCTCAGTATCACAAAACCATTCTATATGCACTAATACTTCCCTATTTTTTACATGCCCAATAATATTACCAAGAATTTCTCAACTGTGAATAGGCAGAAGTTAGAGAAGGTGTTATTACATTTTTAAAAGATCTAAGAACAAACACTCAAGGTTAACAGAACATTTCACACACACACAAAAGACATGCAAAACTTTCTTAGGAGCTAATAGACAGCAACATCAGCAACATAGTGAGATCTGCTCAGTAGTGACTTGCAGTCAATGTTGCAATCTTGAGACTCACTCACTATTTCCACCAATTTATCTTACTTAAAAACAGACACAAAAATCAGATGAAATTGAATGTGATATGGTTGTGGGTCAAAACGGTATTTCAAAGTACTCAGCCTAAAGGGCTTTACTCAACAGCAGAGTAGCCTGCTTGTTCAATTAAAGCCAAAATCCACCGGCATCCAGAGAGCAAGATAATTTTAACTCTTCAAGAAATTTATATGAAGGAGTACTAATATTAATATTGAAAGGTAAAGTTTTGTATTGATTAGACATTTTACTTTTGAATCCCGAATCCGCTCTGCTGCACTTGCAGACAAGTTGCTGTCACTGTGTGCTCGACTCATGTTGGCACTGGAGTTTGAAGCAGAGTTTCCAACACTGGACCCACTGCTGCTTGCAGAACTGACCATGCTGGCACTGCTGCTGCTGGCGCTGGCGCTGGCACCGCTCACTCCACTGGTGCTCGCACAACTAAAGTTGCTTCTCTTCCAGGCCTCTCTTGCAGGCCGTTGGCGAGGGCTATGCTCCTTGATATAGTTTCTGACCTTGGAACACAGACAAAATCTGGTTAGTGTTCCTTGACATTCTCCCTCAAAATACTGGAGAAAAGAATATTGTACATAAAGTAAAAGATTATCCAAAGTGCTACAGATGTACTCCTCATCAAGGAAATGCAAGTCAAAACTACAAGGAGATGTCACCTCACCCCTGTCAAAACAGCTAAAATCAACAACATAAGAAACAACAAGTGTTGGTGAGGATGTGGAGAAAGGTAAACCCTCCTGTACTCTTTATGGGATTGCAAACTGGTGCAGCCACTATGGAAAACAGTATGGAGGGTCCCCCCAAAATTAAAAATAGAACTGTCCTATGATCCAGCAATTGCAGTACTACGTACTTACCCAAAGAATACAAAACTACTAATTCAAAGGGATACAATGCACCCCAATGTTTACTGCAGCATTGTCTACAACAGCCAAATTATGGAAACAGCCCTAATGTCCACTGACTGATGAATGGATAAAGATGATATGGTATGTGTACACACACACACACACACACACACACACACACACACACACAGGAATATTACTGGGCCATAAAAAAGAATGAAATCTTGCTATGTGCAACATGGATGGAGCTAGAGAGTATTATGCTAAGCAAAACAAGTCAGTCAGAGAAAGACAAATACCATATGATTTTACTCATATGTGGAACTTAAAAAACAAAAATGGGCTAAGGGAAAAAAGAGGCAAACCAAGAAACAGACTCTTTACCATAGAGAACAACCAGATGGCTACCAGAGGGGAGTGGGGTGGGGGGATGGGTTAAACAGGTGATGGGGATTAAGGAGTGCACTTGTTATGATGAGCACTGGGTGTTGTATGTAAGTGATGAATTACTAAATTGTACACCTGAAATTAGTATTTCACCTGAAGTTAATATGTTAGCTAGAATTTAAATAAAAACTTTATAAAAAAAGATTGGATTGGATCCTGGGATAAAACAAGATATTAGTAGAAAAACTGGTGTAACCTGAATACAGTCTGTAGATTATTTAATAATACTGTAACTATGTTCATTTCTTGCTTTTGATGAGTATACCAAAAAAAAAAAACTTGGAACTAGATGCTTAACAAATAGAAAGTGATAGTAATTATGAAGAAATAAAATAAACATTTATTGAATAATGATTTATGAACTTGGATTGTAATCCAGGTTGATTTGTTTGACTCTTTCTTGAGTTGTAGGCTCTATAAAGACAACGATCATTTGTTAAAGTGTTTTTTATCCTACAGCTTAATACATGATAGACACTTAATATTGTTAGATAAGTAAATCAAATAAAAAAGTGCTACAGATGTACATAAGTAGACTATAAGGACAAAAGAAATTTCTCAATGTAGAAACAAGTACCAGAAAAACTGACAATGTCAAAATTCTAGAATATTGATCATGGAGTTATATTTTAAAAACATATAATATAATCAGTCAATGGAAGGCTACTGGCCTCCAGAATTTAGGATTATAAGAAAATAACAGAGAAATTAACAATAAAATAGATCAGATTAGGCATGTTTTAAAGATCTCCACTTAATATGATTTAAGTTGCTGAATATATTGAAGATTAGGGTGTTTCCTAAATCTTGGCTAGGGGCCCATGGTACCTGTCTTCAAATGCAAGGCATCAATTTCAACACTAATGAAAAATGAGCTGGAATATAGAAAATAATAATATGTCTGTTGAGAGAAATGAAATAAAAAAATTTTTGTAAGTAATGATAAATGCAAAAAAATTCTTTAAAAAATGAAAGTAGAACGTAAGTATTCATTCAGCTATGTACCAGAGAAAAATAGAGCAGTAAAGACTATATTTAGAAGATGCCAGAAATGCATATTTCAGAATAGCAGAAGGAAATTTACGTTTTACCCTAGCCAGGATCAATTACTTCACAGGACTACTCAAATCCCTCAACTCAGATGTTCACTGAAGTATAGACAGCCCTCAATAATCAGCATTCTGATTTTGTCAATCGTTCTTTTTTAAGGTGAGTTAGAAGAAGCAAATAGCATAACCACCCCTTAAGTGGTAAAATCAAGTTTCAAAGCCTACACAACTAAACAGCAGTTTCTAGATCCACATGAACCCAGAAAGGTACTGCCAGGTGAGATGTACCTAAAACCTTACAACCATGTGCTCTCAAATACTGCCATCATTTTTTCTAATATTACATTTCACAGCAGTGATCTGGACCTTAATTATTTGTGTATTTTAACATGATTATTCCAGTCTACATGTTATAAAATAACAGTTTTCTTAATACTTGTATAATCTGTATTTTCTTTACATACCTGCTTCAGTTTTTCATCTGTGAGACAGTTAAGTTCAATAATAAATTCACTGTCTGTAGGGGAGATTTGAGCAGAAGGATCAATTATTTTAATAATATCAAGTTGCTCCCGAAGACCCATCTCCGTACTGACTTTACGACTCAAATACTCAATATATTCCACCTATGTGATAAAAAATTATAATAAACAAGATCAATGCCAAAACCTGATATTTTAGTGTGTCATTTATAATGGGTTTCAAATATCAAAAGCACTTAAATATTACATTTGTTCCCTGAAAACAGTTAAAACTCAAATTCAGATTTTACTAAGCAATCCACATTTACCCAGTAACTTTAAATAGGCAATACATTGAATTTCACATATTCTCTATATATATGCTTTCAATTAAGAATGTTAAGATCCTGGGATGCCTGGGTGGTGCAGTCAGCTAAGCATCTGCTCTTGATCTCAGCTCAGGTCTTGATCCTGGGGTCGTTGAGTTCAAGCCCCACACTGGGCTCTGTGCTGGGTGTGAAGCCTACTTTATATAAAGAAATGGCAAGATCCCTACCTGCTCATCATTTGTCATTGCACTCCAAGGAAGTTCGTCTAAATTCTGGTGCTTGTTTTTCTTTTTAGGAAGCAGGCAAGGTGAACTCGGAATACTGGGTATGACATCAGAAAGTACATCACTCCCACTGGCAATGTCACTGCCCGGTAACTATAAAAATAAGAAGGAGGTAGGAAAAGCAAAATTTTTCAAAAATACATTTTAAATATTACAACGCACTTCATACTGATTAAAAAATATTTTTTAAAGACAAATACAGAATGAGAAGACATTATTTCTGATCCCTCCAATATTACACAAAGCAGCAATATCAACATATTCTTTGTAGATAGTAACTTATTCAATGAAAGATATTTTCCAAAAGTTTAAAATCATAATCAAGACTTGTTAATAATTGCTAATTTAAGAGTCAAGCATCATTAGGGTTTTTAGTTCACGATGTGAATGTAGGCTAGGGCACACACAGCATGATGAATAAGTAACACTGGTCTCCATCTCAGGAGACTTGAGTGACCTGCTACTACCTGGCTCTTTGCCCAACACTATGCTAGACATACTGCCAATATGAAGACAGATAAGCCATGGTCCTTGTGCTCAAGTTAGTATTAATAATCTCAAGGCAATTAAAAGTATTTAAAAAATGCTGTTAATATGTAACAAAACATTTTAAAGATCAGAAGTATTATAAAAATCAGAAAAAATGTTGAGAAAATGTGTAGACAAAGGAGAAAAGCAAGCAAGCCTAATACACAGAAAATTACTTTGAAGTGAGATGAACACCAGAATTATGTGCTATAATTTTATACTGCCTGTTAAAAGCCAGTTAGAATGGATTTAATTTTTTACCAGCTTTATTGAATTATAAGTGATACAAAGAACTGTACATAACTAATATAGACAATTTGAGGACTTTGGACATATGCATATACCCATGAAACCATCACCACAATCAAGGTAGTAGATCTATCACCTTCAAAAGTCAAAATGGATTTAATTTTAAATAAATGTGTTTAGGGGCACCTGGCTGGCTCAGTCAGAGGAGCATGTGACTCTTGATCTTGGGGTCACAAGTTTGAGCCCCATGTTGCGTGTAAAGATTACTTAAATAAATAAACTTCTAAAAATAAATAAATAAAGGGATGTCTGGGTGGCTTAGTAGGTTGAGCATCTGACTCTGATTTTGGCTCAGGTCATGATCTCAGGATTGTGGGATCAAGCCCCCACACTGGGCTCCATGCTGAGCATGGAGCCTGCTTAAAATTCTTTCTCTCTCTCCCTCTGCCCTTCTCCCAAGCTCACACTTATGTGCTCTCTCTCTCTCTCTCTCTCTCTCTCTCTCTCTCTCTCTTGCTCTCTCTAATATAAGTAAGTTTAAGTCATTCATCAAAAAGATAATTTCTTCTACAAGGAATACGTAGCTTTCAAAGACAATGCTTTCATTTTTACAAGGTACAAAATAACACCTTTTGGTTGTTGTTGTCCTTTGCAATGATATATGAACTCTGGATGATAACTAGGCTTTTGAAGTTACCAAAAGGGAAAAGCTAGTTTAGCCATGAAGATTACTGCAATCACACACATTTGGCCTCCTACTCACCCATAGCACTCTGTTAAGTACAGAGGACTCAAAGAATTTTTTTGTCATGGTCCTTACACTAAAACTTTATTCTCCACTGGGGAAGAGAATATAATAACACAAACATACAATTATACAAAATATCAAATGACAAATGCTAGGTATGAAATGACAGATCATCAGTGGAAATATATAGCAGTGAGTTAAAGCTACAAGATTAAAGCTTAGGAGAGCTACAAGAGGGCAGGCATGGGGAGTGAGATGCATAGAATAACCTAATGAAGACACAAATATGGGGTTGAGATCAGTATGCAAAGTGACCATAAAGCTTAGAATGAAATTATCTAAGCTACTACTGTCAAAAAAACACATTTTCATTTTAACAGTCTCTGATGAATCCAAGTGCATAAATGACTACCAACAATTTGTATGACTTCCATTAAAAACTCATTAATTGGGATGCTTGGGTGGCTTAGTCAGTTGAACATTCAACTTCGGTTCAGGTCATGATCTCAGTTTGTGAGTTCAAGCCCCATATCAGGCTCTGCACTGACACCGCAGAGCCTGCTTCGGATCCTCTGTCTCCCTCTCTCTCTGCCCCTCCCACCCTCAGGCACGCATGCTCTCTTTCTCTGAAAAATAAACATTAAAAGCCCTCATTAATTAACACTGCTTGACTTGTTCATTCACTTTTAGCCCTGATGTTATCTAGTCAATGTCATGAAAGAATAACTGCTGAATGCACACATGACGGCCATCTTTCAGCCTTTAATGTCAAAAAAGAAAATGTTTTGGGGCTTCTGGGTGGCCCATCAGTTAAGTGTCCAACTCTTGATTTTGGCTCAGGTCACGATCCCACAGTTAATTGAGATTGAGTCCCGCGTCAGGCTCTGTGCTGACAGCATAAAGGGGTATTCTCTCTCTCTCTCTCTCTCTCTCTCTCTCTCTCTCTCTCTCTCTCTGTCCCTTCCCCACTGGTAAATGCTGTCTTTCCCTAAATAAGCAAACATTTAAAAAAGAAAATATCTTGCTATTTTCCCTTTGAAAGAGTTCAAATCACAACACTACTACATTAAAGATCTCCCTGGGGTTTCTAAAACAAAAAGAGACAGTCCTTATCATATGAAAGCCTTCCCTTACTTCAAGCTCCTTTGATAAACTATGTAAAGGAACTAACAAAATATGTATACCCTCAAAATTTAAGAAGAATTTTCATCTAAATCTTTAGCGAACTTCTGCTAGGTAGCAGACTATGTTAAACACTTAAATTTGTGCCTTTAGTACTGTTTATGTGTTTGTTTGCAGGGGGGCTGTAAAAAAAGACAACTAATGGTTCTTTGGCATTTTTTTTTTGTCAGGGAGAAGTAAACAGATGCCAGAGTTCAAATCCCGGCTATAACTGCTCACTAGCCATGTGATCTTGTAGAGGTTAGTTCGCTTCTTAGAGCCCCAGAGTTATGATTAAGGCCACCCATCTCAAAAGACTGCTAAGAAATTCAAATGAGGTAATAAGCCTGGCACACGGCAATACTCCATACACAGATGTGTTTTCCTTTTTCCATTTCTTGCCATGGTTTTGTACCCTTAGAAAAGGACAAGAAGCCATCACAGAATGACACCTGTTGCTAAAGTGGGTGAAGTTTCACAAGGTAGTCTCAGAATGGCAGAATGGGGAAAAGGAGAAGGCATTCAGGTAAGGAGAATAACCTGGTAAATACACAAATTTAAAAAAAAAAAAAGGATGAGATTAATGAGACCAATATAATTAAAACAGAAAATCAGTGCTAGGGATTTGAAAGCTCAATGGATGAACAAGCTGTTATATGATACAGAGAAGTAGGCCAGTAACATTTTCTACATAGAAGTAACTTGATGTAACTGGTCTTGAGGGAAGATGAGCTAAAAAGCAGTATGGGGATAAATTAGAATGATGAAAGAATGGAATTACACAGGAAGTTCTTATTTGATCTACACTTGGACTAAGATTAACAAAAATGCAAAGAAAATGGGAATAAATAGGGAAAATACAAAACAATTTACAGGACTGTTTTTTTTTTAAGATTTTATTTTTAAGTAATCTCTACACCCAATGTGGGGCTCCAACTTACAACCCTGAGATCAATTGTCGCATGCTCTAACGACTGAGCCAGCCAGGTGCCCCTACAAGGCTCTTTGATAACTGAATGGATAAGAGATGACCATTTGTTGAAACCAGAAGAAAACTGGCCACATTTCAGTCATACAACCAACCCATCCAGGGTATGCACTTGATGACTTCCAACTTTTACAGCAAGAGACCTGAAGCAATGTTACAGATCTTCCACTACAACACCGTCATTTTACAAATAAGGAAAAATGATGTCTAAGGAGGGTCATACGGCTAGTGGCAGTATCCAAAGTAGGACAAAAGTCCAGTGCTTTCAACTATGCCCAACCGTCCTGCCTTGCAGGGAGTTTGGAATGAGAGAAGAATGCAATTTCGGATATGGAGAGTTTGTACTGATAATGAAAGAAGCAAGTACAAATGTCCTTCGAAATGATAATAGTTTTTATTCACTACACCATAAGACATGTCACAGAGTGGAGTCTATTTTTTTCCCATGGAAACACTGTAATTGGAAGTTACATTACTGACCAAGGAATCAGCATCAAATAACAGGTACATTAAATAATAAGGTCATCCAAGTGGAAATGTCAAGTAGTCAATTGGAGATATGGGATTAGAGCTGCAGATGTACATCAGAATTAACTGTGTGGGCTCCTGTATATTTATCAGACCATTCTTTTTCCATTTTATAACTGATAATATATTTCAAGCTAAAAATGTTTAATAATTCTTATTCCATATTTTTCATGGACAACAGTATTTAATATATTTATATTATAATCAGTAATTGTGGCAAGGAGACAGAATTAAATCAAATCTCTGCCAAATTTTCTGCAGTATGCAGCAAAATTTTATGAGTAAGCTCATTTCTGTAACAGTCTATGTGTAATTTCAAATTGTACCTTTAGGTTTCAAGTGTGACAGCTGAATTACTCACTCTAAATTTTCTATGGTTCCCTGCTCAACAGTAAAATAATTTTTCAAGCTCTAAGACTAGTCAAATATATCTTTAATAACAAAAGGACTGCAAGCAAAGAAAACTGTCAGCAAAGCAAAATGCTTTGATTCTACTTGATTCTAAGCTTAAAATCCTGCCTTATCAAGTAGTTAGTATTTCTCGTCCCAAAGAATCTATGAATCCTTTATATTTACTTTGGTAGTAATTGAAACATCTGTTAAAAAGAAAGATTTAAACATATACGGTTTTTAATCACAACAAAGGTAATATGAATTTTTAAATTACAGTCAACAATTTCTAGTCTATATTAATCCTAACATATAATTTGTAATCGTCTTCTTGGATAAATTATTGCAATCATCTTCTTGGATAATGTACTACTAATCATTACGTGGTCCCACAAAGAGCACTTTTTTTTAAAACTGAAGGTTAAATTGGCTTTATTAACCCATTCATGAATCAGGCAGTATCTCATATAGCAAATAAAGAGATTATTCACAAAACTAAACAAACAAAAAGTTTTTTAACTGCAGAGAGAGGGCCTTAAAAAAAGGAATTTATTAACAAGGAATGCATTGTTTGGCAAGGTTGCTGTCCTCCTAAGGAGAGCAAAAGAATTCTATCGGTAAATTTCCTAGTATTGACCAAGACATCCCATATTGACTACTTAAAGGTTACATTCCCAGGACGTTGAAACTGCAGTTAGGTTAATAAGTCTTGGTTTGCCAGACTTGGCCTAAGTGACACCATATTGGGCCTGTAGTTTTCTTTTTAACAGATTTCAACTGATATTTATTGAGTCTGTCTTATGAGTTTGGTGCATTGTATGCCCTGGCAGGCAGCCACAGAGAGCATTTTAAGCCTTTCAGAATAATACTTAAAAACAAATACCCATGGTGACAGAGTACCCGCACTCCAGTTTCAGAAGTCCAGTTCAGAAAACACATTACTAAGGCAAGCTTTATTTTTGCTCCAATGTTAGAGTCAGTCATGTACGTTAACAGTGAGTGGCTGGGGATAGTTTTCCACTCTACTCATGAAATGAATGAAGAAGTCAGCAATTAAAATTAAAAAACGACTACTGTGTTGCAACATTATGGATGGTAAGAACTTTATTTTTTTAATGTTTATTTATTTTAGACACAGAGAGACAGAGTACAAGCAGGGGAGGGGCAAAGAGAGCCAGAGACAGTCTGAAGCAGGCTCCAGGTTCTGAGCTGTCAGCACAGAGCCCGAGGCGGGGCTCAAACCCACGAACTGTGAGATCATGATATTATCTGAAGTGGGACACTTAATCAACCAAGCCACCCAGGAGCCCCTGGATAGTAAGAACTTTAATTCAAATAAAATAATCAGAAAAAATAATTCTCAGAATTATCAGGACTCCATCTGACTATATTTTAAAGAATCCTTGTAGTCTGCTATGTATGTATGTATGTAATTTTTAAAAATATAATTTATTGTCAAATTGGCTTCCATATAACACCCAGTGCTCATCCCAACAAGTGCCCTCCTCAATGCCCATCACCCACTTTCCCCTCTCCCCCACCCCCCCCTCAGCCCTCAGTTTGTTCTCTATATTTAAGAGTCTCTTGTGGTTTGCCCCCTCCGTCTCTGTTTGTAACTATTTTTTCCCCTTCCCTTCCCCCATGGTCTTCTGTTAAGTTTCTCAAGATCCACATATGAGTGAAAACATGTATCTGTCTTTCTCCGACTGACTTATTTCACTTAGCATAATACCCTCCAGTTCCATCCACGTTGCTGCAAATGGCATGATTTTATTCTTTCTCATTGCCAAGTAGTAGTTTGATTTTAAATACAAAGTGTGCACTTAAAACTGAGGCATAAAACAAAAAGGTACCGACACAAAGATGCTCACTGCTGTGCTATCTAAAACAGAAAAAATTCTGAAATGGATATAAATAGGGGAATGGTTTCACAAACTCTGGCATATCTAGCACCAGGAATATTATAAAGTCATTAAAAGAGTTATAATGAAGATCATGAAAAAGTTTATATGCTAAATGAAAAAAAATTATTACAATATTTTATCTAGAAGAGAATACTTCCTAACTCATTCCATGAGGCCAAAGCAACACGAAGGTATCACAAAAAAACTACAGACCCATACCCCTTACGAATGCAGACATAAAAATCCTAAACAAAATACTAACAAAGAAATACAGCAGCATATTAAAAGGAATATATACCATGACCAATTAGGATTTTTTTCCAGGAATGCAAAGGTGGGTCGACATACAAAAATCAATGTAGTACATCCTACTAATAGAATGAAGGGAAGAAATTGCATGGTCATCTCAATAAATGCAGTAAAAGCATTTTGACAAAATCTAAATACTCTTCCAGATAAAAACACTCAACAAACTAGGAATAGAAGAGAAATTCCTCAATATGATAAAGGGCATATATGAAAAACCTACAGCTACCATTATGCTCCATGGTGAAAGACTGAAAGCTTCTCTAAGATCAGAAAAGACAAGGATGCCAATTCTTGCCACTTCTATTCAACACTGCACTGGTGATCTAGCCAGAGCAATTAGGCAAGAGGAAAAAAAAGCTATCCAGATTGGAAATGAAGAAGAAAAACTATCTCTATTTATAGATGATAAATAAGATCTTAAACATAAAAACTCTAAAGAATCCACACAGAGAAGAATAATCATTTAAGCTAAAAAAATTAGTTCAGCAAAGTGGTAGGATACACAATCAATATAAACAGTTTTATTTCTATACACCAGCAATGAACACAAAAATGAAATTAAAAAAACAATTCCATTTACAACAGTATCAAAGGAATAAAATATGTAGGAATAAATTGAACCAAAGAAGTACAAGGCTTAGACCTAAAAACTACAACAGATTCGATACAATCCTTATCAAAACTCCAACTGCCCTTTTTGTAGAAATGGATCACTTAATCCTAGAATTCATACGGAATTTCAGAAGGGATCGCCAATAGCCAAAACAGGCTTAATAAAGAAGAACAAAGTAGGAGAACTCATACTTCCTGATTTCAAACCTCATTACAAAGCTAGAGCAATTAAAACTGTGGCACCGGCATAAGGATAGACATATATATATTAATGGAATATAACTGACAGTCCAGAACTAAACCCACATCTATGACCAATTCATTTCCACAAGGGTACAAAAACCATTCAATAAGAAAAGAATATAGTCTTTTCAACAAATGGTGTTGGGACAACTGAATATCTACATGCAAAAGAATGAATTTGGATCCCTATCTTACATCAAAGACCTAAATGTAAAAACTGAAACTCTAAGAAGGAAACAGGTGAAAATCTGCATGACCTTAAACAATGGTTTTTTATTTTTTTTTTAAAAATTTTTTTTCGATGTTTTTTTTTTTATTTATTATTTTTGGGACAGAGAGAGACAGAGCATGAACGGGGGAGGGCAGAGAGAGAGAGAGACACAGAATCAGAAACAGGCTCCAGGCTCCGAGCCATCAGCCCAGAGCCTGACGCGGGGCTCGAACTCACGGACTGCGAGATCGTGACCTGGCTGAAGTCGGACGCTTAACCGACTGCGCCACCCAGGTGCCCCTAAACAATGGTTTTTTAAATATAACATCATAAGCACAGAATTTGAAGAAAAAATAAATTGAACTTCTTTAAAATTAAAAAAAATTTGTGTGTCAAAGGACAGCATCAAGTAAAAAGATAACCCACAGGGGCACCTGAGTGGTTCAGTCAGTTGAGCATGGGACTTTCACTTGGGTCATGGTTGGGGAGTTCAGGCCCCACGTTGGGCTCTGCGCTGACAGCATGGAGCCTGCTTGGGATTCTGTCTCCCTCTCTCTATCTCTCTCTCTGCCCCTCCCCGACTTGTCCTTATGTTCTCTCTCTCAAAAATAAATAAACTTTAAAAAATGAAATAAAAATTTAACTTTCAGTGTAGCATTTTTATAACAAGAAAAAACTGAAACCAATCTAAATATCCATTATTAGGGAACAGGTTAAATAAATTATGATATAGGTATCGAAAAGAATGAGATATTAGTTGAAAAAAATCAAAGGGCCAAACAGTGGCCAACATATGATCCCATTTGTGTGTTTTTAACACTGTGCAAACATAATTGGATCTGCACAAACTCTTAACAGTGGTAACCACAGCAGAGTGGGACTTGGAGACTTATTTTTAACTTCATGCCAGCCTGTTTTCATATTTTAATAAGAAAACGTTTAAAATAAAATAATATTTGATTCTTCTTTTAGAACACAACTTCAAAGTTTTGGATGGCTTTCAAACATAGTAGGCATTCAAATATCTGTTGAACATAACATTTGCTATATGCAAGGAAAGCTTCTTCAAATGTTACTGTTTTTTACAATCAGACAATGGATGTTGCAATAACATGATTTACATTTTCTGATAGACTGCATTCATTATATGGCAGAATTTCCAAGCAATTTGTACAAAGCCATTTTACATGGTATATATGCCATAAGAAAAAAAAAACTGTAGGACAAAAAACATCTCTACATATGAAGAGAATACAAAATGAGTAATTGTATTGTGCTGCTGATAACAGAGCCAAAAATTGTTTTTATGATAATAATGGTTTCAGAGCCCAGATATATAGAACATAACCCTGATGCAAAGATATTGTGCCTATAAGGACACGAAGGCTTTTTACTATAGCAGGAAGAATACATTTGCTTGGATTCATGCATAGAAAAGTACTGATTATATATAATAATGGGAACATTATACAAGTATTAAATTACACGAAAATCTAAATAAGGATATCTGCAGCATCAGATACCTAAATGGTACATTAGCAAAAATAAAGGATACATATTCCATCTAATTCTTAATGTTGTCAGAGAATTTCCAGGACTGGATAAACACTGAAGAAAATTTACTTTGAGGTAGAGATGAAAATATCAAAATAGAAATTCATTCTTCTATTTATGTCATAATGATGGTAATACAAAGACAAACAAAACCTACCTGCCATTCAAACTCGCTATCTGACCAATCCCAGTATGTGCTAATAGAAGAAGAGACATCACTGCAGACACTTCCTTCGGGGAATAAATCAAAAGAAGTGAAGTCTTGATCATCTAACAGGGAAAAGCAGTCATCTTGATCTCCAACAGAAACTGATGAAAATAGCTCCTCACTGCATTCTGAGCTGGCAACGCTTGTTCCACAAGAAGTTAAGTTCCACCTTAAAAACACAACACAAAAGAAATTACAATAGGAACTACAAAATCCACACAATTTTAAGATATTAATAGGATACATTTATGACATTTATGATGACTGTACTGAAAAGAGCCCAAATGTCCATCGATGGATGAATGGATAAAGAAGATGTGGTGTATATATACAATGGAGTATTACTTGGCAATCAAAAAGAATGAAATCTTGCCATTTGCAACTACGTGAATGGAACTGGCGGGTATTATGCTAAGTGAAATTAGTCAGAGAAAGACAAAAATCATATGACTTCACTCATATGAGGACTTTAAGACACAGAACAGATGAACATAAGAGAAGGGTAGCAAAAATAATATAAAAACAAGGAGGGGGACAAAACATAAGAGACTCTTAAACATGGAGAACAAACAGGGTTACTGGAGGGATTGTGGAAGGGATGGGCTAAATGGGTAAGGGGCACTAAGGAATCTACTCCTGAAATCATTGTTGCACTATATGCTAATTTGGATGTAAATTTAAAGCATAAAAAATAAAATTTAAAAAAAATTAAGAAACCATCCTAAAGAAAAAGACTGTATGTAAATTTTTAGGTATGACAATGTTATTGTGATTATTTTCAAAAGAGCCCTTCTCTTTTAAGGATGTACACTAAAACATTTATGAATGAAATATATCTGGAATTTGTCTCGAAATTATAAGAAGGGTTTGAGGAATGAGTAGTGGTATGAAGCACACTGTCATAGCAAATAATTGTTGAAGCTGGGTATGAGGTTCATTACACTAGTCCCTTTAATTTTTGTATTTGAAAATTTTTATAATAAAACATTTTAAAAGAAAATTGTATTAAGGGGAGCCTGGGTGGTTCAGTCGGTTAAGAGTTTCACTCTTGATTTTGGCTCAGGTCATGACCCCAGGGTCCTAGGATCAAGCCCTACATCGGGCTCCACACTGAGCTTGGAGTCTACTTAAGATTCTCTCTCTTCCTCTGCCACTCTCCCTCACTTTCATGCTCTCTCTAAAATAAATAAATATATGTAGTTATATTAAAGATTGTATTTAAATTAAGAATATAGTAAAACCTTCATCTAGAATCAAAACTTCTAGCATAGTAGTTATGAATACACTTTGAAGTCAGACTGAGTTCAAATTCTTGCTTTATCATTTGATTACTACTACTACTACTACTACTTGA